>NC_090655.1:115736362-116398894 GCF_040937935.1 Hyperolius riggenbachi
GGTAATAGTGCTAATTGTTCTTCCATACTAGCTACTCTGTTTATGTATAATACCTTTCAGGAGTGTTGCTACCTATGACCTTTAGGTTAATCATCAAATTATGTTTGCATAATAGATTGTCCAGCAAGCCCATGGTGAAATAGAACTCCTAGGAGGTTGTAACGGGATAAAAGGGACCAAAAGCCCTCTTACTAGAATGCTATGCAAAACAGAAGTTTGCCGGGGGCGTGGCCAAGATGGCAAACTAGCAAGACGCATCTCTTGGAGTTCCGCTGCCTGGCTTCACCTAAGCTGCTTTACTCTGCCTACCTAGCACAACTGAAGCCGTAAAAAACCCTTGGTGACTCACTCCTAACCCACAAACACACACTGGATTTTGTGGTGCAAACCGCCGCTGGAGTGTGAGGGGGAAGTTGATTCTAGCCAGGCATCCACCTGGCAGTGCTGGAACACCACCGGCGTGCCAGCCCACCCTCAGAGATCTCCCCGCAGATATCACCCATACCCAGACATGTCTCCTAAAGGATCCAAAAATAAGGATAAAGAAGAGTCTAGTGAGGCTCCTGAATAAGTCCCTGGTACTGTGGCTCAACAAAGACCGGCAACGTGGGGCAAGCAGAACAAAGGAGACAGTATGGCTGACCATGTGGCAGAAGGACCCTTGATGCCTAGCTCTGCCGAACTCCTAGATGCCATCAAGACATGTCAATCGACCCTCACCAAAAAGATTGACAGTATGAAGGTGAGCTTGGGGCTACTTCGAAGTGACTTGGGCAAAATCAGAGGAAGAACAAAGGAGTTGGAACAGCGCACCTCAGATCTAGAGGACACTGTGCAGACGCACAGAATAGCTATCCCCGGCATTCAGCAGCGTCTCTCTCAACTTGAAAACAGGGCTATAAATGCCGAAAATAGAAATCAGAGAAACAATTTAAGAATACTCAGCATACCTGAGAAAGCTGAAGGATCTGATATGGTCTCTTTCCTCGAAAACCTCAAGCAGCTCCTGCCTGATTCTACCTTCTCTCCTTTCTTTGTGATCGAGAAAGCTCACCGCAGGGCAACTAAAAAGAATCCTCCCGGAGCACTGACGAGACCAGTAATCTTCAAACTACTGAACTTTAAGGGCCGAGATTCGATTTTATTGCTTCAAGGAAAGCGGACTGCTTTACCAGAATACAAAGCTGGTGATCTTCCCGGATTATACAATAGAAACACAGCGCCAACTACGTTCTTTCCAGCAAGTAAAGACTAAACTCTGTGAAAGACAGCTCACGTGTGCCATGCTGTTCCCAGCTAAGCTGTGGGTGCAAGATGGGGATAAAGCTCTAATTTTTGAAACCCCTGATGAGGCACTAAAGTGGCTGGAATCTATTCCGGCTAAGTAATCCTGTTGCCCTTGCTTTTATTGCCGGGATATGTCACCCCCTGTATATATTCTCTGCATGAATATTGTCTCTCTACTGTGCCAGAAGCTATGAATGTCTCCCTCTTAAATTATTAAGCAGCAGCACTTTTCCGTATGTTTGAGGTAGGGTTGCCACCCAGCCGGTATCTGGCCGGCTCAGCCGGAAATTCCACTGCAAAGCCAGCGTTTTACCGGCATGTAATTTGCCGGTAAAAGTCTAAGCTTAGCTGACCCATACACTCCCCACCTTTCTTCTAAGAGTGGCATCAGTTTCAGCCAATCACAAGCAAGTGCTGCCACGCCTCCGGCTGTGTTGCTCACTCGCATAGGCTGGTGTAGGAGGAGGAGTCGGTAGCTGACAGTCCTTGCTGCCTGTGTGAGCATCCCTGGTGCCCGGCCTCTGTGCTGGCTGACTCCACAGCTAGGAGAGGAAAAGGCAGATACGCGATCAACAGCAGTACAGTGTGCTGCTGCTGTGTGAGGAAAGCTGGAATGTGTAGGAGAGGACAGGGAGGAATATCAGTCAGAGGTGAGCAGAAGAGCCTCAGAGGAGAGCAGGGATAGACAAGATGAATCATGCCACTGCTGCTGTTATGCAGTTCAGGGAAACTGTGTCCTTATAGTGTACCTCCAGCCTCCCCCTGTGCTCTGCTGTCCCTCCTTATAAAAACCACAAGGCTAGCGACACACAGATTGTCGCTAGTCGGCTGTTTACATTCAGGCTGCCAGTGACCGCCGCTCTCCCGCCTCCTGTATAGCGCGGCTCCCTGCCTGTGTCCCTTCCCTCCTTACGGAGGCGGGGAAGGAAGGGACAGAGGCGGGGAGCTGTGCTATGCAAAATATTATTTATATATTTTTAAGCAATACCAGTTGGCTAGCTATCCTGCTGATCCTCTGCCTCTAATACTTTAGCCATAGACCCTGAACAAGCATGCAGCAGACACTCTGGCAGCCTCCATATTCTTCTCACTTCAGTTGACCTTCAAGGAATGATGTGTGTCATTTAAAATTTTTGTTATCCTGTCCAGGTAATTTTATCCACAACTTTAGACCAGCTTAACCACTTGAGGACCCACCCTTTACCCCCCCTTAAGGACCAGCGCTGTTTGTTTGGATCTGTGCTGGGTGGGCTCTGCAGCCCCCAGCACAGATCCGCGGCCACACAGAGCGATCAGATCGCCCCCCTTTTTTTCCCCCTATGGGGATGATGTGCAGGGGGGGTCTGATCGCTCCTACCTGCAGGCATGTTGCGGGGGGGGGGCACCTCAAAGCCCTCCTCCGCGGCGACATTCTCCCCCCTCCCTCTCCTACCTGCTCCCCCGGGAGATCTGGGCTGCACAGGACGCTATCCGTACAGCGCCGTACAAATGTAAACAAAGCGGATTATTTCCGCTTGTGTTTACATTTAGCCTGCGAGCCGCCATCGGCGGCCCGCAGGCTATTCACGGAGCCCCCCGCCGTGAATTGACAGGAAGCAGCCGCTCGCACGAGCGGCTGCTTCCTGATTAATCAGCCTGCAGCTGGCGACGCAGTACTGCGTCGCTGGTCCTGCAGCTGCCACTTTGCCGACGCACGGTATAAGCGTGCGGTCGGCAAGTGGTTAAAGTGGACTGACACTGAGACAATGAAACCTCCATTGCTGATCTCGATCTACAAACTGCTGCTTCCCTGGTTGTGTACTTACTGAAGTATTTAGTACTTTAACCACTTTACCCCCGCGCGTACGTATTTCTCCGCCCCTTTTTCCATCCTTTAAAAACCAGGGACGGAGAAACACGTACTTTCCGCGTTCCCGACGCTGTCCGCGCTCCCGCTCGTAAACACGCCGCCCGCCGCTAGTAAAACCGCCGCCGCCCGCTCGCCCGGAGATCAATGAACGGGAAAATCCATTCCCGTTCGTTGATCTAAGCCCCACAATGACCCGCTGCTCTCCTATGGGCAGCGCGATCATTGTGAGAAGAAACTCACGTGTCCAGCCTCCTTATTCTTCCTCCAAGCTTCCGGAAGGAGGCTTGGAGGTCGCAATAAAGCAAAAAGTTACTGTGGCCATCTTGTGGCCAAATAGTAAACTACACCCTACACATTTTTCACATACAAATAAATGACTTTTACACACAAAATTAACTCATTACCTCCCACACTCCCCATTTTTTTTTTTTTTTGTAATTAAAAAAAAAATCAAAAATTTACAATTAAAAAAAATACATAATTAGTTACCTTAGGGACTGAACTTTTTAAATATTTAAGTCAAGAGGGTATAAACACTGTTACTTTATAAACTATGGGCTTGTAATTAGGGATGGACGCAAAACTGAAAAAAATGCACCTTTATTTCCAAATGAAATATTGGCGCCAAACATTGTGATAGGGACATAATTTAAACGGTTTTATAACCGGGACAAAAGGGCACATAAATTTCATGGGTTTTAATTACAGTAGCATGCATTATTTAAAAACTATAATGGCCGAAAACTGAAAAATATTTTTTTTTTCCCCACATTTTTCCTATTTTCCCATTAAAACACATTTAGAAAAAAATAATTCTTGGCATAATGTCCCACCTAAAGAAAGCCTAATTGGTGGCGAAAAAAACAAGATATAGTTCATTTCATTGCGATAAGTAATAATAAAGTTATAGACGAATGAATGGAAGGAGCGCTGAAAGGTGAAAATTGCTCTGGTGGTCAGGGGGTAAAACCCCTCAGTGGTGAAGTGGTTAAATTAACCATAATGAGAATATTATTGTTGTTTTGTAGGTGTGGAAATAACTTTTGTGCCACCCACCGATATGCAGAAACACACAACTGCACATATGACTACAAGACTGCAGGAAGAAGACATCTGAAGGAAGCAAATCCTGTGATTACAGCGCCGAAACTTCCCAAAATCTAACTGCACGCCGCAAAGGCCATATTACTCCACTCACCGTATGCTTGTTATACACTTCTTTATTAGGGCTGGTGCACACCGAGCGGGTTTTCTCGCGTTTTTACAGCCGCGTGCGGCTGTGGATATGCTAGGGTAATGTATTTCAATGGGGTGGTTCACACCAGAGCGGGAGGCATACTCCCGGGCTGAGGCATTTTTTGGATTGCGGAGGCGTTTCTGCCTCCAATGTTAAGTATAGGAAAAACGCAACCCGCTCTGAAAAACGCCAGTTTTTGTTACAGAAGCTGTTCAGTAACAGCTTTACTGTAACAATATATGAAATCTACTACACCAAAAACGCTACCCAAAAACACAATACACTAGGTAAAACGCTTCATAAAAATAAGAAAAAGCGTTTCAAAAACCGCTAGCGTTTTTGGTGTGCACCAGGCCTGAGTGTGACTTTTTGGTTTCATGGGTTTATTAATTGTATTCATTAAAACTACAAAAAAATAATGTCCTATTGCCTTTTGCTCTAAAATAATCGCCTCTAGAAACTGATTTTAAGGTGCCCACACATTTAGCCATGTGTGGGCAGATCAATCAAGAGACAGATCTCCCTCTAATTTAATCTGATCAGAGAGAGATGTGTTGGCTGCCCATACACCGCAAGCTGATTCACAATCGATTTCAGCATGAAATCTTCCTCCAATCGGCCTTGTGACGCCACCTCTGCTGTCCCCCCAAATGTTAAAGAGGCTCTAACAACATTTTCTGTCTTATTTCTTCTACCCTATAAGTTCCTATACCTGTTCTAATGTGGTCTGGATTACTGCAGCCTTTTCTAGTTGCACTGTCTCTGTAATATATCTAATCTTTTCTTTGTCAAGTTTTGTCAACCCAGAGAGGAATGGGTTGCCTCTGTTGTAATGAATACAAGTTATGTACGCTCCCTGCAGGCTCTGTGTGCTTTTACTCCTCACTCTCTGCTCTCAGTTCTAGCCTGTCTGTGATGCAGTTTGTGATGCTGAGGGGGGGAGGGAGCTGCCTGTCACACATGCTGAGAAACTGTGAGAAACCCAGACTGGAGTACGGATAATTCACTATGTAATAAAAACTTTGCCAAGTGCCACGTGACATGTGCTAAGTGCCAAATGCAACGTGTCACGTCCGGCATGCTCCTGGCACACATTACACCTGCTGCTGCTGCATTGCCCTGCCTGCTGCCTGTGCAGCTCCCACCGCCAGGCCAGGGTGCCACAGGCCACTGATACCACCTATATTTAACCCAAAACACATGGCACTTGGCACGTGGCACTTGCCACGTGACATTTGGCACGTGTCATGTGGTATTTGCCATGTGGCACTTGCCAAGTGTCACGTGTCACTTGGCACGTGTCACTTGCCAAGTGTCACGTGGCAAGTGCCACGTGACATGTGCCACATGCCATGTGACAAGTGCCACGTGCCAAGTGACATGTGGCCAGTGGCGGCTCCAGGAATTTTTTTTAGGGGGTGCTATGCAGGTGCTGGACCAATTTCCTGGGGAACTGATGACCTGCGGCGCATGAAGCGCGGCAAAAAATGAGTGTGGGTACAACCGCGACGAAAAAATAGGCGTGGTCATGACCGGATGAGGGCGGGGCTAACTGTAATTTAAAGTGAACCCAGGGTGAGAGTGATATGGTGGCTGCCATATTTATTTCCTTTTAAACAATTCTAGTTGCCTGGCAGCCCTGCTGATCTATTTGGCTGCAGTAGTGAACTGAATTACACCAGAAACAAGCATGCAGCTAATCTTGTCAGTTCTGACAATATTGTCAGAAACCCCTGACCTGCTGCGTGCTTGTTCAGGGTCTATGGTTGAAAGAATTAGAGGCAGAGGACCAACACGGCAGCCAGGCAGCTGGTATTGCTTAAAAGGAGATAAATATGGCAGCCTCAATATTATTCTCACCTCGGGTTCCCTTTAAAAGTGCAACACAAAGACAGAGGGCCCAAGTTTTGGTGACCCTTTCCCCAGAAAATCCACATAATTGTGCAGGTTTTCTCAAGAAAATACACGTAATGTGAGCAGATTTGAACAAAAAACACGTTCAATAACCCCAATATGCACAATCGTTATCAGATATGACCCCAATATGCACAATCGTTATCAGATATGACCCCAATATGCACAATCATTATCAGATATGACCCCAATATGCACAATCGTTATCAGATATGACCCCAATATGCACAATCGTTATCAGATATGACCCCAATATGCACAATCCTTATCAGATGACCCCAATATGCACAATCCTTATCAGATATGACCCCAATATGCACAATCCTAATCAGATATGACCCCAATATGCACAATCCTTATCAGATATGACCCCAATATGCACAATGCTCAGCAGTTCTGACCCCAATATGCACAATGCTCAGCAGTTCTGACCCCAATATGCACAATGCTCAGCAGTTCTGACCCCAATATGCACAATGCTCAGCAGTTCTGACCCCAATATGCACAATGCTCAGCAGTTCTGACCCCAATATGCACAATGCTCAGCAGATCTGACCCCAATAAGCACAATCCTCAGCAGATCTGACCCCAATATGCACAATGCTCAGCAGTTCTGACCCCAATATGCACAATGCTCAGCAGTTCTGACCCCAATATGCACAATACTCAGCAGTTCTGACCCCAATATACACAATGCTCAGCTGTTCTGACCCCAATATGCACAATGCTCAGCAGTTCTGACCACAATCAGCAGCACCTCCTGAAAAAGAAAAGAAAAACCCATTTACTCACCTAGTCAGAAGACCTCCTGTTATGACCTCCTCCTCTCCCGACCTCCTTGTGGCGCGCAGCTCCCACGATCCTCTTCCTTCAGCGACTTCCTGCCTGCAGCTTGCATTACCCGGCGAGCAGGGCTACGGGAAAATGGCCGCCCGATGCCCTGCACTGCAGACTCCAAGTCTGCAAAGCAGGGCTTCGGGCGGCCATCTTACTGTAGCCCTGCTCTGCTGCTTCAGGCTGCCGCTGTGAACTGACTCGGCGTCTCTTAGACGACTGAAGTCAGTTCACGCCAGGGGGTGCTTTGGGGGTGCTTGGACAATTCTAGGGAGTGCTTGAGCACCCCCCTGGCGCCGCCACTGCATGTGGCAAGTGCCACGTGACACTGGCAAGTGCCAAGTGACACGTGCCATGTGACACGTGCCAATTGCAATGTGCCACGTCCGGCATGCTTCTGGCACACATTACACCTGCTGTTGCTGCATTGCCCTGCCTGCTGCCTGTGCAGCTCCCACCGCCAGGCCAGAGTGCCACAGACCACTGATACCACCTATATTTAACCCAAAACACAATTGCTGCGTAATTTTTTGGAGGTGTCTTGGCTGAAAACTGTCATGTCCCAGTTGTGCGGTTGGACTTTGGACACAATGGCCTCGATTCATAAAAGTCAGTGCGGTAGTTCAGAGACGGGCGGGAAATTACCGCTAGCAGTAAATGAGAGTTTTTGCAGTGAATTCATTACAAAAAATTCTGAGTGCGAGGTGATTGCGATAGCAGTCGGTAAGTGTATGGTAAGTGTGCGGTAAGTGTGCGGTGTGGTGCGGAAAGCTGTCGGTATAATTTGCTGAGTACGGTAGTTTGTCGCTGACTTCCTAATGACAAAGTGTATGCTGGGTAGAAGTGGGCAGTTTTAGACACACGTGACTTATTTTTTTATAAATTATAAATGATATTTAATTATATATTATATATATAATTATTCTTATAAATTATCTAACTCTGTACGATTTCTAAAAGCCTGGGTGATATTACAACCACCCTTCCTCCTCTGTATCCTTAAAAATTCCATAACATTAAGTTGAAAAGGCTCCATTTGTCACCTAAAATGCTACTGTGTAGAGCAAACTCGCCATATCTTTGTTGGTGATAACAACATGTTATTTATCGCTTCTGTCAGGAACCGGCCCGCGCACGCCTGCGTATACGGTTCCCGTCTGCGGGTTCGACAAGATCAAGCGGGGAGCAGCCTTATTCGAGCTACAAACAAGGCTGGGACCCCTCAAAAGCTCCTTACTGCGACCACTAGCGGTTTGCTAGACACGTTCACTCAGCTGTCGAGTGCTCAATACGCAATCTGCGTTTTCGTATTTGGGTCAGCTTTGCGCTTAGGCCGAATACGAGAACGCCACGCACACACACACAGTTGCAATCTTACACTGTTGTGAAGCAAAACCACTAACAGTCGTTCCGAACGATACTGTTAGACTTCCCACTCGGCTGTCGAGCGCAGAAATGCCCCATACACACAATGCAATTACAATTTCATATGGTAGTGTTGCTGAAGCATACAAATAGGCATGGACTTATACACAGCTACACTGCAGTCTCCTCTAGGCTATGAGTGTTAGTTTAGTACAGCAGAAGTCAAGCTTATTAAATTATAATTTAATATTCCAGGAAAAAAGTGGAACAATGCAGAACAGAAGATATACAAAAGATTACAAAAAACAAAATAAAAGGTTACAAAATTAAGAGTTTACAAAGATACACACAAAGCGATTTGCTTACCGAAATACAGGGATCCAGATAGAAGAACCTTGGACTTTTGTGGACGGACACAGCTCTGGCTTGACCAGGAGCCCCTTAGCTTGGGCCGGGAGTCCAGCTGCAGCTACCGTCAGAAGAGGACTGATTTTAGGTATCTGTCCCCGGTTTTTTATAATGGAATATTTGCCTTGAGGCTGTAAGCCTGTTTGGACGGGGGGAACTAGATTTAATTACATCCTCAGACATAATTTGATTTCCAGAGATCTAACATCCACATGTGAAAAATGTACTATAGCCCACACACAACAAAAGACTTCCTTAACCTCCAATTTCCCCCAGGTTAAAGTGTATTTTAGTACATACATGAAGAGACTTCCCTAGTCCACGTTAAAGGTGACAAACACATTGTTGACAGTATTGGCCTGAATAGCCATCTCCTAATTAGAGGCTAGGTAGACGGTTCCTAATTACTGTCCAGGTTCCTTTGCCTATTGAAGGTGACTGGTCTATTCAATTAAGAAAATGGCAGTTCCCTTGATCTCTGCCCTCAATGCAAATTTAATCTCCATACAGACATTATCCAGGTGACACCTTCCAAAAGCCAGAATGGCTGACATACAATCCCATATGATACAGTAGTACACAGCAGACATAAAAATGGGAAAATGAAAATATATTACTGTATTATCCTTAACAGCATCAGCACCCCAATATATCACCACAGATTCCTTACTCCTTTTTTTCATGAATACACTTCATTCAGTTTACAGACACAAACAACATTTTCATTACCGCACTATTACTATTAAAACATGCGTAAAACATGCGTTAAATTTTATAAATCCACTATCAACAACATACCATGCGGTAATTTACCGCTAGGGCGATAACGCATGCGGTAATGCTTTATGAATCGAGGCCAATGTGGGCTGCACGACTGCTGTCTGGAACCTAGGTCTAATGTCAATTGACAGCCATTTTTTTTTTTTGGTGGTGGTGGTGGTGGTGGGGGGTTTAAGTCCCTACATCATCAATTAGTGTTCCCCTTTACAAAATAATGATGCTACATGCCTCATATACCCCAAAAAAACGTTTTAAAGCAATTTAAAGGCCACTTCAGGTTTTCCTATCCGGATATCCGAATTTGCCTGTATATCCCGGATACTAGGGTCGGATATCCGATTCGGATTGGAAAATTTTGAAATCGGATATCCGACCTGGATCTAATATCTGGGTATCCGGATCCGAATTTTGAAAAGGGGTATCCGAGCAGCACTACACAAGATAACATTATCTACACTTCGGATGCGTCCAGCTTTGCTGGCAGGGAAGCTTATAAGTCCTGTGTGTAACCCTTTGAAGGATGTTCTAGTAAAAAAAATGCTGGATGTATATAATATGCTATAAAAAATCTATTAGAGCAAAGAAGAAATGCTGGGTTTCATTCCGCTTTAATGTGCCCCCCAGTGTCTGTGCATCAAAATATCACCTGTTCCAGCTGCAAGTGGCCAGCTGCTCCTGCTTCCCCATTTGCGCCTCACATGGTTGCCGAGTATAGCACATGCCATGTGTGTGACTTGTAGTATACTGTAACACAAGATATACTGTATATACTCTCTCTCCATCTATCAATATGTATCACTTCCTCGTTAGCGGGCATCTTTTTTGATTGTGAAAATTGCCTAAAACTGGCGATTAAAAGCCAGGATCGCGGTGGAAAGAGGGATCCAGGAAATGACAGTGACTCAATTGGTATGGTTTTTTTTACTTGTGCCTAAAATATAGTGATGTTCTCTCCACTGACTACAATAAAAAATGCAGTGCAAACCCTGTAGCAAAACCAGTCAGTAAGAAATACTGTATATGTAAAGTTCAAACTGAGCTTAAAACATGCTTCAAATCTTCTAGATAATAATGGTTCCTTCACTAAACACCTTGTAAAAAATACCTTCTACTATTTCATTTCTGCAACAAGCTTAAAGGATACCCGAGGTGACATGTGACATGATGAGATAGACATGGGTATGTACAGTGCCTAGCACACAAATAACTATGCTGTGTTCCTTTTTTTCTTTCTCTGCCTGAAAGAGTTAAATATCAGGTATGTAAGTGGCTGGCTCAGTCCTGACTCAGACAGGAAGTGACTACAGTGTGAACCTCACTGATAAGAAATCCCAACTATAAAACACTTTCCTAGCAGAAAAGAGCAGGAAAGAGATAAAAAGGGTCAATATTCATAAATTTTAGCTCTGGCATACTTCCATGAATGTAGCATTGAGCAAAAACAATAAAACAGTTAAAACTTAAAAAAATAGATTTAAAACATAAGTTAAAACTGTGGAATATCTTGAAAAGTCATTTTTAGGAGACGAAGGTAGATACAATTGTTTATTTCATTAGTTTATTTTCGCCTGGGTGTCCTTTAATTACAAGCATACAGAAAAGACTGAATGGTGCATTACTTAAAGAGGAGCTGTTAGGTATAAGGTCTCAGAGAAAATAAACACATATATCAGTAGCTAAAGATTGGCTGTACTTACATTACATATGCATTTCACTGTCCACGTTTGGATTTCACAGAATTTTTATATAGTATATGCAGAGATAGATGCTCCTGACAGCTCATGGCAGGCTCCATGTTTTTCTGCCAAATGTGTCGTCATGTCCTGCCTGCTTCCTGATCACAGAGGAGCTCGTACAGAATAACACAGTGTGCAGTGAATATTAATGAGCCATATGGCTAGGAACAATAGCTGACTCCTGCAGTGTACTCTGCCCCGAGATTTATCAGTGCTTCGCGCTGGACTGATTAGAAAGCTGCTGTAACGTCTCATTAGCAGCCGAGGGGAGGGCCCCAGAATGCTTTGCAGTTTACTATGCGGCTTGCGTCCTTATGGGTCTATAACAGCCTTTAAGATAAGCACACATCAAAGGTAACTGAGATTTTTATCTTCACTAATGGCTTTCTGGCTTCCTTCTAAACTGTTTAACACAGGAGAATAGAGGTTTAAATTAGCTTCTGCAGCCTGACAGTTACTCTTTAACCACTTCAGCCTACAGCTTCGAAAATCTTATGCATCCAAGCAATGTTCACCTCCCATTCATTCGCTAATAACTTTATCGCTACTTATCAAATCTAATTGATCTATATCTCGTTTTTTCCACCACTAATTAGGCTTTCTTTAGGTAGTACATTTTGCTAAGAGCCACTTTACTGTAAATACATTTTAACAGGAAGATTAAGATAGAAATGGAAAAAAAACATTATTTCTCAGTTTTTAGCCATTATAGTTTAAAATTAATACATGCTACAGTAATTAAAACCCATGCATTTTATGTGCCCATTTGTCCCGCTTATTACACCATTTAAATTACGTCCCTATCACAATTTATGGCGCCGATATTTTATTTAGAAATAAAGGTGCATTTTTTCAATTTGCGTCGATCACTATTTACAAGCTTATAATTTTAAAAAATGTAATAAGATACTCTCTTGACATGTATATTTAAAAAGTTCAGACCCTTAGGTAACTATTTATGTAGTTTTTTTTTTTTTAATTGTAATTTTTTTTATTATTTTTTTTAATACAAAAATGTATTTGGGTAATTTTAGTTTGGGAGGTAAATAGCCAATTTTAGATGTAAAATAATGTATTTTTTATTCAATACAGGTATGTGGGTGCAGTTTACTATTTGGCCACAAGATGGCCACATTCAAAAAGTTCCTAGATGCGAACGATGTCGCATCTAGGAACTAAAATGAAGAGAAGTTGTTTCCTGGGGGCAGAAATACCACGCTCTCTGATGAGAAAGCGTCGGTATTTCTGCCGGGGACTTGGATCGGTGAATGGGAATTATATTCCCATTCACTGATTGGGGGGGCAGCGGGAGGTAGCGGGGGCGCGCGCGGGCGCGCGCCCGATCGCGCGCAACACACGGCTGCAGCACCACTGCCTATCTGGACGGATATATGCGTCCAGATATGGCGAAGTGGTTAAAGAGAAACTCCAACCTAGAATTGAACTTTATCCCAATCAGTAGCTGATACCCACTTTTACATGAGAAATATAATGATTTTCACAAACAGACCATCAGGGGGCGCTGTATGACTGATTTTGTGCTGAAACCCCTCCCACAAGAAGCTCTGAGTACCGCGGTACTCTGGGCAAACTGCCACAATGTAACAATGTTCACAGGACATGGCTGTTTACAGCTGTCTGTAACAGCCAAAACAGCTAGGATCAGCTATATAACCTGCCCACAGCAAAAATGTCACCATGTAATAAATGTCAGAATGTAAATTGGAGAGATGAAAGATTTTACAATGAGCAAACACTGACTAAATCATTTATACATAATTATGGTAAAAAATGAAGCACTTTTTTTTTAATACATTATTTTCACTGGAGTTCCTCTTTAAAACTGTGCATACACACAAAACTTAAACATAGAAGATAATGCATAAGAATACAAAATCACATCAAACTGCCCTCACATTTTTTTTTGGGGGGGGGAGGGAAGAGAGCTACATTAGATATAGCATACATTATTTTCCCATAAAAGTAGATGAATCCTTTCATAGAATACACCTCTAATGCCATCTAGTGGTAGAAAGTTGAAATCGCATCCAGAAACGTGGGCTCTCTGAGCATCCATTTAGTATTAAATGTAATAATTAACATTCACATCTATATTATTTTAAGGCCCTTAATTGCTAACAAACAAAATAGACCCATCAGTCTCTTTTTTAAATTCCATTGACCTTATTCTGGCCCCGCCGCCTCCAATTAATGTTTATAGAATCTATTACACAATATTTAGACCTGATGGCTCACTCTTATGTTTAAAGGACCACTATCGTGAAAATCATAAAATGTAAAATACATGTACAGTTCTGGCCAAAAGTTTTGAGACTGTCAAAAATATTGGAGATTAGAAAAGTTGGTGCTTAAGTTTTTATAATAGCAATTTGCATATACTCCAAAAAGTTATGAAGAGTGTTCAGATGAATTGCATAGTCCTTCTTTGCCATGGAAATTAACGGAATCCCAAAAAACCTCCACTGCATTTCATTGCTGTCATTAAAGGTCCTGCTGAGATCATTTCAGTAATCGTCTTGTTAACTCAGGTGAGAATGTTGACGAGCACAAGGCTGGAGATCATTATGTCAGGCTGATTGTGTTAGAATGGCAGACTTGACATGTTAAAAGGAGGGTGATGCTTGAAATCATTGATCTTCCATTGTTAACCATGGTGACCAGCAAAGAAATACGTGCAGCCATCATTGCGTTGCATTAAAATGCCTTCACTGGCAAGGATATTGTGGCTACTAAGATTACACCTAAATCAACAATTTATAGGATCATCAAGAACTTCAAGGAAAGGGGTTCAATTCTTCTTAAAGAGAGTCTGAAGCGAGAATAAATCTCGCTTCAGACCTCATAGATAGCAGGGGCATGTGTGCCCCTGCTAAAACGCCACTATCCCGCGGCTTAACGGGGGTCCCTGATCCCCCAAATCTCCTCCGTACAGCCGGTGAGCGCTTCCTGGTTGGGGCAGGGCTAACCGCCGCAGCCCTGCCCCACGCGTGTCTGTCAGCGTGTATCTCCACCTCTCCCCCGCCCCTCTCAGTCTTCCTTCACTCCTTCATGCGCCGCTGATAGACGCGACTGGAGGCAGGGCTGCAGCCATTAGCCCTGCCTCCAGGAAGCAATAAATCTGCGACCAAAAGACGACCAAGAATTGCGGAGGTGGGTTTGGGGGTGAAGGGACCCCCGTTTAGCGGCGGTTTAGCAGGGGCACACATGCCCCTGCTAACTATGAGCTCTGAAGCGAGATTTATTCTCACTTCAGAGTCTCTTTAAGAAGGCTTCAGGGTGTCCAATAAAGTCCAGCAAGCGACAGGATCATCTCCTATTATTATTATTATTTATTGTATTTATAAAGCGCCAACATATTACGCAGCGCTGGACAATAAATATATACAATGATACAAGGATGACATACATAGGGTTATACACATAGAACAAAGTTATACATACAAATTGTACAAAATACATGATCATGCAATATGGGCTGGTTAGGTAGCTTGCTTGAATGTGTTGAAAGAGGGAGCAAGTCTCCTAAAGAGGATTCAGCTGCGGGATCGGAGTGCAACCAGTGCAGAGGTTGCTCAGGAATGGCAGCAGGCAGGCGTGAGCGCATCTGCACGCACAGTGAGGCGAAGACTTTTGGAAGATGGCCTTATGTCCAAGAAGGGCAGCAAAGAAGCCACTTCTCTACCACAAAAACATCAGGGTCAGATTGATTTTCTGCAGAAAGTATGGTGAATGGACTGCTGAGGACTGGGGCAAAGTTACAGTAGATCATTATCTACTGTAACTTTCTGATTTTATGGTTTATCGTTTACCTCTTCTCTTCCCTCTGCCTTTTCCCTAGTTCTTTCTCCAAATTTTTCAGTAAAGGTGAATAGGGGACTATGCCATTATGCATACAATCTCTGTATCACATGCAGCTGCTCTGAGAAATTTCATTTGAAACATCAGTCATGTGATCCAGGATTCCAGGTTCACAGAAGCTTGCATTTTCAGAAAGAGTTGAAGCTGTTGGCAGCTCTTACTGCAGACCACAGACCTCAAATACCTCCTTCCTCTCCTGTTTATGGATTAACCACTTCCCGACCGCCTAACGCACAGAGGCGGCCGGGAAGTGGAGCCTTTAAGGACCGGCTCACCCACAGAGGCGGCGGTCCATTTAAGGGCATGGGCGGAGCGATCGCGTCATCCGTGACGCGATCCTCCGCCGGCGCCTGTCACCGCTCGCCCGCCGCAACATCCCGCCGGCTATACGGAAGCGCCGGCGGGATGTTAACCCCGCGATCGCCGCATACAAAGTGTATAATACACTTTGTAATGTTTACAAAGTGTATTATACAGGCTGCCTCCTGCCCTGGTGGTCCCAGTGTCCGAGGGACCACCAGGGCAGGCTGCAGCCACCCTAGTCTGCACCCAAGCACACTGATTTCACCCCCCCCCTGCCCCAGATCGCCCACAGCACCCCTCAGACCCCCCCCCCCCTGCCCACCCCCCAGACCCCTGTTTGCACCCAATCACCCCCCTAATCACCCATCAATCACTCCCTGTCACTATCTGTCAACGCTAATTTTTTTTATCTCCCCCCCTGCCCACTGCCCCCTCCTGATCACCCCCCACCCCTCAGATTCTCCCCAGACCCCCCCGGTGTACTGTATGCATCTATCCCCCCTGATCACCTGTCAATCACCTGTCAATCACCCATCAATCACCCCCTGTCACTGCCACCCATCAATCAGCCCCTAACCTGCCCCTTGCGGGCAATCTGATCACCCACCCACACCAATAGATCGCCCGCAGATCCGACATCAGATCACCACCCAAACGCAGTGTTTACATCTATTCTCTCCTCTAAACACCCACTAATTACCCATCAATCACCCCCTATCACCACCTGTCACTGTTACCCATCAGATCAGACCCTAATCTGCCCCTTGCGGGCACCCAATCACCCGCCTACACGCTCAGATTGCCCTCAGACCCCCCCCTTATCAATTCGCCAGGGCATTATTTACATCTGTCCTTCCCTGTAATAACCCACTGATCACCTGTCAATCACCCATCAATCACCCCCTGTCACTGCCACCCATCAATCACCCCCTGTCACTGCCACCCATCAATCAGCCCCTAACCTGCCCCTTGCGGGCAATCTGATCACCCACCCACACCAATAGATCGCCCGTAGATCCGACATCAGATCACCACCCAAGCGCAGTGTTTACATCTATTCTCTCCTCTAAACACCCACTAATTACCCATCAATCACCCCCTATCACCACCTGTCACTGTTACCCATCAGATCAGACCCTAATCTGCCCCTTGCGGGCACCCAATCACCCGCCTACACGCTCAGATTGCCCTCAGACCTCCCCTTATCAATTCGCCAGTGCATTAGTTACATCTGTTCTTCCCTGTAATAACCCACTAATCACCTGTCAATCACCCATCAATCACCCCCTGGCACTGCCACCCATCAATCACCCCCTGTCACTGCCACTCATCAATCAGCCCCTAACCTGCCCCTTGCGGGCAATCTGATCACCCACCCACACCAATAGTTCGCCCGCAGATCCGACGTCAGATCACCTCTCAAGGGCAGTGTTTATATCTGTTCTCTACCCTAAACTCCCACTAATTACCCATCAATCACCCCCTGTCACTGCTACCTATCAGATTAGACCCTTATCTGCCCCTAGGGCACTCAATCACCCGCCCACACCCTCAGAATGACCTCAGGCCCCAGCCCTGATCACCTCGCCAGTGCATTGCTTGCATCTATTCCCCCCTCTAATCACACCTTGAGACACCCATCAATCACCTCCTGTCACCCCCTAGCACACCTACCCATCAGATCAGGCCCTAATTTGCCCCGTGTGGGCTCCTGATCACTCGGTCAAACCCTCAGATCCCCCTCAGACCCCCTTCCGATCACCTCCCCAGTGCATTGATTGCATCTATTTTCCCCTCTAACCACCCCCTGAGACACCCATCAATCACCTCCTGTCACCCCCCTAGCACTCCTATCCATCAGATCAGGCCCAATACAACCTGTCATCTAAAAGGCCACCCTGCATATGACCGGTTCAACAAAATTCGCCCCCTCATAGACCACCTGTCATCAAAATTTGCAGATGCTTATACCCCTGAACAGTCATTTTGAGACATTTGGATTCCAGACTACTCACGGTTTTGGGCCCGTAAAATGCCAGGGCGGTATAGGAACCCCAGAAACTGACCCCATTTTAGAAAGAAGACACCCCAATGTATTCTGTTAGGTGTATGACGAGTTCATAGAAGATTTTTTTTGTCAAAAGTTAGCGGAAATTGATTTTTTTTTTTTTTTTCACAAAGTGTCATTTTTCACTAACTTGTGACAAAAAATAAAATCTTCTATGAACTCGCCATACACCTAACAGAATACCTTGGGGTATCTTCTTTCTAAAATGGGGTCACTTGTGGGGTTCCTATACTGCCCTGGCATTTTAGGGGCCCTAAACCGTGAGGAGTAGTCTAGAAAACAAATACGGCGATACCACATGATTGGCACTTTTTTGCAGCCTAACTGCGCTAAGGGGCCCAAAGTCCAATGAGTACCTTTAGGATTTCACAGGTCATTTTTGTTTCAAGACTACTCCTCACGGTTTAGGGCCCCTAAAATGCCAGGGCAGTATAGGAACCCCACAAATGACCCCATTCTAGAAAGAAGACACCCAAACGTATTCCGTTAGGAGTATGGTGAGTTCATAGAAGATTTTATTTTTTGTCACAAGTTAGCGGAAAATGACACTTAGCGGAAATTGATTTTAATTGTGTTTTTTCACAAAGTGTCATTTTCCGCTAACTTGTGACAAAAAATAAAATCTTCTATGAACTCACCATACTCCTAACGGAATACGTTTGGGTGTCTTCTTTCTAGAATGGGGTCATTTGTGGGGTTCCTATACTGCCCTGGCATTTTAGGGGCCCTAAACCGTGAGGAGTAGTCTTGAAACAAAAATGACCTGTGAAATCCTAAAGGTACTCATTGGACTTTGGGCCCCTTAGCGCAGTTAGGCTGCAAAAAAGTGCCAATCATGTGGTATCGCCGTACTCGGGAGATGTAGTATAATGTGTTTTGGGGTGTATTTTTACACATACCCATGCTGGGTGGGAGAAATACCTCTGTAAATGACAATTGTTTGATATTTTTTTTTTTTTTTTTTTGAAAATACTTTTATTTGCAGAGAAAAAGCATATTCCATACAGTGGTAAGTCGTCCAATACAACAGGATTAGTAATAGAATTATAACTGTTTACATACAGAATACTTTTCGGTCTGTACATGTATGGTCTATTCCTCTGGTTTTTATGAACTACTCAGGGGTATACATTGTTCATGGACATTTAGGTATTAGTGCCTTTCTTATTATGTATAGCAAGAGTACTTTAAAACATCCATCAAATGTCTTCAATACAGGCTTGTCATTTTTGGGTTGGAGGGGCGGGGGGAATATAGGAAAGGAGGGGAGGGGGGAGGAGGGAGGGGGTAGTATGGATGGGGGGGGGAGGGAGAGGGGGGGGGGGTGGGGAGAATGAGTTGTTTTATTAACATCAACTCAGAACATTAACATAACATCAAGAGTACTTAACAACAACAAGTAGAATGTCCACTATTAACATATTTTAAGTAGCGCTTTTCGGCTGTATATAGAGTGCGCAGGTGTTATCAATAGCTAATAAGGTTAACTGTACATGTCTGTCTGTTCAGGCTCATTGTGGTGGCACAGTGGGTGGTTTTTCCATGCACTGTACCCAGGCATCCCAATTTTTCTGGCATTTTATCCCTAAATTATTTGAGATCGCAAAGGTATGCTCATACTTATAGTTTAAGGATACTAGTGATTTCACCTCTTCTATAGTTGGTACCTGCGTGGACTTCCAGGATCTTGAGATCATTACTCTAGCTGCTATGAGTATATGAGCTACGATTACCCTCACGTGCATTGGAACTGTGTTCAATTTTATATTCAAAATTGCTAATTCAGGTACAAATGGGAGTTGGAATCCCGTGCTATTTTTAATAAGAGCAAATACCTGTTTCCAAAATACATGTAGATAGGGGCAGCTCCACCATATATGAAGTAAAGATCCTTTTTTCCTGCATCTCCTCCAGCATTCATCAGATTCTCCAGGGTGGAATTGGTGTACAAGATTGGGTGTATAGTACCATCTTAGGAGCAGTTTTTGTGATAGTTCCCAATGGGACATGCACTTTGATGCTTTGCTGTTCCACCTTATGGCAGTGAGCCATTCCTCCCTGGAGAAGCTTTTTCCCAGGTCTACTTCCCATTGTTGTATCTTCTTGTTATCTTTAATATTAGAGTGGTTTAGAATACCATACAGAAGAGATACCCCGCCTTTTTTCCTTTTCTTGTACGTGAAGAGGTAGATAATTTCTTTGTGTACAAGAGGCTTTCTCACATCATAGGGGGCCAGACAGTGCCTCAATCTTAGAAATTTATAGAAGTCTGTGTTGGGAATATTGTATTTGTGGTGTATCCCCTCAAAGGCCATAATAGTGTCATCTTGGAAAATATTATTCAGTTTCTTAATACCCTTTTGGGTCCATGAGGATAGGTCAAGATCTGGTGATTGAGCTTGTATCCATTCTAGGGGTATATCTAGTAACCTAATGTCTTTTTCAGGAAGGGGTTTTGTATGATATATTTTCCATCCTTCCAGTGTAGCAGATATGGCTAACGTAGAGCTAGGGTCTTGGGGTTTTTGAAGAATACATTGAAGGAGTAGGTTTTTAATAGGGATATCAATGCTGGCGTTTTCAATTTGTACCCAATTACGTTCAGATTCCTTAGTTAACCAGAAATAGGATTGGTCTAGTATTGTTGCTACCCAGTAGTTTCTTATGTTGGGAACTCCCATGCCGCCGTCCCTTATGGCTGAGGATAAGATATTCTTTGAAAACCTTGGTTTTTTTCCCCCCCAAATGAATTTATTTAGTATACTTTGTAGTTTGTTTAGGTATGTTGCTGGTAGCGGGATTAGTACCATCCGGAAGGTATATAGGATTATGGGGATCACCATCATTCGGATAGTGGCAATTTTGCCTGCCCATGAGAGAGAAAGCCTTCTGTATTCAGCGCATAGCTCTGCAACTTTTTGTGCCAGGGGTATATAGTTTAATTTAAAGAAGCTCTTGGCAGATGGACTTAATTGGGTGCCTAGATAAGTAATAGACTCTTGAGTCCATTGATAGGGGTATTTTTTCTTTAACCTCTCTATTTGTTGCGCAGGGATGTTGATACATAAAATTTGCGACTTGGTTTCGTTGACCTTATAGTATGAGACGTTTCCAAATTGTTGTAATAAGGATTGCACTGTAGGTAGGGACTCTTCAATGTTTGATAGTGCAATTATTACGTCATCTGCGTATAGACCTATAATATGGTCTGTATTACCAATTTGGATGCCTGAGACCTTTGAGTGGGAGCGAATAGACTCCGCCAGGGGCTCCATCACCAAATCAAATATTAGCGGGGATAGGGGGCACCCCTGGCGGGTTCCATTCGTAATATAGAAGGTATCTGATAGCAGCCCTTCAGTAAATACTTTAGCAGACGGCTTGGAATATAAGGCAAGTATAGCGTCATATATAAGGCCCCTGAATCCAAATTTATTAAGAATTGTTCTAAGGTACCCCCAGTGCACCCTATCAAAGGCCTTCTCTGCATCCAATGATAGGAGCAGAGAAGGCCTTTTAGATTTTTCGGCCACCTGGATAATGTTGAAGAGGCGTCTGGTTCCATCGAATGCATTCCTACCTTTTATAAAACCCACCTGATCATGTTTTATCAGTTTAGGCATGATATCTGTTAATCTGTTAGTAATGATATTGGCATAGAGTTTTAGATCCACGTTAAGGAGAGATATTGGACGAAAATTGGCTGGGTTGTCTGGGGTTTTGCCCGGTTTGGGCAGGGTTACTACCAGGGCCTGCAGCATTTCCTCAGGGAAAACTCCTTCCTCGGATGCGAGCTGATAGACCCTGGTAAGGTGGGGGATGATTAGTGGTGCAAATGTTTTATAGTATTCCCCTGTTAGGCCGTCAGCACCTGGGGATTTTTGAAGTTTTAGATTATTAATTACTTTAGTGACTTCTGTTTCTGTGATTGGTGCGTTGAGATACGTCAATTGCTCCTCTGAAATCTGAGGTAGTTTGACTTGTTGTAGGAAGGTATTTATTGCCTCTTGTGTGGGTTGAGGGGTTCTGGAGTCAGACTCTAGGTTATATAGGGAAGTGTAAAACTCTGCGAATCTGTTGGCTATATCTTTAGGATTGGATAGTTTAATACCCTGGGGATTTAGTAAGTATGGGATTTTTGATTTGATTCTCCTTCCTTTAATCTGTCTTGCTAGCATTGCACCTGCCTTATTGCCTTGAGCGTAGAATTTCGCTTTAACTCTAGCCCACTTGGTTTCAAAGCTTGCTACTAGCTCTTTTGAGAGGTTTTGTCTGTTTTTTTTCAATTGTATTAGTATTTCGGGTTGGGGGTTGTTTTTGTGTGATTGTTCTAATTCTTGGATATTTTTTAGCATTTGGGAGATTTTATATTGGTGTTCTTTTTTTAGTCTGGAGGCTAGTCCTATGCATATTCCTCTGATGTATGCCTTGTGGGCGTTCCAAATTGTAAACTGGGATACGTCTTGGGTATTATTGAAGGTAAAGTATTCGGTGATGGATTGTGAAATTTGGACTTTTGTTCTTTCTAGGTTCAGGATGTGGGTTGGGATTCTCCAGGGAGGGCAAAATTTGGTTTTGTTTAGTTCTCTTATGGTTATGCTGATTGGCGCATGGTCGGACCATGTAATGCTTCCAATTGTAGCTGCGATTGTATCTTGGAGCAGGATATTGTCGGTGAGTATTAGGTCGATTCGCGAGTATGTTGAGTGTGTGTGGGAGAAAAAGGTATAATCTCGCTCAGTGCCGTGTAAACATCTCCATGTGTCTGCTAGACCTTCTGCCCATAAGGTTTTCTGTATGCTTCTGTTTTTTACCCTTTTGGGGTTGGAAGTGTCTACTACAGGGTCTGCAATAGCGTTGAAGTCTCCTAGAACTAAGAGGCTACCTTGTTGGAGAGTTTTTGCCAGCTGTATAGTTTTTTGAATAAATGATATCTGTCCCTCATTCGGTGCATAGATATTCACTATAGTATAGGTTTTATGATTTAATTCAGCAATTAATATTAAGTACCTGCCTTGTGGGTCAGCGTGTAATTGGATCTGTTTATAAGTTGTTTTGCTGGAGATTGCTATTAGGACACCTCTTTTTTTCTGGTTACATGAGGCTAAGATGACAGTGGGGAATAACGGGTGGGTGCATTTTGGGGTTTTTTGTTTATGGAAGTGTGTTTCTTGTGCACACATTATATCGGCCTTAGAGTCAATTGCTTCTTTCCAGAGCCTTGACCTTTTATATGGGGAATTTAATCCCCTAACGTTTATCGATACTATTTTCATATTTAGACATATACACAGGGTGTCTGTTAAGGTTGATCGGTGTTAACATATCATATACAGCATGCACATTGACGTTCAATAATGTATAATCTATCATGTGGTGGACATTCAAAACTGTTAAACTTAAACTAAAACATATGAAAAACTGAATTATTCTCCCGAAGGAGATTCCATCCACTTTGTGGCTAATGATCATTTCCCACCGTCTCCGGTGGTTAGCCAGTGGATGCAGGGCTGGGGTGTTACAGCCAGTGGGTTATACAATAAAATGCACAAGGTGCCCCTGACTGACTGAGCACCCCGACTCCCGGCTCAGTTATTGGATTGTTACCCAGACTGCTAGCATGGGCTAGAGTAGTAAATGTTAGTCTTCCTCAGCGTTAGGAGGCGATGCTGGAGATGCGGCCCTGGATAGGCTTCTAGAGTTGGCTAGATTCGGGTTCGACCCCACTGTTTCCCACTCATCAACGCATCGAGCAGGAGACGCATTTTTTGAAGCATTGGAGGCGGTAGGGGGGGAACCTGGGTTTGAGGATAAAGTTCCTGCTTTCTTGATAAAGGACATTACGTCTTCTGGGTTATGTGCTACAATAATCTGTCCTTGATAGGTGATGAGCAGTTTGGTCGGGAAGCCCCATCGGTAAGCAATTCCCGAGTTGCGGAGCTTCTTGGTTGCTTCGGTAAAGCTCTTCCGGAGAGAAGCTGTAGTTGCCGAGATGTCAGCAAAGAACTTAATGTCTTTGTATTCCTCAGGGAGATCAGGGGCCTTCCTCATCTGCGCCATTAGCTTATCTTTAATGTGGTAGAAATGAATTCTAGCTAGAGTGTCTCTGGGAACAGATTCCGGAGCTGCTTTAGGTTTAGGGATTCTGTGTATTCTGTCTATCAGAAAATCTTCTTCTTTTTGTGAAGGGAGTAATATCTTGCATAGCTTTATCACAAACGCCTCCAGATCAGCGTTTTTAACTGACTCTGGGATGCCCCTGAACTTGATGTTGTTGCGTCTAGAGCGATCTTCCTGATCAGTTAATTTGTCTTTCATCCATTGTACCTGCTCCTCTAGGTTATTGTGAGCGTCCACTAACTCGTTGTGGGCAGTGGAGAACTCCCCCATTTTCCGTTCTATGTGGTCTGTACGTTCCCCGAGGTCATCTATAGCATTTTGGAGCTCTCTGGAGGATCTAGTAATCTCCTTGTGTAACGTGTCCTGCATGGTTAGAAGCATGCTTTTGAGGACAGTGTCTGTGACTGTGTTGCCAGTGGTGGGGAAAAGTACTAACGGGTCCTCAGAGTCACTATCTGCTGCCTCGTGGTTTTGCGCTGCAGGTTTTTTATTGGGCTGCAGTTTGGGAGGGGGATCGCCGGTTCTCTTACCCTGGCTGCTGTTATTCACCGTGCCCTTTTCTTTGGCTGCAGCTGCTGTGAGCGACCTTGTGGCCCGTTGTCGCTGTGCTTTGGCGTTGCGATCTGCGTCCTCCTGGGGTTGGTCAGTGCCATCTTGCCTCTTTGCTGTGGATTGCTTTCTTCCCGCCCCGAAGAATTCTGTGAGCTTCCGCGGCGATTTGAACTTATTTTTTGCTGTCGGCATGTCCGCTCCGCTCTCCGGAACTTCTCCGTGCTATTCAGTAGGTGATTTGCTGCCTGGGATGTCTGTTTTACTCCGTTTAGCTGCCGGTGGGTCGGGAGCTAAGGTCTCATGCGGCCATCTCTGTTCGCGGCCAAACCACGCCCCAATTGTTTGATATTTTTTACACACAATTGTCCATTTACAGAGAGATTTCTCCCACCCAGCATGGGTATGTGTAAAAATACACCCCAAAACACATTATACTACTTCTCCTGATACCACACATGTGGTATCGTCGTACTCGGGAGAAGTAGTACAATGTGTTTTGGGGTGTATTTTTACACATACCCATGCTGGGTGGAAGAAATACCGCTGTAAATGGACAATTGTGTGTAAAAAAATCAAAAGATTGTCATTTACAGAGGTGTTTCTCCCACCCAGCATGGGTATGTGTAAAAATACACCCCAAAACACATTGTACTACTTCTCCCGAGTACGGCGATACCACATGTGTGGCACTTTTTTGCAGCCTAACTGCGCTAAAGGGCCCAAAGTCCAATGAGTACCTTTAGGATTTCACAGGTCATTGAGACATTTCGTTTCAAGACTACTCCTCACGGTTTAGGGCCCCTAAAATGCCAGGGCAGTATAGGAACCCCACAAATGACCCCATTTTAGAAAGAAGACACCCCAAGGTATTCCGTTAGTAGTATGGCGAGTTCATAGAAGATTTTATTTTTTGTCACAAGTTAGCGGAAATTGATTTTAATTGTGTTTTTTCACAAAGTGTCATTTTCCGCTAACTTGTGACAAAAAATAAAATCTTCTATGAACTCACCATACTCCTAACAGAATACCTTGGGGTGTCTTCTTTCTAAAATGGGGTCATTTGTGGGGTTCCTATACTGCCCTGGCATTTTAGGGGCCCTAAACCGCGAGGAGTAGTCTTGAAACGAAATTTCTCAAAATGACCTGTGAAATCCTAAAGGTACTCATTGGACTTTGGGCCCTTTAGCGCAGTTAGGGTGCAAAAAAGTGCCACACATGTGGTATCGCCGTACTCAGGAGAAGTAGTAGAATGTGTTTAGGGGTGTATTTTTACACATACCCATGCTGGGTGGGAGAAATACCTCTGTAAATGACAATCTTTTGATTTTTTTACACACAATTGTCCATTTACAGCGGTATTTCTTCCACCCAGCATGGGTATGTGTAAAAATACACCCCAAAACACATTATACTACTTCTCCTGAGTACGGCAATACCACATGTGTGGCACTTTTTTGCAGCCTAACTGCGCTAAGGGGTCCAAAGTCCAATGAGCACCTTTAGGCTTTACAGGGGTGCTTACAATTTAGCACCCCCCAAAATGTCAGGACAGTAAACACACCCCACAAATGACCCCATTTTGGAAAGTAGACCCTTCAAGGTATTCAGAGAGGGGCATGGTGAGTCCGTGGCAGAATTCATTTTTTTTTGTCGCAAGTTAGAAGAAATGGAAACTTTTTTTTTTTTTTTTGTCACAAAGTGTCATTTTCCGCTTACTTGTGACAAAAAATAATATCTTCTATGAACTCACTATGCCTCTCAGTGAATACTTTGGGATGTCTTCTTTCCAAAATGGGGTCATTTGGGGGGTATTTATACTATCCTGGAATTCTAGCCCCTCATGAAACATGACAGGGGGTCAGAAAAGTCATAGATGCTTGAAAATGGAAAAATTCACTTTTTGCACCATAGTTGTAAACGCTATAACTTTTACCCAAACCAATAAATATACACTGAATGGGGTTTTTTTTAATCAAAAACATGTTTGTCCACATTTTTCGCGCTGCATGTATACAGAAATTTTACTTTATTTGAAAAATGTCAGCACAGAAAGTTAAAAAAAATCATTTTTTTGCCAAAATTCATGTCTTTTTTGATGAATATAATAAAAAGTAAAAATCGCAGAAGCAATCAAATAGCACCAAAAGAAAGCTTTATTAGTGACAAGAAAAGGAGGTAAAATTCATTTAGGTGGTAGGTTGTATGAGCGAGCAATAAACTGTGAAAGCTGCAGTGGTTTGAATGGAAAAAAAGTGGCCGGTCCTTAAGGGGTAGAAAGCCCTAGGTCCTCAAGTGGTTAAGATTGACTGGCATTGGCTCACATTGACTTATATGGGAGCAGAACTTCCTCTCTGCTCTGAAAGATTAGCCATAGCATGATAACTTTATGGAGCAATAAAATCTTCATTACAATTTATGGAATTCCTAAAAAAAAAAAAAAAAACCCTGACGTTTTACTTGGTTCTACCTCTGCAGAAGGCACTGAAAGGGTTAAGCTTCAGTGTTTACTATATGGAGAGCTGCCTTGGCAAAACGTCTCCTGTTGTCTATTCACAGTTGCTGAACTAATTAGACCGGTTTATCTGCCTAAACAAACACAGAACATAGAGAAGTGTTGTGGGAGGAGTCCCGTGATGTATAGATGCAGAGAGAGATAAGCTGGTGTTTACCTTCTAGCTCCCCTCTGACTGCCTAAAGTGGGTGATAATGAGATAGGGGGCATAGTCTGCGCAAGTTTCTCTCTCAACAGCGTTTTGGAATCTAAATCAATCACCTAAGCAAAACTAATATTAATAGAAAAGAAATGTCATGTATCTCTCACAATCTGGAAACAGTCTGCATAATTCAATGTATTAGACAGCTTCTTCTTCTTTAGGTCACAGGTAGGACATTGTATAGGCAACATGGGAGGTATAGTAGGAAATGAAATCCAAGATCTCAAAGGTCTCTCTAAAAACTAAAGCTTTAACATGGAGATCCTTCATATCTAAATAATCAACTCCTAAATCTGTTTCATCAATAAGTATCCCAAGTGCCAGTTAAAGAGGAACATCAGCCTAAACAAGCATACTGTCATTAAGTTACATTAGTTATGTTAATTAAAATAGATAGCTAATATAATCTCTTACCCACCTTGTTTTAAAAGAACAGGCAAATGTTTGATTTCATGAGGGCAGCCATAGTTTTGGTTGAAAGGAGGTGACAGGGAGCACGAGACACAGTTCCAACTGTCCTGTGTGCTTATCACTCCTCTCAGTTGCTAGGCAATGTGAACAACAACATAGGAAATCCCATCATGCTTTGCACAGCATCAGGGAAAAAAAGCACGGGCAGTTTTTCTTTGATGGGGCGGAGCTTAGGTTTTGTGCAGCTAAAAATGATGCTTGAAGTTCTGATGCTGTGAAACTGTTAAAGAAACACCACGCCTTTTCAGTGCTGCCGAGTAGATTTTTAGTCTGGAGGTTCACTGGGTTGCCTTGTCATATGCACTTATTATATATACCACTTATATTATTATTATTATTATTATTTTATACCACTTATTGGAGCTGTAAATATTTAACGATATTGTCAATTGTCTTTTTCTCTCCTTCCTGAATAAAATAGGCAATTCATGTTTTCTTTTAAAGAGTTGTGCTAGCTATCTATGCCATGCTCAAAGTACCCCATCATATTTATACAGCTTTTGGCAAAACTGGAGCCCATTGCAGATCCTTTTATTTGGGTTTAGGCCTTGGACTGAAATCAGAAATTGGTTGAATGTATTGATCAAGCACGCTGGGAAATCTCGGGCCAATGTGGTCAATTGGGTGAGCAATAATAAAAGTGTGCAATATCATGACACAATCCCTGTCCCCCAAATGAGGATATACCCCTCATCCTGATGCCCGTGCATTAAAAATCCACCTGTTCCAGCTGCCACAAGTGTCCAGAGCTGCTCCTGATTCCCTATTTGCACCCCACAAGCCTCCCGCGTAATAGCACATGGCATGTGTGACGTCACACACAGCATGTGCTATACTTGGCAACCATGTGGGGCGCAAATGGGGAAGCAGGAGAAGCTGGCCACTTGCGGCAGCTGGAACAGGTGGTATTTTGATGCACAGACACTGGGGAGCACATTAAAGAGAAACTGTAGTGTTCGATTTGTACAATAAAAAAACATACCAATCGAGTCACTGTGATCTCCTGGATCCCTCTTTGCCATTTTCGCTGCAATCCTGGCTTTTAATCGCCAGTTTTAGTGTTCAGAATTAAAAAGCATGGCTGCCAACGAGGAACAGAATATATATATATATATATATATATATATATATATATATATATATATATATATATATATATATATATATATATATATATATATATATATATATATATATATATATATATCTCATGTTACAGTATACTACACGTTTTTATTACATAGTGAATTATCTGTACTTCAGTCTGGGATTCTCACAGTTTCTCAGCATGTGACAGGCAGCTCCCTCCCCCACCCTCAGCCTCACAAACTGCATTACAGACAAGCTGACAAGCTGAAACTGAGCACAGAGAGTGAAGAGTAAAAGCACACAGAGCCTGTAGTGGGCGTGCATAACTTGTATTCATACAACAGAGGCTACCCATCCCTCTCTGGGTTGACAAAGCTTGGCAAAGAAAAGAAGATATATTACAGAGACAGTGCAACTAGAAAAGGCTGCAGTAATCCAGACCACAATAGAACAGGTATAGGAAGAAATAAATGAAATGAAAATTTTGTTGCAGATTCTCTTTAACATTTGGGGAGGGGGGGGGGGGGGGTGTCAGCAGAGATGGCGTCACAAGGCCGTTTGCAGGGAGATTTCATGCTGAAATCAATTGTGAATCGGTTTGCGGTGCATGGGCAGCCAACACATCTCTCTCTGATCAGATTCAATTAGAGAGAGATCTGTCTCTTAGTTGATCTGCCCATACATGGCTAAATGTGTGGGCACCTTAAAAATCAGTTTCTAGAGGCGATTATTTTAGAGTAAAAGGCAATAGGACATTTTTTTTTGTAGTTTTAATGAATACAATTAATAAACCCATGAAACCAAAAAGTCACACTAATAAACTTTATTGAAATAAAAAGAAGTGTATAACAAGCATACGGTGAGTGGAGTAATATGGCCTTTGCGGTGTGCAGTTAGATTTTGGGAAGTTTTGGCGCTGTAATCACAGGATTTGCTTCCTTCAGATGTCTTCTTCCTGCAGTCTTGTAGTCATATGTGCAGTTGTGTGTTTCTGCATATCGGTGGGTGGCACAAAAGTTATTTCCACACCTACAAAACAATAATATTCTCATTATGGTTAATTTAAAGTACTAAATACTCGAATAAGTACACAACCAGGGAAGTAGCAGTTTGTAGAGCGAGATCAGCAATGGAGGTTTCATTATCTCAGTGTTAATCCACTTTAAGCTGGTCTGAAGTTGTGGATAAAATTACCTGGACAGGATAACAAACATTTTAAATGACGCACAACATTCCTTGAAGGACAACTGAAGTGAGAAGAATATGGAGGCTGCCAGAGTATTTGCTGCATGCTTGTTCAGGGTCTATGGCTAAAGTATGAGAGGCAGAGGATCAGCAGGATAGCTAGGAAACTGGTATTGCTTAAAAATAAATAAATATGGCAGCCTCCAAATCTCGCTCGGTACAGTTGTCCTTTAACCTCCTTGGCGGTAATCCCGAGCTGAGCTCGGGGTATGCCGCCGGAGGTCGCCGCTCAGGCCCTGCTGGGCCGATTTGCAATCTGAAAAAAGCAGCACACGCAGCCGGCACTTTGCCAGCCGCGTGTGCTGCCCGATCGCTCTCCGCGGCGATCCGCCGCGTGCAGCGGTGAAAGAGGGTCCCCCCAGCCGCCCGAGCCCAGCGCAGCCGGAACAAACAGTTCCGGCCGGCGCTAGGGGCTGGATCGGGCGGCTCTGACGTCAGGACGTCGACTGACGTCCATGACGTCACTCCGCTCGTCGCCATGGCGACGAGGAAAGCGAAACAAGATAGGCCGCTCATTGCGGCCTATCTTGTTACTTTCGATTGCCGGAGGCGATCGAAAGTACGCTTCCGGAGCGCCCTCTAGTGGGCTTTCATGCAGCCAACTTTAAGTTGGCTGCATGAAATATTTTTTTTTTAATTTAAAAAAAAACCCATTTCAGCCTCCCTGGCAAAATAAATAAACCGCCAGGGAGGTTAAAGGGATCCGGAAGTGAGAGGTATATGTCGGCAACCATATTTATTCTCTTTTAAACAATACCAGTTGCTTGGTAGACCGGCTTATCTCTTTGGCTGCAGTAGTGTCTGAATCACACACATAAAACAAGCAAGCATGCAGCTAATCCAGTCAGACTTCAGTCAGAACAACTGATCTGCATGCTTGTTCAGGGTCTATAGTAAAAAGTATTAGAGGCAGAGGATCAGCAGGACAGCCACGCAATGGGCATTGTTTAATAAAGGTCTTTCTCTTAATTCCATATTTCTCTTAATTCAGGTGGCCTTTAATGCTCTGGAAACCTTGGTTGTCCTCCACTTGTGGATCTAATATAACGATGGTCCATGAGACACTAGCATTTCTGAAGGTGCCAATACATCTAGCAATGTTGTGGCCCGATCGATCAGCTGATGGAATCATTTTTAATAAAAATTAGTGCCACAACAAGTTTACTCAATTGATTATGGACCCAAATTGGTCAAATGTATTGATCGAGCATGCTGGAAATGGCATTCAATATCAAGATGACCGGTGTATAGGATGGACCTATGGCCACTGTACCCTCAAGTCTAAAATGTCCACCCTCCCCCCAGCACCCATGTGCAGTGTAAATTCTCACCTGTCCCACTGGCGCAACTACCGGCCACCTCCACTGTTACATCCGTGTGGCATCAGGCGCATGTGATGTCACCACGTGGTGCATGCCCTACATGGTGGCGCTCACGGTCACTGTAACGGTGGACAACGAGTTACAGGTGATCCCGGGAGATGTGCCAGTGGGAAATTAGTCTGTTATGAAGCAAGAACACTGCAGACCATTATTTTGCATGATTTCTTTCTGCTACACTCATAGTGTCTTCTTGTTTATGGTTCTGCAATTAAATCAAGATCGGAAAAATTTATCTAAATTCAGATCGGACATGTTGGAAAGAATCGATCTTGCCGGTAACTCTGCCAGAAAATTGTATGGTGTGTACCTAGCATAAGCTGAAGTGTGGGCCTGGAGAGAAATGATAATGTACATCAAAACCCCTAAAAATGGAATACAATGAGGCATGAGGTTGAAAAAGGATATGGGGGTGTGAAGCACAGAGGTGGCTGAGGTACAGACAAGTAAGTGAGTATCGGTTTCTGTGACTGAAAAGTACAGCTGCCCATCTTCACTGTGAGCATCACAATCTGTGGGAAGGATTTACTAAAGGTGTAAGGCAGTGGTCCTCAAACTAAGGCACGCGGGCCGAATGCGCCCCCCCCCCCCCCCCGAGGCTTTTTCACTGGCCCCTAAACACACACAGCTTGATTCACTAACCGGCACCAAGCCGGTTAGTGAGCCTAAATATATTGTGGGCGCAAACCAGGGCAATAGGATGTTTGCACCCACATATCGCGCACAGCCCCGCTCAGTGCGTGCGCAGCGCACCGGTAATAGTGCACGGTGCAATGTTAACATCCCACCCGCTGCCCTGTAAATGTCGCACCCGGTGCGCTGAAAATGTTGCATCGGGTGCCCCCGAAACGGCACAAAGCGCCGCTTCAGGGACACCCGATACTCCATTTTCGGAGTATCACTATTAACGACGCACACTATTACCGGCGCACCGCGCTGCATGCGCACTGAGTGGGGCTGTGCACAATGTAGCTTTGCGCGGCTATTACAGCCCGCAAAGCTACTTTTTGGGCATTAAGTGGCTTTTCACTCTGGTGCTAACATTTAGCGCCGGTTACTGAATCAAGCCCAAAATGTACAACTTATAGGTGTAGCTCACTGCACCTTTAAATATCAGCAGCATGCATATAGAATAGCAGTGCTGGCACCACCCATCCACATACTGTAGAAACCAGTGAGCGGTCATTCGCTAGCTTCCAATCCAATTCTGGATCAGGTGACACTGCTGCCCAACTGGACGGCAGGCTGTCATCTGGGTATGCTTTACTGTCTGGAGCACAAAGACATTCCTCGGGCACTGCATGACAGAATGGCTGCTGCTGGGAGTTCTCCTCCTGGCATGATTGGGGGGGAAACAATACCTAGATTCAATGTAATGTTTTTCAACATTTTATGTATGTTCTGGCCCCCCGGCAGTTTGAAGTATGTTGACCCAGCCCTTGACCAAAAAAGTTTGGGGACCCATGGTGTAAGTCAATGAAAAATTGCAAGTTTCCACCCTGCTCACTTCAATCATCCAATCAAGCGCAAGGATGTTACCAGCACATTTTGTAAATCCCTGTGGGCCTGACTGGAGTTTCAAGTTAACAGTTGAGATGGTCAATGAGATGTAAATGTTCTGATTTTACCCCAATTTATGCCACACCAGTTAAATGCATCGGCTGCCGAATTAGTCCATAACCAAAATGCAGTGGTCTTCTCAGCACATCTGTTTAGTACACCAACCTGTGACTGAAGTAATGTCAGTGGTTGATTCTGTCATTTGTAACTATTATGAACAGAGTGCACAGATCACTGTTTTGAGGTGGAGAGTCTGTCTAAAAGAGAATTTACCTGCACTCAAAGCTTGTTGCCAAATTGGTTCTCCTCCGGCACAGGAAGCAGTGCTTTGCCTCTTTGTTCTTACTAAGAAAAACTGGTTTTACTGGAGGGAAAAGTGGTGCTGCTTCACCTGTAAATAAGACAGAAGAAATCATTACAGCAGTTGCAGCCTGGAGACCCGCTTCTAAACACGCATGACATACGTAGACTCCAACTCTTCTTATAGGTTATTCAACCCTGAACAGGAGGCATATGTTGGGATCAGTGGTGCTCATCCGGATTCCGGATATCCGAGTAACCCGGATATCCAACCTTTTTTCAGCTATCCGATTCTGTTTCAAGATTCCGAATTTCTGTGAAAGTGGTAGTTGGTTGGCAATGCGGATATCCGCGGATTTCTGCAAAAATCCGACTATTGAGATACTGTATGACGTCCAGGACGTCATTGAGCCAATCAGAGGGCTCTTAGCAGAAGCCCTAGCAACCAATCACAGAGGGGAACCCTGGCCAGCCCCACCTCACCTCATTGAGCCAGAGGGCTCCCAGCCTAAGCCCTGGCGCCCAATCACAGAAAGGAACCCTGGCCAGCACCCCTGTATAATAAGGAGGGATGCCATGATGAGACATATCGTCCTTGCTTGTGAATGCTCACTGAGAGACATGCTCCAGTGCTGCTGGCCTAGCAAGTGCTTACACAGTGATAAATTTAAAGCTGTTCAGTGATTAACACCTTCACTATCATTACACTATTGTTATATTGTTAATTAGACTAGCTAGCTTGATTTCACTCAGTGAGTGACAGTCAGAGTGTGTGCTCCAGTGCTGCTGGCCTAGCAAGTGCTGTACACAGTGATAAACCTAAAGCTGTTCAGTGATTAACTCCTTCACTATCACTACACTATTGTTTTGTTAATTAGCTTGATTTCATTGTGTGACAGTCAGAGTGTGTGCTGCAGGGCTGCTGCAGCTGCTATGTGTCTGTGTGGGTGCTGCGCACAGACCAGACCAGCTGCTGCCTGTTGGCCAGCTAATAGCCTTAGCTAGCTACAGTATAGGTTAGGTTAGGTAATAGGATTACTATGTTATTGTGTAGTTAGTACTGTAGTACTGCAGTCAGTGCTAGTAGTTAATAGAGTAGTAGTACTACTGTGTTAGCTTACTACAGAACTGCTGTGCTGCTGAGCAGTGCCAGTGTCACAGTTAGTGTCTTCTCCTCTGCTGTCTGACTGTCACTCGGCACATGGCACTTTGCACGTGGCCCTTGGCACATCACGTGCAAAGTGCCACGTGCAAAGTGCCACGTGCAAAGTACCACGTGCAAAGTGCTACGTGCCACTGCCAAGTGCCACGTCCGGCATGCTCCTGTCAGACGTTATACCTGGTGCTGCTGCATTGCCCTGCTGCCTTTGCTGCTCCCACCGCCAGGGTGCCAAAGGCCACTGCTGCTGTGCTGATACCACCTACATTGAACCCAAAACACAATTGCTGCATAATTTTTTGGACAGCCATGTCCCAGTTGTGCGGTTGGACTTTGGACACAATGTGGGCTACACGACCGCTGTCTGGAACCTAGTCCTGATGTTAATTGACAGCCATTTGGGGGGGGGGGGAATTTTAAGCCCCAACATCATAAATTAGTGTTTCCCTTTAAAAAATAATGATGCTACATGCCTCATTTACCCTAAAAATTGTTTTTAAAGCAATTTAAAGGCCACTTCTGGTTTTTCTATCCAGATATCCGAATTTGCCTGGATACCCCGGATACTGGGGTCGGATATCCGATTCTACTCGGATACCAAAAAGGTCATATCCGGATATCCGATCTGGATCCGGAGATCTGGGGATCCGGGTCAATCCGGATTTTGAAAAGGGGTATCCGAGCACCCCTAGTTGGGATTAGCAAATCAGTGCTTCTTTCAGCTTATCCATTTCACCTGCAGCTGAGTTGATTACTGATAGATTTGCTAGCCCCAACTTTTACTTCCTCAGCGCAGTTAGGCTGGTTAGCACTGAGTGAAAGGCTGACATTTGGCTAAAGGTTAACAAGCTGAGAACCAGCTAGGTCATTGGAATTGAAGAGATACCAATGTGCTCTGTTAAAGCCCACCTTTTTCCATGCAAACAAGCCTCATTTCCATGCGGTCACAAACCCCAATATTAAAGTGGAGCTTATTTTCCTTAATCCTGAACTATATAATCAGACATATTACATTTCCTGGTGCTCTTTCCTTGCCACCAACTGTCACAGCAGTGCCGTGGATATTTCCTGTCATCAATGCACCTTATACTATAATAAATACTATGAAGTCACCAGTTTAAAGGAACCGCTAGAGAAAAAAAATCTGAAATTAAAGATACACATATACACATAAGTGTATTGAAACTTACTTGCTATAAGATAATTTGACACATGCTACTTCTATTGCTGTGGTTTGTTAAAGAATTTTTTCCTCTTAACATATGCAGTACTTCCCATAATTATTCATATCCCTGGCAAATTTTGACTTAAAGATACTTTTAGATTTTTAATTAAAAATTTGCACTGTAGCCACTGGAAAACTTTTAGAAATGTCCTTGTAGCCCTTTCCTGACTTGTGAGCAGCCACACCGCGCAGCAGCAGGTCCTCACTGAGCTCCTTTGCCTAAGCCATGACTGTTCACAAGCCAACTGCAGAGAGCTGCTGTTTTTCACCTGTTGAATTGATTAAAAACAGCTGTTCCCAATTTATCAGGGGTACAGACTAACCAGCAAGCTCATGGTGACCCAGAACTCATTGGAGTGTGTAAGGGACTACAATGGTCCTAAAAGCCCCCTTACTAAGATGTTAAGAAAAACAAAAAATTGCTTTCCTAAAACAGAAAGAATTTGCGATAATTCAGGTTGGAGTGAGCTCGAGATGTCTCCCAGAGCACCACTGCTGAATATATGCAAATTAACCATTGTACCCTTAGAAGCTAAACACACCTCCAGAACCGCTGGAATGCAATGATGTGTCAGCTTGTTAAATTGTACAGAGCCATAATAATCCAACATGCATACAGACTGTTTCGGATTGTTTGATCCTCATCAGGGCAATTAGGATGCTTAGGATGCTAGAACAGCTTGTCCTATTTGGAATGGTATAGAACTGTGGATTTTCCCACAGACTGTGACAGTTTGTGAAGGGTGTGAATAATTTTGGACTGGACACTTTTTGCTAAAATGTTAATAAAGGCTGAGAAATGTTTTTTTTCCACAATAATTACTCTTGTACATCGTCTTATTATCTTTTGGGAGACGCCTATGTCATTTCCTGTCAAAAAATTACTTGCTGGTTAAATAAAAAAGTCAAAATTTTCCAGAGGTATGAATAGGCAGCACTGTACGTGTTCCACATCGAGTGAGGTAGACTACTCGAATGAGGATTACCCCTTATCATTGAATTTTCTAGCTCTTCTTTCAATTATTATCACCACAGACTGAATGTAACACCTGCCAGTCTATGGATACACATAAAAATGTGGATCATTACCTGAATTTTCACCAAAAACTGCACTTGCATGAGGAGTCTATAGGAAAGATAAGAAGTTCTGTTTAGTAACATAAAAAAAAAAAAAGTCGCTAACAAAAACAGAGTTTGTGGTGTGGAGGGACGGGGCAAGCAATGGTAAAAAATAAATAAATAAATAAATAAAAAAACAACAACCTTTTTTTAGATGCAGATTGAAGCTCTTCAGAAACCTCCGCCCTGTGTTCCCTAGATCTATGCAGGATTGTGACTGGATGTACACGTTTACCTCACATGCCAGCTAGCCAGATTTTTTTTATACATTTATTGCAAAAATTACACATATGCAGTGGAAAAAAAACCTTGGCACATTGCTGATTCATGCACATTTATTATTACATGCAAGAACAAGGGCACTGTTGGGGTATTATCTCATTCTAACAAAGAAATAATAAAAAAAAATAATAATAAATAACCACAACCCCCCCCCCCCCCCCGACATTTAAAAACAATGCAGGTGAAAATGTGCTGTTGCAACTCACCATCGTTTTCTATAATTAAAAGAGGCACTATAGTGAAAAATTGTAAAATATGTGCAAACATATACAAATAGGAAGTATGTTTTTTTCCAGAGTAAAAATGAGCCATAAATTACTTCTCTCCTATTTTGCTGTCACTTAAGGGGCCCATACACTCAGTCGCAAATCGCTTGCCCAATCGACCGATCGATGGCCGATTTCGATGGATTTCCATCGAACTGGCAGGGTGGAAAATTTAGGTCGATCTGATGAGATTGCTTATCAGTTTGCATTGGCCTTAATGGAAATCTGATGGCAAAAAAATACCCTCAGATCGAATTTCAATAGATTTCAAACTGAAATCTATTGGAATTCTATCCTGGTAAAAAATGTTCTAAAACCGCATCAGATAGATCATCAGATGCATTTCTATCTTATCTATCTGCTGCCAATCTGACGAGTGTATGGGCACCTTTACAGTAGGTAGTAGAAATCTGACAGTAGCGACAGGTTTTGGACCTGTTCATCTCTTCAAGGGGGATTCTCAGGGATTTATTTATTTTCAAAAGCACGTAGTGAATGGCAGTTGCTCTGTCCAATTCCCAAAAACTTGTGTAGCGAGCAGGCAGGCTGGCCAGCATCATTGTATAAATCTTTTTAGGGAATGTCTTTATAAAGAATAAAAGCCTTGCTGAGAATCCCCTATGAAGAGATGTGTCACAACATATAATAAAAACATGAAATACCAAATGAAATACTCACAATGAAGAGGCCTCCTTTGCCATTTACAGGGACAATTTTCTCAGTCTGAAGAGTTCCCGGAGGAGCAACAATACTCCGGAATTGACTTGCATTTTCTCGACTTCCACTCCGAGCCAGCGAAGCAAAAAGTCTTACATTATTACGAGAGTCCAATGGTTCTTTAGAGGACTTATTGGCTACCTCTGTCACATCTCTAGTTTCTACTTTCGGAACGTCAGATCTCCTGGTTGGAGATTCAACTCTCATTCTGAATCTAGCAGTTCTAGAAAATGTGGGTTCAGCCATGCTCCGGAGCTGTAGAGAATGATAAAGGTTATGTGATGTAGGGGGTCTCAGGCTTCCTAAATCAAAGCACCGGGGTTGCCGAGGTGCTTTAGGGAACACACTATCATTGACTGGAGTATAAAAATGCACAGGGGAAAGAAACTTGTTCCTCAAAGGACTCACATCCGTGGCATTAAGAATCCCAGTCTCCATCAGTTCAGATTTCAGCCCATTGGAGACTGAGGTTTTAGAGGCCTCAATAGCCGAAGATTCTGTCTCTTCAGACAATTCAAACTCAGATTTCACTTTTCCCAAGCTGCAGAGCTCCTCGAATGGTTCTGCAGGCCGAACATCAGTTAAAAGTGCAAAACATTCTGCACCCGATGAAGTTTCCTCAGAGCTGAACAGGTTTACGTCTGAATGCAAGACAGAGCCACTTTCCTTTGCCGTATCTTTCTTAGGTAAAGGTGTAATCTGAGGGAGAACTGTGCTTGTGGAGAGCTGGGCATTTTCCAGCCCTGATGACCTTTCTAAGGATTGCGCTTCCTTGGGATCATCACCTGTAATATATATTGTTCTAGTAGCAGCAGATAGTTTAGAAAGTGCATTGTGGGAAGACTTCGAGATGTGCAGATTTTCAAGAGGTAGACATGTCTGTCCAATGTGTGGAAGAACTCTTAGCAGCTTCTGACGTCCAGCTACCACTGCACCACTTGAGGGACGTGGAGCCATCGGAGGCCGAGGTTTTAGTACTGAAGATCTCCTCAGCTGTAAAAGTTAAATAAATTATCAACAGAGAAGCAGATGATTCTTTATAAATGCATAATAGAAAAATACACACACAAAATAATTTTTGAGGGCCATGCTACTCTTCTGTGCAACCATGACTAATCATAGACTTGTAGAACATTCATCAAAAACAGCTAAGAGATCTTGTCAGTCATCAATGAGACTGCAAAGACCCTGTTAGCCACCTTCAGTTGTATCGTTCTATACATGTGGATGGTTCATAATTTTTTTTATTTATCTAAATATTATCTATTATATATTATAATATAATGAAAAAGGCCAAAAAACAAAGAAAAAACAAACATTTTTGTGCGTCACCTAATGTCTGGCAAGGCTCATAGGTCTAATGCTGGGCATACACGGCTCGTTTGTGCGCCGGAATCGAGCCGCTGGCTGCTGTGCTGCGAGGCTGCAAACATCTGCAGGGAGTAGCCGGCAGGTAGACATTCCACCACTGTCAGCAATTTGTTTAAGCTTGCCCCATATGTCCCCTTTAAAATAAACCCAAGGTGAAAGTGATATGGAGGCTGCTATATTTATTTTGTTTTAAACAATACAAGTCACCTGGCTGTTCCCCTAATCCTGTGTTTAGAATACTTTTAGCCACAGACCCTGAACAAGTATGCAGATCAGGTGCTCTAATTTTTTCAGGATTAGCCACATGCTTGTTTCAGGGTTTTTACTCAGATGCTATGAATGCCAGAAGACTAGCAAAACGCCAGGCAACTGATATAGTTTAAACAGAAATAAATATGTCAGCCTCCATATCACTATCTATATTATATCTGCCCGCCTCTGGGATGTAAATGTATATTGGGGAGTCCCGTCAGGATCAGAGGTCCATCAATCCTCCACATAAATCCAGCACGAACAGAACTTGCCTGTCAGAACTCGACCCTCCAAAGTGCATAAAAGCTTTTTTATTGCATTTAATTGGCAGTAGTACAGCAGCAAACCAACAGCATGACGTTTCGGGCAAAGGCCCTTTCTCAAATGCTGAAGTTCACATCCTTCTTACAAACATATATAGGCATTAAAACAACACACCCTCCTCTTAGAGGGCGGGCACTATACTTAAAGTTACATACCCCTTACAAGGGGAAAGAGCAGCAACAACAATGACGTACTGAGCTATAAAAAACATCTGAGGCTGAAGTCCTCATTCAGCCCTCCCGGCGACTGAGTCCCCAGCCTGTCCATCCAGCAAGCCTCACGCCTTAAAAGGGTATTCCTCTGGTCGGCCCCTTCCTGACACTTCACCACCTCCAACACCTGCCATCTTATTTGTGTAACTCTATGGCGCAATTCGACAAAATGACGTGCCAAAGGGGAGTCTTTTTTAACCTGTGCGTCACCATCTTTCATCTTAGGTGGGTTCTGTATAGTACTTTTATGCTCATTAACATATCCTCCATATCACTCTCACCTCAGGTACACTTAGGCCTGTTGCACACCTAATAGCGTTGCAATGCCCAGTACAGCGACAGAGTCATATGCATAGTTCGGCCTCCAGCTTGTGCTGTACTCCCTGCTGGGCAGGAAGTACATCACTGGGATTCCCATCGGTCCATGCATGCGCGCTGCATTATGTCGTGCACACTGCCTGCGTCACCCATTGACTTGCATTACTGCATAATTCATGTGGTAGGCACGGATCATGCAGCAACAGCTGCAGCCTTTGCGCCAGCATTGTGGCAATCTAGATACTCCGGCGTGCTGCATCACATCGTGTTGTCCTTGAATGGCCCTTGTGGCTGGGAAGAGTACCGCAGTGTGGCGCAGTGTGCAAGGGGCTTTAACCACTTGAGGACCACAGTCTTTTCGACCCTTAAAGGGATACTGTAGGGGGGGTCGGGGGAAAATGAATTGAACTTACCCGGGGCTTCTAATGGTCCCCCACAGACATCCTGTGCCCGCGCAGCCACTCACTGATGCTCCGGCCCCGCCTCCGGGTCACTTCTGGAATTTCAGACTTTAAAGTCTGAAAACCACTCCGCCTGCGTTGCCGTGTCCTCGATCCCGCTGATGTCATCAAGAGCGCACAGCGCAGGCCCAGTATGGTCTGTGTCTGTGCAGTACACTCCTGGTGACATCAGCGGGAGCGAGGACACGGGCATGCAGGCGCAGTGGTTTTCTGACTTTAAAGTCAGAAATTCCAGAAGTGAATCGGAGGCGGGGCCGGAGCATCAGTGAGTGGCTGCGCGGGCACAGGATGTCTGTCAGGGACCATTAGAAGCCCCGGGTAAGTTCAGCTCATTTCCCCCCGACCCCCCTACAGTATCCCTTTAAGGACAAGAGCCTTTTTCTCCATTCAGACCACTGCAGCTTTCACGGTTTATGGCTCGGTCATACAACCTACCACCTAAATGAATTTTACCTCCTTTTCTTGTCACTAATACAGCTTTCTTTTGGTGCTATTTGATTGCTGCTGCGAGTTTTAGTTTTTATTATATTCATCAAAAAAGACATGAATTTTGTCAAAAAAATGTTTTTTTTTACTTTCTGTGCTGACATTTTTCAAATAAAGTAAAATTTCTGTATACATTTTTGTCCAAATTTATTCTGCTACATGTCTTTGATAAAAAAAAATCCATTCAGTGTATATTTATTGGTTTGGGTAAAAGTTATAGCGTTTACAAACTATGGGGGCCAAAAGTGAATTTTCCCATTTTGAAGCATCTCTGACTTTTCTGACCACCTGTCATGTTTCATGAGGTGCTAAAATTCCAGGATAGTATAAATACCCCCCAAATGACCCCATTTTGGAAAGAAGACATCCCAAAGTATTCACTGAGAGGCATGGTGAGTTCATAGAAGATTTTATTTTTTTGTCACAAGTTAGCGGAAAATGACACTTTGTGCCAAAAAAAAAAAAAAAAAAAAAAAAAAAAAAAAAGTTTCCATTTCTTCTAACTTGCGAAAACAAAAAATTAAATCTGCCACGGACTCACTATGCTCCTCACTGAATACCTTGAAGTGTCTACTTTCCAAAATGGGGTCATTTGTGGGGTGTGTTTACTGTCCTGGCATTTTGGGGGTGCCTAATTGTAAGCTCATTGGACTTTGGGCCCCTTAGCGCAGTTAGGGTGCAAAAAAGTGCCACACATGTGGTATCGCCGTACTCAGGAGAAGTAGTATAATGTGTTTTATGGTGTATTTTTACACATACCCATGCTGGGTGGGAGAAATATCTCTAGAGAGATTTCTCCCACCCAGCATGGGTATGTGTAAAAATACACCCCAAAACACATTATACTACTTCTCCTGAGTACGGCGATACCACATGTGTGACACTTTTTTGCAACCTAGGTGCGCTAAGGGGCCCAACGTCCTATTCACAGGTCATTTTGAGGCATTTGGATTCTAGACTACTCCTCACGGTTTAGGGCCCCTACCCTAAAACGCCAGGGAAGTATAGGAACCCCACAAGTGACCCAATTTTAGAAAGAAGACACCCCAAGGTATTCTGTTAGGAGTATGGTGAGTTCATAGAAGATTTTTTTTTGTCACAAGTTAGCGGAAATGGACACTTTGTGAAAAAAAAACAAGCAATACAAATCAATTTCCGCTAAATTGTGACAAAAAATAAAATCTTCTATGAACTCGTCATACACCTAACAGAATACCTTGAGGTGTCTTCTTTCTAAAATGGGGTCACTTGTGGGGTTCCTATACTGCCCTGGCATTTTAGGGGCACTAAACTGTGAGGAGTAGTCTTAAACCCAAATGTCTCAAAATGACCTGTGAAATCCTAAAGGTACTCATTGGACTTTGGGCCCCTTAGCGCAGTTAGGCTGCAAAAAAAAGTGCCACACATGTGGTACTGCCGTGCTCAGAAGAAGTAGTATAATGTGTTTTGTGGTGTATTTTTACACATACCCATGCTGGGTGGGAGAAATCTCTGTAAATGACAAAATTATTTTTTTTTTTTTTTTTTTTTTTACACATAATTGTCCATTTACAGAGAGATTTCTCCCACCCAGCATGGGTATGTGTAAAAATACACCCCAAAACACATTATACTACTTCTCCTGAGTACGGCGATACCACATGTGTGACACTTTTTTGCAGCCTAGGTGCGCTAAGGGGCCCAACGTCCTATTCACAGGTCATTTTGAGGCATTTGTTTTCTAGACTACTCCTCACGGTTTAGGGCCCCTAAAATGCCAGGGCAGTATAGGAACCCCTCAAGTGACCCCATTTTAAAAAGAAAAATGATAAAAGGGAGACCAGCCGGTCGTAGACAGATCTCACCTGATGTGGTGGCTGATATGCCCTTATGGGTATTATCAGCTTGCAGGCTTTTGTCCCTCTCAGACCAGGGACCAGGTCAGAAGCAGGCTCTTTGTCCAAAGGGATCCTGTGGCTTGAAGCAGGATATCAGGAGCAGCTGTCTGGTTTGTAGCCGTTGGTGTCCCAGCACTGGCTATAACACCAGAGCTGCAGGCACCTGTGGGCTGTATGAGACTCAATCCCTTAGCAGGGAGAGTCTCCTTCCTGAAAAGTTAGCAATCCACACACTGATCTGTTCAGATACACCACAGCAGTGGCTGGGTGGTGAGCAGTAGCACTGAGGTGGCTGAAAGAAAGCACAGGAGACCCGTGCTGGAAGTAACTGATTAATTAATGTAACAACAATGTTTTGCCTGAAGAAAGGAGGAATGGCCTCCTGAAACTAGTTGTATTTGTTACATTAATTAAAGAATCAGTTATTTCCAGCACGGGTCTCCTGTGCTTTCTTTCAGCCACCTCAGTGCTACTGCTCACCACCCAGCCACTGCTGTGGTGTATCTGAACAGAGCAGTGTGTGGATTGCTAACTTTTCAGGAAGGAGACTCTCCCTGCTAAGGGATTGAGTCTCATACAGCCCACAGGTGCCTGCAGCTCTGGTGTTATAGCCAGTGCTGGGACACCAACGGCTACAAACCAGACAGCTGCTCCTGATATCCTGCTTCAAGCCACAGGATCCCTTTGGACAAAGAGCCTGCTTCTGACCTGGTCCCTGGTCTGAGAGGGACAAAAGCCTGCAAGCTGATAATACCCATAAGGGCATATCAGCCACCACATCAGGTGAGATCTGTCTACGACCGGCTGGTCTCCCTTTTATCATCAGTTTTCTGAGTGCGCTCTTTTTGTGTTTTTTTTCCCCTCCCCCATGTCCTTTATAGGATTTCTCTAGCACTGCAAGTGGACCACACAGAGCAGCACCGACTTCCATCACCCAACACATCCTCTACATATAGAAGACTAATTTTATCCAGCTCGCTCCCCGTTCTCATTTCAGCACGGGGGTTATTTAAGTTTACCTATCTGTCTATTTTAAAAAGAAGACACCCCAAGGTATTCTGTTAGGAGTATGGTGAGTTCATAGAAGATTTAGTTAGATTCAAGTTAGTGAAAAATGACACTTTGTGAAAAAAAAAACAATAAAAATCAATTTCCGCTAACGTTTGACAAAAAATAAAATCTTCTATGAACTCGTCATACACCTAACAGAATACCTTGGGGTGTCTTTTTTCTAACAAGGGGTCACTAGTGGGGTTCCTATACTGCCCTGGCATTTTAAGGGCCCAAAACCGTGAGTAGTCTGGAAACCAAATGTCTCAAAATGACTGTTCAGGGGTATAAGCATCTGCAAATTTTGATGACAGGTGGTCTATGAGGGGGCGAATTTTGTGGAACCGGTCATAAGCAGGGTGGCCTCTTAGATGACAGGTTGTATTGGGCCTGATCTGATGGATAGGAGTGCTAGGGGGGGGGGGGGGGTGACAGGAGGTGATTGATGGGTGTCTCAGGGGGTGGTTAGAGGGGAAAATAGATGCAATCAATGCACTGGGGAGGTGATCGGAAGGGGGTCTGAGGGTTTGGCCGAGTGATCAGGAGCCCACACGGGGCAAATTAGGGCTAGATCTGATGGGTAGGTGTGCTAGGGGGTGACAGGAGGTGATTGATGGGTGTCTCAAGGTGTGATTAGAGGGGGGAATAGATGCAAGCAATGCACTGGCAAGGTGATCAGGGCTGGGGTCTGAGGGCGTTCTGAGGGTGTGGGCGGGTGATTGGGTGCCCTAGGGGCAGATAGGGGTCTAATCTGATGGGTAGCAGTGACAGGTGGTGACAGGGGGTGATTGATGGGTAATTAGTGGGCGTTTAGCGGAGAGAACAGATGTAAACAATGCACTTGGGAGGTGATCTGACGTCGGGTCTGCGGGCGATCTGATGGTGTGGGTGGGTGATCAGATTGCCCGCAAGGGGCAGGTTAGGGGCTGATTGATGGGTGGCAGTGACAGGGGGTGATTGATGGGTGATCAGTGGGTTATTACAGGGAAGAACAGATGTAAATAATGCACTGGCGAATTGATAAGGGGGGGGGCTGAGGGCAATCTGAGCGTGTGGGTGGGTGATTGGGTGCCCGCAAGGGGCAGATTAGGGTCTAATCTGATGGGTAACAGTGACAGGTGGTGATAGGGTGTGATTGATGGGTGATTGATGGGTAATTAGTGGGTGTTTAGAGGAGAGAACAGATGTAAACAATGCACTTGTGAGGTGATCTGACGTCGGGTCTGCGGGCGATCTGATGGTGTGGGTGGGTGATCAGATTGCCGCAAGGGGAAGGTTAGGGGCTGATTGATGGGTGTCAGTGACAGGGGGCGATTGATGGGTGATTGACAGGTGATTAGTGGGTTAATACAGGGGGGATAGATGCATACAGTACACAGGGGGGGGGGGGGTCTGGGGAGAATCTGAGGGGTGGGGGTGATCAGGAGTCCCCAGGGAGCAGTTGAGGGCATAAAAAAAAAATAGCGTTGACAGATAGTGACAGGGAGTGATTGATGGGTGATTAGGGGGGTGATTGGGTGCAAACAGTGGTCTGGGGGGGTCTGAGGGGTGCTGTGGGCGATCAGGGGGAAGGGGGGGGCAGATCAGTGTGCTTGTGTGCACATTAGGGTGGCTGCAGCCTGCCCTGGTGGTCCCTCGGACACTGGGACCACCAGGGCAGGAGGCAGCCTGTAGAATATGCTTTGTATACATTACAAAGCGTATTCTATGCTTCCTATGAGGCGATAGTCGGCGCTTCCGATTGGCCGGCGGGTTGACGACGTGGGTGGGCGGAGCCTATTGCCGGAGGATGCGCGCGCATAACAGCGCGCGATCCCCGGCCAGCAGCCACATGAGGACCCGCCGCCAATGGGCGTATTGCGGTCGTTTAGGGCCAGCCTTTGCCGCCGCCCATCGGCTGGGGGCGGTCCTCAAGTGGTTAAAGGACAACCGAGGTGACATGAGGAGATAGACGCATGTATGTACACTGCCTAGCATACAAATAACTATGCTGTGTTACTTTTTTTCTTTCTCTGCCTGAAAGAGTTAAAAAAATCAGGTATGCAAGTGACAGTTTCTGTCTGGGTCAGGACCGGGTCAGACTATAGCGCAGCCCTTACTGATAAAGAATTGCAGCCATAAAACACTTTCCTGGTAGAAAGAGATAAAAAAGGTTAATATTTCATAGGTTTTAGCTCTGGTATGCTTCAATGAATGTGCCATTCAGAAGAGGCTATGAATCAGTAAAAATATAAAAAGTAGTTTTCAATTTAAAATAAAACTGGATAACTAAAAGTTTTAGTAGAAGGAGGATAGATACAATTGTTTATCTCCGTTTATTTTCACCTCGGATGTCCTTTAAGGGAATTAAACTTTCATAGTGGAAATTTAAAAAAAAACAAAAAACTGTACACATTGCAAGACTTATCAAACATCACTACAGTAAATGTCCTCTTCCTCTGTGTAATGCAATTAATCACACTCTCTTTACAGCTCGTAAATATCACATTAGATGTGCATACTCCTTAGTCAGTACTGTTCCGCTAGGGGGGCACCATTCACCACTTGTCACACTCCCAGCTTCGAGTGGTGCCCCGGTGTCATCGGCAAGCCTAGCTCCATCTCACAACAAAATGTGTCATCTTTTATCATGCTTAATCAATTGTTAAATTTTTTTTCCAAATTGCAGTTTTTACATCTGTCCTGAAAGCAAGGCAATACTTGCCATCCAAATGTAAGCAGTTTCTAATTATTTTATACTTTATAAAATAGTCAATTCTCATATACAGTAGAATCTCGTTAGAGTAAACGTCTGGATATAGTAAACTTAGTCCTCAGGTCCCAGGAAATGCATCTGTATAAATATATATTGTATGACCAATTCGATATTGGAAACGACTTATCCCGGTCCCTTGGAGTTTACTGTAAACGGATTCTACTGTAGTTTACCTCCTAGGGAGGTGTTGATAATTTATGTTTTTGTTTCTTCTATAATTATTTTTTTTGTATTGCGATTATAAAAGGTTCTGCCATAACGAAGTAGGAATAGGTTTTCCTCAACTGCCTTTCTGATTTGTGAATATGGTTATATAATCTTCTCATAGTTTCAACTTACTACACTATGTTGGACTTTTGGTGCCTTTTTTTTCTTGGATGGTTCTTGAAGAATGGTTCTTGAAGAACCTTCCAAAGGTCCCATGCATACCATTTGACTGTGTAAACGAAACAAGCTCTGCAAAAAAGCTCTGAGCTTTGATAGCGATGAGAAGTCAAAATTTTACAGTTATTGCTCCATCAGACAAATGTTTGGTTTGGGTGACATGAACTGAATAACTGTAAAATTTAGTGACCAGATGATATGCCCAAATATGATACAGATCTCGATATCCAACAGTCTGGTGAAGCGGTCCGCTCTGCTGACAGGTTAGGTAGTCTCTACAACCGTATGGAAGAGTAAGAGTTACCATTTTTCATATGAGGCACTCAAGGAGGCAGGGGAGGAGCACAACACAACAGCACAAACATTTAAAGAAGATAAAGAGCTTGTGTCTCAGAAAACTTAGGACTGAAAATCAGGGCTGTGGAGTGGGAGTCCAGGAGTAGAAGCAATTTTTGGGTACCTGGAGTCAGAGGATGATATTTGTTCCATCTCCACAGCCCTGCTGACAATAAGGTTACAGTATATCTGTGAACACAAGCGAATGCGGTTACAAAAAACAGGAATAAAATAGCACTCTGCTCAAGAGGAAATACTCAAAAACATCAATGTCAAAGACCTTTTTAATGAGGGTCATGCTTTCCATCTTTGATTTCAGTAACTTCATTCTGATCCTAGTGATTGAATTATCTATGATCTGATCGGCAGATGGAGAAGCCTCAATCTCATCCTCATCTTCGCCATACAAATTACTGGTGGAACCGCCACTATGTAGAAGACAGAAATAGATCACTTCACATAATAAACAACTCCTCAACACATACTGTGACACAAGTGAAAAACTGCAGTACAAGTCACCATGGAAACTGCCATTGCTGACCTCCTTTTAAAAATGAAACTCAGGCTAGGTTCACAGTGGTCAGTTGCATAACGCACGTGATATAATGACTGTGAACAGCAATGGAGATTGGACATAGACTTTAATGCAAAACCTGCATGCAGAGTGTAACTGTGAGCAGCCCCATAGAACTGTATGGGCAGCGAGTTGTAATATACAGAATTATTTTGCAACGCATCTGATCAATGTGAACAGAGCCTCAGCTCGCTTTAATGCTGGTCCCTCTGCTTTTAGAACTTAGAAGCTACATTTTAACACATTTCAGAGACCTCGGAACTCAGTTATACCATCTAATGTATAAAAATGTCTGGTCATATGTAGCAGCCAATCAAAATCCAGCTGTTATTTTCTGTTGAAGGCTAGTACATTAAGGCTGATGTTTGTAGGCAATAATACTGCTTTTCTATTAATTATAAATGGGTCCCATTACTTTCATTAGGATGTCTCTAATGGAAAAAAGTCCCTAGGGCTGACAGTATATATATATATATTTCAGTATTCACTAACCAACTGGAAAGCAGATAGTTTTGGCACCAGCACTTACACATTTTCAACCGTATAAATGCCAGCAGTCAGTAACGAACATTTCCAGCTTTGGTTATGAATTATTAGGCAGAGGATTTCAGGTCTCTTAGAGAGAAGGCGGAAAGGTAACAACAACAACAATAATATTTATATAGCACTTTACTCCCTGGGGACTCAAAGCGCTGTGACCCTGCATTATGCAGTCTCAAAGGCTAGGGAAAAGAGGTATTGGGTATAGTTAGGGTTAATAGTACTTGAAGACAGAGGTTAAGGTTAGGCATTGTTTAAAGGAAGAGGTTATGGATAGTTAAGATTAAGCTCCTGAAAATGGGGATGGGAGGGCAGTGGCAACAAAGGAAATTTGATTAGTGTTTAGGTATGGCAGAGGCAGGAAGGATGGATAAAGCACAGTTTGGAGTGGTTGGCTTAAATCCAGTTTTTGGCAAAGATGTACCTAGAAAATACCTGGCAACCAAACCACCAGGAACCAGAACATCAAAGCCAAAGTATATGTAACGGAAGTACTAATTTTAAGCAAAATTTTCAGGCTACTAACAAGTCAACTTGGATACCCAAACGACAATGAAAATTACTTAATAGACGTTTCTTAACTTATGATACCTTAAAACCGTGTTTACCTAAGAGACTCTGATAATGGAGTTAAAGTGCCATTTGTTCCATCCACCACAGGAACGAAATTCATCTGATCTCCGTCACGATACACCAAAAAAGCAACAGGCTTACTCGAGGTGAGCTTTTCCTGCACATCGTCTGGTACAGAATCCATAAGCTCAGCTAGTTCTCGGATTGGGTTCTCCAAAGGGACTGCAGACGGCAAACAAAAGGATTAGGTACCAAAGCAACCAGGTTGGAAAAGTACAACAAACATTATGCAAAAAGCACTGGCACAGTGTGGGTCAACAAAAAAAGCAAATAACCTTATCACTGTTTAAGAGGAATTGGTGGTCAGTTCCATGACTGCCAGCACTGAGAGTTCAAAATCAATATTTTATAAATGGTGCCAGGTCTATCTGATCATAATTCCTTGTGCTAGTTCATGGAAGATTTTATTTTTGTAAAATCACATCAGAAGATTAAGTGGATTGGAAAGTCAGCAACAGATTTGCTCCTGGCATTCTGCATTCATTGCCAATTCTTTTTTTTTTTTTGCATGGCTTTAAACTCAGCATCCAAATTATGTTCCACTAGGATAAAGGTGTGCTAAAACAAACAATACAAGCAGGTTGGCTTCCAAAAGTTCCCCAGGCTGGTGGGAGAAGCATCAGAGAAAACATGACAGCCTCCAGGCACAGATCTGACGAAACCATCTGATCTCTCAGCATCCAAATGTACACCTTTTTTGTATGCAGAGGATATGAAGCCAATAAGCTTGTTTTAACCCTTGGGATTTCAGAGTTTAATCTCTCTATGGCCAATGCATTTGTCAGTCTTTTAGCGGCAAGGTGGGAACTGAATCAAATACACTTCCTGTTCCTTCTGAGTGGCCCAATTCTAAGCCTCAGGCGGCAGCTGAAAATCGTACGTAGTTATGGATATGTAAAGTAAAATAAAGTTAAGCTTTACTTACCTGGGGCTTCCTCCAGCCCCATAAGTCTATTACCTCCAGTGCTGCAGTTCCGCTGCCCTCCACGCTGCCGATGTCCACTCTGTCAGATCGCTGACCCCGGCTGAATTGTGGCCTTTTTCGTATGCGCACCCCTCAAGAACACGCTCCTGGGAGTGCTCTACGTTGCACAGTTCACAGAGTCTTAAAAATGCACAAGCGCAGAACGGTCTCAGCCGTGGGAGCAAGATCATGAGAGGCATGCGGTGCGCTTGTGCAGAAGCTCACATAGTGGAGAGCGCCAGCCTGAAGAACAGCAGAACGTCAGCACTGAAGCTAATAGACTTCTAAAAGCTGGAAGTAGTCCCAGGTGAGTAAAGCTTATTTTTATTTCTTTTACCTCACATAGCCTTTAAGCTGCCATCTCTACCACCAAGCCATCACAATTCACAATCCTGAACACAGAGGAAAATCAAGATGGATTCTGCTAAGCGCTATTGGCACGGTTTGAAGATAAGATTCTGCAGTCATCTACACATACCTCGCCGGGTGTTAATTGGTCCCGCTCTCGTGGTCAGCACCAGTTTCAGCGTGCAACCTTCAGATATCCTTGGAGGGAAGAAACAATTGCCTCATCAAGATGTATATTTCTCAAAACTATAAAGTTGTCCAGATATCTTGAAAAAAGGTAGCCATAGATAAAGTCCCCTTCCCCCCACCCAGTTTCAATCAGACCTCAGATAGAATGTTGAAATAAATGTTTTTAAAATGGGTAGAAATACCTCAATTTTATTGATAAGCAGCAGAAGCACAGACTCCCACTGTGCCTTGCTGTACCCTTCTTTTTTGATGACTGAGGAGCACAAACTTTTGGAAAGGAAAGGTTTATCTGAGCTGCAACTTGCTAGGGATGAGTGAGAATGCTTTTGTGAAATTTCCCTGCAGTGTGCGAGGGTTGTGTATGCAAGGGTTAACTCACCTAAGCCATCGTCTCCCCTACGATGCACTCCAAGCTGCATTCTATCTTCTTACACTCCTGCCTTTAGAGTGAAAGTTCTGACTTAGAGGGTGGAAGTGTAAGAACATGAAACGTGGCATGGAACACATCAGAAGGGAGGCAGTGCCTTCGGCGAGTTAGCCCCTGTGTGCAAAGCCTGCACTTCCTGCACACTGCAGGACGATTTTGTGAAATCATTCTTGCTAATCCCTACAACTCTCCACCCCTCAAATATGGAAAAAGGTGGGAGACACGCCCAAGCTACCATGCCTAATTGGTTTCTTTTTTGGGGTAGGAGAAGGGTGTTGGTGTGCATCTGGGTAAGGCTCCTGAAGAGAGTCCGGGTGAGTATGCCAATCTTATAATAAAATGAGGGCAGTGAAAGTAAACCTATTTCTATGTAATTTTGCCTGTGCACCAATTGAGGCCAGAGGTTGCCCAATGAAGGGAAGAAAGGTTTAATATAAAAAAAAAAAAAAAAAAAAAAGATAGAACAGGGATTTAAATTTGGTAGTGATCATCCAATGTTGACAAATTATGTTGAGCTCCACAAGTGTTGTTCCACATTGTATTCTTTTGTCTCCACCCCCTACTGTTCACACTGCAACAGAAGTTTTTTTCTTTTAAGTATACTGCATGTTTCATCTCGCATCTCTCCATACGTTCCATTCCCTGACCCCTCCACCCCTCACTGGTGCAGAATGCAGGGTGGGAGTAACTGAGCAGCCTGAGGTCCTAGGCATTACTCTGGTGTCAGCTGTGTGGTGATTGCACCACGGCGCCACGGAATATGTTGGCGCTTTATAAATAATAATAATAATAATAATAATAGTCACTTAAAGTAAATTGTGCCACAAGCCCGCGGAGGGCTTGTGGGAAGTATGCAGTATTTTAAGTGGGAATCAGTAGCTACATACAGGTGCAGAGTTTGCAGGGAAGCTGTGCTCACTTCCTCTAGGGACCTGCAATATCTCCCTTTGTTCCTGATGTGTCACCTGTGTCAAGAAGTCTTGTACACGTGAATGTGAGGAGGTAATTGTAGAAGAGGATAGAAGAAGCTCATGTGCAGATCTGAGATTGCGGTTGGGTTGGTATCTGGAGACTAGTGAGGAGATGTACAGGGGAGAGAGATTGTGGAGAGCTTTGTAGGTTAGGGTTAAGAGTTTGAACTGAATCCTTTCATTAATTGGTAGCCAGTGAAGAGCTTGACAGAGAGGGTCAGCAGAGGAAGAGCGAGAGGAGAGATGAATGAGTCGAGCAGCAGAGTTCAGTACAGAATTGAGTGGTGTTAGTCGGTTAGTTGGAAGTCCACCAAGCAATATATTGCAATAGTCCAATCGACATATAATAAGAGCATGTACTAACATTTTGGTTGTGTCATAGGAGAGAAAAGGTCGGATACGTGCTATGTTTTTCAGTTGGAAATGGCAGGAGCTGGTTAGGGAGTTAATGTGAGGAGTAAATGAGAGAGAAGAATCAAATATTACCCCCAAGCACCGTGCTTTGGGAACTGATGTTATAGACGTGTTGTTAACATTTATTGTAATATCAGGCAAAGGGGTGGACAGGGATGGTGGAAAGACTATTAGTTCAGTTTTATTCATATTAAGTTTTAAGAAGCGAGAGGACATGAAAGAGGAAATAGCAGACAGGCAGTCGGGAACCCGTGTGAGGAGGGAGTTAAGGTCTGGGGCCGAGAGGTACAGTTGTGTATCATCTGCATATAGGTGGAATTGGAAACCAAATGAGCTGATTAAGTTACCAAGACCGTGCATGTAGATGGAGAAGAGGAGGGGACCGAGGACAGAGCCTTGAGGTACCCCTAAAGACAGAGGATGTGAAGAGGAGGCCTGATCTGAATAAGAAACAGTGAAAGACCTTCCAGAGAGGTAGGAAGATATCCAGGAGAGAGTGGTCCTTTATTCCTATAGATGAAAGGATCTGTAGGAGTAGAGTGTGGTTGACAGTGTCGAATGCTGATGACAGATCTAGAAGGATGAGTATGGAATAATAGCCTTTGGATTTAGCTGTGAGGAGATCATTAGCTACTTTGGTGAGGGCTGTTTCTGTGGAGTGGTTTGGCCGGAAGCCAGATTGGAACTGATCAAGCAAGGAATTTGCAGATAAATACTGACTTCGTTCAGCATGAATGTGGCGTTCAAGTAATTTAGATGCAAATGGAAGAAGTGACACTGGGCGGTAGTAAGCAAGTTCGGTGGGGTCTAGAGATGTTTTTTTACGTAGTGGTGTTACAACAGCCCTCTTGAGTGAGGATGCAAAAATTCCGGTGGAGAGGGATAGGTTAAACAGCGATGTTAGGGCAGGAATGAGGAATGTGGATAGCTGTGGAATGAGATGTGATGGGATAGGATCCAAAGAACAGGTGGTTAGATGGGATTTGGAGATAAGGGAAGAGAGCGAATGTTCGGAGAGTGGAGAGAAACTGGAAAGAGAGCAGTCAACAAGAGGAGTGGAGATGGAGTTTGATGTCTGCGTGGAAAACACACTACGGATTTTTGCAATTTTATCTGTAAAGTATGTTGCAAATTCTTCAGCTGATAAGCATGAAGGAGGAGGAGGAGGGGGTGGTCGGAGAAGGGAGTTGAAAGTACTGAACAGGCGCTTTGGATTGTGCAAGTGGGAGGATATGAGGGAGGAGAAGTATGATCGTTTTGCAGAAGAGAGAGCGGTTTTAAACTTGTTCAACTCTTTTTGTAAGTAATGAAATCCTCATTAGTCTTAGTTTTTCTAGAAGTCAAAAGATAGGGAAGGGATGACACTTATTGATTATCGTGTTTGATTCCTGTCAGATTAGAGGATTCTAATCTAATATGGCAGAAATCTATTAATCAAACATGTCCAATGGATTGAATTTTAATTGATTCTGACCTACAATTGATCAAATCGAAGCTATTGATTTGACAGAAAGAAAAATGTATATGGATCAGGAGGTGGGGCAGGAGCAGTGATCGATCAATGGGCCATAGCGTTATATTGAATAGTTTTTCAGTTTTGGATGGTTCCATCAGCATTTCTCAGTACAAATAAACCTGGAGAAAACGCATATAGACGTAACAGTCCTTAAGCAATAAAACCCAACCCTTCGCTCCAGACGTCCATGTGTTTCTGATGGTGTTGAGTCGGGTGAGGGAGAAGCCGAGAGATGGTTGTCCTTGAGTGTGGCAAAGTAGGAATATATTACAATTAGATTCCCCTACTGATTACCTAGCCGGTCCCTCTGGTTGTGTAATTTGGGGGTCTGGCTATTGCCGGTACCAGAAATACAGGGTTTTATGGATAATTCCGCTTAGCACAACTATAGCCATAACAGTCTATGGCAGCGGCCAAAGCAGACACTGAGAAGACCTGTCTCACGCTCCAGCAGGTCTTATTTGGGGGCTAAACACTTTTTTTTATTATACTTGCTTATTTGCCATGTTGATTAAAAAACATATATGGCATTTCAACACTCACAAATCTCAACACTTTTAAAGCTATATTACCATGGAGTGTGTTCGTTTGGGAACAAACCAAAGAGCTAGGAATCTGACATTCTAGCCTTATTGGCAATCCAATTTGCAAAAAGGGTGTGTGCATCAATCACCAAGTGAACCCTTATATACCTGGCTTAGCAGAGGAGGCCTAATTAGCTTATTCAGTTAGTTCGCGCAGCATTTAGCACTTATCCAGGTTGACCCACTCTATATGGGCTGTCTGCAGCCTGTTTCCCCATTGGGGTGTGGAGCTGTAGAGTCACCCTTGAGCTTTACCAGGCTTGGGGTGACCTCTGTTCCACCCCCCCCTTTCGTAGTGCTCCCAAGTCGTGCACATTTGGCCTGGCATAATAATGCACTTGGACGCAATACGAAATAAGGTAGGTCCTATCCTTTGGGAGGTGTGTGGGGGCGGCTCTCTGGCGTTGGCAGCGCTTGGGGGGGGGGGGGGGGGGTAGGCCGTCCGCACTTCTTAGTCTCCCCTCAGGGGGGTGGCTACAGGGTCTCTGAGCAAGTGAGGGTGCTTGGAGTGCTCTGTCGGCCCCCCTTTTCCTGGGATCCTGGGGGGGGGGCCTCCACGTGGTGATCCTGGATAAGTGCTAAATGCTTTGCCAACTAATCCCCTGCAGGGCAAAAATGTTGCGGTGAGTTAGTTGGCAAAACCCTGCATATCATGGCATGCGAAAGCGAATGCAGATTTGCTTGAGCTATGCCTCATGAATAAGCTAATTAGGCCTCATCTGCTAAGCCAGGTATATAAGGGTTCATGATTGATTGATGCACACACCCTTTTTGCAAAAGGTTATTGGCCATCCAAGCCTGTCACTGCCACCATAAAAAAAAAAAAAAAAAAAAAAAAAAAAAAAAAAGAGTACTGATGAAGTCTGGCACCACAATAGGGCATGTACAGGGAAGACGGAGGGCAGAAAGAAGCTCCAGGAGGCCCACTTATCTGATTGTCTAGTACTCAGGTGGCATGTAAGACATACTAAAGTATAGCCCTGATCCTTCCTTTATACAAACTAACATACATTAGCAGGAACTGTCCCTGCAAATTTGATAGAATCTGGAAAGATTGGACCAAAAAAATATGCCCCTGAAGTTGCTTCTTTAACACCCTTGTGAATTTTACTGGTTTGCATTATTCTTCCTGAATGTATTCTCTACACACTGTCTCTGGCCGGACAGATATACCCCCGCACTTCCTCCTTCTCTTCTGCTACTTTGTACAATTAATAAGCAATATGGTACTCTTATTATTACAATTGGTATATCCTCACTGCCAGTATTAAGTTGTCTCCCTTCGATTGTCCTGTATGCTCTACTCCGAGATCCTCTCTGGGCATTTCCATTCTATATCAATCTAATATTGTACTTGTACTATGCTGTATTATAATACCATTTAAATCAGGTTGTTTCCTGTTTATTTGTATTACTGACTTTTTTTCAATAAACTTTTACTGTAAAAAAAAAAAAAAAAAAAAATTATAGCCCTAGGTAGAAGCATCCTTGGGTCCAAGGAAGGTGCCTAGTTTATCTGGGCGATCCAACTCTAAGTTTGCAGGCAACAGACTATGCATCAACATTTCATGTGAAACAACATTCTCAGTGGATTGAGAGATCTACAGGGAATGTACATGCAGGACAAAGGCAGCAAAATAGAGCAAAAAAAAAGAAAAAGAAAAAAAACAAACAATACAGCACAAGGGATGATCAATGAGATGCAAATATTTCCATGTTCATGCAGGATGTACCGTAAATTATCATGCAAAAATATGCAGTTTGAAAATGTACGAATCAAGTTAAAACTGGACAGGACTTTTCAAGCTGCATATATTTGCATAAAAATTTACATAATCCTGCATACTCAGAAATATTTGCATCTCATTGATTCATCATCCCTACACAGCACCGAACTATAGTTTATTTATGAAAGGTTATTTGAATTTAACCATCAGACCAAAGTGACAACCGGTTAGGCTTAATGATATTTTTGTTCGGCAGTTTATACTTACATGTATTCTTTCAGACGAACATCATCCTGAAGTTCAGTATTATTCCATATTAGGTGTTGCTGGGCAACTGGAATACCTAAAAATAATTATAATTTAGTAATGGCGTCGTACACACTGGTTAAACAAAAACGATTGACTTAAAGTGTGCCTTAAGTTTCCCAACAAACTAGTACAGTATAGCAAATAGACACCTCTCCATTCTTTTATATACATTTTCCACTTTGCACCCAAGACCTTCATTTGCAGTGTCACACTAGCCACAGACCGATAACAGCCTGCTTGCGCAAGCAATTGATCATTTGATGACTGGAATTCGCTGTATCGCCACACACCGCTGAATATTGATCACAATCAGATTTTGGCAGAAATCAGACTGACAATTCCTCACACCATTTTTCCTGTTAGTATTGCTGTCATTAAACTCCCGCATCCTTTCCATCACAAATGTGATTTGATCTCTCAGCTGTGTCAGCTGCCTGCCACGGCAAAGAGGCAGAGAGGAAGTTCTGAGCTCAGGTCTGCTTTAACAGCTGTAGCTGAAGATGGGCTTCTTATGCTTACAGTCTTTGTGAGACAGCTCAAAAAAGGGTCTAGACTAGAGACTACAGAGAGTGTGGGCCAATGCTTGCTCACTTATGTATACATCACATAAGTTTGCCTTCTTAAAAAAGAAGGTATTTGTAATTAAGGTTGTCGTGAGCTTATGTTGTCTCCCACAACGCATCACTGCTGAATATGCAAATCATGCTTTTAGCAGTGATGCATTGAGAGAGACGAGTAGATGCGGCCGCGATGCTGCTTATCGATGCGGCTCGATTGATAAGATCCGACAGGACGGATCTCCGTACCGCCGATTCCCTGCTCCATCCCCGCGAGGGGACAATGGCAGGGAATCGCGCAGGAGATAAGCGGCGCCGGCGGGGACGAGCGGGCACGAGCGGGGAATCGAATACGGCGGGCACGCGGAAGAGGCGATCTGGCGGCTAATCGAGCCGCCGGATCGCTACAATGTCCCTCCGTGTAGATGGGGCTTTATACGCTCCCTCCAACCTAAATAACTGCAAATACCTTCTACTTTAAAAAGAGTAACTGTCAGGCTGCAAAAGGTCATTTAAACCTCTATTCTCCGGTGTGAAACAGTTTAGAAGGAAGCTAAAAAGGCAATACTGAAGTTAAAAAACTCTCTTACTTTGATTTTTGCTGAATAGCAAGCCTCTATATTCCCAAGCTCCTTAGGAGGCCGGCAGGCCGCATAACAGATACCGCAAAGCATTCTGGGGCTGCTTCTTCTCCCTACTGCACTCCCTTGGTCCTCCCCTTCATTTCCCTATCCCGCCCTAAGGCTGCTTTCACAGTGAGAAGTTACAGGGTCATGTTACAGCAGCTTGTAACTTGCAGCCCAGTTCACAGCACTGAAAAATCAATGTGCTGTTCACAGGGCACATGTTCCGTTAGAGTATACTGCATGAGTCCGCTATTGTTCCTAGCCACATGGCTAATTCATATTCACTGCACAGTAGTGTTGTCCGGATCATGAACCATTAGGATCTTTGATCCGGATCGTTTTTGTGAGTCGAATCATCAGGAAGCAGGGTAAGGGAGGATATTACATCACAATTGGCTTCATACAAGACAGTCAAACATGGAACCTGCCATGAGCTGTCAAGGAGCATCAATCTCTGCAAATACTATATAAAAATTCTGTGAAATCCAAACGTGGACAGTGAAATGCATATGTAATGTAAGTACAGCCAAAATTAAGCTACTGATATATGTGTTTTTTTTCTCTGAGACCCTATTATCTAACAGCTCCTCTTTAAGAAGGCAAACTTCTTCTGTCTTGCATAACATTTTAGTTAGAGGGCTTTTTGGTCCCTTTCATCCCCTTACACACTCCTATGAGTTCTGTTTCACCATGAGCTTGCTGGCCAATCTATTATGTAAACATAATTTGATGATTAACCTGAAGGTCATATGTAGCAACACTCCTGAAAGGTATTATACATAAACAGAGTAGCTAGTATGGAAGAACAATTAGCGCTATTACCTTACATGGATTTGATGTAGTTTAACTTTTTCTGTTTCCTGGTTGAAGTTTGAAATTAAAACCTGACTATGTTAAGCAAGTAAGTGCATTGAGAAGGGATATGAATTATATGAACTCACACACACCTCTGTTCTATGCAGTTCAACAATTTCATGAGGCAAATCGGTGATAATCGTGATATGAGGGGCTTACTTATGAGGCAATGAAAAGTTTCCTACATTTCAAGATGGCTGCCTGAAAAATGTGTGTGGGACAGAATTAATCATTCTTTCATATCATTATGAGGAAGGGAGTACTCGGACAGTAGTTCTTTATTTTGTTCATTAGAGGAGTTGCTAGAATGCAGCACATGACTCACCACTAGACATTTCCAGTGAACATGGTTAACTTCATCACACTACAGCACTAATAAAAATTTAAATATGTTTCAGAGGTCTGTGTGTCATAGCTGTGGTATAAGCAGCATGGCAGCAAACAAACACGTGCTAGCCAGGTGAGAGGGATCAGGTGTACTGCTTCTGCCTAGCAAGCATGAGGTTGTGAGTTCAACTCCATACTCCACCCATTGGCTTAACCCGTGGCTGGGTTCCAGCTTCAGCCGTGGGCTTGATCTATGCCCTAGATTGCCGTGGGCTTGACCTAGGCCCTAGATTGCCATGGCTTGGAGGTGTAATGTTCACATAGCCCTCCTTGTGGGACGAAGCGGTCCACTAAAAATGAGGAAGTCCAGAGTCTCACAGTACTCGAAACAGGTCCTCTTCAGTCTTCAAACCATCAAGCCTCATGCGAAACAGAAAAAACACAACAGATCTTCATCGCATAGGCTGCCAATTCAATCGAGAAGTCCTCCACCAGTTATGGCCCGTGCACAGTAACTACCAGTATCACCGCCAGCCGTGCGCACCACCACCCGTGGTGACCGCTCTCACCTTATGCTATGGCTGCCCAGACCCACAGACAGCTGTCACAGCATGTGGTTTCCAAACGATCCTTTGACTCTTCTTATCCAATGCAATTACCAAGCAGATCTCCCAGAAAAAAAAACTATTAAAAAATCATTGCGCAGGCTGTGTAACTGACATGGAGAAGGGACCACTCACCGGGATATATCACTGTTTTAAGTTTATGGGGGCCACCATCAACACCGTGCCACCCCCACCTTCCGAGATCATACTCACCCGATATATATGCTGCCCAGATCACAGACAGCTACCACAGCGTGTATGCACGATCACTAGGTTCCCAAAAGTTCAGGACGGGCGCGGCTTAAACCGGCAGTGCAGAAGGAGACGTCCTGAACTTTTAAATTGATGATATGCTGGTTTTTACTTATGTTTCTTTTAGTTACAGTGGGCTGTATCTTGTGGCTGGAAGCTGGGAAGGTGAACCACAGTTGATTGAGGTTGCTGGGAACCTAGTGATCGTGCATACATGCTGTGGTAGCTGTCTGTGATCTGGGCAGTCATAGCATAAGGTGAGAGCGGTCACCACGGGTGGTGGTGCGCACGGCTGGCGGTGATACTGGTAGTTACTGTGCACGGGCCATAACTGGTGGAGGACTTCTCGATTGAATTGGCAGCCTATGCGATGAAGAGGTGTTGTGTTTTTTCTGTTTTGCATGAGGCTTGATGGTTTGAAGACTGAAGAGGACCTGTTTCGAGTACTGTGAGACTCTGGACTTCCTCATTTTTAGTGGACTGTGAGGCAGCGCATAGTGTGGTATAGAATCAATGTAATTTATAGCAGCCAGCCCGGGAGCAGGAGAGCTTAGAAAAGGGGTCGGGGAGTGTATCCTCTTTACCAAATAGATGTGGGTATGCTTATATGCATACCCAGAGCCTCTGCTCAGGGTCCCTTTAACCTCCCTGGCAGTAAGCCCGACCTACGGTCGGGCTAGCCGCCGCAGGGGATCACATTGCCCCGGGAGGTTTTTTTTTTTTTTTTTAAAGAAAAATTGTATTTTGTTAAGCTAGCACTCCGCTAGCTAACCATGTGGCCCAAGTCCCTCCGATCGCCGCCGTTATATGTACCCCCCAGGGATCCCGCGATGGCGCAGCCTCCCAATCCGCTCCAGGCTTCGCTATGGGTAAGATCGGGACTGCGCATGACGTCAGAGGGGGGGGGGGTCAGAGAGGTGCCGGGGGACTTGGGGCACATAGTTAGCTAGCGAAGTGCTAGGAGAGAGAGAGAGAGAGAGAGAGAGAGAGAGAGAGAGAGAGAGAGAGAGAGAGAGAGAGAGGAGAGAGAGAGGAGAGAGAGAGGAGAGAGAGAGGAGAGAGAGAGGAGAGAGAGAGGAGAGAGAGAGGAGAGAGAGAAGAGAGAGGAGAGAAGAGAGAGGAGAGAAGAGAGAAGAGAGAAGAGAGAGAGAGAAGAGAGAAGAGAGAAGAGAGAAGAGAGAAGAGAGAGAGAGAGAGAGAGATTGTAAAACTTTTTTTTTTTTTTAAGATATTCCTGAAGAAAATAAACTAGACTTTCTTTAGAGTGGCATTTCATTAGAATTACTACTTCATTTTTAAGCATTTAAAAGTGACATTTCTTAGTTTTTACCCATTATAGGTTTAAAATAAGCAGTGCTACAGTAGATAAGAACCACAGATTATATTTGGCCATTTATCCTATTTATAACAACATAAGTTACTTTGCTAGTAGACTGTATGGTAATGAGATTTTATTTTGAAATTACAAACTCCAAGCGAAAAGCATACCAGGTGAGGCTCAAACCTGGAACAAAGTGCTGCAGGGGAAGAGCAGTTACCACCGGCCAGCATCATCAGCTTCTACAGAGATCTGTGAATTTTATCAGCACTGACTCAGTGCTAGAATTGTAACTGTGTAAACACAATCCTCTCAAGGAAGCTTAGAGGCAGATATAACCAATTAGTGTTTTAATCAACTGTCAAATTTTATTTTCAAAGCTTGCAAGTTGGCAGCTCCCATGCAACAGAGAAAACACATTCTGTGCTCTGGCCAGCAAGGAGAGAGGGCACTATGCATAAGCAAAACTATTGTATTCAGGTATGTAGAACGTTCCACAGAAAGGCCTAGTGCACACCGGAGCGTTTCCGCTGCGGTTTGCGATCTGCTTGCGGGTGCGGATCCGCTAGGGTAATGTATTTCAATGGGCTGGTGCACACCAGAGCGGGAGGCGTTTTGCAGAAACGCATACTCCCGGGCTGCTGCAGATTTTGGATTGCGGATGCGTTTCTGCCTCAATGTTAAGTATAAGAAAAACGCAAACCGCTCTGAAAAACGGCACTTCAGAGCGGTTTGCCAGGCGTTTTTTGTTACAGTAGCTGTTCAGTAACAGCTTTACTGTAACAATACATGAAATCTACTATACCAAAACCGCTACACAAAACCGCAAAACGCTAGCTGAAACGCTACAGAAAAAGAATAAAAAGCGTTTCAAAATCTGCTAGCATTTTGCGGATCTGCTAGCGGGTTTTGGTGTGCACCAGGCCAAAGGCTGAAGTAAACCAAAAAAAAAAAAAAAAAAAGTTTAAAGGAAACCTGAGATGAAAAAAATAATTTATACATACCTGGGGCTTCCTCTAGCCCCTTTCAAGCTGTAGGCTCCCGTCGTCCAAGTAAATCCATCATTTGCTGCTCACTGCGCATGCCCGGCATGGGAGCGAGATGGGGGAACAAGTGGCCACACATGCACTGTACCCACCAACTGGTGGCAACTGAAGAATTTATCCGCACAGCCAGCGGATCTAATCGGTCCGGGAGGTTGGAGAGGGAGCCAACTGCCTGAAGAGGGCTGGAGGAAGCCCCTGGTACATATAAATGCTTTCATGAATTTATCTCAGGTACACGTTAAGAAAAATTTTGTTCAGAATTGCTTTAACTTTTGAGATGACATTATAAATACCTTCCAGTCTCTGAATTTTTGCTTTAACACGTGCCACGGTTTCAAATGGAAATACTCTGAGCTGAAACCGCGTTCCTGTCAGAGTTTCAATGAAGAGTTCCATTGGAAAAGGTCCTTTATGTTACAGAGGTCAATCAAAAGAAGGTTCCTTTCTGTTGGTCATTGCATAGTATACGGAACGAGCTAGACTGAAGTTAGGAAACCTCAGGCCCCAGTAGCGATGGCTTGGTATAGCTGTTCATCTTCAAATATTCAAACCTAGAGATACAAAAGGATGCATTGGAGAATGTTACTTGCCAACGAGGCTCCACAGTGGCCACAACAGTCACATTTGCCAGAAAAGCAGATAGCCACAAATCATAAGTCCACTTACCTCGGCACTCAGTGGCCATGGGCAACATAAAGGAGTATGCCATGTCAGTAGATTTGCTCAAGAGCTTGCCATGGGAAACAACTACCTCAGAGGAGGATAGACATTGCCCTACAGAGATTGCCATGCGACAGCTCCCCGAGAGACACTAGCCTATAGAGATTGCCATGTGACCACTGCCAGAAAGAGACATTACCCTGGAAAGCTTAGCTTGCCAAGTTAAACACAGCTGCCCGAGAGAGACACTGCCCTGGAGAACTTGCAGAGTCAAACAACTGCCCAAGGGAGTCACTGCCCTAGAGAGCTTTCCATGTAAAAGACAACTGCTCTAGAGAGACTGTACCCTGGAGAGCTTTCCATGTGAAAGACAACTGCCCTAGAGAGACACTACCCTGGAAAGCTTGACATGTGACATACAATTACCTGAGAGAGACACTGCCCTGGGGAGCTTGCCATGTGACAAACACCTACCTGAGAGAGACACTGCCCTGGAAAGCTTGCCATGTGACAAACCACTGCCTGAGAGACACACAGTTACATAGTTATTTGGGTTGAAAAAAAAGACATGCGTCTATTGAGTTCAACCAGAAAACAAAGTACAACACCAGCCTGCTCCCTCACATATCCCTGTTGATCCATTGGAAGGCGAAAAACCCTTACAAGGCATGGTCCAATTAGCCCCAAAAGGGGAAAAAAATCCTTCCTGACTCCAGATGGCAATCAGATAAAATCCCTGGATCAGGGATTTTATCCCTGCACTTGAGAGTTTGCCATGTAAAAAAAAAAAAAAAAAAAAAAAAAAAAAAAAAAAAAACACTGCCTGAGACACAGACATTGCCCTAGAGAAGGGCCTCAATTCACTAAGCTTATCTCCTGTCTTTAATAACATTTCTAGAGTTATCACCATGGTGGTAAGGCATGTAGTATTTAGGAAACATTTTACCTCAGGCAAACCTAAAGTTAACTCTTCTGTCTTTAAGTTAACTCTTTAATCCTTAAAATAACTCCTGAATTCTAAAGTTAAAGACAGGCTGTTAATTAACTGCATGTGAAAATAACTACAGAGGTGGTAACGTAAGGAATGAAGAGATAAGATAACTCTCTCACTGTGTGGAGGTAAGTTTTCTCTTGCCTTATCTCCAGCATGATCTTAGTGAATTGAGGCCCTTGTCCTGTTAAAACATTGGCCTCAATTCACTAAGATCATGCTGGAGATAATGAGGCAAGAGATAACTTGCCACCACACAGTGAGAGAGTTATCTTATCTCTTCACTCTTTAAGTTACCTCCTATGTAGTTAAATTACCTCTTCTGTAGTTATTTTCATACACAGTTAATTAACAGCCTTTCTTTAGCTTTAGAATTCTGAGTTATTTTAAGGATTGAAGAGTTAACTTTAGAGATCTCTCCTTAACATAAAGACAGAAGAGTTAACTTTAGGTTTGCCTGAGGTAAAATGTTTCCTGAATAGTACATGCCTTATCACCATGGTGATAACTCTAGAAAAGTTATTAGAGACAGGAAATTGAGGCTAATACCATAGGCAGCCCCGGATAAATGGAAAATGTGGAAAAAGAGAGCTAAAACAAGCCAAAGACTCCTCTAGATTTCAAGTACTGGTAATCTGCAGAGCTAGAAAGTGAAATGACCTGCTCCTTTCCAACATACTTTTTTATGCATCTTCTGATGCTCACGAATGAGATTTTAGTTTGAGGAGATTCATCCTTAGCTGGGGAACCAACAAGTTGCTTTCTTACACAATTCTGCAGGTCAGTGGAAGCGAGGTTACCACACTAGGCAGTGGTAATATCATGTCACTCTACAATGTTCAACAATAGGTACAGCCAGGCCCCTCCTATAGCTGTGCTTCATAACAGCTGACTGGACAGGTGTAGTTAAGCCTGTGTTTTTTAGAAAAGAGCTGAAATGGATTAACGTTTAATACCAGAAAGTCAAGAGAGCATTCTGAGTCTTAACTTCCTGCTCAGGAACTGCAGGTCCAGCAGAGCTATGGCTCTTCCAGTTCTACTGTCTACCTGCTGTGTATGTAACATCTGCCTAGTGTACAAAGGCAGTGCTCACAGCATGACCCGTGTGCAGGGCTCAAGCTCCTCCGACACTTGCATGAAAGTGCCGGCTGCTTACCTGGTAGCAGTGTTCCGGCGAGTCCTCCAGGACGGCCCTCCTGAGATTGTGTAGTCTCCCCTCCCAAATCGGAAACACCTGACAAGAATTAGAATAATAATTAGTATAAATCCCACCCCTCCACAATCTCCCCTCAGTTTAATGAAGAGAAAACAACTAGTCCACCAACCACTACCATACCATTAATAGATATAATAGGGTCGGGAACTTAGGCGGCCGTCCTGGAGGACTCGCCGGAACACTGCTACCAGGTAAGCAGCCGGCACTTCCTCCCTACGTCCTCCAGGACGGCCCTCCTGAGATTTAGCGAGAAATTTTACCTCTAGGGTGGGATAACGGCTTGAAGAACCTTGCGGCCAAAGGCCTGATCCTGGCTTGAAAGAAGCTCCACTCTGTAGTGCTTGACAAAGGTCGAGTGGCTGGACCAAGTCGCGGCCCGACATATCTGCTCCAGAGAAGCTCCTGATCTCTCCGCCCAAGACGTTGATAAGGATCTTGTTGAGTGCGCCGTAATGTGGTCAGGTACCTTTAACTGAGCCTCTGAGTATGCTAGGGATATTAGCTGCTTAATCCATCTAGACACTGTTATCTTGGAAACCTGGCTTCCCCTCTTAGAACCACCAAATGATACAAAAAGGCTAGTGGAAGTTCTCTACTCTCTGGTTCTATCCAGATAAATCAAAACTGCCCTTCTAACATCCAAAGAGCTCAACCTCCTCTCCTTGTCATTCTGTGGATTAGCCACAAAGGATGGCAGTACAATATCCTGAGTCCTATGAAAGGACGTAGATACCTTGGGTAAGTATGACGGATCTAGCCTAAAGATAATCCTGTCAGTATGGACCACCATGTACGGATCTTTAATAGACAATGCCTGAATATCACCGACTCTACGAGCCGAAGTGATGGCCACCAAAAAAACAACCTTAAGTGTAAGGAACTTTAACGGGACCGAACCCAAGGGTTCAAACCTGTCTGAGGTTAAAAAATCCAATACTAATGACAAATCCCATGGAGGAACCAGTTTCTGAGGGATCGGTTGAGAACGCTCTACTGACTTCAGAAAATTTTTAACATAAACATCGGCAGATAGTCGCCTAGAAAGAAAAACCGAAAGGGCCGACACCTGGGCCCTTAGGGTACTAACAGATAAGCCTAACTGCACCCCGTGCTGTAAAAATTCCAAAACTGAGATAATGTTATCTGACCTGGAAACATCCCTCTGTTTCCAAGCGGAGAAGGTGTACCAAACTTTGTTGTACTTTCTCCTAGTCGCTGGCTTCCTACAGGCCAGTAATGTTTTAACCACATCACTGGAAAATCCCTGATGCCTCAAAATCTGCTCCTCAGGATCCATGCGGTCAGATGTAAGACCTCTGGGCTCGGATGGACCTGGCCCTTCTGTAACAGCAGGTCCGGTCTGCATGGTAGATGCCAAGGGCCCCTGATCACAAGAGACTGAAGGAGAGGATACCAAGCTCTCCTCGGCCACCAAGGCGCGATCAGTAAGACCTCCGCCTGTTCTGTCAGGATCTTCCTGAGAACCCTTGGAATCAACTTGAACGGTGGAAAAGCGTAAAGCAGTCCCTCTGGCCACGGAATCGACAGGCCATCTATTCTGTTTATTGAAACAGAAGGATCCAGGGTACAAAAATCTCTGACTTTTGCGTTCTCTGGATTGGCAAACAGGTCGAGAACCGGAGATCCCCAACTTTCTGTGATCTCCTGAAAAACATCGGGATTGAGCTCCCATTCTGACTCCTGTACCACGCCCCTGCTCAGAGAGTCTGCCTGTTTGTTGTGGATCCCTCGAACATGGACCGCTGATATCGACTCCAGGTTGGCTTCTGACCATGACATGATCTGTTCTGTCAGGGCCTGCAGGTCCGGAACACGAGTGCCCCCCTGCTTCCTGACATAACAGACCGACACAAAGTTGTCCGAGAACACAAGGACTTCCGAGCCGGAGATTACCGGATGCAAGGCCTGTAATCCCAGAAGGATCGCCCTGAGTTCTCTGTAATTGGATGATTTGTGAGACATTTGTTCGTCCCATCGCCCCTGAGCCTGGTGACCCAAACAGTGGGCACCCCAACCCCAGGCGCTCGCGTCCGTATACAACTTTAATGGGATCTCCTGGTTCCATCTGCGACCCTGGTCTAGATTGATCAAATGATCCCACCAGAGAAGTGACTGTATAACCTGGTCGGGTAACATCACTCTCCTGTCTAAAGACCGGTGATCTCTGTCCCAATTCGCTAGGACCCAAGTCTGTAGGCCCCGAGAGTGGGCCTGGGCCCATTCTACTGCTGGAATGGCAGACGACATTAGACCCAGGATTGATACTAACCTTCGAAGGGGAACCTGAGAATCCAATCTGATTCCCTGAATCTCTGACCTCAGCTTGTCTATCTTCTGCTTGGGTAGAAAGACACGTCTGACCGTCGTGTCCCAACTTAGCCCCAAAAAAATTAAGCTCTGAACCGGGTGTAACTGAGACTTTTCCATGCTCACTATCCAACCCAGACTGCTCAAGAGCTGGAGTGAAAAATTTAGCTCCCTCTGCAAGGCTTCTCGGGTTCCTGCCATAAAAAGGAAGTCGTCCAAGTAAGGCAGGACCCTTATATTGTGGAGATGTAAAAAGGACATCACCTCTGCCATAATCTTCGTAAAGATTCTTGGGGCCGACGAAATTCCGAACGGGAGAGCCTGATATTGAAAATGGCATATCGACTCCCCCGTCCGGACTGCAAATCTCAGATATTTCTGAAACAGCGGGTGTATCGGGACGTGGAGGTAAGCATCCTCCAGATCCACTGATGCCAGAAAATCCCCTGGAGATATGAGGTTGCGAACTGAGGCAATGCTCTCCATTCTGAACCTCTTCACTACAATGTAGGGATTCAAGGGCTTCAAATTTAATATCATTCGAAACTTCCCTGACTTCTTCTGGATTAAAAATACCCGCGAATAGAACCCCTTCCCCTGTTCCTGAGTTGGAACCGGTCGAATCACGTTCTTCTGCAGAAGAGAGGAAACCGAGTCCATAAGGGCCTCTGCCTTGATCTGGTCCCTGGGGATAGAAGTGACTATCACCCGGGAGGGAGGAGGAGATACAAATTCTATCTTGTAACCCAGTTGGATCAGAGATAGAATAAAGTCGTTCTTTGTTATCTTCTGCCACTCCGGAAAGAAGTGGAGAAGTCTCCCCCCCACCGGGATCTGGCTGTCACTTGGCGGACTCTGCAGTGGACGGGGCTGGCTGGGGTTTATTGAACAGGAATGGCCTGCCTCTGCCTGCATTATAGGTCCATTTCTTATTTTGTCTTTGCCCTCTATTCTGCTGGTCCTGCCTAAGAAAGGGCTTCCTGCTCTGAAAGGACCGCTTCCCGCTCTTATTCTTATCCGGGAATTTCCTGGCTCTATTGGAAGATCTTTCCAAAACCGAGTCCAAATCTCGTCCGAACAAAAGATCCCCCTGAAACGCCATTCCACATAGCTTCTGCTTGGAGGTAACATCTCCCTGCCACGTATTTAACCAAACGGCCCTTCGTGCCGAGTTAATTAAGGCCGCTGTCTTGGCGGCAGCTCTGAGGGATTCAGTTGCTGCGTCCGCCAGGAAGGCAATAGATTTGATGATAACCGGAAGGCTCTCTAGGATTCTAGCATGTGGAGTGCCCTCCTCCAGACGTTCCTGGAGCCCACGAACCCACTTATCCAAGTTCCGGGCTACACAAACCGAGGAAATGGCCGGTTTAAAAGAGAAGGACGTTGAATCCCACGCTCTTTTAAGCAGGGCCTCTGCCTTCCTATCCATCGGGTCCTTCAAGGTCCCCATATCTTCAAAGGATAAATCAGTATCCTTGGAACACTGAGAAAGAGGAGCATCTAATCGAGGGCACTTGAACAATGATTCATGTTCCTCCATATTAAAGGGAAAGCGCCGTTTAAAAGATCTAGGGATAAAAAGCCTTCCCTCCGGATCCTTCCACTGAGCGGAAATAATACTCCTGACCGCTCTATGGACAGGAAAAACCCGACCTCCGCGATCCTCTAGTCCCCTATAAATATCATCTTGTGGAGTAGAGGATGGCCTAGGTTGTTCAATTTGTTCCGAATCATAAACTGCTTTCAGCAGCTCAGACGTGTCCTCAGCATTGAACAGATACCTAGGAACTGTAGCTGATGTATTACCTGAAGCGTCAGACTCAGCCAGCTCTCCCTCATCTGATGCCTCAGAAACGTCCGAAAACGGTGAGGGATTCTCAATACCAACGTTCTGGGGAACCTCCGTATCCACCCTCTGGGTACTAGGGGGTACAGGCAAGGATACACTCTGATCGATAGGGACAGAACCAGTCTGTGGAACCTGTAATTGGGAAGTTATTACAACAGGCTGGGCACTAGATGATGCTGGTAAAGCTGCCGGAACCTGTGGAAGAGGGACCATCTGGACTGGACAAGGAGGTAGAGCTGCTCTAAATGCAGAAAATGTAGTAGCTAATTCCTGTTTCATTGATTTCATTAAATCTAACAATGCTACAGTAGTGCTCTCGGGTCTCGGAGAATGAGACTTTGATTTATTGTAACAATCAGCACATAAAGATTTAGAAGTTCCCTCAGGTAGCCTGCCCCCACATTTAGTACACTTATTAGATTTTCCTGAGCTCTTGACTGGCTTCGGCTGCTGACCTGACTCCTCAGTGCCAGCCGGAGGCGTCTGCTTCGTCTCTGGAGAGGGCTCTGTTGGCTGCTGCATGGCCCCTGCAGAGTGTTGCTGCACTCAGTGCAAACCTGCTGGCGTGCTGGGTGATCTGGCGTCCGTCTGCGGAGTGCTGTGCGGAGATAGAGCTGTAACGCGTGGCCAGACTGCGTGCAAATGACCCCCGCTGGCACGCCTGAACCGCCCCTTTAATGTACGCGCACGCCGCCGCTGCGTCATGCGGCGTGCCTCCGCGTCACTTCCGCCTTCAACTTCCGGAACTTCAATGCGGAAGAGGAGACGGCGTCACCCAGCCGCCATGCCGTCCAGGAGAGCAGTGGGATGGGAGAAATCCTACAACCTCCCCCACCCCCAAGTGGAGAACAGGTCTGGCTGCCTAAAAAAAAACCACCAGACGGGTCGCGCCCAGCGCTGACTCGTACCACTCTCCAACGACATCCTTTCAATCCTTCTTGCCTGGCCATCCTTAGACAAAGTAGGTGCCATCAGGCTCCCCTACCACCAGGACTCCGTAGGTGCTTCCGTGGTGAGTGTAGGAAACATACAAAAAACTGAGGGGAGATTGTGGAGGGGTGGGATTTATACTAATTATTATTCTAATTCTTGTCAGGTGTTTCCGATTTGGGAGGGGAGACTACACAATCTCAGGAGGGCCGTCCTGGAGGACGTAGGGAGGAACATAATGTGAGCATCAATATAGCCATATAAACCATGACAACGGCAGCTCTAAGAAAGCCCATCGACTCCGTGCATAAAAACAGCACGCTTATTATTCCACTCAGGAAAAAGATTTATGAACAGTAGAACATAAAATGCAGCAGCTGTACCATTTCCCCTACAGATAAAACAAGAACCTCCCCAATTTCTGTAAGATCTTGTTTATAGATTGGCCTCACTGATCACAAAGTACAGCGGCTGCCATTTACACAAAAGCCAAGTCAGCAGCGTGCAGTGGTGTGCATCTTGGTGCAGCCATGCTTTCAGTGTGTATATAGGAATACAGCCTTCATTTCTCACAGCTAAAGACGTCTTTCCCCGCACCACACATCACTGTATGACTGATAAACAAGGCCTCAGAGACACAGACTAGACACACGTTTATATTCCTTAATGGCAAATGGCTGTGCAGATTTTTAAACATTCCCTGTTGGTGACAACAATCTGCAGTCCTTCACTGTCATAGAGAATGGTGGCAAGGATTATTGCAAGGTTTGCAAATTAGTAGCTGTGTGAATGGGGGGGGGGGGGGGGGGGTTAGGCTCTTGGGTATCATAGAGCAGAGCTTACCAACCCTGTTCTTGAGTACCAACAGTGCATGTTTTGCAGAAAACCACAAGACATTTTAACATTCACAGAGTTAAAAAATTGTCCATTCCCGGATCGGAAGGGAACAGAACGAATGCGAATGGATCCAGAGTTAGCCTATTGATCCGTTCACATCCGTCCGTTCACGCAGATCCATTCCGCACGATCCCCTGAAAGGGACCGCAAGTTTCCTACTGCACCAATTTTTCCGGACCGCTGAGCAGAACGGAAACAAAAGCTGAAGCACTGCATTGGGGGCAATGAGAAAACGGAACGTTTCTTCACACTAGTGAAGAAACGGACTGTTCTAAATAGAAAAATACAATGTGGGGGTGGGGGCTGGGGGGGAAGTGGGAACACGTAATGGAAGCAGCGGAACGGAAATAGAGTGGCAATGGAGTGAAAACTGATCCGATCGACCGGTGACCAGATCCATCTTCACTGATCCGTTTGCCACTTCAGCGAAGTATGAACCAAGCCTTATAGGTGAGGTTATTAGTGTCTCAGCAGAGCTGATTAAAGTGGACCTGAACTCTTGCACAGTACAGAAGGAAACATATAGAAATGCACCCTGTATTTTTTTAAAGAGTTCGTCATGTCCAATTCCCACTCATCTGTGACTAATCACAAGGTGTAATTTGATCCCTCAGCTGTGTCAGCTGGCTGCCACTGCAGAGCAGTTAATTGGTAAACATAGGATTTTAACAATATGTCTGCTTCCATGAAAGCAGGAAGTAGACACTGCAGATTTATTGCAGTATTTTGTATCAGCTGTAACAAAGAAATGTTTTTCCTTAAAGCTTATTATGCTGTTGCATATCTTATAGGGCAGAGAGGAAGTTCTGAGTTCAGGTCTGCTTTTCAACAACCTCTGAGGATTTCAACAAAACATGCACTGTTGGTGAGAAGCCCTGCCACAGAGCCTTGGAAGCCCTGCCACAGAGCCTTGGAAGCCCTGCCACAGAGCCTTGGAAGCCCTGCCACAGAGCCTTGGAAGCCCTGCCACAGAGCCTTTGCGGGCCTCGGGGCATGCCATCATTCCTGCACTGCCCAAAGTTGGGTTTACTTGACTTGTTAGCCCCTCACTACTCTTCAGGTAGGAATTAGAACTACTCGCATTCCTGAGTAGTTCCGAAGACAAGCGCCTCCGTACGGCGCATGCACAAGTCTGGACTTGCATATGCCCAGTATGGATGCGCTTGTCTTTGGAACTACTCTGGAACACAAGTAGTTCGGGATGCTGCCCCGAGACCTCTGCCCCCAAGAGGTCAAGAGACTGCCCCCAAGAGGTCAAATAACTTCAATCAGGGACAGAGCAGCAACAACGGGACAGACCAAGGTCCAGGACGGCTCTATGGTATCCAGAGCCTTCCCTCTACTTAGGTATGTATCAAACCTGAAATTCAGGTTCCCCTTAATTACCCAACATTACAAATCAGTAAAGACATGGTCAGTGATGTCAGGACACCTGTACTCAAAGTAGAAATTATTTCCCCAAAAATCTTTCTAGAAAATCTGGTATGTGCACATAGTGGCCACAGAGGTCTAATCAGGGCTGTAGAGCCATAGCAATTTTGGGGTATCTGGAGGCGGAGATTTCATCAACTGAGGAGTTGGGAGTCGGATAATTTTTGTACTGACTCCACAGCCCTGGGTCAAATAAAACTACATTAACGCCCCATATACATGGGGGATCTTTATCACCCAAGGGATCATGTAACAATTCCTTGGGCAACAGAGCATTGCCGACACTCTACAGATGCGACATCAGCCTCCTGGCTAGCACTACATCTGTTACCACTATGGGGGGTGGCACAGGGCCAAAAAGTGGCATGCGACAAAGTGGATTCCCGTGAGTGGGGGAGAACAATGCAATTGAGCCGTAAGAAATGCTAATGATCAGGCATGTGGGATCCTTAGCAGACGTCAATACGGCCGCTGTACACACACTGGTCTGACTGACAATGCAGTGAGGGGCCCTGCCCCCCCCCCCCAAAGTGCCGGAATGGCCGCATGTGCTGGCTGCGGGCCTGTGGCTCACTAACCAGCACACCACGTTCCAGCACTGAGAGAAGAGTGATATCAGCACTTGAATGTGGAGAGCAGATGAGTGAGCCCTCTACAGCGGACTTTCTATACTGGGGCACCACCTCTATCTGGCTACAGGCTACCTATACTGGGCCACCACCTATACTGGGGCTAAACCCACCTATACCTGGCTACCTATACTGGGGCTGGAACCACCTATATCTAGCTACCTATACTGGGGCACCACCTACACCTGGCTACCTATACTGCGGCACCACCCATACTTGGCTACCTTTACTGAGGGCACCACCTATACCTGGCTAACCTATACTGGTGCACCACCCATACCAGACTACCTATACTGGGGCAACTATACCAGGCTACCTATACCGTGGCACCACCTATAGTTGAATACCTATACTGGGGCACCTTAATCTTGCTGGCCTATACTGGAGCACCAGCTATACCAGACTACCTATACTGGGGGGGCGTCTACACCGGGCGACCTATACTGGGGCACCACCTATAGCTTGCTACTTATACTGGGGGAACCTATACCTGGCTACATATACTGGGGGCACCTATGCCTGGATTCCTATACCGGGGGCACTTATACCTGGCTAGGGCAGGGGGATGAGCTGAGACAGAAGGGGACAAGAGGTAACACAGGGGGAAAAAAAAGGCACAGGGAGGGAGGGGGGTGGGGGGAACAGAGGCGGACAAAAGAGGCACAAGGGAGAAGAGAGTTGAGACGGGAACATGAGGACACACAGAGGGACACAAAATAGGCACAAACTGAGGTGAGACAGAGGGGGACAAAAGAGGCACAGGAAGAAAAGAGGGGGACAAAATAGAACGGATAAAGGATAAGAACGGACCTACAAGTCCCTATCTCATTTGTTAACCGGGGACTACCTGTATTTTGCTAGTATTTGGCTCCACCCACAACATGCCATGTCACATCCACTTTCTGCTGCATCGCGCTGTGCATGCCGCTTTCTTTAGCGTCCGAGCCATGGACATTTTCGCCCCAGTGCTCTTCACGCACAGACACGGGGGTGGGGTGGCTAGTGGGCGGGCACAGTGGGTGGGCCAGGAGGGGCCCAGGCCTGATGATGTGTGAGGGGCCCCAAAATTTCTGATGGCTGCCCTGTATAAGTGCTTCAGAAATAGCACTTAGCTCTCCCACTAAATTAGTCAGAGAGCTCAGAGAAGCGCTTTTGCATTGATAACAAATGAACTTTCTTAACTCTTCCTATACTGGAAACAAAATGAGACTCATATCTTTGCTACTAATGTTCTATTTCTTAAGGTCCGTACACACGCCGGACTGGAGGCAACGACGGGTCCGTCGCCACCTCCCGCTGGGTGGGCGTTCCAGCGACAGTCCGGCGTGCGGACTGTCGCGGATCACTCAGATCCGCGACAGTCCGCACGCCGGGCAGATCGCTCAGAAACAGCCGCATCAGTCTGCAGACAGACTGTACACACGCCGGACTGTCGCTGGAACGCCCACCCAGCGGGAGGTGACGACGGACCCGTCGTTGCCTTCAGTTCTGCGCGTGTACGGACCTTTAGCTGTACTACACATACAAATCAGTATCTCATAAGTATGTTTTCACTTCAGACTCCCTTTAAGGGATATCTGTCTCTGACAGAGGAGACCTGGGTTCCAATCTCTGCTCTTCCTGTTCAGTAAGCCAGCACCTATTCAGTAGGAGACCATGGGCAAGACTCCCTAACACAACCACTGCCTATGGAGCGCGTCCTAGTGACTGCAGCTCTGGCGCATAGAGTCCGCAAAGGAAAAAAAAAACACAACATAAATGTTATTTGGCTTGTCCATCATTAGCGGATGCCCCGATTCCCTTTTCTAGAATAGATCATCAAGGACATCTGTATTGCTCATATAGCAAACCCCTCACCACAACGGTTTGCTGTTTGCGAACCTTGTGAGGTAACAGCTGTTTCCAGCAATATCTCTGCTCTGTGCATAGAATGCTCAGTAATGAACATTCTGTACAGATCACCTGGAAGAACTAAATATGTCACCACCTGTGATATATTTCTGAATGCAAATTAGAGAGGAAATTTTACAAGGGGCAAACACTGACTAAAAAAAAAAATTAACAATTTCATACATTTTCAGAACAGTTCCTGTTTAATAGGTCTATGGTCAGCCTTGATCAGTACATTATACTGTATTCAGATATTAGATGCAGAGTAATGGGGAAACAAATGGAATTCACTCATCTAGCAAGACCCCTGACCACAGGATGACAGCGCTGAGCTTAGGGGAGGTCATGACCTACCTCAGCATGTCAGAGCGCAGATCAGCCAGAGGGGGGCGCAGGGATGGGAGGCTACAGTGGTGGCCCCGGGGATCTCAGCGGAGGGGCCATAGGTCATGTGCGGCGGCGTATCCCGGTCCAGTTGCCGCTATTCCGCCTGCTGCGATGCAGCGCCTGCGGTAGCCGGGCACTCACACCCGAATATCCGCCACCCGACTGTTAACAAACAGAGGGACCCCTCTCCAGCTTTCCCCATCCAGCAAGCAGGAGGGAGCTCCGCCTCCGGGCACCGCCCCTCCTTTGTGACGAACTAGACGGACAACCGGTCGGAACAATCACAGTTTGGAGAGGAGACGGTTTCCTCGCTCAGAGTGAGGGAGCCAATAAAGAGCAGCGGGTGCGGCCCTGGGGACAGTGGAGCGAGTCTGAGGGCGTTTCAATGCATTCTGTTGTTGTTACGGAAAGACGCGGTGGCCGTGGCAACCAGTCACGTGACGTGTCTCTATGGCAGGGCCTGTGGTCATGTGACTAATGAAATACACGGTCCAGTGATTCCATGGGAGAGATCTCGGATAGTTTGGCTGGCCTGACACTGTAATTGTTTTACCTGTTGAACAAGGTCGGCAAAGCGGATCCGAGATGAAAAACTAACTATAACAAGTAACTTGTCTACAGATCTTATCTAAAGTTTAGATGGTTTACACAGCAAATCTAGCTGCAAACAGTTTTAATAGAATATTATTTATTCCTGTGATACAATGACAGCAGCCATGTTGTTTGTAAACATTACACAGAGGCAGGCTTATCTGTATCTTGAGCCATCAGCCTAACCCCCTCTCCTCCTCCCCTCTGCCTCTGAAATAGTGTTGTCCGGATCATGAACGATTCGGATCTTTGATCCGAATCTATTTTGTGAGTCGAATCATCCGAATCATCAAAATGAGTGATTTGGATCGCAAAAGGGGTGGGGCCAGGTGCAGCACGCCCCCTCTCCACAGGCAGCGGGGTCCTGGAAGCAGAGCTGAGATGGATCGCTCTGTTGGATGGGAGCCAGCCGTGCAGGGAGACAGGGACGGATCTAGACCAAGTTGCCCCAAGTTGCGCCTGGGGCAAGGTCAGGTTTTGGCGCCTAAACAGCCATTCCCCATACACATTTTGCCGCCTTTTTAAGAATTCAACAAACTGCGCCTGGGGCAAGAGACCCGCTTGCCCCCCCTAGATCCGTCCCAGATGAGAGAGAGGGGACATCGGTGCCACTGCCAGATATGTGTAAAGCACACATACTGGCTATAACGTGCTGCTGATTATAGGCTGTCTGTTCCATAGTTGTGCACAGTGAACACATTGGAAGCTTTTGGCTCAGCTCAGCAACTTTGCAGGCACTGTGATTGCAGCGCAATATGATCCTCCTGCACTCGCTCTAAACAGCTGCACTTTACTTCTGGGAATGCTTTCTTTCACTGTGCGACGTTTGCATTCAAAGTACACAGATGAGCATATAGGTGAAATACATGTAAAGCATATGATTGCAGCATGTGGGTATTGTGTGCAAGCAAACATTTCTGCTCTCTGCTCGTCCCTCCTCCCTTCTCTGTCCACTCCCTGCCCTCTGTCCATCTTCTCCTCTTCTCTGTGTGTCCACCCCCCCCCCCTCCCCTTCTCCTGTCCACAGCAGGGAAAGACCTGTCCTGCTATTCATTTCACCCCCGACTGCTTCGGTAGTAAAATGATCCGAGATTCGGATCAAAGATCCGGATCTTTTCAATGATCCGATTCGAATCATCCGGATCATTGAAAAGATCCGAACTTCCCATCTCTACTCTGAAATCAATGGTTAGTAACACCACACCCTCCTCCTGCCCAGACTGAGCTCCCATGAGCCCTTGCTACTGCCTTGGCTCTCTGAAAACTTGTGGGCGTGAATTTTTTAGTTTATAGGGAATTAGAGTATTAAAACAAAAACAAAAAAGTATTTGGCTTGAGGAATGCCCTATAAACAATAGAAAAACGAACACAATTAGGCAATGTGTAAAAGTTCACCTCGGATCCACTTTAACCAGTGCTGTAACACATGGTGCTGTGAATACAGGCAGAAACGCACATTGGCATGAACTTTTCATATCAATGGTGGCCAAGAAAACCACTGGTAGTGTGAGGCTAAGTTCACATATGACATAGCGTGAAAATCTGGCGTTTTCCGCGGGTTAGTGTAATGCGTTTTTACTGCATTTTTTCGTGCAAATGCAATTTTCAAGCATTTTGTGTGCGTTTAATTGCATTTACGGTTCGCTAACACAAAATGCATATGCATTTTTACATTTACAGACAGGATCTTCTCAAAAAATCAGCATATTGTGAAAAAGTTCATTATTTTCTGTAATGTACTGATAAACATTAGACTTTTATATATTTTAGATTCAAATACACACAACTGAAGTAGTTAAAGCCTTTTATGGTTTTAATATTGATGATTTTGGCATACAGCTCATGAAAACCCAAATTTCCTATCTCAAAAAATTAGCATATTTCATCCGACCAATAAAAGAAAAGTGTTTTTAAAACAAAAAAAGTCAACCTTCAAATAATTATGTTCAGTTATGCACTCAATACTTGGTCGCGAATCCTTTTGCAGAAATGACTGCTTCAATGCGGCGTGGCATGGAGGCAATCAGCCTGTGGCACTGCTCAGGTGTTATGGAGGCCCAGGATGCTTCGATAGCGGCCTTAAGCTCATCCAGAGTGTTGGGTCTTGTGTCTCTCAACTTTCTCTTCACAATATTTCACAGATTCTCTATGGGGTTCAGGTCAGGAGAGTTGGCAGGCCAATTGAGCACAGTAATACCATGGTCAGTAAACCATTTATCAGTGGTTTTGGCACTGTGAGCAGGTGCCAGGTCATGCTGAAAAATGAAATCTTCATCTCCATAAAGCTTTTCAGCAGATGGAAGCATGAACCCACTTTTGAACCAGAAACAGCGGCAGAAGCGCCTGACCTGGGCTACAGAGAAGCAGCACTGGACTGTTGCTCAGTGGTCCAAAGCATTTTTTTCAGATGAAAGCAACTTTTACATGTCATTCGGAAATCAAGGTGCCAGAGTCTGGAGGAAGACTGGGGTGAGGGAAATGCCGAAATGCCTGAAGTCCAGTGTCAAGTACCCACAGTCAGTGATGGTCTGGGGTGCCATGTCAGCTGCTGGTGTTGGTTCAGTGTTTTATCAAGGGCAGGGTCAATGCAGCTAGCTATCAGGAGATTTTGGAGCACTTCATGCTTCCATCTGCTGAAAAGCTTTATGGAGATGAAGATTTCATTTTTCAGCACGACCTGGCACCTGCTCACAATGCCAAAACCGCTGGTAAATGGTTTACTGACCATAGTATTACTGTGCTCAATTGGCCTGCCAACTCTCCTGACCTGAACCCCATAGAGAATCTGTGGGATATTGTGAAGAGAAAGTTGAGAGACGCAAGACCCAACACTCTGGATGAGCTTAAGGCCGCTATTGAAGCATCCTGGGCCTCCATAACACCTGAGCAGTGCCACAGGCTGATTGCCTTCATGCCACGCCGCATTGAAGCAGTCATTTCTGCAAAAGGATTCCCGACCAAGTATTAAGTGCATAACTGAACATAATTATTTGAAGGTTGACTTTTTTTGATTTTAAAAACAGTTTTCTTTTATTGGTTGGATGAAATATGCTAATTTTTTGAGATAGGAAATTTGGGTTTTCATGAGCTGTATGCCAAAATCATCAATATTAAAACAATAAAAGGCTTGAACTACTTCAGTTGTGTGTATTTGAATCTAAAATATATGAAAGTCTAATGTTTATCAGTACATTACAGAAAATAATGAACTTTATCACAATATGCTAATTTTTTGAGAAGATCCTGTATATGCAATCAATAGTAAGACAACAGGAAGCGGAAATACATCAGAGATCTTTACTTTTTAATTAAAAATGCATTTAAAACGCAATGCATATGCGTTACCATAGATTTGCATTATGTGCGTTTTGGCAGCTGGCCTGGATATTATGCAACACTACAAGCGTCCGCAGAACACACTGTAAATCGCAAGTACAACCATGGTCCTTCTGCGTCCCATAGACTAACATTGCTGCATTTCTGCCATGTGTGCACCCAGCCTGAACCACAGACCAACAAACACCATGCATTAATGTTATGCAATTCTCTACACTTCCACATTGAGAATCACAATTTTCATTTGTTTATGAGCACACATTTCGATGTGATTACTGAGCCACTAGCCAGGCCCAGATATCTGGAAAGGCTACAAAGGCCAGGGCCTAGGGCAGCTGCAGCCCGAGGGGGAACCTGGACATGAAAATGGGGAGCATTAACACATGAAAAAAAAGTAACTGATGCTCAAAGTACCTGTTCTTGAAAGAAAGTATAATTCCAGCCTTGACTCTAGTTTAGGGAGCCCAGCAGCAAACCTCAATCACAGCACCCTTTACAGCACCAGTGATGGGAATTCCGGCTCTTCTCGGAGAATCGGCTCCCATTAAAGAGGCGGCTCTTACGGCTCTGAATCGGCTCTTCATTAAACATCACTAGACACCACTCAGAATCGAAGTAAAAGCCCCGCCCCCGTCTCCATGACCACTCCAGACTGCTTCTCTGACTGGGGCAATCCCTCCTGCTCTGCTCCGCCCCATACACTCCTACAAGCTGCAAGAGGAGGACTACATCTCCCAGCATGCCTCAGCGCCCTTTATTACACAGCAAAGCAGAGCTGTGTGGGGCGGCTGAGGCATCGGCTCTTTCAAAACTGAGAACCGGCTCTTGTCGTTCGCAGCAAAGAGCCGGCTCATTCGCAAATGACTCATTACTATACAGCACAAAGCATTGTGATTGGCTGAATAGTGTGGGTGTAGTTTACGGAGTCACGATAGATGAATTTCCCTATGAGATTTCCCGCTGGGTCCCCTAATCTAGACTAGTACCCAATTATCAGCCCCGTGTCTGCCTGGGCCACAGTGAGGGAGGGGGAGCGGAGGTACACTGGGACTCAGCTGCGCGGAGGACCGACTCCTCCCTAGTGCTCCCCCCTCCATTGCAGAAATGTATGGCAGCAGTGGCGGGGTGTTAGTTAACACTCACCTTCTGGGCTCCAGGCACTGATCACATGCCACCAGACTGCTCTGTGTACAGCGCGCCGCTTACAGGAAGTAGTAGCTTACACTACTTCCTGTGAGCGGCACTGTACACATAGCAGCCCAGCAGCATGTGATCATTGACTGAAGCCCAGAGGGTGAGTGTTATCTAACACCCCATTGCCTTATACTGTATTTCAGCAATGGGGGGAGCACTGAGGGGGACCCTAGTAGAGGGAGGAAGGAGTCGGACCCACCTCCCTGCGGCTGAGTACCATTGTGCCGCTACTTCCCCTTCTTCTCTGTAATCCACCAGGGTGTTGAATCAGTTCATTTCAGCGCTGAAGCTGGGTGCCGTCATAGCAGCAATGCTATGCTGCGTGCCCCGTGTAAGAGTAATTCAGGGATCTGGTGATCGCCAGACCCCAAATTACATCTCCTTCCAAGTTGCTACAACTCAGACGGGGAATAGTATGTAATGCCTCTGGGAGTTTAGCGACAGCAGGGAGAGCCATCATTCAGCTTGCTCTGCGCCCACCTGCCTGGTGATGACATAATATGTACCCCATTTGAATGCACCTATTCCTGGCTAACCTATACTGAGGCACCTATGCCTGGCTAACCTATACTGGGGTTACCTATACCTGTCTAACCTATACTGGGGAACCTATAGCTGGCTAATTATTCAAAGTCACACAGGTCCTTTGCATCATCGCTATTTTCATGTGAATAATAGCAGTATAGAAAACATTCAACACAAGCTTCATACACAGCTAAACTATGTACACACATAAAAGTGTACCTGAAGGGAAAAATAGAACATTGAATACTAACCTAAGTAGGCAAGCCCAGAGGCTTCCCACATCCTCCTGATACCCAGTGATGCAGCACTGAAACCCTCTGAAGATATTCGACAAGGGCTTGTTGAATCTGTTCTAATGGCCCATCCCTGTATGAGTGCAGGTGCAGTCACAAGTATTGCCCACGCCTGTGTGGTAGCATGGAGTCGCTGGGGCAAGACTCTTCACTGTATACAAGCGGCTCAGTGCTACTGGGCAGGCACGGGCTATGTTTATGCATGGATGGGAGCGCAACTGTGAAGCAGAGGATCCTGGCAAAGATCGTTGGGGTGCAGGAGAATCTCACAATGATCACAGGGTCAGGAGCCAATTAAATTGGCTCATTACCGCTGTACAAAGCTCAGCTGTCAATAGCCGGCAATAGCGACAGGAGCCTGCAATGACATCTATGCCCTGGCAAGAATAAGAGGCTTCAAGCAGGAGGTATATTTCAATCACCTGCATCAGCAGGAGGTTAAGGTGCCAAACAATGTGAAAAGATGAGCAAGAACACTTTGAGCAATCCAACCTGCCGGATTCTTTTGATGATTTATCTCTTCTGGAAATAAGTGCAGTAATTGAAATCTATGCCATTTACTGCCTCTTATCCCTGCCAGGGCATAGATTTCAATGACTCATCGCCATGCAATCCTGTTGCTCCGGTGCCACTGCATTCCACTCAGCTCACAGCTGAGGTCAGTACACCAGGTCAGGAGCCGATTTCATTGGTTCCTGACCATGTGAACACTGTCAAACAGTCATGGTGATCACAGCTAAAATTCCATCAAACAAGGCTATGGTCCTTAACCACTTCGCATCCAGACCTTGTTTCCCCCTGAGGACCAGAGCAGTTTTGATGTCTTCGCCATGTCCCTATTTAATCAGCAGTAACTTTATCCCTACTCACGACACTTAAATTATCTATATATAATTTTTTTCAAGACAAACTAGGCTTTCATTGGGGGTATTTTGTCCCAAGAAAATGTTGTTTTCTATGCATTTTAACCTCCCTGGCGGTCTATTAAAACCACCAGGGGGCAGCGCAGCACTTTAATTTTTTTTCTATTTTTTAATCATGTAGCTAGCCTTGCACTAGCTACATGATAGCCGCTGTGCAGCGGCATCCCCCCACCCCCTCCGATCGCCTTAGGCGATCAGCGCAAACAGGAAATCCCGTTCAGAACGGGATTTCCTGTTTGGCTTCCCCCGTCGCTATGGCGACGAACGTCATGGACGTCATCGGGAGTCCCGATCCTCCCCTCGGCGCTTCCTAGCGCTGATAGGCTAGGCTGTGCAAGGGGTCGGGGGGGGGCTAATGGCGGCGCGGCGGGTAGCGGCGAATCAGTGCGGAGCAGCGGCGGCAATCGGGAAGTACACGCAGCTAGCAAAGTGCTAGCTGCGTGTAAAAAAAAAAATTAATTATGCAAACCGGCCCAGCAGGGCCCGAGAAATCCTCCTGCGCGGCAAAGCCCGTGGGCTTACCGCCAGGGAGGTTAATGGGAAAAAATGCATTCTCAGTTTTTACTAATCCCAGTTTAAAAATAAAAAATGCTACTGTGATAAAAACCATGCCACCAGTTTTATGTCCCTCCAATATAGATAGCCATATGTGTCCCCAGTATTACCCGACCCCTCCCCCCCCCCCCCCCCAGTATAGCCAGATGTGTCCCCAATATCAGTCCCCCTTGTTGTTCTTTAAAGAGAACCCGAGGTGTGTTTAAAGAATGTTATCTGCATACAGAGGCTGGATCTGCCTATACAGCCCAGCCTCTGTTGCTATCCTAAACCCCACTAAGGTCCCCCTGCACTCTGCAATCCCTCATAAATCACAGCCATGCTGTGAGGCTGTGTTTACATCTGTAGTGTCAGTCTCAGCTGCTCCCCCGCCTCCTGCATAGCTCCGGTCCCTGCCCCCCTCCCTTCCCTCCAATCAGCAGGGAGGGAAGGGATGCAGGCGGGGACTGGAGTTCTGCAGGAGGCGGGGAGAGCAGCAGACTGACACTATAGAGATAAACATAGCCAGCTCTGACAAGCTGTTTGTCAGCAGCGTGGCTGTGATTTATGGAGGGATTGCAGAGTGCAGGGGGACCTTCAGGGGGTTTGGGATAGCAACAGAGGCTGGGCTGTATAGGCAGATCCAGCCTCTGTATGCAGATAATATTCTTCAAACCCACCTCGGGTTCTCTTTAAAGGCAACTCAGCACCTAAATTTGAAAATACATAAAATGAACCTCCCCGTAAAGGAAGGGGGGGGGGGGGCGCAGAGGAGTAGACCTCCGTAGGTAAATATTACCAACCACAGGGGTGTTTCTAGGCAATCAGTCCTTAAAAAAAAAGTTATTTCTTAAACTGTTCTTTCTCTAAAAATTTTTGTTTTTAAAATAAATATTGAAGACTTAAAAATGACAAACTGCACATCAGTTTACAACATTTTAGTTGATTTATTGTTTTTAAACACTCAGTTAAATGACTATGTATTAATAAAATGTACAATATTTATTTTTGAATTTATATTATAAGACAAAATAGGTGGGAGTTGCATGTCAACAAACCCGACTGGTTTTGTATAGATGACAACAAACACTTCTTGTACAAAAGTTTGTATTTAAAAGGGGAAATCGTCAGAAACTGCATATGGCATTTGCATACCACAATAAATTGCTGCCACGCCATGTGATATTTATGTGAAGTACTTTACAGATTACCCCTTTAACATTTTTCCTTCTACTATGCAAAGTATTGACAGGTAGAAAAGCCACACCATTATTTTTTGCTCCTTTCCATTTGGTTGGTCTGTGGCAGTCACACTTACGTGTACTTCCTAGTCAGCACTTTTGCAGCATGTGGTCTGAAGCCATCCAAAGCCACTTGTCAACTGGGAATCCCACACAAAGGAGCCCTCCACTAGATGGCAGCCCATATTATCTCACACAACACCATTCATCAGAATACTGGACTGTATGTGACTGAGGGACTGTCTGCCCCTCTTCCTTTGTGCTGTAATGCTGGGAACACACGGGTTGATTCTGGCGCTCGATTCTGCGCCCGATCATTTTGCCCGCTCAATCCTCTTATCTTCTGCTCATTTTTCTTATCTTTTTTCAATTCACTTCAATGAGAAATCGAGCGGCAAAGCAATCGAACGGTGATCGGACATGTTGGAAATTATCTATCGAGCCATCTTAATGGCTCAAACTCGAGCCGTGTATTCCCAGCATTAGATATCAGATACTGCTCTTCCAGTAGTGTACTATACAGGCAGCACCAAGACTGGGGACCCCTCAATGGGAAAGTGGTAGATACCAACACTTATGTTTTGTCTTTATTCCTGCTGAAACAAATGACTGCAAACTTTGCAATGCATGGGCCCATTAACTCTCTTGGGCAACTAACAGGTTTATGGACAATGCAAAGACAGCCAAACAGGAAAACAAGAAACCAAGTTAAAAAATCGTGAAATAATTGATGAACTCACAGGTGGGGGGGGGGGGGGAGTCACAGGTGTTTGGGACAGTATAGTCCTAGCAGTAAGTAGGGAAAATGAATGCCTAGGAGGGAAAAGACCCACATCCCCACTAACCACCTACAGATACACCCCAGGTAGCAAGAGGCAAATAAAGTGCAGGGCTGAACTACTCAGAACTAGCCTTGCTATATATTTGTATATTCTGATAGGCATTTTCCTCACCTAGACACCTCAAGTTACAGTAAGAACATCACATTGGTGCTTGTGGCTGTGTGTTCTTTCTGGAAAAGGCCCACTATCTTATTGAAACTGGCCAGACTTTTGCGATATCATGAGGGGGAGCAGTTGCCAGCCAGAGGAAGGGCCGGTGCTTCCATATAGGCAAAGGGAGCAATTGCCCTAGGGCCCCAGAGAGAGCCACCCACGGTGCCCCCCTCCGCGTCAGCAATAGTGACACCTGAGAGAAGGAAGGCTGAGGAGGTGAATGACAGCCCCCAACAAAGGTTTTGAGGTGATATGATGGACACCTATTGATACTGTGCAGGGTTTTTTTTTTGGGGGGGGGGGGGGGGCATTGATTGGATTGGGCCTGGCAGCTGTCTCAGCATTAATACCTTACGGCATGATGTCGGGAAGTTGCGGTTCAACGCTGATAAGCGGCGCTAGTTCTAATTCACCCAATGGGAAAACGCTTGCCCCGTACAATTAAAAGCTCCCAGATGCGTTACAACGTAATGCCCTGGAACGCTTTGTCTAATGTGAACCGGTCCTAGGAGCGATTCGTCAAAATGGACTGAACAGCTTTTAGTGTGAAAGAGCCCGAGAGCTCATTCCTTAAAACAGCTGCAGTTTGCACATGAATAGTGATATATGACTTGCACACATTGGCAGAGAGTTTCCTTCTCGGATGAATCACGTTTTGAGCTCAATTTACTGACCTCCACATTTACCAGACCTTAAAAAGGAACTTAAGTGAAAAGGGGAAAAAAATAAATCAGAACATTGCAAAGTGAGAAGTTTAAAAATAGAACAGCGATCAAGAAATGATTGATTTTCGCCATGTCATTTGTTTATATAGTTTGATCCACAATCAGCCTGCACGTAATCATGTTTACTACTGGCAGACATGGAAAAAAAAGACAGCACTAAATGCCATTATCTATAACCACACCCACTAACAATGCACCCATACAGACACCCCTGATGATCTATTCGAGAGAAGGTGAAGATTTCTCAGAAAAAAGGGGTATCAGCTTTTGATCAGGATGAAGTTCAATCCTTGGTTACAGTTTCTCTTTAACCCAATAAAATACATTCGATACCATCTCTATCAACAAGTCTGACAACTGGATCCACCATTACCCACCCATCAGCAACTGTTGGATGCACTGCAGTCTGCATAGCTCCAGATACCTCTAGCAACCATCCCAATCTTACTGAATTACTCCATTGGCACATGACTGTCACCCATGCTGCTAGAGGTGGCTATTCCATAGATTAGCAGGCGGTCATAATTTGACTTGGCAGTGTAATTACCTTCTTATGGAGAAGAAACTCCTGTGAGAGAATGCAGAAGTAACTTGCTAGAAATCACTAACTGTGAGCCCCAGGCAAATCCAGACAATATGACCAGCACATATTATTGCATTACATGCATATTATTGTATGTCTGTACTTTTCTTCATTTTAGATACTTCTGGAGTGATCTGACAAGCACATACTGCATAAATATCACACAGGTTTATGGAAGGTTTGGTTCTGGTTAGATATCGCTTTATTGAAATCTGGAACATTTTTCTTTCATAGAAAACAATAAACCTTCCCACAAATGCACTGTTTGCATAAACAAATATTACAATGATCTGAATCTTCTAATACAAAATGCTCAGAATTCTTATTGAAAGAAGAATTGTGCTTACATAAAACATTGGAATGATTAGTTTGCCTCCAAAAGTTCCTCAAAAATTTAACTGGATTTCTTATGTAAGATATTAGTTTACAGAGACTGGTCACTCCATTCCAATGCCTCCCTACTCCATGCTAGCAGCATCCTAGCATCCTCTCCTGCCTACCCTAGAAGTCAAGAAAGTCGATTAGGAGGCGGGACTTCTGGCAGTCAGTGTCATCACAGCTAGAGTTCTGCCTTCCCTGGAAGCCCTGCCCCCCAGTCTACCTCCTCAGTTTCTTTTGGTAGACAGGAAATTATATTACTGTTTAGTTTATCGATACACTTAGTTTTTTATATTTATTTAATGATCCACAATGAATACATTGTGAGTTACAGCTTTATTAACAAAAGATCTGCTGTGTGGTTGTCCTATTCCAGAATATCCAGAGCATTTTATATCAAGAAGACATACATTAGGTTGTATTTGTTTCTTGCTGCAGCAATAGCACAACAAATAAGTAGACTACACATCAGGGTGTAAAATCTTACAGTGTCATTGCTATGCTATGTTGTAATTTGCTACAGTGTTATCATTGCAAATAAAGCAATGGCACAGCAACAAAAGCTAATGGAATGTCTCAAGATGAGATGTTTCTATTCCTGCCAGTACTGCTGTATCCCATAATTCAAAGCAAACTTGCACATGTGACATGTGCAATGTCAAAATTAGGTCAGCTCCACCTTAGTCAGTGTAAAATCAGCTTTTTATGGTAACATCCTAAAATCAGCTGCAGTAACGGACTGTTTTGGATAGTGTACCCTTTGGGGGATTAACTATGGGGGAGCAGTCCCTGCAACTGGAGGGGTGCACAGAGGTGTGTTAAGGGCCCCAACTATTAACCTACCATCCCTCCGATACTCCAGATCAGGTGTTTCTGTGGCTACATGTTGTAGGTGTGAAGATCCTGATGGCAACACTTGTTTTATGACCCATGTAAGATGGGCCCCCTAGGCTGTGAGGGTCACCAAGGGGAGGCAAGGGAAAGGGTGTGAACATTAAGAAGCCCCATCAAAGTTTTGCTGGGGGGCCCCATAATTTGTGGTTACACCACTGGCCATACCTATGGCTATGACCGTTTGAAAAAGGGTTCATTACCCGAAACGGTAGTCTGCTTCTGCAGACGATTTCAGGATGTTTCTTTAAAGACCTGTTTTTACACTAAGGTGGTGCGAACGCAGTTTTGACATTGCTATAGAGTACCCCTGAAGGTACTGGGGTAAGGGTCTAGGCACATCACTTATTACTACGTGGGTGCTCCTATAATTTTGATTCATTATTTGTGACATGTGGACATATCAGTAAATATTTTTCAAAGTGCTCTGAGAGTTCTGAAACTCAGGAAATGCTAAGTAAGCAGAATGTAATTCTCCTGGACAAGCATGGGTAAACTGTGCTGGGGGGAATCCATGAACCACAAGTGGTACAGCTGCAATCTCCCTGTAACCTCAGGTAATACACAGAATATCCTGATTTCACATGAGCCAGTGTTGAACTGAACAAAGCTTGTGATTTGTGTGTGATCACTTCACAGAATCGTGACGTCTGGCTAGTACTGACAAGGCTACTCACCACTGTGAAGAGATATGCTGCAACATTTGGAAGAATAAAGCAGGACTGCATTAGGAAACAAAGTGGGGGCCACATGGTGTACAGGAGAAAAGTACCATAGTGGGAAACACAGGAATAAAACAGCATGGAACAGGAGAAGAGAATGGGTTAACAGGAAAGAGATAATCCAGTGGGACAGCAATGGACACAAGAGAATAGTGTGGGACAGCAGGGGGGCACAAGGAAAGAATAGAGAGGGACAGCGGGGGGCACAAGGAAAGAATAGAGAGGGACAGCAGGGGGCGCAAGAAGAGAATAGAGTGTGATGGCAGGGGGCACAAGAAAAGAAAAGAGAGGGACAGCAGGGGGCACAAGGAGAGAATAGAGAGGGACAGCAGGGGGCACAAGGAGAGAATAGAGAGGGACAGCAGGGGGCACAAGAAGAGAATAGAGTGGGACGGCAGGGGGCACAAGAAGTGAATAGAAAGGGACAGCGGGGGACACAAGAGAATAGAGAGGGACAGCGGGGGGCACAAAAAGAGACTAGAGTGTGACGGCAGGGGGCGCAAGAAGAGAATAGAATAGGGTAAAAGGGGGCACAAAGAGAAAATAAAGAAGGACAGCGGGGGACCCAAGAGAATAGTGTGGGACAGCAGGGGGCGCAAGAAGAGAATAGAGTAGGTTAGAAGGGGGCACAAGAAGAGAATAGAGAGGGACAGCAGGAGGCACAAGAAGAGAATAGAGAGGGACAGCGGGGGACACAAGAGAATAGTGTGGGACAGCGGGGGGGGGCGCAAGAAGAGAATAGAATAGGGTAAAAGGGGACACAAGAAGAGAATAGAATAGGGTAAAAGGGGGCACAAGAAGAGAATAGAGTGGGACAGCAGGGGGCACAAGAAGAGAATAGAGAGGGACAGCAGGGGGCACGAGAAAAGAGTAGGGTGGCATAGCAGGGGGCACCAGAAGAGTATAGAGTGGGACAGCAGGGGGCACGAGAAGAGAATAGGGTAGTATAGCAGGGGGCACCAGAAGAGAATAGAGTAGGGTATAGCAGGGGGCACAAAAAGAGAATAGACTAGGGCAGCTGAAGGCACAAAAAGGGAAGTGTGTGTGTGTGGGGGGGGGGGGGGGGTGGGGGGCAGGGAAACGAGAGGAGAGAGGGAAGCTTTCTGCCTGGCTCAGCCTGGGCACCAGAAGCCTTCAATTTTTCCTAAAACTAAGTCATCCTACTGGCAACCTAAACAACCAAATAGGAAGCAAAAAAGATGTTTGGGCTACATACAACTGTCTAGGACAGTTCATTATGCTCTATATGGAGGTTAGGGTTTGGTCCTCTGGAGCACGATGAAAGATAAATAAATATGGATTCATGCACCTTTGCATGTCACATATGCTCACGTTAATGTAAACACAGGTTCATTTTAGGAGCCCTTGTCACTTGGATTATGAACCAGTTTATGAACTAGGCAGGAACGTTTGGCACAGACATATAAGTGCTTTGTAAGAACTAGTACGGTTACGTTGTCCTCTTCCCTAAGTAAATGGCTAATAAAGTACAAGAGTGGCTACTGTCAATAAGATGCATTGGGGGACATTTATTAAGCAAGGCTGCAACAAAACCATCTGCTTTACTAGTGTAATTAAAGCATGATGTCTCAGATGGCTTTCTATGTATTTTCTCTAACTCTGCAATCCACTGTGAGAAAAATGTAAAAATCAGAGACCAATGTACAACAGATTCAGTCACATCTGAAAGAAGTGCTCAATGAAGGTTCTTATTCTTACTCCGTTATTTCCCATTCTGTATCAGCCGGCTGTTCCATAGTACATCTGATTGCCTCTGCTGTTATTCTGCACTCCTTGCTGTGTGATGATTCTTTTGATAAATATCCTCCATTGTAGCTAACATGAGATTGTGCAAATTAGCTTCCCTGAAAGGATTGCTCTACTTCATTTACCAAAAACATTTAAAGGATCATCAAATGTGGTGGAACCCTTGGTGTCCTGCTTGGTTTCTGACTCTGAAGGAGCCGACTTGGCTTTTGGTTTACTCTTCTTCATGCTGGAGGCAGATGTTGAAAATATATCATCTGTGTGGGGAAAAAAATATAACATTTATTTGATTAAAATGCAGTCCTAAAAATCATCAAGGTCAGGTCAGCACAAAATAAGTGGTCTTTAAAAAACTATTTTATTTCCTAATGTCAAATATTATCTGAAGCAAAACAGAAAATAACTAAGTGTACCCGAAGCGGCGCAGGCAGGGTCAAATGGGATACAAGAGGCATGTTCCCTGGTCCATGATGTGCCTCAGTGTCTCCTATGCACAGCTCTTTGCTCCCCCAAGCAGAAGCTTGTCGGCAATCTCGAGGGGAAGGGGTGTCCCTTGCAGGAGAGGCGCTCCTACAAAACACCCACTGGGGGCGTTCCTAACACCCCTTCCTCAGCTGGCAGCTCTGCCTCTCCCCTGCCTCTCTGCGCTCTGCTCTGTAATGAGACACACAGAGAAGAGCTTGCAGCATCTTGACCTCACAGGGCACTGAAAGGGACTGCTGGCCACAAGAGCGGCAGGAATTGAGACTACCTGATACAACTAGTTCCCCCGATCTGGTAGAAAGCATTTTTTTTATAACCTCGTATTCACTTTAAAGAGGAACTATACTGAAAATAACATAATGAATACATGCTTATTTCTTCCTCCCGCTAACTTCTTTGCTGATCTCTGGGAATATCTGCTTGAACTTAAGTCTAATCTGTTATGATTGACTAAAGTTACCGGTAAATACACGCTAGATGAGGTGGTCGATAATGACCGCCTCTGCCGAGAATTTGTGTACAGCAGACCCCGGCCCTGCTCAGCCAGTGATCTGCCTGACTGACTTACCCTGCCAGCCGCATGATGTCACACATGCACCACTCCGCCCACTACATAGGAACAAAACACATTGTTAGCCTTCAGGCTAATAACATATCTGTGAGCCTCGACCCACCCATGTCACCCGCGGGATTGAGTACCGATCCCCGACGGACGGCATGCCTCGTACATGGTTTATTGCACAAAAGTCGTAAACAAAAAAGTGCAAAGGGCAGAAGAAAAGGATGGAGGGCAAGACAATAGGAATGGGAAGGTAAAAAAGGTCTCTCTGACAAAGGTAGACACAACACAGACAGGATTTAGCACAGATCGCAAGAAATGGGACAGAGATGCACACAAAGGAAGAGTCCAAATCATAGCTTTAACACAGAACTGGCACCCCAGCTTGCACTGCACCCCTTTTACAGCAGCAGGACAAAGTACATATTAAGTCTAACCTTTGCCATCTATTTGTTTGCTGAAGACAATCAAATGCTCAAGCTACAGTATATACGTACCCATGTCATCGTCAAATATTGACTTAGCCTCCACCTTCTTCTTAGATTTCTTCTCTTTAGGTTTATGCGTGAGATCAGCAAAAATATCTGTATGGTCATCAAACAGGTTTGATTCTGTTGCTACCTTTTTCTCCTTTGATTTCTTCACTGACTTAACAGCTTCAGCCGCAAATATGTCATCCTTAAAAGGTAAAGCAGAATTATTAGATAACTTTTCCTGAAAAGCAGAGATTTGAGTTTTATTTGCCACACTATCAAGTACACCTCTCTACATTCATAGCGACCATTATGAATAACTCAGGTTGCTTGCTGGACTCTTTGAAAACTTCATGCTTCCCCCAGGCTAGATTCAAAGTGTAAAGAAGGTCACACACCATACATCGGGGCGAATCCTCACAAATTTGCCTCAGGCAGCAATGTAATTATATTATCAATTTTGCTTCTGTTCTAAAATACAGGATTTTCAGTGCCATTGTTTACAAAAATAAATTGACAAAACATATTCCTGTATTCCAGAACACTACAGGTTCTGAGAGTCCGTTCAGAACTCTTGAAGTAGTGAGGACATTTCCAAAGATAATCATTCAAGACGAGATTAGCACACACTGCAGCTTGTTTACCATCAGCATAACTACAGTGTTCTGGCTTACAATCCCACATACTCTGGTTCACATGCCAAAAACTTAAAAAGGAGGCAAAATAAATATAGCAACTATATTGCACTATTGATAAGGGTTCCATTTAAATACATTTTATGGTGGAGAAGTGGATAGCAGTCTTGTCTTGCAGTGCTGGGTCCCTGGTTGAAATCGCATCCAAGGAGCTATCTGTTCGGAGTTTGTATGTTCCTATGGTAGGTGTCTATGTGAATTTCCTCAGGGCATTCCAGTTTCCTCCCACATCCCAAAAACATACAGATAATTTCATTGGCTTCCCCCAAAATTGGCTGTAGACTTTGATGGACATATGACTATGGTAGGGATAAGATTGTGAGCCCCTCTAAGGGATAGTTAGTGACAAGACTAAACACTCTGTACTGCGCTGCGGAAGATGTTGGCACTATATAAATACTAAGTAATAAAAAAAATTGAACGTCACATAATACCTCAAATATATCACCAGCTGCTCCTTTAACTTCTTTTGGTGGAATAGGCTGAACATCTACTTTCCTCTGGGGATTCTGAGTTCCAAACAAATCATCATCAGGTTCATTGTCTAACAGAGAGGTGGATGGGAGGGTTTTCTTGGGTTTGTCTTTGACAGATTTAAAAAGGTCATCGTCACTACCATCACCATCAGTCACAGCAGCTGAAGATTTACTGCCCTCTTCCTTAATGGGCTGACTGAAAATCTTGCTCACAGAAGACTTCTCTTTCTGCTTTGAGACAACTGGGTCAAGTAATGGACTCCGGCCAAAGAGATCAGAACCAAATAAATCATTGACATCAGGGGTGAGAGGATTTACAGGGGCTTTTGTTTTAGCTTTGGAGTGTACATCATTCTCTGAAAAGGACAGCTTCATGCTGGAAATAGTCTCCTCTTTATCCACTTGCCAGTTTGACTGAGCCAGCCCAGCCTCAGAAGGTTCCTCTTGTGTTGGTGATAATGGAGAGGACTCTCTGAGGTCTCCAGAGTCTTGGGATGGAAGTTTTCTGCCCATTCTTGATGGAGGTCTCCTCTTACCGCCCACCTTGGCACGAGTCTGAAAAATAAGTAGTGCACGACATAAAGTTAAGAATAATCCAACACAAGTCAGTACTTCAAAATATGTAAAGGTTAAGACCATTTTTAAAGTGGAGCTGTCAGTCATACTATCTCAGGAAAAAAACCCACATATATAAGTAAATACTTGCTCTACTTATATAACATATGTATTGCACTGTCCACATTTTGATTCTAACAATTTCCTCCTTTACTCCGTCTGTGAATGCTTTGCCCGCCCTCCTCCCAGTCTTCAGACACTCCCAGCCAGCTCTGTAGTAGAAAGTGCATTGTCTCAGCATGAGAAATATTGGCCAATCAGAGAGGAACAGAAGAGTAGGAGGGGAAAATGGGAGGGAAAGAGGCTTCAGACAGTCAGGCTGCATTAGTTATGTCTAAGGGGATAGTAAAAAAAAGAAAAAAGAAAATCCAGCATGCCCTGCAACTTCCTTTGTGCGACAGATGTACCAAATAAGAGCTAGGGAAACTGGGGAATGATCTTTTCTGGAGAAGAAAAGTAAGAGTGATTTTAAACTTTTGGATTGCCTGATTAGCACCTTCATTACTTGTTTACCAGATAAAAATAAATAATTGATTTTTGATTTTATGCCTGACAGTTACACTTTAATGATACCAGTTGCAGATATAATATAATATATATATATATATATATATATATATATATATATATATATATATATATATATATATATATATATATATATATATATATACATACACATACACAGTGGGTTGCAAAAGTATTCAGCCCCCTTGAAGTTTTCCACATTTTGTCACATTACTGCCACAAATATGCATCAATATTATTGGAATTCCACATGAAAGACCAATACAAAGTGGTGTACATGTGAGAAGTGGATCGAAAATCATACATCATTCCAAACATTTTATTACAAATAAATAACTGCAAAGTGGGGTGTGCGTAATTATTCGGCCCCCTGAGTCAATACTTTGTAGAACCACCTTTTGCTGCAATTACAGCTGCCAGTCTTTTTAGGGTATTTCTCTACCAGCTTTGCACATCTAAAGACTGAAATCCTTGCCCATTCTTCTTTGCAAAACAGCTCCAGCTCAGTCAGATTAGATGGACAGCGTTTGTGAACAGCAGTTTTCAGATCTTTCCACAGATTCTCAATTGGATTTAGATCTGGACTTTGACTGGGCCATTCTAACACATAGATATGTTTTGTTTTAAACCATTCCATTGTTGCCCTGGCTTTATGTTTAGCGTCATTGTCCTGCTGGAAGGCGAACCTCCGCCCCAGTATCAAGTCTTTTGCAGTCTTTAAGAGGTTTTGTTCCAAGTTTGCCCTGTATTTGGCTCCATCCATCTTCCCATCAACTCTGACCAGCTTCCCTGTCCCTGCTGAAGAGATGCACCCCCGAGCATGATGCTGCCACCACCATATTTGACAGTGGGGATGGTGTGTTCAGAGTGATGTGGAGTGTTAGTTTTCTGCTACACATAGCGTTTTGCATTTTGGCCAAAAAGTTCCATTTTGGTCTCATCCGACCAGAGCACCTTCTTCCACATGTTTGCTGTGTCCCCCACATGGCTTGTGGCAAACTGCAAACGTGACTTCTTATGCTTTCTGTTAACAATGCCTTTCTTCTTGCCATTCTTCCATAAAGGCCAACTTTGTACAGTGCATGACTAATAGTTGTCCTATGGACAGAGTCTCCCACCTGAGCTGTAGATCTCTGCAGCTCGTCTAGAGTCACCATGGGCCTCTTGACTGCATTTCTGATCAGCGCTCTCCTTGTTCGACCTGTTAGTTTAGGTGGACGGCCTTGTCTTGGTAGGTGTACAGTTGTGCCATACTCCTTCCATTTCTGAATGATCGCTTGAACAGTGCTCCGTGGGATGTACAAGGCTTTGGAAATCTTTTTGTAGCCTAAGCCTGCTTTAAATTTTTCAATAACTTGATCCCTGGCCTGTCTTGTGTGTTCTTTGGACTTCACGGTGTTGTTGCTCCCAATATTCTCTTAGACAACCTCTGAGGCCCTCACAGAGCAGCTGTATTTGTACTGACATTAGATTACACACAGGTGCACTCTATTTAGTCATTAGCACTCATCAGGCAATGTCTATAGGCAACTGACTGCACTCAGATCAAAGGGGGCCGAATAATTATGCACACACCACTTTGCAGTTATTTATTTGTAAAAAAAAATTGGAATCATGTATGATTTTCATTCCACTTCTCATGTGTACACCACTTTGTGTTGGTCTTTCATGTGGAATTCCAATAAAATGGATTCATGTTTGTGGCAGTAATATGACAAAATGTGGAAAACGTTAAGGGGGCCGAATACTTTTGCAACCCACTGTATATATATTTCAATTCATTTTAAGATCACTTTTCAGCACTCTGCAATCAAAAAAGTACAAAAAGTGAGTTAAAAAATACTGTCAAAATTATTCTGAGTATTGTATTGCTTGCTTGTGGCGTAAGAGGGATTTAATTGATAAGGTGTCAAAAACTTACGAAAAAAAAGTGAATTGAATAAAGGCCCTTGTCTCTAAGTTCCTGTAATGTAGATAGTACTGGCTGAGAAATGGACCTAATTCGCATTTACACAAGCCATTTTACGAGTCAATAAAAATGGCTCCTTTTAATTCTGAACACAACAGGAAGAAGAGACGTACTGTGGTGTTAGGATAATGAATATTTTTCACAGGCTGCCTTACTGTCTTGCTTATCTGTTTAATGAATTATCTCTCCTTATATGTTTTATCTCATCCATTATCTCTCCTTACAGTTAAGACACAAAATAAGAAAGCTTTGTATAAATACAAGGCGCTTGGCCTCCTGGAGCATATAGTCTTAAGGTACATACACACGTCGGATTTGCGCAAACGACCGGTCGTTTGGACGTCAAATCGGGCGTGTGTACAGTCTGTCGTTAGGCTGATCAGACCAGGCTTGAGCGATCCGTCCGGTCTTATCAGCTGAACGACAGCCTGTACACAGACCCAATTTAACGTCCAAACGACCGGTCGTTTGGACGGCCAAACGACGGGTCATTTGCGCAAATCCAACGTGTGTACGCACCTTTAAGAATGAGCAAGTTAGTCCTGGAGAATGTGGTGGATGCAGGCGGTATAACAGTTTCACAGCAGAGGTTCTAGTTTATAAGGCACAAGAGCCGGGAAATGGAGAGCAGCATGTGGAGTGGATCGGAAGGGAGGTGGCAGACTAGATGGCGCTGGTTTTCTTTTCTTTTTTTCTATTTATCTTAGTAATGTTGCAATATCAGGTTTTGGATAGGCACACCTTGCCATGGATAGTTGGGTGCTCAGCCTTAAGGCAGAAGCAACATCGATCCAGTACAAACAATTTAAGTTTGGCTGGCACACCAGTATCAATATTCCAAGCAGTTTTATTGTATGCACAACATGACAATTGTTTCGGGGCCACGGAGGGTCCCCTTCATCAGATAAAGTGCAGACATACGATTGTCTGCACTTTATCTGGTGAAGGGGACCCTCCGTGGCCCCAAAACAATTGTCATGTTGTGCATACAATTACACTGCTTGGAATATTGATACTTTGTGCCAGCCGAACTTGAATTGTTTATGTTAGTAATGTTAGTACGAGCCATAGGTACATTTGCCAGGGATCCTTACACAGCAATATTGCAGCTGTCCAGTAATCCCTGGTCAACTTCCACAGGGTTTCCAGGTGGTCATTAAGCAGAAGTCTGTTAGGTCCCATGCCATGGTTCCGCTCCAAGCAAAGTCTCCGCTCTCCCCTCTGGAAGGTCGCGGCCTGCCAAGATCTTCTGAACATGTGTGGGTGTGCAGTGATGGGAGTGTGATCACGAGAGGCGCGCAGCACGCCTGCGCAGAAGATCACAACTCGGTTGCGATCTTCGGAAGGGGAGAGTGGAGGCCTGCATCAGAGAGGAACTGCACGATAGAACCTAACAGATGTCTAGGGACTGGAAGAAGCCCCAGGTGAGTAAAACTAAAGAAAAAAAAAATTCCCAGATGTATCCTTTAACTGACTTAACTCATAGTTTATCTCTCCTTATTTGACTTGGTTCATGATTTATCTCTGCTCATCTGTTTATCTCATGAACTATCTCTTGTTATTTACACACAGGTAGTCAACCATGTAAACAGGCCCTAATGCACACAAACACACACGTATTTTTTTTTCAGCCCTGTTCATGAAATGCCCCTTTCTAAAATATCTAGCTGAACATATTCGTATTTACTTACAAGGTTGATGTATTATTACCTTATTCGCACTGTGAAGAGTGTCCACTTGAACTGGGGTTTCAAAGCTCACCCCTTCCGTAGTTGCACTTTGTCTACCCTCTGACATTGCTGAACTCGATATATCGGTCACTGGAGCAGTAAGCCTCCCACCTGATAGCTTAGGGACTGCGCCTGGTAACAATGCTGCTGGGTTGATGAGCAAATTGGCCTGTAAATAAACAGCACACGCATCAGTCCATGGTTTCTTGCTTGCCAACACTGTACATGCACTGGAGATTCTGCAGATCCTGTAGTAAAAGTGAATAGCTTTAGAAGTGTATTGGGAAGAAAATGAAGACAAGTGCATTAGCCAAGGTGAGTCCATTCCAGGTAAAGCACTGCTAGTAGACACAGAAATGAAAGAGCAAGAATGTTAGTTCCCAGAAATATCATCAGCTTTTTTTTTTCCAGTGGGAGATGTTGGTGCAAAACAAATAAAGAGAGAATAGTGAAATGTAAAACTCTATAGTTACTTGTAGCTTCTCAATCCGAGAGGAGGGACTTTTAGTTTTTAATGTTGCTGGATCTGCAGGTTTCTATACAAAATGAAAGCAGATTAAAACAGCATCAGACTTCAAAAAGGGCTATATAAAGGTTGTAAAACCTCGGTATATTCAAGCAGACACACAGACAGTCGCATGTGCACATACGCAACTACGCTTCTCAAAATCTCACAAAACATGGCCCCATTCATCCTCTCTTTAATACAGTGCAGTCATCCTGTCCCCTTCGCAAAAAAGCACCCCCAACGCATGATGTTACCACCTCCATGCTTCACAGTAGGGATGGTCTTCTTGGGATGCAACCCATCCTCCTTTTTCCATGGTTTCTACGTGGGAGAACTTGCAAAATCACAGGGTGTTCAAATACTTTTGTTCTCACTGTATTAACCAACATGTCCAAGTACTGTCATTGGTGGGCTGGCCAATCAGGGCTGCCCAGAGCTAAACCATGTGATATTTTTCTGAGGCAGCACTATAATGCATCAACAAGGGGCCTGCTTGACCCTCATAGTGATGCATCAAAAAAGCCAATTTATTTGTCACTTTTTTAAAATGACAAATATCTTCAACAAGTGGGAAATTGAAGTTGATTCTCTCCTGTGCTGCTGTCTACTTCTAGGCAGAGGCTTTTTAACTACTGGAGTATGAAAAGACCCCTTGAGCAGCTAGCTTGTGGTACTGATCCAGCTGGAAAACAACCAATAGGGAAATAACCACTGATAATCTAACACACAAAGAAATAAAAGTGACTAAAAACAGCAGACTGAATACACAGCAATTCAGAGTCACATTAACCCAAGTACTGTGCAGAAATAAATGGCTAATTAGTTTAAGACCTCTTCCTGATTATACTAAATCCATCTTCATTGTACAAATAAATCTCTTTATATAATTTCCCTGTGTCCCATGTCCCTGTGTCAGTGCTTTTGCGCTACTGCGCATATCCAGCACTGACTGCCGTTGGGACAGGATGCAGGACGGGCCAGGGGGCAGGCCGGCCGGGCGGGTGTGGGAGCGGTGGACGGGCACACGCATGTGCGCTGTGATGCTGTGGCAGTGACCGATCTAGAGCCTGTTTTTTAAACTGGTTTAGGTCAGCTAGTGATAATATATTGTTTATTTGTATAAAAGTTAACTTTGTCAGCTGACAGGCAGTAGTATTTCCCTTTTCTATACACATTGATGACCGTCAGCCTTTAAGCCAGCGCAAAAAGAAAAAAAAAAACAAAACAAGTGATGAGCATGTCTAAATTCAAGATGCAGATAATGGCACATTTATTGAATGAATTCCTACTATTACTTTTAACTTCTTTTACTGAACTGTGTTCCCTGAGGTCCAGGTAACAAGCCATGTAGGTTTACCACAGTCCCAGATAGGGACACAGCTGCATTAACTGGAACCATCACTATTTGTATCGCCTGGGCTGTGAACCAAAATGAGTGCAAGTCTACTTTAGGGCACCCAGCAGGAAACCTCATAGGGAAACTAACATAGTTGGGTGGACAGAGTGCTGTGATTGGAGAATTGTTCCTGTTTCGTCCCCTAAATAGGGGAATGCCCTAAACTGCAAGCGCTGTTTGATGGCATGGAGGAATTCCATGAAGCGCTTCTTAAAGAGACCACACACATCACAATCTGAACAGAAAGCTAAGAGACAGCATAGCCGCTTGTACAAACCTCTGAACTTTCTGCATTTAATACAGAGTCCTCCTGCTTTACTGCATGCAAAGTGTCCGCTTCTTTAGGTGGTTTCACACTCTCTTTTTTGATAACAGTTTTCTTTTCTTGCACTTTCTAAAAACAGGAAAAGGAATGTACTGTCTGAAAATGAAGTAGCCCAAGCATCTATTTATAAAGCAGAGCTATAAAGCTTGCCTTGATCACTGTTTACAGCAGCACATCATGAAAGGGAGGAACAAATTAGCCTATTTACAAAAGCTTTGAGGGTTTTTATTTGGGGGGGGGGGGGGGGTTAAACAGCTCTTTTTTTGTCTCCCTGACGCTAGCTACTGATGGTCAATGAGATGTAATTATTTCGAGTTGATGCAGTATTATGCAAATTTTATATGCAAATCTATGCAGCTTGAAAATTAACCAATCAAATTGTGCCAAGGAAAAATGTGATTGTTCCATTTTCAAGCTGCATAAATTTGCATACACAAATTTGCATAATCCTGCATCAACTCAGAGTACTTTGCATCTCACTGACCATCCCTAATTCTGGCTTTCTTTTGGTGTAAATTGTTCAAATGACATTGGATCATGTGACTTGACTGATAAATGAGGGAGCAAAAGAATATCCTGCCCCCCTGGAAATAACTGTGACCAGACTGATCAAGGAGAGAGTGATAGAATATCCCGCCCCCCTGGAAATATCATGTGACCAGACTGATCAAGGAGAGAGTGATAGAATATCTTGCCCCCTGGAAATATCATGTGACCAGACTGATCAAGGAGAGAGTGATAGAATATCTTGCCCCCTGGAAATATCATGTGACCAGACTGATCAAGGAGAGAGTGATAGAATATCCTGCCCCCTGGAAATATCATGTGACCAGACTGATCAATAAGAGAGCGATAGAATATCCTGCCCCCAGGAAATATCATGTGACCTGACTAATAAATAAGGGAGTAATAGAATATCCTGCCCCCCTGGAAATAGCATGTGACCAGACTGATCAATGAGAGAGAGATAGAATATCCTGCCCCCTGGAAATATCATGTAACCAGACTGATCAATGAGAGAGCGATAGAATATCCCGCCCCCCTGGAAATATCATGTGACCTGACTAATAAATAAGGGAGTAATAGAATATCCTGCCCCCCTGGAAATAGCATGTGACCAGACTGATCAATGAGAGAGCGATAGAATATCCTGCCCCCCTGGAAATATCATGTGACCAGACTGATCAATGAGAGAGCGATAGAATATCCCGCCCTCTGGAAATATCATGTGACCTGACTAATAAATGATGGAGCAATAGAATAGCCTGCCCCCCTGGAAATATCATGTGATCTGACTAATAAATGAGGGAGTAATAGAATATCCCGCCCCATTGGAAATATCATGTGACCTGACTGATCAATGTGAGAGCGATAGAATATCCTGCCCCCTGGAAATATCCTCAGTCAATACTCTCATGGGGGGTTATTCTTACGTCTGATCAAGCGACCAGAGAGTCTATGTACAGCTAATTTAAGATACCATTTATAATTAAGTCACAGATAGATAGATAGATAGATAGATAGATAGATAGATAGATAGAATCTGGATTACACAATATTTATATTATTACCGGAGGCTTCTTGGGTTTAGCACTACTGAAGAGGTCATCGTCATCATCATCTCCAAATAGTCCTGCTCCAGCTGATGGTTTAATTGCGCTTGGCTTCTCTACCTAGAGTATTAAGGTCAAAAACAGGTAAACTATCTATACAAGAAGAATGAGGTATACCATACTATAAAGTCTAGAAAACATATATATTTTTTTTTTAATTATTTATATTGTGCTAGCATCTTCTGTAGCGCTGTACAATATACAAAAACATACAATGTCCTCAATTCACTAAGGGCAGTTTGGTAAAAATAATTTTACATTTTCTTCTTTTTTACAAATTCACTAAGATTTCGTTCCGGTGATAAGACTGGTCTTGAGCGATCCGCCTGGCAGATCGCTCAAAGTCAGTCTTATCACCCGAACGACGAACTGTACACATGCCCGATTTGGCGTGCAGACGACTGAACGTACAAACGACCCGTCGTTCGGAAAAATACGACATGTGTATGGGCCTTTAGCGTATTGCATGTTGATTGGATTTCAGCAATGCCACAGTGTGCTCAGGCTGTAAGGGGAAAGAGAAGCTTTTTATGTATGTAGCAGGAAGGACTTACTTGTTTCTTACTAGTGTTGGCAAACAGATCCACGTCTGGATCATTATCTTTCTGTAGTTCCTGACTGAAGAGAAGTTCCTCATCCTGGAAGACTCGTGTGCTCTTTGCCTGGCCTCCTTTTTCAGGAATAACCTACCAGTTTAAAGTAGATGGAGAAAAGTTAGTGACATGGAGGATTCCTGACTTGCTTCTCAGAGATCTTTCAACCTCCAGTACCAATATGTATGAGATATGACATGTATCATTAATCCCTTTCACTAAAGACCTCTGTTGATGACGTATAAGACTGCAGCTATACACACACACACACACACACACACACACACACACACGATTTAGTCAGTGTTTGCCCATTGTAAAAGCTTTCCTCTCCTTGATTTGGATTCTGACATTTATCACAGTGACATTTGTACTGCTGGCAGGTGATCCTTACAGCCTCATCGGAAATTTTGGAAATTGTTGGTCCTAGGCCTTTAATAACGGCAAAGAGAGCACAAAATTTACGTGACAAATTGGTCAAATTGGTCCAGAGCGAGTACAGGAGAGACAGTTCCACATGGTTGAGCAGATTTATCCCAAATGGTTCATATCAGTGTGCAAAGTGCAAATTGTGTCCATACATCGATCGACTAGATAATAAACATTTCAGTGATAGTACAGGGACAAAAATGTACGATATTAGATCATGCATAAATTGCCAGACCACGAGGGTAATTTACATGATTGAGTGCCCCTGTGGTCTAAAATATATAGGTAAAACCAAAAGGATGTTAAAGGACAGGGTTTTAGAGCATTTTAGACTAATTGAAGAAGTTGATGAAGAAAAAAGTTTTCTCGCTACGCACTATGCTGAGTTCCATGGGAGTAGTCTTAAAGGTACTACAGTAAAGGGGATCTATCGTTTGAATGTGTCTAACAGAAGAGGCGATTATGATGATCTGTTGTATTGTAGAGAGGCCATGTGGATTTACAAGTTGAATACACTGTATCCACGTGGCCTCAATAAGGAATTGGACCTGCGAGCATATTTACGTATGAATGCATATAACTAATAGAGCCGAGTATGGAGTCCCTGTGTGTGTGTAAAGTCACGCATAAAAGTTACAGGAGATCATTGTAAGAATCCCAGAACACATTGTTGTAAACGGGCTAGATGGTTCGATCAATCCATGTCCGTTAGAAGCCATTGCCATTTTTCCCCCTATTACTTGCCTTTGCTATGACTCTGGGAGCCGTCACGGGATACTAGGTAAGCCTAGACACACCCACGGAGGAGGGATCTGACTGCTACAAAATGAAGCCGGGGAAGGGCAAATGTCACTCACCCTGAGGAAACGCCCACGGCGTGAAACGCGTAGGTGGGCGGAGCCTGAGCGCATCTGAGCGTGCACGCAACTTCATCACGCACATACGCTTTCGGACTGCTACTCCGCCGCTGCCGGTAAAGGACATGCCAAATTGGTTAAGGGGACGCTAAGTCGTGGAGACCTCACGAGGAGCAGGCTCGGGACGCCGGCCAGCAGCAGGTCCACACAGCTCCCCTAGCCACACAGTTTACTTAACTGCGCAGCAACATACGATGGACTTGATCACGCTAGTGACAGCAGCAGAACCCGGAGTTTGACGCGTGGACTGCGAAGAGATGGTGGTGAGATCCAATCTTTGTGCTGTTTTTGCAATTTTGCTTATGGCTTCTGCTTGTGTTTCTGCAACTGTCTGCATTTCTCTTACTAAAACTGACAGTATGTCGGCCTAAGTCTTGGACTACTAATCCAAATGTGCACCATCCTGCTTTGCTTATGAAGTGGACAGAATATTTAATACATCAGCAATGGCTAAGGCAATCTTTGACATATTCAAGCAATAAGAATTTAAAGTGGTACCACTCCTTCCTATGTCCAGTTAGCGTTTTTGCAGTGTATGACGAATGAATGAGAAGTTTGAGTGTATAGTGCAGCAGCGTTCAGGTATGCGAAATTCAGGCTCCGCAACTTGCCTTGATTTTAATTAATGTCTGTATGTTTTTATTAATCCTTTGTAACCAATAAAGTATTCGTTTTCTACCAATTGATATACACGTTATACCATTTCATTCCTATTTAGTATTAGCAGATGTCACCGGAAGTAGCTGCTGCTTGCTTTTTTGGCAGTTGGGAACAGCTGTAAACAGCTATTTCCCACAATGCAACTAGGTTCACAGACAGGAAACTGCCAGGACCATGGTCCTCACAGCTTCCCATGGGAGGGGTTTCACCACAATATCAGCCCCCTGATGACCCGTTTGAGAAAATAGATTTCTCATGTAAAAGGGGGTGTCAGCTACTGATTGGGATAAAGTTCAATTCTTGGTCACGGTTTCTTTTTAAAGAGAACCAGAGGTGAGAGGGATATGGAGGCTGACATATTTATTTCCTTCTAAACAATGCAGATTGCCTGGCTATCCTGCTGATTCTCTGCCTCTAATACTTTAAGCCATAGACCCTGAACAAGCATGCAGATCAAAAGGTCTATGACAAATCTGGCAAGGTTAGCAGCATGCTCGTTTCAGGTATGTGATTTAGACCCTACTGACCAGAAAGATTAGCAGAACTGCCAGGCAACTGGTATTGTTCAAAAGGAAATAAGTCACTAGTCACTATAGGGGTGCGGCACAAGCTAATGGTGGTCCCCCAATTTGTTGCAGAGTACATACAGTAGAGTGTTCTTACCTGTCCAGCTGCACAATCCTCCTTATATCTTCAGTAGTACGGTAGGAAAACAAAAGCTCCACTAATACTGCTATATTGGGGTACAAGTGCCTCCTAATGCTATCTGGGGGGTAGAGACAAAGGTGGGGTGGGTTGGTTGAGGGGGCCACGGCTACAATAGCACTGTTATATGGGGGAAGGGGAGAGCCACTTGTTAACTTTTGCCCAGGGCCTTACTTTATCTAGAAACGGACATGGCTATACATAGGAAAATGGATTGCATACCTTTATACAATATTTGCAAACTATACACTGTGAATTATGCATGCGCTTTATGCCAGTGACAGATTTTAGCTTTGCACCATGAAGTTGGAAAAGTAATGTACGGAAAATGTGCAAGCACTATTCATATACTGTGTATGAATTTTAATATGGCCTCAAAGGTCACCATTAGCCACATTTTAAATTATTTATTCTTCTGTTGTTACATTTTCATTGCAGCCAACAACGCCTACAAGATTTATATTCATCTGCACTGGAAGATACGTTGTGTATTATGATGTATAGTGGATCTACCCCAAGGAATCTAAGCACTGTTTCAGGCAGGGGCGTAACTAGAAATCACTGGGCCCCCCTGCAAAACTTTGGATGGGGACCCCCCAACCCCCATATAAGTGCCCGCCCCCAGTATAGCCAGGTATAGGTGCCCTCAGTATAGCTAGGTATAGGTGCCCTCATAGGTGCCATCACTATAACCAGGTATAGGTGCCATAAGTATAGCCAGGTATAGGTGCTGACAGTTTAGCCAGGCATGGGCGCCCCTAGTAAAGTCAGGCATGGGTGCCCCCAGTTTAGCTAGGTATAGGTGCCCTCAATACAGCCAGGCATGGGTGCCCCCAGTGTAGCTAGGCATGGTGCCCTCAGTATATCCAGGCATGTGTGCCCCCCCCCCAGTGTAGCTAGGTATAGGTGCCCTCAGTGTAGCTAGGCATAGGTGCCCTCAGCATAGCCAGGCATGGGTGCCCCCAGTTAAGCTAGGTGTAGGTGCCCTCCCTCAGTGTAGCCAGGAGGGGACACTGCACATGAAGGGGGAGCGATGCCCACACACAGCGGTGGGGAGGGGGGCCACTCCCCCATCCCACACCTTGGGCTCCCCCATCAGCACTTCCTCCTCCAGCATTAATTAGCAGCAGTAGCGGCGGCGGTGTAAAGGGAACGCTGACTTACTACTACGTTCCACGGCCCGGAGATTCTTCTCTGTAACCGTGCCCGATGACGCTACGTCCTGTTTATCAGGAAGTAGCGTCATCGGGCGCTGATACACAGAAGAGCCTCTAGCGTGAAACGTGGAAGTAAGTCCACGTTCCCTTTACACCGCCGCCGCTACTGCTGATGGGGGAGCCCAGGGTGAGGGAGTGGCCACCCTCCCCCCCGCTGTGTGTGGGCATCGCTCCCCCTTCATGCGCTGCATCCCCTCCTGGCTCCTGCCCCCCAAAATGGCCCTGGGTGGGCCTCCCTGCGGCCGCATCCCTTGCAGCCCCCATTGTTACGCCCCTGGTCTCGGGCACATTTTTCCTTTATAGCCCTTAGTAGAGAAAGACCACGGATATGAATGGGTTTACCTTCACAGAATCCTTCTGCATGGTATTAGCTGGTAGCCGATTTTCCATATCTTCCTCTTCATCTCCAAAGAGGCTTAGTATATTACTCTTCTTATGTTTAGCAGTTGGTGGTGTGGCTGAAAACAAATCCTCAGCATCTGACAATGGTGGAGAAACTGGTTTTACCTAATTAGAGAAACCAAAAATGACCTCTCACATACAAAGGGCACTAAAACTTCAAATGGCTTTTACAGAACTGACCAGTAACTTTAAGTGACAAACAACTGTATTGCAAGAGACAGACAGAGACAAGCGGCAGACTAAAAGGAGAAGACAGGACATTTTCTCGATGCACAATGTTTTAAAGGACCACTATCAACAAAAATGTAAAATGTGCATTTGTTCCAGAGTACATTTTTTTTCTACCTAGGTCATTGTCACTTACAAAAGATTGTAAAAATCTGACTGATCTGACAGGTTTTAGACTATTCCATCTTTTCATAGGAGATTCTCAGGGTTCTCTTTCTTTTTAAAAGCACTTGCTCAGTCCAGCAAAATAATGAGCAAGCCAGTAGGGAGGCAGGCTGGCATCTTTGTAGAAATCCTGTCCAGGGAGTGCCTTTTTAAGGAATAAGGGAAATACCAAGAATCCCCTGTGAGGAGATGGACTAGTCAAAAACCTGTCAGATTTTAAATGTTTACTGCAAGCAAAAGCAATTTAGGAGAGAAGAAATGTAAGGTGCATTGTCCTTTAAAAGGACACTGTAGTCTGAAAACCACTGCGCCTGCGTTGCCGTGTCCTCACTCCCTCTGATGGCTCCAGGAGCGTACTGCGCAGGCCCAGTATGGTCTGTGCCTGCGCCGTGCGCTCCTGGTGACATCAGGGGAAACGCAGGAGCAGTGGTTTACAGACTTTAAAGTCGGAAATTCCAGAAGTGAACAGGAGGCGGGGCCGGAGCATCGGTGAGTGGCTGCGCGGGCACAGGATGTCTGTGGGGGACCATTAGAAGCCCAGGGTAACTTCAACTCATTTTCCCCCGACCCCCCCCCCCCCCCCCCCTACAGTGTCCCTTTAAAGAGGATCTGTAACGTCAAAACGTCCCCAGGGGGGTACTCACCTCAGGTGGGGGAAGCCTCAGGATCCTAATGAGGCTTCCCACGCCATCCTCCGTCCCTCGGGGGTCTCGCTGCAGCCCTCCGTACAGCGGCGATGTAAATATTTACCTTCCCGGCTCCTGCGCAGGCGCTCTGGTGGCTGTCAGCTCCGAAGTAGGCGGAAATACCCGATCGCTGTCGGGTCTGCTCTACTGCGCAGGCGCAAGTCTCTGGCGCCTGCGCAGTAGAGCAGACCCGACGGAGATCGGGTATTTCCGTCTATTTCCTAGGCGAAAGCAGCCACAGCGCCCCCGCTGGAGCCTGCAAAGGTAAATATTGATTTGACAGTCAGGTCTGTCGCCGGCTGTTCGGAGGGCTGCAGCGAGACCTCCGTGGGACAGAGGACGGCGTGGGAAGCCTCATTAGGATCTGGAGGCTTCCCCCACCCGAGGTGAGTAACCCCCAGGGGATGTTTCTGATGTTACAGAGTCTCTTTAAGTCTAGCAGCATTCTTTCATAAGAAATGTGCAAGACAATGGGAGTACAGTAGCAATAGCAGTATGGTAAGAGCTAACACACATTCTATGCAGAAAAATCCAGAACAGACCGCTGTCTGACTAGAGACCATCCTTCACATTCAAGTGTCATGTCACTGACTGTTTATTTGTACAATAAGCCTCGTCTGCATAGAGCTCAGAAATCTCCTAAACACAGTTCCGCTCAAGCCAGGTTAAAATGACAAAGCATATTTACTACACAACTTGCCAATATATACGGTGTCTGTATATAAACTGAGATTTGTTTTGGCAGAAAAATGACCTCATACCAGAGCATGCAGCACACTCTGAAACTGATCCTCCCATAATGCAGAGTGTGCACAGGAGTGTGTTGAAGGAAGATTGCCATCACTTACCTCTCCGGCTTCCAGCCCCTGGGTGTCCACCTGCCTGCATGTCCTCCATGTTCTATGGGCCCACCTGCAGTGTTTTTTGTGTTTCCCTCTTCTGCTGCCATCATCTAGCCATTCCTAGGGGTTCTATTCTCTGCTGCCAAAATGCTGCCTTATTGTAGCAATGAAGATGAATATCAGCAGCAGAGACCAAAACCCAGAATGAGGCTTGATGATGGCGGCAGGAGAGGGACCCAAAAGGTGACGCAACGGGGCACAGTGGTGCAAGCTATGGACAGGTAGCAAGAGGAACCAGGATATCTATACCAATATTTCACTATGCACTACCCAGCACCTATTCTAAGTGCCTGTCCCTCCCATCTAATGCCTAACCCCCATGTAGATGCCTAACTCTACCCCCCCAACTAATGCCTACCCCAACCTCCTCCCCCCATGAATACCTGAAAAGAAGGACCCCCCATCGAATACCTAACCCAACCTGTAAGTGTCTAATCTTAACCCTCCCCACTTAATGCTTAACCCTACCTTTGACCCCTCCCACCGTAAGTGTCTAACACTAACCTAAAAACAGGTGCCCAAGTGACCAAGAGTTGTAGTCAATAGGCTATTAGCTATATTGCTGGGCATAAACGGCGTCGAAAGAGGCTTAGCAATCGAGCCTGATGGCTCGATTGATAATATCCGTCGTGTCCGATGACCGCGGGGATCGATTCCACGCTCGATACCCGCGGCCGGACAATAGCAGCGAATCAAGTGGAAGATAAGCTCCGGCAAGGACGAGCGGGAATCGATCCGGGGGGACGCGGCGGGAGTTGATCCGGCGGCTAATCGGCCGCCGGTCGACCCGTGTATGCCCAGCATATCAGGTGTCAAAATCACCTGGGCACCTGATTACTGATAATTAACACAGGCTTGACATGACTGGCCATCTTACTTTAGTTATAAAATATTTTTAAATCTAAAATCATGACTGGTTGTGTATAAACTGAACTTGCTATACACATGTACATAAACCAGATTTAGAATCTGCTATATTTTACCAAATCTTAAAATTGTCTTACTGTATTATTTTTTTGCACTATAGGTGGCGCTCTGTCCTTAGCAGCATACTGTGGAGCCTTGGCTTCAGGTTTTGGATCTACGTCTTCAAATAAGGACACTTTCTCACTTTCCACTCTCACAACAGATGGTGTCTTTGACTGTTCCTGGTGTAAATAACTCAAATTATAAAATGGAAAAATCACAGCATAATTACATCAGCAAATTTTTGTATCATGATCACATATTTTAAACAAGGTGAGTTTTATTGGGCTTGCGCTATAAAATGTAAACTTTTCATTTAGCTACTCTAGTGTACTAACAAAGATGACTTTCTCAGCCCTCATGCCAGAAATGGCGGGTGTGGGGGGCGGCTGCGATACTGTGAGATAAATCAGCCTACAGCATCCAGCTGGCAGGACATTCAGCTATGGCTGATCTCCAAGGGAAACAGAAGGGTATGAGTTCTTTTGACCACCACAATTAAATTTCATGACTAAGTTGTGTCAGTGTGGATATTTCAATATCTGCATTAAAGAGGATCTGAAACCTACAGGGGCGTAGCAATAGGGGGTGCAGAGGTAACGACCGCATCGGGCCCTTGGACCAGAGGGGCCCCAAAGGGCCCTCCCTCAACTACAGTATTAGCTCTCTATTGGTCCTGTGCTCATAATAATCACTTCTATAGATACTTTGAATAGTGGTAATCATTAACAAACTGCTCCCCATCCCCTTCTTGCATCTCTGACCCTGTAGTTGCCATTGGCAGGTTTTGGTGCGCCGTATCAATTGTTATGTATAGAGTGCTTTGGGGGCCCCATTGTAAAACTTGCATCGGGGTCCACAGCTCTTTAGCTACGCCACTGGAAACCTATAGTCTTTTAATACCATGTTCTCTGCGTGTGAATGGACCTTGATGGTACAGGCATATTGACCTGCGTTCCCATCTGTAGGAGATTACATCGGTCTCTAGTTTTAGGGCCTGATTTTCTTGGCCATCATTAGGGACTGAACTGTATCTTCATCTTCAGAATTTGGCTTATAATTAATGTCTTATTCCTTAAGGGCTGACCTATATTCCCATCATTAGGGACTGAGTTGTGTAGCTCCACCATTAGGGGCCGACTTGTATATCACTACCGTTAGAGGGTGATTTGTGCATCTCCGCCGTCAGGGGGCGGTTTGTGCATCTCCGCCGTCAGGGGGCGGTTTGTGCATCTCCGCCGTTAGGGGGCGGTTTGTGCATCTCCGCCGTTAGGGGCTGATTTTTGCATCTCCGCCGTTAGGGGCTGATTTTTGCATCTCCGCCGTTAGGGGCTGATTTTTGCATCTCCGCCGTTAGGGGCTGATTTGTGCATCTCCGCCGTTAGGGGCTGATTTGTGCATCTCCGCCGTTAGGGGCTGATTTGTGCATCTCCGCCGTTAGGGGCTGATTTTTGCATCTCCGCCGTTAGGGGCTGATTTGTGCATCTCCGCCGTTAGGGGCTGATTTGTGCATCTCCGCCGTTAGTACCTGATTTGTGCATCTCCGCCGTTAGGGGCTGATTTGTGCATCTCCGCCGTTAGGGGCTGATTTGTGCATCTCCGCCGTTAGGGGCTGATTTGTGCATCTCCGCCGTTAGGGGCTGATTTGTGCATCTCCGCCGCTAGGGGCTGATTTTTGCATCTCCGCCGCTAGGGGCTGATTTTTGCATCTCCGCCGCTAGGGGCTGATTTTTGCATCTCCGCCGCTAGGGGCTGATTTTTGCATCTCCGCCGCTAGGGGCTGATTTTTGCATCTCCGCCGCTAGGGGCTGATTTTTGCATCTCCGCCGCTAGGGGCTGATTTTTGCATCTCCGCCGCTAGGGGCTGATTTTTGCATCTCCGCCGCTAGGGGCTGATTTTTGCATCTCCGCCGCTAGGGGCTGATTTTTGCATCTCCGCCGCTAGGGGCTGATTTTTGCATCTCCGCCGCTAGGGGCTGATTTTTGCATCTCCGCCGCTAGGGGCTGATTTTTGCATCTCCGCCGCTAGGGGCTGATTTTTGCATCTCCGCCGCTAGGGGCTGATTTTTGCATCTCCGCCGCTAGGGGCTGATTTTTGCATCTCCGCCGCTAGGGGCTGATTTTTGCATCTCCGCCGCTAGGGGCTGATTTTTGCATCTCCGCCGCTAGGGGCTGATTTTTGCATCTCCGCCGCTAGGGGCTGATTTTTGCATCTCCGCCGCTAGGGGCTGATTTTTGCATCTCCGCCGTTAGGGGCTGATTTTTGCATCTCCGCCGTTAGGGGCTGATTTTTGCATCTCCGCCGTTAGGGGCTGATTTTTGCATCTCCGCCGTTAGGGGCTGATTTTTGCATCTCCGCCGTTAGGGGCTGATTTTTGCATCTCCGCCGTTAGGGGCTGATTTTTGCATCTCCGCCGTTAGGGGCTGATTTTTGCATCTCCGCCGTTAGGGGCTGATTTTTGCATCTCCGCCGTTAGGGGCTGATTTGTGCATCTCCGCCGTTAGGGGCCGATTTGTGCATCTCCGCCGTTAGGGGCCAATTTGTGCATCTCTGCCGTTAGGGGCCGATTTGTGCATCTCCGCCGTTAGGGGCCGATTTGTGCATCTCCGCCGTTAGGGGCTGATTTGTGCATCTCCGCCGTTAGGGGCTGATTTGTGCATCTCCGCCGTTAGGGGCTGATTTGTGCATCTCCGCCGTTAGGGGCTGATTTGTGCATCTCCGCCGTTAGGGGCTGATTTGTGCATCTCCGCCGTTAGGGGCTGATTTGTGCATCTCCGCCGTTAGGGGCCGATTTGTGCATCTCCGCCGTTAGGGGCCGATTTGTGCATCTCCGCCGTTAGGGGCTGATTTGTGCATCTCCGCCGTTAGGGGCCGATTTGTGCATCTCCGCCGTTAGGGGCTGATTTGTGCATCTCCGCCGTTAGGGGCCGATTTGTGCATCTCCGCCGTTAGGGGCTGATTTGTGCATCTCCGCCGTTAGGGGCTGATTTGTATATCTCCGCCGTTAGGGGCTGATTTGTATATCTCCACCGTTAGGGGGTTATTTGTGCATCTCCAGCGTTAGGGGCTGATTTGTGCATCTCCACCGTTAGGGGGTGATTTGTGCATCTCCACTGTTAGGGGGCGATTTGTGTATGTCCCTCATAAAAGGCTGATCTCTGCATCCCCTATCCTTACGATGATCTATAACCCTTATTAAACTTACCGAAACAGGACCTGAAATTGAAGCTGTCTTCTCAGGTGGTGAAAATAAAGGTTCTTCATTGTTTTCATCCTCCTCAAACAACAGGGAAACCCGATGATGCGTCTTCTGACTAGAGAGCAGATCATGTACATTATATTAGGTTTGCATTGCACAGCTTTACCTTTAATCAGTGGAAGTTGATTTATTTGTAACAGAAAAATGAAACCGCACAGTAACCAAGAGGTTAAAGCAGACCTGATCTCAGAACTTCCTCTCTGCTCTAAAAGATAAGCAACAGCATAATAACCTTTAAAGAAAAAACATTTTTTGTTACAGCTGATAGAAATCTCGCAATAAATCTGCAGTGTGTCTATTTCCTGATTTCATGGAAACAGACACAAGGTTAACATACTGTGTTTACAAATTAGTTACATCAGCTGAGGCAGCCAGCTGACACAGCTGAGACATCAAATTACGGTTGTGATTAGTCACCGATGAGGGGGAATAGACAGGCTAAACTATATACATAGAGGGTTTTCTATATTTTCCTTCTGTCCTGTGCAAGAGTTCAGGTACACTTTAACAGTCTTAATTTACAGATCTAAGGACCTGGGCTCAAACCCTGGCAAGGATGCAGAAAATGTATACATTCTGCCTGTATTTGTGTGGGTGTCTGCCTTCTAAAATACATCTATAGCAGGGGCGTAACTAGAAATTACTGGGTCCCCTGCAAAACTTTGAATGGGGCCCCCTCTTGTCAACCTCCCCCCCCCCCCCCCCCCCCACACACACACACACTTTCTGCACAGGTAAACAGACAGCAGTGAAGCATGCATTTTCTCTATCAATTACATTAGCTTCTGTGAGTGTGCTCCCAGCCACAGCTTATTACACTCACTCTGTCCTCTGTCATCTCTGATAGAGCAGAACTGGCTCTCCAGACTTCTCCAGCATCACTACGGTACAGAGCACTTGGGGAGGGGTAGAGAGGCTGGGGGTAGAACTGGCTATGCAGCCTGCTCCAGCATTACTACAGTACACCGCACTTGGGGAGGGGTGGAGAGACTGGGGCAGAACTGGCTCTGCAGACTTCTCCAGCATCACTGTACAGAGCACTTTGGGAGGGGTAGAGAGGTTGGGGGCTGGGTGCTCTACAGAAGAGCCTGCTGCACACTGAATAGAGACTGTCTACAAATCTTTGTCTACAATTCGTTTTCAATGGCTGAGCAGGCGCAGTCATTCGAACAATTGCGTAGAGAGCAGAAAGCTTTTTCTCTCCTTGCCCTTGATTGTCAGTGGACGGGGCCCTCTGTGGCTTCTGGCTCACCCTGCGGCTGCATCCCTTGCAGGGTCTATTGTTACGCCTGACTGATAGGCTGACTGATATTTTCCCAAAATGTGGTGCTAGCATGAAGTCAGGAAATTCTATTGTGAAACCCTCTGAGGGATAAAAGGACAGATACTAGATGAAAGATTTAATTTTCTCACAAAAGCGTTGTGTAATTTGTATGTGCTATCGAAAAGATACTGGTAACGTAATTGTGGCAATAATTTATAATAGAATACAATAAACTATGTGATTTAGCAGCTGGACAGTGATGAACACCGATTCCAGACAACCATAGCAGCAAATACAAACACGAGCTGTAACAACCTTTGACAATGTAATACATTCACTTTTGGCAGAATGCATTACACAAGAGCTCCCTAACCTGTTTCAGCTCGTCCACTTTAAAAGCAACACCTACTGTGACTATTCAATAATACAGCAGAAAGGGCAGGGAGGATGTACAAAGTGCGCAAACCCAGAGGACCCAAAGAATACAGAGAACTTAGAACTACTGGTTACTATGGGTTACTGCACATTCACATTACTTTCAGTATCCTTTTACATCTTTAACCCTTTTGCTGCCAAGCTCTCAATTCCACACAGCGCCTCATGTTTCCACATTTTACGCATGTGTCTTTTTCCCTCAAGATGTCCTTCTCCTTAACTCGACCACCCTCTCATGCAAAATTTTGTAGTTTTTCCATTCTCGTCCCCTAGTTTTTGCATCCCGCCTTTGTCCTGTAAGCCCCCTCTCGGTTTATTTGAATTGTCAATGCCTGTTCCAACGCCTGTTACTTTCTGTTTTAGCTATGCCGTGTGTACCACAAACAATTCTGGGTTTGGTCGCACTTGGTGAATTCTGATGGGTCAGGAAAACACACTACAGACACATTTATAAGAAAACTGAGAGCCTGTTGAATTGAAGTACGAGATTGTCAATTATGATGTCAAATGTCCTACATTCATATTTTCATTAAAAATAAATTATCACATACTCGGCTATAGGTCGAGAAATTTAGGACTAACTCACTGTATAAAAGTGTGTGGGGGGGTGGACTTATACACGAGTAGTCTTACATTTCTCACCCTATAGCCAGGATTGGGGGAAAGGGAGCCGCCACTCTCTCTACCCCTTACCGCAGTGCTGTGTTGTGTAATGATCATCCCCTCCCCCTCCATTGTTGGCAGTGTTATTTTAAAAGTATCAACTATTCCCCCTCCATTGGGAGCATTATAGTACATCACCCGAAGCAAGCACCGCCGCCCCCCTCCCCCTGCGAGCCGCAGTGGTCAGCGTACCTTCCCTTGTTTAGTTGTATGCACGGCCTCTATTCATAAATGTAGCGCCGAGCACAGCGTTCTGCCACTCGCGCTCTCTCATTCATGCTGTTCTGCCTTTGTTAGCTTAGCTCCGGCTCCCGAAGTCACGTGAGACGGAGCTACGCTAACACAGGCAGAACAGAGTGAGTGAGAGAGCGAGTGGCAGAACACTGTGCTTGGCTAAGTTTATGAATGGAGGCTGCCGGCTCATTGTGCATACAATTAAACAAGGAAAGGTACGCTGACCGTTGTGGCTTGCAAGGGGCGGGGGCGGCGTTGCTGCGGGTGATGTACTTACTATAACGCCCACAATGGAGGGGGATAGTTTAAGTACTTAACATAAAACTGCCCACAATGGGCAGTGTTATGTTATCACAACGATGACCACAATGGAGGAAGGAGGGGGGTAATTCAACAAATTCAACAACACTTGTCACAATGGGGGTGGGAAATTTACATAAGACCTGGCCACAATGGAGGGGGGGGGGGGGGGGGGGGGAGATGATTAAATCACAATACTGGCCACAATACTGGTCATTCTTATGGACCTGAACTCTTGCACAGGATAGAAGAAAACATAGAAAAATGCACCCTGTAGTAGAGAGTTTAGCCTATTTAATTACACCTCATTTGTGTCTATTCACAAGTTGTACTTTGCTCTTTCCCCTGTGTCACCTGACTGCCATGGCAAAGATGGCAGATAAGCACGTTTGAAAGTACAAGAGGTTAACAATATGTCTGCTTCTATGAATCAGGAAGTAGAAACATTGCAGATTTACTGTAGGATTTGTATCACCTGTAACAAAGAAATGTTTTTTTTGTTTAAAGGTTATTATGCTGTTGCATATCTTTTAGAGCAGAGAGGACCTTCTGAATTCAGGTCCGTTTCAAAAAGAGAAATAGATACTTGGGGACATGGTATGGCCACAATGATAGGAGGTTGCAGGGGCCTGGAGGAGTTTGTGGGTGCACGTGGGAGCCAGGAGGGGTTATTGACTATAATACTTTATGCAGTGCAGCCATTAACCCATCCTGATCCCCAAGTACAGCCATTAACTTTGCTGGGTAGACTTATACATGAATAATTGGAAAATTCCAGCTTTTGAGGGTCACATATTGGGGTCAACTTATACACGGGGTCGACTTGTATCCGAGTATATACGGTAAACTACAAAGCTCTCCACAATCTTTCTCCCCTGTACATCTCCTTACTAGTTTCTAAATAACATCCCAACCTCAACCTCAGCTCTGCACATCATCACCTGCAATTGTCCTGTATAATCACCTCCTCCCCCTCACGTTTACAGGACTTCTCACAAGCCTCTCTCCTCCTTCCAAAACACATCTGTTACTCCTCAAACCTTTCAACCTTCAACTGCACCCTTAAAAACTACCTTTTCAGACAAGCATACAATCTAAACTAGGACATTCTATTTTCCTACTCTGGACAAGCTGTGCTCCTTTCTGAATACTGTCTGTATGCTTTGTTAGGGCAGAGCTCTCTCCCTTTGGAGTCTTGTGAGAGGCTTTATGTTTTGTTAACCACTATACATTTGTCACTATTTCTATTATACTGCCAACTAATTGGACCATGCCTTGTAAGGGTTTTTTGCCTTCCTCTGGATCAACAGGGATATGTGAGGGAGCAGGCTGGTGTTGTACTTTGTTCTCTGGTTGAACTCGACGGACGTACAGTATGTCTTTTTTCAACCCAAATAACTTTGTAACTATGTAACTAATGTGTGTATTGTGTTGCCTCCCCTGTTATTGTCTGTAACCCTATTCATTGTCCAGCACTGTGTATTATGTTGCCACTATATGACTCCAATAATCAATAATAATAATAATAATGTGTGCATGCGGGAGTCTACCACTCCAGTGCAAAGGGGCAGAAAATTAGCAGCAAGGGAAAGTAAACTGGGTGGGAAAGGGGCATTAAAGGGACTCCGAGCAGTGCAGAAACTATGGAAAGATGCACATCATTTTAAAGCTCTCTTTCTCCTCTTTCCAATGATATATAAACCGCCACCCTACGCCTTTTAGTTGTCGCTATTTTCGCGATTGAAATTGCCGCGGCCGCGATTTTGATCGCGAAAATAGAGAAAACTAAAAGGCGTAGGGCAACGATTTAGGTGTCGTCAGAAAGAGGAGAAAGCGAGCTTTAAAATGATATCCATCTTTCCATAGTTACATTGTATTACACAGGGCGACTTTTTCTGCTGAATGGAGCTGCTGACACTGGGGAAAGTGTCGTCCTGTGTAATACAATATAACTATGGCTTGATGGATATCATTTTAAAGCTCTCTTTCTCCTCTTTCTGACGACACCTAAATCGTTGCCCTACACCTTTTAGTTTTCTCTATTTTCGCGATCGAAATCGCGGCCGCGGCAATTTCAATCGCGAAAATAGCGAAAACTAAAAGAAGTAGGGTAGTGGTTTATATATCATTGGAAAGAGGAGAAAGAGAGCTTTAAAATGATATGCATCTTTCCATAGTTTCTGCACTGCTCGGAGTCCCTTTAAGTAGTAAGGACTGGGCGTGGACAGTGGAGGAGGACTGCCTCTTCCTCCTTGTCCAAATTCAATGGGCTTTCCAGTATAACATTTAAGAGGTAAATTGCGGGGACCCGAGGGGCAGCAGAGAGGTAAGCAGGGTGCTATGATGTAGGTTACAGCACTACCTTCTCACATATATAGATGTTTGCACATGACCACTCAGTTCAGGCGTGCTTTAAGAATATGCTGGCCCAAAAATTATTTTAACAGTGAGGATAGGTATGTTGTGTTGCCACTTACCATATGTACATGAATGCTCAATGTATAGGTGTGTACAAAAATGTATCTGTGCAACACATAAAATAAGAGAATACCTCTCTTTTGTAATAGCAAACAGATCATCCTCATTCTCATTTGCAAACAAGCCAGATTTTCTCTCAATTTTTTCCACTTTTGTTGGCTTTGTTGGAACCGGTTCCTCCTCCTTGCTTTTCTCAGCAGGCTTACTGTCATGTGACACTTTCATAGGCTCCTGAGGAAGAGAGAGTAAAAACACTAAAAACACAAACAGGTGCATGGACTGTCTTGCTTTATTTTACACTGCCCAAAAATCTGCTAAACTTCAAACAATGTCTACTAAAATTCAATTTTAAATCAGAATTCCAAGCAAACTTATATTAAAATTACGATAGTTTTAAATTGTGGTTGTCATTTGTATTACAGATAAAAAAATAAAAAGGATCCTAAAGAGGCTCCTCCCTTCCTCCTCAGCAGAGGGTTAACCAGAGCTGGCTCTCCCGAAAATCGTCTCGTTGCTGATTGTTAGGAGCCTCGCAGAGGCGCACTATCACCTTCCCCTCAGGCTTCAGCGGTATTAGCCGGGCCCGATCGGGTCCACGCGGCTGTGCAGGCGCAAACCATCTGCGCCTGCGCAGCACAGTGGACCCAATGGAGCTGGACTATTTCCACCAGAGCCCGAGCAGAGAGTTGCTGGTGTACTTGTGCAGGCAGCACGTTTAAATATTATTGCTCTGCTGTGTTCAGCCGGATTCGGCTGGCTGAGGAAGATGGGGGAGCCTCATTAGGATCCAGTGGTTTCCCCCATCCTGAGGCAAGTACCCCACAGGGGCACTTTTTTTTTCCCTACAGGTTTACTTTAAACATAGCTGCTATCTGCACTATCTATTTAGAGTTTTGTTAATGAACACACTACAAAATAGCTACCATACAGTGGAGGAAATAATTATTTGACCCCTCACTGATTTTGTAAGTTTGTCCAATGACAAAGAAATGAAAAGTCTCAGAACAGTATCATTTCAATGGTAGGTTTATTTTAAAAGTGGCAGATAGCACATCAAAAGGAAAATCGAAAAAATAACCTTAAATAAAAGATAGCAACTGATTTGCATTTCATTGAGTGAAATAAGTTTTTGAACCCTCTAACAATAAAAGACTTAATACTTAGTGGAAAAACCCTTGTTTGCAAGCACAGAGGTCAAACGTTTCTTGTAATTGATGACCAAGTTTGCACACATTTTAGGAGAAATGTTGGTCCACTCCTCTTTGCAGATCATCTCTAAATCCCTAAGGTTTCGAGGCTGTCTCTGTGCAACTCTGAGCTTGAGCTCCCTCCATAGGTTTTCTATTGGATTAAGGTCCGGAGACTGACTAGGCCACTCCATGACCTTAATGTGCTTCTTCTTGAGCCACTCCTTTGTTGCCTTTGCTGTATGTTTTGGGTCATTGTCGTGCTGGAACACCCATCCACGACCCATGTTCAGTTTCCTGGCAGAGGGAAGGAGGTTGTCGTTCAGGATTTCACGATACATGGCTCCGTCCATTTTCCCATTAATGCGATTAAGTTGTCCTGTGCCCTTAGCAGAAAAACACCCCCAAAGCAAAATGTTTCCACCCCCATGCTTGACGGTGGGGACGGTGTTTTGGGGCTCATAGGGCCCTTTTCCACTACAGCGTTTGCGATTGCTTAATCGCAAAACCGCAAACCGCTAGTGATTTGTCAAATCGCTACAGTTTGCTTTTAGCATAGGAATCGCGGTAGGTCATTTCCACTACCGCGATTCGTTTTTGACCGGATCGCGATCGCGCGGCGGAGCGATTATTGCCGCGATTTTGCTATGCAGTGCATAGCATAGCAAAATCGCGGCCGCGAACGTCGGGGAATCGCCGGTAATTGCGATTCAGCAATCGCTAGCGTTCAGCGTGAACGCTAGCGATTGCTAGTGGAAAAGGGCCCATAGGCAGCATTTTTCTTCCTCCAAACACAGCCAGTTGAGTTAATGCCAAAGAGCTCTATTTTGGTCTCATCATACCACAGCACCTTCTCCCAGTCACTCACAGAATCATTCAGGTGTTCATTGGCAAACTTCAGACGGGCCTGCACATGTGCCTTCTTGAGCAGGGGGACCTTGCGAGCCCTGCAGGATTTTAATCCATTGCGGTGTAATGTGTTTCCAATGGTTTTCTTGGTGACTGTGGTCCCTGCTAATTTGAGGTCATTCACTAACTCCTCCCGTGTAGTTCTAGGATGCTTTTTTACCTTTCTCAGAACCATTGACACCCCATGAGGTGAGATCTTGCGTGGAGCCCCAGAGCGAGGTCGATTGATGGTCATTTTGTGCTCCTTCCATTTTCGAACAATCGCACCAACAGTTGTCACCTTCTCTCCCAGCTTCTTGCTAATGGTTTTGTAGCCCATTCCAGCCTTGTGCAGGTCTACAATTTTGTCTCTGACATCCTTGGACAGCTCTTTGGTCTTTCCCATGTTGGAGAGTTTGGAGTCTGCTTGATTGATTGATTCTGTGGACAGGTGTCTTTTATACAGGTGACTAGTTAAGACAGGTGTCCTTAATGAGGGTGACTAATTGAGTAGAAGTGTCTAACCACTCTGTGGGAGCCAGAACTCTTAATGGTTGGTAGGGGTTCAAAAACTTATTTCACTCACTGAAATGCAAATCAGTTGCTATCTTTTATTTAAGGTTATTTTTTTCGATTTTCCTTTTGATGTGCTATCTGCCACTGTTAAAATAAACCTACCATTGAAATGATACTGTTCTGAGACTTTTCATTTCTTTGTCATTGGACAAACTTACAAAATTAGTGAGGGGTCAAATAATTATTTCCTCCACTGTATACTGTATCTGTTCCTATGGTGCAAGGTAAACAACTGCAATAATACCTCTTCATCGCTGCTGAACAGAGAAGATTTCTGAGTTTTCGGGGCAACGGGTAAGGTGGGTTGAGGAGCTGGCTTTGTAGCCACAACAGGAGGTGCTGGCTTCTTTTCTGGCACAGCACCAAACAAATCCTGGAATGTAAAAGGTTCCAAAACCAAACAGAAATGGATCAATCATCTCATAACTCAAATATGATTTAACAGTTTGCAAACAAAACAATACACTATCTCCATACTAACAGTCATGGTAAAAAAAGACCACAAGAAACTAGCCACATGGACTAGACCTGGCACGGCCATTGAAGCAAGAAAGGTGTGCTGTCCGAGAAGTACAAACATGGTAAAAAAAGATACATACCTATTTAGAGGGAAGCCTCTGGATCCCGTAGAGCCTTTCCAGTCCTCTCTTCCTGTCCTTGTTCGCCTGCTGTCTCCACTGTAAAATGATTTGACCTCCTGGTGGAACTTGGAGAAACTCAAGGAAGCCTTCTGAGGAGTCCCAAATGTGCCAATTTTAGTATAGCTGGGAACAAGGAGATGCAGAGAGGACCTAACAAGGCTCTAAAGGATCCAGAGCCTTCCTTCTAAAAAGGTGAGGATCTAACTTATTTTTTTTTTTACAGCTCGCTTCAGGTTTCTTTTAACTCGACAACCTAATTATCTTTGAAATGTTTTTAACCACTATCATATTTATTGAAAATATGCATGCATATTTTCTGGAGGTGTGGTTAGCTTACAGGGACAACAAAAGATGATTTGCTCACTTCACTACAGGGACAACAAAAGATCGTATGCTCACTTCATCCTGAATTATCACAAATATCTTCTGTTTTAAGAAGGCAAACCTCAGTTTTGAGAAATGAAAAATGAAGTGGAAGACTTGGTTTATAGCACAATCTGTAACAATTCTACAATAACGGTTTTCAGAGTGTCAAGAAGCGCTGGGAAACGTGTAAATCTGGATGGTGGCTATGTAGAGAAAAGTTAACTGCTACAAATCAAACTTTCACATTTTTTGTAAAAGGTAATTAAAATATAACAATACCCTCTTCGTACTTAGATACTGTGATCATCCAACTTAACCTACATTTAGAAACAATTGCTAGAAAACATATGTCTCAAAAAGAAGCTTACTTCATCTTCATCATCAAACAAGGACAAGGCTTTGCTGGTCTTGCTGGTTGGCACAGCTGCTTGGGCTGCTTTCGCCTTGCTGGCAGACTGACTTGGCAAGAACAAATCCGACTGATAAAATAAAAACAGACATTTAAAATAAGTGCCAGAAAACCAGAATTATAAATTTAATGGAGAGCAGAGCATAAACTTGTCTATATTTCCTGATGTTGTTATTTAGTAGAAAGCAGTGAAGCATAATCTGGTGGGAATGGGGGGTACAGGGCTGGCATTTATTGTGTTAAATTAAATTAACTTTGTCTAAATTCAAGTTAAACACAAAAAAAAAAGAAAACCCAAACAGTACGAGTACGCTGGAGGAAGGTAAACAACACTCTCCAGGTAAGTTCACCCTCCTAGTTTTTTTCTTGTTTTTTTTTATTAATGCAGTTTATTGGAGCGTAAATAGGATAACAAGCATGTAAATCAAGTAAAACCAATATGATATATGAAATACAAATGATCATACATAGAACTGTCAAAAAAAGAAAATTTTAGGTTCACCATATAGTACACTTAAAAATATAAAGCACCACAGGATAGCAGTCTTTAGAGAAATAAACTGAAACCCAATATAACCCAACAGTGCTGTCGCGCAAACCTCCACCCACTTCCCCTCTCAAAAACACATAATAGCATTACAAAAATATTCATGGCACTATCAACACTATAATATTGAATGTCCTGGGGGGGGGGGGGGGGGGGGTGACTGCCCCGGGGCCCAGAAAAGGACAGAGTAAGAGGACTCACCACTGCCTGTCCCAAAATGTTAGTCATTCCTCCCAAATTGCACTGAACCGATCCAGATTATTTGTCCTCAGGTAGTAAACCCTGTCCATCAAAGAGATCATATCTAGACGGTTCTTAACCAGCTCAATATCGAGAAATGCAGATTTCCATTTAACGTATATACTCGCATACAAGCCGACTTTTTGACCCCCAAAAAGGGGGCCAAAAGTTGGGGGGTCGGCTTGTATGCGAGTCTTGGGTGGTCTTGGGTGGTGGTGATCCGCGGCGCCCCCCGCCCGCCCACTCCCTCCTTCCCTCCGCGGCCGCCGCTGCAATTACCTGTTCAGCCGATGACGCCGTTACCAGGGGAACCGCTCTCTCCTGCCTCGTCACAGCAGCAGCGCCGGGCGCGCTGCTGGGACACACTACGCGTGATGGAGACATGGAGAGCAGAGCGAGAGGGGCACCCGGAGTAAAGGAAGCGGCCGCCGGCTGAACAGGTAATAGCAGCGGCGGCCGCGGAGGGGGCGGGGGGGGGAGGGGGATCGCTATACTGAGCACTATACTGGCTATACTGAGTACTATGCTAGCTAAACTAGGGCACTTTACTAGCTATACTGAGCACTATACTAGCTATACTGAGCACTATACTAGCTAAACTGGGGCACTATACTAGCTAAACTGGGGCACTATACTAGCTAAACTGGGGCACTATACTAGCTAAACTGGGGCACTATACTAGCTAAACTGGGGCACTTTACTAGCTATACTGAGCACTATACTAGCTAAACTGGGGCACTATACTAGCTAAACTGGGGCACTTAACTAGCTATACTGAGCACTATACTAGCAATACCGAGCACTATACTAGCTATACTGAGCACTATACTAGCTATACTGAGCACTATACTATCTATACTGAGCACTATACTAGCTAAACTGGGGCACTATACAAGCTATACTGAGCATTATACTAGCTATACTGAGCACTATACTAGCAATACTGGGCACTATACTAGCGATACTGGGCACTATACTGAGCACTATACTAGCTAAACTGGGGCACTATACTAGCTAAACTGGGGCACTTTACTAGCTATACTGGGCACTTTACTAGCTATACTGAGCACTATACTGGCTATACTGAGCACTATACTGGCTATACTGAGCACTATACTAGATATACTGAGCACTATACTAGCTATACTGGGGCACTACCTACCCATACTGGGCACTTTACTAGCTATACTGGGACACACTCGGGGAATAAGGCGGCCAGCATTTCCTACCCCTGGCTTATATGGGGGTCAATCATTTTTCCCTGTTTTTTCAGGGAAAAGTTGGGGGGTCGGCTTATATGCGGGTCGGCTTATATGCGAGTATATACGGTAAATGCAATGCTTCACAGAGCAGCTAAGAACATATATCTACAGTGCTGCCCACAATTATTCATACCCCTGGCAAATTTTGACTTAGGCCTTGTTCACATGGCGTTCCGATTGCATTAGCGTTCGGCTTTTTTTTTTTTTTTTTGCAATTCCCGGTGCTTGGGTGAGCGGTGCGTTTTTTTAAAAGCTCTTTTCTAAGCGCTTTTCCAGAGCGTTTCTTTTAATTCACTCCCTGACGCAAGTCAGGAAGTGAACTCTTTGACCTGGAAAAGAATAAATACAATGCAGGGCTGTGGAGTCGGTACAAAAATCCACCGACTCCGATTCCTCAGTTTAGGATCCCACCGACTCAGACTCCTCGACTCAGACTCCTCTAATTTGCATATTACAATCTTGTTGATTGAAAGTATGTAACATGAAATTCGTCTCTTAACTGCCAACGCTTAGGAATTTTAAAAGACAACTGAAGTGAGAAGGATATGTAGACTGCCATATTTATTCCCTTTAGTCATAGACTAAAACTAGTCCTTGGTAAGAGAAGAATACTTGTAAAAGGTACAGACCGGAGCAAAAAACATCTATCAGGCCCTAGGCAATGTAACTGTGGGTGCATGTAATGGTGGCCATACATGGTACAATTTTTCATTTTTTTTCGATTAGATAATTTAGTTCGATTATTCCGTTAGATCGAATATAAAAAAAATTTCCAGCATGTCCGATCAGATTTTTCTTGAAAAAACGGGATAATCATTCGAATTTCTTGATAAAAAAAATAAATATTTTCAACATTCATTCGATTGTTTAGATCGAAAAAACGGGATAATCGAACGTTTTTATTGTAACGTGTATGGCCACCATAAGAATGATGTGCAGGTACACTGCAGGGGAATGAGAAGATTCTTCCTCTATTACACATTCTTCATGCACAATCTGAACATGGATCAGGCCCTAGGCAATGTAACTGTGGGTACATGTAAGAGTGATGTGCAGGTACTCTGCAGGAGAATGAGGTGATTCTTCCTCTATTCCACATTCTTCGTGCACAATCTGAACCAGGTTTATGGGTGATAGACAACACCTCTGTGTTCAATGTGCACAACATTCTCAGTGTATTCCCTGCAGCTCTGTGGGGAGTGCATATGTAGAGTATAGTACTACTGTGTAACAAAGTAAACCTGAAATTAAAGTTTTATACATACCTGGGGATTTCTGCAGCCCCCTTCAGGCTAATCAGTCCCTTGCTGTCCTCCTCCGCCACCTGGATCTTCTGCTATGAGTCCAGGTACGTCAGCCAGTCTGGCATAGTGCGCATGCACACACACTCCGCCGCAGGAAGCATACTACACCTGCGCAGCACTATTGCGCAGGTGCAGAATGCTCTTGGCTGTAGGAGCGGCACGTGGCCGGACTGCGCTGACTGGCTGAATTACCGAGACTCATAGCAGAAGATCCAGGTGGTGGAGGAGGACAGCGAGGGGCTGATTGGCCTGAAGGGGGCTGGAGGAAGCCCCAGGTATGTATAAAACTTTTCTTTTCATCTGTCTCAGGTACCCTTTAATTCGTAGTAACCAAACCAAATTTTAACAACATATCACATTATTTGATTTCATGAGCAAAGAGAGTGCATACATTTGCATAAATCAGCATCAACGCAGAATTATTTCCATCTCATTGACCATCTCTATTAGTGACACGGCTACACATCAGGCTTTATTCTTACAGCATAGATGTCTTTTAGTATATATGAGATTCCTGTGTACACATCATATATACTGTACAGTCACAATCAGATATGTATATCTGACTTTAAAAATATGGGGACTGCTTTATTGAAGCAGCACAAGTAACTAATGTTGATTGGTTTATTTTATTTTTGTGGACTAAGCACAGCTATTACTGTATATATAAATTATTTATGATGGCTTATCTGAGAAATAGAACATCTTATCATATTTTCTATTTTAATTACAGTTTAAATTCATTAGGAGTCGGTGCATTTTTTCCCGACTCCAGGCACTCAAAATTGCTCGAACTCCATGACCCTGACTCCACAGCCCTGATACAATGTACTGTATTTTTTCTAAAAAACGCGATCGCTGCACAAAGCGATGCGTTTTTCCTATACCTTCCATTGAGGCGGAATCACCTCAAAAAAAGGTACATGCAACGCTTTGCTGAGCGGATCGGAAACAAATCACTCAGATGTGAACTCTCTGCACATTGTGGCGGCTCACAAGTCAGGAAAGGGCAACAGGGCCATTTCTAAAATTTTCACGTTCCAGTGGCTACAGTGCAAAGTATTATTAAAAAATACAAGATGTTCCGCACTGTGGAAAATCTCAGAGGACGTGGTTAGAAGCCAAAAGTGACACGTGTGCTGATCCGGAGGATAGGATCACCACCAAGGCCATCCTGGTGAATCTAGGCTCTGCTGGTGGCAATGTCTCAAGGCAGACAATCCAACGGACACTGCACACCGCTGGGTTCCACAGAAGCAGACCAAGGAGGACGCCACTTCTCCAGATAAGGCATACAACCTCTTGCTTGGCCTTCGCAAATGCCCATCTGAACAAAAAAAGACTTCTTGTTTTCTGTGTTCTGGTCAGATGAAACAAAAATTGAATTGTTGGTCACAATGATGTTTACTTCATTTGGCATAAAAAAATTAGAAGCCTTCAACCCAAAACGTTTGATAATGCTCCGTGAATTGAGGCCACAATGTGTTTTAACCACTCTAGCGTTCTATTAAGATCGCCAGGGCAGCTGCGGGAGGGTTTTACCCCTTGACCACCAGAGCAATTTTCACCTTTCAGCGCTCCTTCCATTCATTCGTCTATAACGTTATTATTACTTATCACAATGAAATGAACTATATCTTGTTTTTTTCGCCACCAATTAGGCTTTCTTTAGGTGGGACATTATGCCAAGAATTATTTTATTCTAAGGCCTCAATTCATGGAGCATTATCAAACGTTTATCAAACACTTTATCAAACGTTTGATAATTTACCTCATGGGTAAAATCTCATTTTGAATTCACTAAGGTGTTATATATTTGTTGAATGTTTTATCGGTAAAACATTCGATAAATATATAACACCTTAGTGAATTTAAAATGAGATTTTACCCATGAGGTAAATTATCAAACGTTTGATAAAGTGTTTGATAAACGTTTGATAATGCTCCATGATTTGAGGCCACAATGTGTTTTAACCACCCTGGCGTTCTATTAAGATCGCCAGGGCAGCTGCGGGAGGGGTTTTTTTTAATAAAAAAAAAAATATTTCATGCAGCCAACTGAAAGTTGGCTGCATGAAAGCCCACTAGAGGGCGCTCCTATACCGTATTTCTGATCGCCTCCGGCGATCCGCAGTAACAAGGAAGGCAGCAATGAGCGGCCTTCCTTGTTTCGTTTTGCTCGTCGCCATGGCGATGAGCGGAGTGACGTCATGGACGTCAGCCGACGTCCTGACGTCAGCCGCCTCCGATCCAGCCCTCAGCGCTGGCCGGAACTGTTTGTTCCGGCTGCGCAGGGCTCGGGCGGCTGGGGGGACCCTGTTTCGCCGCTGCACGCGGCGGATCGGCGCGCTGCAGCGGCGATCAGGTAGCACACGCGGCTGGCAAAGTGCCGGCTGCGTGTGCTGCTTTTCACAGGGAGCAAATCGGCCCAGCAGGGCCTGAGCGGCAGCCACCGGCGGTAATGGACGAGCTGAGCTCGTCCATACCGCTAAGGTGGTTAATGGGAAAATAAAAAAAAATGTGGGAAAAAAATTTACTATTTTTCAGTTTTCGGCCTTTATAGTGTTTAAATAATACATGCTACTGTAATTAAAACCCATGAAATGTATAAAATCAGTTTTAAGTATAAAACCGTTTAAATTATGTTCCCATCACAATGTTTGGCACCAATATTTTATTTGGAAAGAAAGGTGCATTTTTTTCAGTTTTGCGTCCATCCCTAATTACAAGCCCATAGTTTATAAAGTAACAGTGTTATACCCTCTTGACATAAATATTTAAAAAGTTCAGTCCCTAAGGTAACTATTTATGTATTTTTTTTAATTGTAATTTTTTTTTTCAGTTACAAAAAAAAAAAAAATTGGGGAGTGTGGGAGGTAAGGAGTTAATTTTTTGTGTAAAACTAATGTATTTGTATGTGAAAAATGCTTTAGGGTGTAGTTTTACTATCTGGCCATAAGATGGCAACAGTAACTTTTTGTTGCATGCGACCTGCAAGCGTCCGGAAGGACGCTTGCAGGAAGTACTAGGAGGCTGGGAAAGTTGTTTTTTTTCCACAATGATCGCACTGCTTATCGGAGAAGCAGCGGATCATTGCGGGGCTTAGATCAACGAACGGGAATGGATTTTCCCGTTCATTGATCTCCGGGAGAGCGGCCGGCGGCGTGTTTATGAGCGGGAGTGCGCGCTAGAGAGAGCGGGAGCGCGGCCAGCGGCGGGAGCGCGGAAAGTACGGATTTCTCCGTCCCTGGTGCTGAAAGGATGGAAAAAGGGCCGGAGAAATCCGTACGCGTGGGGGTAAAGTGGTTAATGACAACATCAGGCAGTCTGCAGAGAAACTTTGCTTTGGGCACCAGTGGACATTTCAGCATGATAATGACCCAAAACACACAGCAAAAGTGGTGAAGAAATGGTTAGAAGACAACAACATTAACGTTTTGGAGTGGCCCAGCCAGCCAGTCCTGAATTGAATCCAATTGAGAATCTGTGGAGGGAGTTGAAGATCAGGGTGATGGCAAAAAGACCCTCCAATCTGAAAGATTTGGAGCTCATTGCTAAGGATGAATGGGCAAAAATACCTGTGCAGTCTATGCAAAAGGCTGGTCTGCAATTATAGGAAACGTTTGATTTCTGTAATAGCCAATAAAGGCTTTTTTATGTAATATAATGTAATAAAAACAAATGTAAATAAAGCTGAGAAATGTTTTTTCCCCCCCACAATAATGCCTCTTGTACATCGTCGTCTTATCTTTTGGGAGACACCTATGTAATTTCTCGTCAAAAAATTACTTGCTGGTTGAGTAAAAGTTAAATCAACATTTGCTAGGAGTATGAATAATTATGGACAGCACTGTATACATGACCCGGAATGAACCAGAAACATCAGGGTTGGGCTCATAGAGGAGGGCCTGCGAGGACCCTCCTAATTTTCACAGTGGATTCAGGTGTATCACATTGTAAGCAGGCCAAAGGGCATTTTTAAGCCAACACTTTAATTACATAGTTGAACGCTAACACAGAATGTGCACGAATGTGCAAAGTCACAGAAGAGGTTACCATACAAGAGGTATGGAGAGTTTAAAGAGTACTTCCAGTGTACAGTTATTGGAAATGTAATTAATGTCCTCCATATAGTAGCCTAATGGAGTTCCTATTTTAGCGATTGAACACAAATCACTCTTTTGCAGGGAAATTGCCATTACTGTGAAACCCTACAACCCACCCTCCCTTCCAAAGGCAAAAGCCCTGTAGCAGTTTTTGCCCAAAGCCTCTCTGTTGAAGTTTGGAGCTCTGTGGCCACCCAACTGTGTCGCTGCAGCGCCCTCCTCCAGCTCGGCAACAGCGGCAACACAGGTGGGGGTAACCACAAAGCTCCAGAGTTTAACGAAGAGGCTTCAAGTTTGCAATGAGGGTGGTGAGTTAACAATAATGGCAAGTGCCCAATGATCAGGTGATTTATATTCCCGTTCAATCGCTGAAGCTACATTAATTGCCTGTATTTGTACGGAATGTTGTTTACATCGGAACTAGTCTTAAAAAGAAAATAATTATGGCAGCCTCCATATCCTTGTTACTTCAGGTGTCTTTAAGCTTTCAAACACTTTAATTCTTCAAGGCTACATTTACATTTCAAGATTGTTTTTCATAGCAACCAGGATTTTTCCCTGCAGTAGGACAATAAAGGTTCCCTTATCAGAAGCCTCCGCTTATGAAAGAACGTGGAGCTAAACTGAAGACAAGCTGCAGTGTCTGCCTGTAATTACTGAACAAATACTTTATACTCCCAGGCATATTTGTACAACTATTTGTAGAAAGAGATTTTAAGATACCAATAGACTTGAATAATCCTACGTGCAATCTGTTAGCTTTGATGCTGGGCATACACGGACAGGAGGGAGGCTTATCAATCGAGCCTGATGGCTCGATTGATAATATCCGACGTGTCCGATACCCCGCCGGATCGATACTGTGCTCGATACTGGCGGGGAGAACAATGACAAGAAACGAGCGGCTCATTAGCCGCTCCCGCGGGGACGAGCGGCAATTGATTCGTGCGGACGAGCGGTAACGCGCTGGCATCGAGCCGCTGGCTCGATACCGGCGCAAAAGCGGTCCGTGTATGCCCTGCATTAGACTGGCAAAGCATCTGTGACTACCACTCGCAAATGCCCCCCCCCCCCCCCCCCCCCAAACACTTGAGACCTTAAAGGGACACTTAAAAATGAGTTTTTACTCACCTGGGGCTTCTACCAGCCTCCTGCAGCAGTCCTGTGCCCTTGCAGCCACTCACTAATCCTCTGGTCCCCCGCTGCCAGCTAGTTTCGTTTTTGCCGTCAGGCCCATCAGGACTGGCCACGTGTAGCTTTCTCCGCATTCCCGTCCATAATTAGCGCTATTGCGGGCCGCAACGCGTACAGTGCTTGAGGGGCCCCATTGTAAAATGTGCATCGGGGCCAATAGCTCCTTAGCTACGCCACTGAACTCGCAGTCAACTTACATGCTATACAAATCACCTGGCAGAACTAAAAAATTGATACATTTCAGAATGTAAATCAGGGAGAAGGAAGATTTTACAATGGGCAAACACTGACTAAATAATCTATAAATGAATATTGTAAAAAATAAGCAATCTTTTTCATTATGTTATTTTCACTACAGTTCCTCTAAGTGTGCTGAAATGACCCCTGAGGCATTTACAAGCATTTTATTGATTTATCTACATGAGCTTACCTCTGAATCATCCTCATCAGAGAAGAGACCCTTAGCATGCCTTTTGCTTGTTAGTTCAGGTGGCTGAGGTTTTTCTGGAGGCATCTGTATATTCTTGAACAAAACACAGGTATGTGAATATTAAACCTTTCGGAGCATTGCATAGAAGAGTTGTGATAACCAGCAATACTCAGAACTGGCGCAAAGCTCCAGGAATTATTTCCCTTGCATCCAGGCCATTTACTATAATAGACTGCTGCACAAGAACCATAAAAGCTGCATATGAATGGCTTAATCTGCAGTTCTAGCTTAATCTGCAGTGAGGACAGCACAAACCAGAGAGCACAGACACTGTATCAGTGCATGTATACCTTATCCTAATAGACATATACAATCAGTACATGACTTCTGTTTCTGCACTACATTTACTGTGGATATACAAAAGGATTTGACCATCCCAGACAAAATTAGCATTTTTCAACTTGTTCCATCTTAAGACTCTGTAATTAAAAAAAAAAAAACCTTGTACCTTGGGAGAATCCAGCTCTGGCTCCCTCGTAAGTCCCTTGACAAACCTGACAAGTGACAGAGCAGGCAATATTTACCTATTGCGATACTGCGCTGGCGTACTAGCAGTTCTTCGTTTGGGCTAAGGCCAAGCCCTATCGATCCCCTCTACTGCGCAGATGCAAAGGACTCGCACCTGCGCAGTAGAGTGGATACAACCGGGCTCGGCTTTTTCCGCCTTTGCTCAAACGAAGAACCGCTAGAGTGCCTGCGCAGGATCGCTGTAGGCAAATTTTTACAGCGGTTTGGGGGTTCCCCGCACTTGAACGGAGGGACGGAGGAGGACAGGGGAAGCCTCATTAGAATTCAGAGGCCTCCCTCTCCCGAGGTAAGTACCCCCCAGAGGGATTTTTTTTGTTAAAGGTTTTCTTTAAAGAGAATCTGTATTGTTAAAATCGCACAAAAGTAAACATACCAGTGCGTTAGGGGACATCTCCTATTACCCTCTGTCACAATTTCGCCGCTCCTCGCCGCATTAAAAGTGGTTAAAAACAGTTTTTAAAAGTTTGTTTATAAGCAAACAAAATGGCCACCAAAACAGGAAGTAGGTTGATGTACAGTATGTCCACACATAGAAAATACATGCATACACAAGCAGGCTGTATACACCCTTCCTTTTGAACCTCAAGAGATAATTTGTGTGTTTCTTTCCCCCTGCAGCTATCTTCCACTGAAGTGTCAGGCTGTTTCTTCCTGCAGAGTGCAGACAGCTCTGCCTGTATGTAATTCCTCAGTATGTGAAAGCCCAGCCAGCTCAGAGGAGGATTTATCCAGCTTGTAAAAGATAAGAGAGCAGAGAGAAGCTGCTCTAATCTAAATAATACACAGGCAGTGTGCAGAGAGGGGCCTGGAGGGGGGAGATGCATCACAGAACCACAACACTGAAGAACTTGGCAGCCTTCCAGACACAGGCTGACAAGTCTGACAAGAGAGAGATAAGTTGATTTATTACAGAGACTGTGATAGCAGAACGTGCTGCAGTAAGCCAGAACACATTAGAATAGCTTTTGGAACTTGTAGGATGATAAAAAACAGGATGCAATTTTTGTTACGGAGTCTCTTTAAAGCAGGATAGTCAGCCATAAAATCAAATTCCATTTACCCACTGCTTTGTGTTTATTATGCAGCCTGAAACCTGACCCTGCATTGCAAGCACTCCAATCTAATCATACATGTTTCTGCTGTAATAAATCTTATCTCAGTCAGCCTGGCTCTATTTGGTACATTGCTGAGAAAAAAGGAAGCTTGTCACCACTCCACCCACACTCCTGCTTTTTACTGATTGGCTAAGGGCAGTTCAGCGAGCTGCTAAAATACGATTGCAGTTTCTGGGAGGAAAAACAAACAAAAAAAAAAAAAAAGAGTAAGGGAGGAAATTACATCACGATTGCCAGCAGTCAGAGGGAACAAAAATGGAAAGTGCCAGGAACAGTTTTCTTTTTATTTACCCTATATAAAATTCACTGAAATCAAAAGTGGACAGTAGAATACATATGCTATTCAAGTAGAACAAGTATTTATCTACTTACATATGTGTTTTTTTCTTCTGAGATAATATGGCTGTCCCTCCTGCTTTAAAGCGGACCAGAACTCTTGCACAGCACACAATGCAAAGTCTTTTTCCCCAATATAGTTGCTAAATAAATGCACTGCTCTGTGTTCTGTGGTTCTTTACCCAGATAAAAGTGTCTAATTGGGTATCAGTAGCTGTGAATAAACGGCAGGAGCTCTGCCTCAGCAGCTCTCTTTGTACGGTAACCACTGAGGCTTAACTCTTTCAGAACTGCCTGTAAAGTGAAACCAAGTTAAAACTTCAGTTTCTTTTAGGATTTCCTTAAATTGTAATTAAGACAAGGTTATCCTGCAGTGGCTAATCAGCCTTTAGATCACCCCACTAGTCACTGCATAATGGCTACCCTAGGCCCCACCACTCTCTATGTCATTATGACAGTTGCAATATCTAAATGAATGATGAACACACACAGTCACAGCTACGTGCTGGGGGGCCCCAGGGACAGCAGCACTTGGGAAGATGCGGCGGTTTTGTGTGACTGTTTGCCCAGGTCTCCTTGACCACACTCACTACAGGGAATAGCAGTAAGTGTAAGCCAGCCAAGCAGGAGGGCAGAGGAGCTGCTGCTGCATACATAATCTGAGTAAGACACTTCCTGTATGTCTTGGTTTGACACCCCCTCTCACTATGTCACCCGGGGAAGCCTCACCCACTGCGTCCCATAATAAGGACACCACTGTCAATGGTGCACACAGCATGATGATGTTTTAGTCAACCAAGCTATTGCAAGAGAAGCTCTGCTCATAATGCTGGACCAGATGTGGCCTCCTAACCTCCAGCTAGCAAGCCCAATAATAGCTACATGCCTCCTGCAGAGATTTTTCTCTAAATTTCTATGTGCTAGTAGAGACCACAATTCCAAAACGAGACTTAGTGGAAAAGCAACTTGCATATTATTGTCCCTATAGGCACACCTTATTGTCCTGGACTGCTGACACTTTGGTTTTGTTGAGTGTCGGAGGAGGGACAGAGGAATTGTCATGAAACAAGTCATCGTCATCCGCAAACAGACCAGAAGCGGGTTTGGTTTTAGCTGTAGGATAGATAGCAAAAATTAGTGAATGAGTACAGTAGTAATAGTAAAAAAATGATTTAAAGTAGTAGGACTGCGCACTATGAATTCTTAACATAGTTTCAGTTGTTTATGAAACATCACACTATGGCTGGGCCTTAAAAGGAACCTGAAGTGAGAGGAATACGGAGGCTACCATCTTCATTCTCCAATAAACAATGCCACTTGCCTGACTTCTGTGCTGAATGAGAATGCAGATCTGATGTTGAGACTCTGGTCTGTCTCCACTGGCTGCACACTTGTTGCAGGTGTGTTATTTAAACAGAACTAAAGCCTAGGGTTCGGTTCACACACTACAATGCAAAACAGACTTTATTTGTAGCCACGCCTCCCTTCGAAAAAGCCGGTAGACCCGGCGAAACATGTCAGGGCTGCCGGCGTGGTGAAAGCACCTTCCTGCCTCGCGGCCTGCCGCCTCCTCACTCCCCACATCCACCCCTTGCTGACCTGAGGCACCCCTATGGTCTCCTTTGCTGAACGGCCATCACAGCTGCCTGTTTGTTTGGGACTCTGCTCTGTTATCACAGTCTGCCATACCAGCACATTGGATCAGATTTCCATGCTTGACTGAAGATTACTCCCCCAGCCTTGGGCTCCAGCACATGGGGTTGAGAGACCAGGCAGCCTCCAGGAGCTAGCTGGACTCCGTACTGCTGTATCAGGATTGGGTATAGTATGGCTTATGCTTTGTGCCACATGCTTGAACTGTGCCTACTACAATCTGCATCTGATCCGCTTATGCTGGCTATGTTGTTTCATTGAACTGTTTACTTGCAGATGCCATTCCAGCCCCATGGCTATTGTTGGTCATTTAGATCTACCCTGCTTCAGCTATTTTGTGCCGGCTTATTTGTTGTGACAATTTCATTGCTTTTTTTGTGATAGACTCTACTCGCCTAGGCCTCATGTTGGCAGGACGTTTTTGGGATCCCCGATCACGTTAGGTGGTCTCAGGTAGCGGTGTGTCTGGATGTTTGGATGGTCGGGGGATTGTTGAGCGACGCCCCTTGGTGCTTTTTAATATGTTTAATTATAATATTAATACATTTTGTAATTTTTCACTTTATTTCTGATTTTTGTGATTTGTGACATATGCCCCCCAGACCCCCCTTTTTCCTTTACTTTTAGGCTTTATTTGTACTTTTGCTGGGTTGGAAATGCAGATTTTATAAATACAATCGATTCACACGATGTTTGATCTGTTGTGGTCAGGAGAACACAAAGTCTTGACCTACACAATTTTTCTGGGCCAGTGGATGCATTTCCTATAGAAGGCTCTGGTGGAACGCATTCGCCTCCTGAACTCAACGGACCACCAGAGCAGATCTGGCTGGATGTTGGAGTTTTGGTTCAAGTGCAAACTGAACTCAGCATGACAGCCGGCAACTGACTTTGTTTATAAAGGAATGAAGATGGCAGCCTCCATGTTACTCTCGCTTCAGGTTACCTTTAAATAAAGTACACATCCCATGAATGTCTAATCAGTAGATTCAGAAGATACTGCTTGGACTGCTGTATTTTTCTTATAAAATAACAAAATACATAAGAAAAACTGTCCTGTAACAACTTCAACATGGAAATATTCTTAAAGGAAACCTGAGTTGGGGACATAAAATGTATACGTACCTAAGGCTTCCTCCAGTCCCCTTCAGGCTGATCACTCTTTTGCCGCCTCCCCGAGCTGCTTTGATCCCCCACTGAATAGCCCGACACATTACTAAAGTCACGCTCAGCTGCGCACTCCCGTGACCGGGAGCGTTCTGGGCCTGCACAGTACTATTGCGCAGGTGCAGAAAGCTCCTGGCTACGGGAGCGTCAAGGGGAGTGCGCACTGCTGGACTGCACATGCGTCGACTGAAGCAGACTGGTGTATTTACCAGGTTGCCTAGCGGAGGATCGAGGCAGCAATCGGCCTGAAAGGGGCTGGAGGAAGCCCCAGGTATGTATACATTTTTTATTATGTTCCCATCTCAGGTACACTTCAAAACACAGAACTATTGCCTTGAACAAATATAAACAATACCACAGCTAAATATAAAAATAAAAAAAAATCAAATCACAAATAAAACCAGAATGATGACAGTTGAGATTAATGTTGCCAGTAACTGGCAGGAGCATTATAAAGTTTTTACCTGTAGGCAGGGCTGGAACTGATACACCAAACATCCCATCTTCATCATCAAACAGACCTGTGCTTGTTGCAGTCTTTGGAGCCTCTGTAGGAGTTGTCGTTTTTCTCTTATCCTTGTCGACCAAGACAGAGGAGTTGATCACATTTTCTCCACCTGAAGGAAAAAAGCTTGTATAATTGAAAACAGCCAGTGAACGCCCTTTCTCCTGAAAGAGAGCGTCATAATGTGGACAGATTTAATAAATTATTCTCCCTGAGGGGAAACCAGGAGGTGAAAGCTGCAACAAAAAAACACAAACATGCCTAGGTAGAAGGATGCAGGGCTGTATGAAGTCAGTACAAAAATCGTCCAACTCTTCAGTTTATGAAACCACCGACTGCAGGTAACCAAAATTACTCAGACTCCAACTCCTCGACTCCACAGCCCTTGGAGGCCTATGGAGTGGGTACAAAAATCATCCGACTCCTCAGTTTATGTAACCATCAACTCCAACTCCAGGTACCTAAAAATGAATTGCTCCAACTCTGACTCCACAGCCCTGAAAAGCCTCTGGACCCTTCCGTGTCTTCCTTGTTTGGGACTCTGGAATATCACAGATGTAATCCTCTAAATGCATGAACGCAGCGTACTCTGCGCAGTAGCAGGGAGCCACTTGTGGATGAGCAGTATGGCCGTGCTCGTACACAGTGGGTAGTGGGGCAATGATAACATATCTGACAAGGTCTTGTTTGATATGTTCCAGGGTCGGTGCGTGTCAACAGTGGGGGAGGACGAGGACATGGGAAGCCTGTGGACTATCCAGAGGCTTTCCATTAACTATGCAAGTACCGTATATACTCGAGTATAAGCTGACCCGAGTATAAGCCGACCCCCCCAACACTCACCTACAAAACCTGGAAAAATGATTGACCCGAGTATAAGCTGAGTAGGATAGTAACGCAGGCAGTACATTACAATGCCACACGCCATTATACCACAACAAACCTGTGGTGGTGAATTGCAGTGCAACAAAGCAGCTGTTATGCTACAAAGTCTTAATGTGAACACAGCCTTACTATATACTGTGAACTTAAATTCAAATGGACTATAATTCAGTAGACAGTGCACAAAAGTGCATGTGTACTTGTGGCACTGTGAGGAAAGATCACCCCATCCAGAGTGGAGTAGCATGCGTGGCAGACCTCTGTGTACCAACTCCATATGTGCTGAGTGATGTTTGCCCATATTGTGCTGTTGGCATGTATTGATTGTAATGGCAAACCTCTGTGTGTCTCCCTTCACTCCCCTTTGCACACTGCTACTGTGCTGTGCCAGATTTTGATTGCCTTGTGCTGCCCGAGTCTACCAGACACCATAATATAATTGTATGTGGTTTAGCTGAGCAGTGATGAGAGCATGTCCCCTCGCCATGTGCACTGCATCCCATAGCTGATTACAGTGAATCCCATTATATGCAAGCTTACCACCATGCCACCGTGCTGCTGCCTACCAGAATAAAGCCAAATGTACAGTAGCAAGATCCTCTATGTCCCTCAGCTTTGAGTGTCCCCCTCGGCAAAAGCAGAGTGTTGCGTGGTTCCTTGGCTAACGGACCGACAGTGAGCATTCCTCCGTAGCTTGTTAGTTGAACTTTCTGTTTCCAATAGCGCCATCTATTGGCACCTGTATGCCATTACAGGCATAATAGCTAATAGAAAGTTTAACTAACAACAAGCTACAGAGGAATGCTCACTGTGCGGTCCGTTAGCAAAGCAACCGCGCAACACTCTGCTTTTGCGGAGGGGGACACTCAAAGTTCAGGGACACGGATGATCTTGCTACTGTACATTTGGCTCTACTCTGGCGGGTAGCGGCATGGCGGCATGGTGGTAAGCTTGCATCTAATGGGGATTGCAGTAATCAGCTATAGGATGCAATGCACATGGCGAGGTGACACGCAGTTATCACCGCTCAGCTAAACTAGGTATACTGCGGTGCCTGGTAGACTGGAGGGGGGGGATGTTTGGGTCTGCAACTACAGGGGACTCGAGTATAGGCCGAGACCCCCACTTTTGGACCACTTTTTTGGTCTCAAAAACTTGGCTTATACTCGAGTATATACGGTATCTGTTTTTTTTCTTTCAGCTTTTGCCATGGGTACAGTTTAAGTATAATCTTCAAGGACTCGTCTACCAATCACAGAGTTTAACAAACAATGTAAATCCCAAATTTAGACCGGCTTCAGAGTGGGACGTACACATTTACACACAAAGATTTCCTTCCTTCTGCTTTTAAATATATAATACAGTATTCGTTTTCATATAATCCCTAGTTTGCTGAAAACAAGGCAAAGGTGATATTTTAGCAGAGAATGTTTTAATCTTTTGTAGCACTCTTGTCCGACAATATAAAACAGCAACAGCCTATGGAGTAGAATCAGAGCCGTGTAGTTTCCTCAGGAATAAGAATGGCCTAATCTGTCCATTTTACATTTCCATACACGTCACAGACATCACAACTCCATTAGCTCCTCACCTGGGAAAAGGGAAACTCCTCCATAGGGCGGCTTCTTCTTCCCTTCAGGTGGCAAGGTTTCTAGAGACAGAGAAACACTTTAAATATGAGGCTTTTTGAGAATTTATATGTCTCACTTTAAAAAAAAAAGTATCCTTTATTAAAGCATCCTATCAAAAGGACAGTAGAGTTAACACGCAGCAGTGTTCTCAGGATGAATATAAATATAAAAATCTTTATTAAACTGGGACATATCCCGTAAAAGCAATTAAAAAAACAGCAACCAGCAGGGCACAGTGGCTCAATTCATCAAATTATATAAGTATGTAATCACACATAGTATACACTATAGCTACATCAAGTAGCAGAGTACTCGACAATAAAGTCCCAAACACTTGCCACAAGGATAACATGGTGATAATAAATCTGTATTACCAACAGTAAAAGATAATGAGGTAGATATAGATAGAGAGCAAGCCCGCTCAGACACACTAGGATGATGCATCCTTCATTTTCTCTTTTTGATGTTTCTCCTTTTATGTATAACTTTCTTATCTACTATTCATTGCCGCACATGTCCTATTTTACCGACCATTACTTTAGACAGGACGCGATTGGGCTAGCGCGTCATGTGAACACCCGCAGCTCCATTACGTCAGCATGAAGTGGCCACGTCTTGCAGGAAGTCAGGGTGGCGTTCGCCTGATATATAAAGGGAACGGGTTTTTAATCCATTATCCTCTGAAGAAGCAACGGTGTTCCGATACATGTGAGGGACGGAACGGCCAGGGGCTACACTTGGGACGTCTGTGGTAAGCTTTTTGCATTTTCTACCTTTCAGGGATCCTCTTGCTACATTTAAATGTGTCTGAGTGGGCTTGCTCTCTATCTATATCTACCTCATTATCATTATACTATTGGTAATACATCTTTATCCTTGAGTGGCAAGTGTTTGGGACATTATTGTTGAGTACTCTGCTACCCGATGTACCTATACTATGTGTGATTACATACTTATATAATTTGATGAATTGAGCCACTGTGCCCTGCCGGCTGTTTTTTAATTGTTTTTATGGGATACGTCCCAGTTTAATAAAGATTTTCATATTTGTATTTATGAGAGTGTACTTGTGATCCCTTATTTGAAGTCGCCATATGGGTAGCTTTCTCTTGGTGTATGAATATTGCTTGTTATATCCAACGCGATGGTATTATATATATTTTGGCTCCTTTGCGGTGTTCAAGCAGTTTGTTAGTTGGTCAGAATATTATAACAAAACAATGAATCAAACACCAGGCGTGAATTATCACACAAAAATACAGTCAGGACAGATTCTCTCATGAAGCAAGGTGAAACATTTGCATCAGGCGCCAAAGATTACAGGGGCAGCATGTTTGTACTGTGTTTACACTAATAGCGTGCAGTCAGAGTAAGAGAAGAAGCAAGTGGAAAGTGAGGTGAAGAGGTCATCATTAGGGAAAAGCAGCTTGTTGTGTTGTGTGAGGAGTCTGACAGTGAGTGAGGAGGGGGAGTCAGGAGAGCAGCAGTGTTTCATTTGAATTGCACAACAGAAGTGAGGAGGTGGCACTGTTATCCTGGCTGAGGGTGAGCAGCTTGTTTGTCACAGACTTACTGCCAGCCAGTATGTTATTGTGTTGAGCTGCAGCATGTCATGTGAGAACATTAAATGAAGCAGAGTAAATTGTCGGGTACTGTGCAATCATTCCATAATGGGAAGGGGGGGGGGGGTGCATCCTCACAAGTCTGCCTCAGGCAGCAAAAAGTCTAGAACCGACCCTGAATACAGTTACCCCTTACCCTTTGCTTCCAACATAATGAACTCAAAACTTTCCACAGGGCCCTCTAGCATGTCAGACTTTCACCAGCAATGAGGTTGGGTATCAATACATAACCTTGCAATCCATTTAAATACTACCAAACAGATTGTCCTTTATTTAAATCAAAATCTGCCAACCATACAACATCTAACCATTGTCCCCATATCTTTTCAAACTTGTGTGGTGCTGCTCTATGGAAATAAATGTGTTTTTTTTCTAGACATCATGGGAACATTTTGAAGCCCCCTCCCCAATCCTCTGTAGATAACTCCCCCAAATCTTGCACCCTCTTTTATAGAATTTCAGAGGAAATTTCTTTAAGAAGAGGCTCAGGAGTAAGGCACCCCATGCCGAAGTGTCTCACATTTTTAAACATTTACAGTGCAAGTGAAATTTCCTATTGTCAGATGCTCTTACCAGGTTTGATTACAGGGGCCATTTCTGGTGGCTTGCGTTCCTTCGGATTGATGTCTGAGAAAAGATCACCCTGAAATCAAATGAATTTTTTTTTTTTAAATTAAAGACAGTAGAAGTTACCTGCTGATACAATGGAGGTTGAGTAAAAGGTGTTTTTTGTGGGAGTTCAAAAGAAAATTTGAGTAGTTGTATTCAGCTATTCATATGTTAATTATTGTCAAGACATTTTATAGAAGGAATAAAGAAAACATATTCATAGTCATAGTATACACCAAGTGGGAATAATACTCTCTAAAAGGCCCCAGTGTGTCACTATGTATGTAATAAAGAAATTACCAGTCCAGTTGCCCTTTTTAAGGTGCCCAGCATAGCCAGATGCCACCCATATGTATGACACTGTAGTGCTGTAGGGTTACATTTGCCACGCCCTTCCCTGGAGCCAGACATACACATACCCATTAATGTGGCAGTATGGAATGATATCATGCTGGAAATAAACATAGCAAGAACGGATTCTTAAAAGGGACTCCGAGCAGTGCAGAAACTATGGTAAGATGCATATCATTTTAAAGCTCTCTTTCTCCTCTTTCCAATGATATATAAACCGCCGCCCTATGCCTTTTAGTTTTCGCTATTTTCACGATTGAAATTGCAGCGGCCGCGATTTCGATCGCGAAAATAGAGAAAACTAAAAGGCGTAGGGCGACGATTTAGGGGTCGTCAGAAAGAGGAGAAAGAGAGATTTAAAATGATATCCATCTTTCCATAGTTACATTGTATTACACAGGGCGACTTTTTTTCAAAGTCAGCAGCTCCATTCAGCAGAAAAAGTCGCCCTGTGCAATACAATGTAACTATGGAAAGATGGATATCATTTTAAAGCTCTCTTTCTCCTCTTTCTGGCAACACCTAAATCGTCGCCCTACGCCTTTTAGTTTTCTCTATTTTCGCGATCGAAATCGCGGCCGCGGCAATTTCAATCGCAAGAATAGCGAAAACTAAAAGGCGTAGGGTGGCGGTTTATATATCATTGGAAAGAGGAGAAAGAGAGCTTTAAAATGATATGCATCTTTCCATAGTTTCTGCACTGCTCGGAGTACCTTTAAAACCCAACCAAACTCTGTCGGTGAACGAACTGCAAAGCACTTTGAGTTATGCAGGTTTAGCCTAATGCACATCATCTGTTCAGAAGAAATGCAATGTAAAACCATCAGTTACACGCAGTAACACAAACTTCCAGAGGTGCTGCTGTGCACAGTGTGAGAATCAGCTTTCCATGGCTGACCTTCAATAGATCAAATGTTATGATTTTATTTTATCATTAAAGATATGCTAACCTCTTCTTCATCATCGTCATCATCAAAAAGCCCCTTTCCACCACTGAAGAGACCGCCTTTGTTACCAAAGAAGTCCTCATCAGTAAGTTTAGGTGGTTTGAAGATGTCATCCTCTTCATCTAGCAAGAAACACAAATAATACCACACTTCAAAATTTGGTACAGGGAATCTTAATCATACAACATTTAGTCCTGAGGACACGGCCCTACAGTCCTGAGGACACGGCCCTACAAGTACCTTATGTTGTGTAGCGACATTCATACACCAATACATAGTATCAAAATCAAGTCTAAAATAGGTATTGAGTTGCCACGTGGCCTGGCCTCCATCCTACCACAGCGATTGAGAGGGGTTCTTTGCTCGCCCCCCCTCCACCTGCCAAAAGATGGGGCGCCAATAGCCCCCTCAAACAAAGTGGAATATGTCAAATGTATGCCTGACTTCTGAACTTTTGGACATTGTTCTTCTCAGCGGCGGTTCCATTGTCCCTTGGTGCCGATATATTTGCTACTATATATTACAAAGTGGAATATGTAATGGAGGCGTCAAGAGAAGACAGCACTCCAATATAACCTCCTTGAACCAAGGGGAAGGGGGGGGGGGGGGGGTGCTATGATCATAAGTCAATAAGTGGTGTGGGTTAGCCAAGAGGGATATGGTTGGCCTGTCTGTAAATTGCCTCCAAAGGCACTATATCCACAACACGTACCAAACAAGGACTGTTGCAAAAAGTGGAAAACTGAAGGTGAACTATTTACACAGCGAGTCCTTTTCTACATGTTTCAACCAGTTAGGGCCTCATCAGGAGTACACATTCTAAACACGGTAGCATATGAAAAAAAAAAAAAAACACTGAGTCAAACAAAAGTACAACCCAAGTCAATCGCTGTGGTAGGATTGAGGCTGTGACAAGTGGAAACTCAATACCTATTTTAGACTTGATTTTTATACTATGAATTGTTACATGATTGTCTCTACACTAGACGATCACAGGTACTTGTAGGAGCGTGTCCTCAGGACCAAGTGTTGCAAGAAACACAAATAGACATGAAATCTACAGGTAAGAAGAAGACAGGAGACAGTGGCATCAATTCACTAAGCTTTATCAAACGCTTTATCAAATGTTTGATAATTTACCTCATGGGTAAAATCTAATTTTGAATTCACTAAGGTGTTATACGTTTATCGAATGAATTATGAATGAATGAATAAAACATTTGATAAATCTATAACACCTTAGTGAATTCAAAATTAGGATTTACCCATGAGGTAAATTATCAAGCGTGTGATAATGCGTTTGGTAAAGCTTAGTGAATTGATGCCACTGGCACAATTACATCTAGAATTAAGTAGTAGTAGTAGGTGTAATATTGCTCAAATATAACAGCTGGCAATATTTAACAAGAAAATAGTTTGTGTTCCAAAAATCACACATTTCTAACATACAGATCGCCAATGACACTCATATTGCAAAGCATGCTGGTATTTCTAACAAAACCTTTTTACTGCCTGTGTGCTTGCAGGCACCTGTGCAACACAGAACAAGCAAGTGCACTCAATAGCTTCACTTGATTAAGAGAAAGACAAAAAATGTGAGGGATTCTGCAGTCTGTGTAAGCTGATCTCCACGCTCCTCATGTCTATTTCAGCTTAAATGACAACTGAAGCAAGAGGGATATGAGGGCTGTCATTTTTATTTCCTTTTAAGCAGTACCAGTTGCCTGGCTATCCTGCTGATCCTTTGCCTTTAATACTTTTAGCCATAGACCCTGAACAAGCATGCAGCAGATCTGGTGTTTCTGACATTATTGTCAGATCTGACAAGATTAGCTGCAGGCTTGTTTCTGGTGTTATTCAGACACTACTGCAACCAAATAGACTTGTAAAGCTGCCAGTCAACTGGTATTGTTTAAAAGGAAATAAATATGGCAGCCTCCATATTATTCTCACTTCAGTTGTCATTGAACAGCGGTTGCATGAACATATTTCAAAGTAACCCAATCACTGTTTTCCTTGCAAACAAAAGGAAGCTTGGATTTGTGAAAAAAACTATACTACATTATTAGACATAAAAACTTTTTTTTTCCTTCTGAAGGGAACCTAAGGCATACATCTTCATTCCCATATAAATAATGCCAGTTGCCAGGCTGTCATGCTGAGCTTTTGGCTTTAGTTGTTTTTGAGTCACACACCTGCAACAAGCATGCAACCAGTGGAGACACACCAGAGTAAAAACATCTGATCTGCATGCTCATTCTGGGCCAGTGACTTAAAGGGGAACTGAAGTAAGAGGTATACGGAGGCTGCCATATTTATTTCCTTTTAGTCAATACCAGTTGCCTGGCAGCCCTGCTGGTCTGTTTCTCTGCAGTAGTATCTGAATAACACCAGAAACAAGCATGCAGCTAGTCTTGTCAGATCTGACTTTAAAGTCTGAAACACCTGATCGGCTGCATGCTTGTTCAGGGGCTATGGCTAATAGTATTAGAGGCAGAGGATCAGCAGGGCTGCCAGGCAACTGGTATTGCTTAAAAGGAAATAAACATGGCAGCCTCCATATACCTCTCTCTTCAGTTCCCCTTTTAAAGTATTAGAGGCAAAGCATCAGCACAGAAGTCAGGCAACGGGCATTATTATTAGACATCCACATTCCTCTCACTTTAGGTACCCTTTAAGCATTGTGCATATGCTAGATGGTTCTTGGCTGAGGTAGACGGCCAGGGCCGCCTCTGCCAAGACTCTAGCGTGCGCAATGACTCCCAACCTCCCTCAACGCGCCGGTGGGCGAGTCGCCTGGATGATTATCTTGGCTGAGCGCACAAGGCCATTGTTCCCCTCACCCCAGTGAAGAAATGGAAGTCACAAAGAGCTCATTGCTGGAAACGTTGTGTGGCCCATGTCTGTAATGCCTGCACTTTGATTCTGCAATAAAGCGGGTATATTGACTTGTATCACTGGTTGAGAGACCTCCATTCCTTCAGTGGACTACACATAAGGAGATGGTGCGGCACTCTACAGCATTGATTGTTTTTTTTTCCTATTCACCCCGCACGCTCCATGTTGCACTGACAGCCCTACTTCCCCATGCACAGCAAAAGAAAGCATCGATAGTCTACAGGCTAGCGACATGTCTGAACAGACTTCGCTCCAAACTGTCGCCCAAGGGATCGAGTCCCAATCCCTGCAGGGCGACAGTTCTTGTATGTGTGAGCTTTTTACAGAGTAAATATAAACTATTGATGGTCTGCATGTGACACTGAAATCATTTATATGTATCTGATCAGACAGCACAGACAAGCCTACCATCAGAGGGAGGTCTTTTAACTTCTCTCTCCTTTTCTTTCTTGGCTTTGACTTCCGATGCTATGGCTGTGAGTTAGAAACACAAACGTTAAGCTCTTGAAAAAGAACGAACAGCTAAGTTACAGTACATAAAAGCTGTATATGATAAAGATACATCATATAAACATTAGCAAGATTATTACGGTAATTAAAGTTAATGAAGCAGGGAGCAATGTACAATAACTCGCAATATAGGCATGCAGTCATCTTGCAATGTACTACAAATTGAGACTGTAAGCCGAAATGCAGACGAGTACTTTTATGGGCCATTTCTAAATAACAGTAAAAAGCTGCCAATGTCTTCCACTCCATTAGTGTCTATAGTACACTACTGTATATAGGGCCTACTTATAAATAAAATGTAAGGGCCTGTCTTCATGCATTTTGTGCACAAAAAAATTGCAACCAATGTTAATCATTGGGCTAATTCCCGCTTGAATGTGTTTTTCACATGCAGAAAAAACTATTGACAGCAATGCCAAAGTGTCAGACAAGTCAAGCAGAAAAACTGACACACAGGAAAAACTGATGAGTGGAAACAGGCCCTTAACTAAAGAAAGGGTCTTTTTGAGGTTTTATTTACTGTACTTTCACGTTCTAATTTTACTTTACTGCTTCTGCACACTAATAGACAGACAGTAACTGAAGGAAATCTAGGGTGGGGGACCACAGCTCTATGTGTGTAACAGTATCTTTGAGAAGACTAGAGAAAAACAAGCATACTCTACATATAGTGTAGGTGTAATTTGTGGGCTAATGCCCTGAGAGGAAAGGTCTCACCCAGATGATGTGGCTGGGATTCCCTGTATGGGCTGCCAGCTACTGTGCTTGTGTCTCACTCAGGCCGGGGATGTGGCAAGCTGCAGGTGGCAATCCTCCAAGATGGATTCCTGTGCCTGTGGCATCTGGTGTCCAGTAATTTGCACTACAGAGTTGGTGGAGGTTGGACAGCTGAAGGCACGCCATGTGTGCCAAAAGAGTGCGCTCGGCGGGTACGAGCCCAGCTGGCTGTGTGTGCAGTAAGTGAATAAGGAGACACAGCCGTAGTTAGCCACTGGAGCCAGGCAGGTAAGTATAAGCCTTTTAATGCAAATAAGGCATATACTTACCTGCCTGGCTCCTGCGGCCAACTACCGCGGTGTCTCCTCATCCGCTGTCTGACATCCATCGACTCTGTAGTGCAAACTACTGACACCAGAAGCCAACGGCACTGGAATCCATTTTGGTTCCCCATCTGCAGTTTGCCTCAAGCCACGTCCCGAGTGGGACACAAGCAAATAATTAAGATTTCTGACTTTGGGGTGAAGCGGTTAGGCTGCACAATTTGCTTCTTTGCCACAAATGATTTATGCAGCAATCCAAGACTTGATCGCGTCAAATGTAGAAGAGTACACGATGCATCCACATTTTTCCATATCTTAGCTGCAATAGTTAAATTACACTATTCTGAACTAGGATTGTACACAAATTACTTTGTAAATATCACAGATAAGCATTTACTCACATACACATATTATATATGTACTTACAGGACTGATCAGCATCCTGACGTTTTGGGATTTCTGCTTGTATCCGAGCAGCCAGTTCATCAGCGAATGACTTGGTTCTAGTCTTTGTCTGCAGACACACGCAGAGATTCATCACTGGGTCTAGTTCATATTCTACTTCCCTATTACAAGGCAAATACCTGCGATGTGTGATCTAGAACAGTGTTTCTCAACATTTTATTGGTATGTACCCCTTTTAAAAACCTGTACTCAACAAGTACCCCCTAGCATAGTAAATATTATCACAAGTACCCCTTGACCAATATATTTAATCGTAGTACATGATAATTGGTTCCAAGCATTTACTATTGCTTTTAATTAGCTAAAACACTAAGTTGGTGTTGTTTAAATAAGATTTATCATTTTCTAAAACTCTAAATTTGTTATTCTTGGTTAAGTATACCAAGGCCGAGTACCCCCTGGAAGCATCAGAAGTACCCCCTGGGGTACACGTATCACATGTTGAGAACCTAGGATCTAGAAGACATGGCAATGCCATTCCAATTCTGGACACGCATTACCTTGGCATCATTTTGTTCCACAGATTTATTGGTAATTTTCAATTGGTTGACTTGATCATACGCCATGCTGCTAATGTGAGGGACTGACATGGTTAACTGTATTTGTAAATATGTTTGCATACCACTTGCACTGAGCACCTTATTTCATTCCTGACGATGGCCTGATTATGGGTCGAAACATGTAGAGTCGCTGTGTGAGTAATATAAACTTCTTCTTGTGGGATGAAGCTCATTTTAGAAGATAGTACACCTGGGCCCTAGGATTGAATCATTCTATACATAGTCTTTTTTATTGTTTATTTTTGCTTTAAATCTTCTAAATTGAAAGTTAGGAACATCAGCTCAAGCCTGACTAAAAGTATACACAGAAGAAAGAAAACCCTATCAGTGACTGTAGTAAAGATATACAGAAGGACTGCCCCTAATATAAAACTTAACTTTTAAGAAACATGCAAATAAAATATTAAAATGATAAATGGATTGACATTTTAATATTCTTCCCTCTAATTTGCTTAGACCTGTAGCTCACACATGCGGCTCATTATACACTTTAATTTTCTAAATTTTCAGCAACTAATGCTAGAGACTGTGCAGCTGCAAAAAGATTTTTTTTTTTTATAAAAATAACAAATCCAAGAAAGCCTGGATGAGACTTACTGAGCACTAGAGGGAGCAAAATGATCACTTTAATGATCAAACAGAAGTGTTCCCTTCTACAGACACTGCAAATGGTTTTGTACAGAAAAGTGACCATGTTATTTTATAAAACTTCCAAAATCTTTTCAATGAATACTAATGTTGGAGCACTCTGTATATGTAAATATGAACAAATCGGGCTCCAGTTCTGAAACTGGGATTAGAGGAGGTAGGCAGTCACTTGATCTCTTAATACAAATGCGTAGAATAAATTGCTGTCTGTGACTGTCCTACTTCTAACCTCTGAAAAATCTCAATTTATTTATTTTATTTTCATAACTGGTTTCTATTGAAATGCAATTCAAAAAACTATGTAAGTGAAGACTGTATTCCCGAAACAATGTTTTTGCAATAAACATCTCAGCATGCATTTGCAAAGGATCACTGGTGCCCCAAGAGCTCGCCATTTTTCTTCCTCACAGTTCTTCCTCCCCACTAAAGGCCCATACACATGCCAGATAAAACTCCGCTGATGATAACCGCCTCTGCTGAGAATCCACAGTGTGTACGGCACCCCCAACCGCTCGGTCAACGATCGGACCCAGTTGATCACTTTGGCCGAGTGACAGTCAATAACGTTGTTCTCCACTTACCCAACACACCATGTGACATTCCTGCTGAGTCATTCTGCCCCCCCCCCCCCCTGCATAGAATAGTAAACATCGCTGGCTTGCATCTACAGAGCCTCGGCCCCAGTTTGGGGTCCTGATTACCATCGGGCCACATTGATTGAGCCAGTGCCTTAAGTCATCTTTGTAATCCACAATGCAGGTCCCAGTCCCCCAATGTGGTAGCACATGGAAGGAGTGGAAGCGCAAGTAGGCTGCTTGATGTCAGTGAGATTTTTTTCTTTATTGCCTAGACGAAACATTTTGTAATATTACTCGAATGTATGAGTTTGGAGGCCATTGGAAGAAAAGGGATCACAAAAGTTATTTTCTTGATAACAACAGATTTCTGTGACTTTGGTAATAAATATAAATGACCAAAAATAACATCAGTATTTCAGGATAATTCTATACCAATCGGAAATATATAAATACACAATAGCAGATCTTACAGATTTATCATTCTCTTCTTCATCTTCTTTGTCTGATTCTCCAAACAGATCTGAGCCGTTTTCTTCATCCTCGTCACTTAGGGCAGCATGCTGGTGAAATGGACAGATTTAGTGATGTTATTCAAAATAGAGCCTTCCAAGAAAATGCCCAAATGGGGAGCCACACATACAGGCATCTAGGTGTGGCAGGTAGGAACGTTCTGTGCACACCTGCAGCATTCATTTACATAATGTTGACACATTTTCTGCAGCACTTTACAGAGTACACCAAATACATATTCCTAACTGTGCATGTGAGAGGCTCACAGCCTAATGTGCCTACAACTGTCTAGGGCCAATTCTGTGGGAGAAATCAATAAACCTACCAATATGGGGCAGTGTGGCTGGGCCCTATGGCTCGCTGGCACACAGGGTGTGATGATTGACATGTGTGGTGAATGGATCAGCTGCCTGCTTCTAGAGTAAAGTGAACCTAAATCAAAAGAGAAAGAACAAGTTTAACTTACCTGGGGCTTCTACCAGCCCCCTGCAGCTACCCTGTGCCCTCATCGTCACTGAAGGATCCTCTAGTCTCTCGTAGTGCCCCTCTTTCTTCTGGATGTGCGGCCCTGATCCTCATGCCTCCTGATCGCGCTCCCATGGATAAAGATCTACGCATGTGCAGTATGGGAAAATCTTTGCTGTACATGCCCAGAACACTCCTGGCAATGGGAACGTGATCGAGGACGTGCATGAGCAGTGGCCGTTGAATCGCCGAGTCTCCTGGCCAAAAGAGGGGCGCTGCGAGGGACTGGAGGATCCCTCAGTGATGGCGCGGGCACAGAGCGGCTGCAGGGGGCTGGTAGAAGCTCTAGGTAAGTTAAACTCGTTTTTTTCTCTTTCAAACTGTTTTAAAGTGTTAACTTTTGTACACCATCTCTGGGAAAATATGTAGCTTAATAAAAAATATTTGTACCACAGTATCTGTTTATTTTTTCCATCACCCCCTTTCACCCTCTTACTTTTTAAGCCTGTAGTGATCTGTATTGAAAAGAACATAATGAATAAAATTGCTTATTGTTTACAATATTCATTTATAAATTATTTAGTCAGTGTATGCCCTTGTAAAATCTTTCCTCTCCCTGATTTACATTCTGACATTTATCACAGGTAGAGACATCTTTTGTTCTGCCAAGTGATCTGTACGGAACGTTCATTACTTAAAGAGTAACTGTCAGGCTACAAAAGCTAATTTAGACCTCTATTCTCCTGTGTTAAACAATTTAGACGGAAGCCAAAAAGGCAATACTGAAGATAAAAATCTCTCTTACATTTGATGTGTGCTTATCAGCAAAGCTGTTATTCCCAAGCTTTTAAGAAGACGCAAGCCGTATTCCATACTGCAAAGCATTCTGTGGCTCTCCCCTCGGCTGCTAATGAGAAGTTACAGGGTCAAGTAACAATAGCATGTAACTCAGACCAGCGCACAGCACTGATAACTCTCCCGGCAGAGTACACTGCAGGAGTCCGCTATTGTTCCTAGCCACATGGCTAATTAATATTCACTGCACACTACTGTTATTCAGTACGAGCTTTTCTGTGATCAGGAAGCAGGGAGGACATGATGACACATTTGGCTTCATAGGAGACAGACAAACATGGAACCTGCCATGAGCTGTCAGGAGCATCATTCTCTGCATATACTATATAAAGATTCTGTGAAATCCAAACGTGGACAGTGAAATGCATATGTAATGTAAGTACAGCCTATATTTAGCTACTGATATATGTGTTTATTTTCTCTGAGACCCTATACCTAACAGCTCCTCTTTAAAGTTCTATGCACAGAGGAATATTCTACTTGCTTGGCAGTTGGAAAAAGCTGTTATTTCCCACAATGCAATGAGGTTTACAGACAGCAAACTTTTAAGATCATGGTCATGACTTCACACTGTGGGAGGAGTTTCACCACAATATCAGCCAAACAGACCCCCAAACAGCCAAACAGATCTATTTGAGAAAAGGTAAAGATTTCTTGTGGGAAAGGGGGTACCAGCTATTGATTGGGATGAGGTTCAATCCTGAGTTAAAGTTCCTCTTTATGCGCTGCTGCTAGTAGTAGTAGTTGTAGTAGTAGTCAATAACAATTACAAAAGCAACATTTTGGGCACATTCCTTTTGTGCCGGACCTACAAATATATTTTTGGATGTGGAATGAAACCAGGGTCCAGGAGGACCCTCAAACATAGGTAGAATATAAATGTTCCACAGCAGACATAATCCTGGTTAGGATATACCCAGTATCTGGACTCCAGCACAGCAAGAATACATGCGCTGGCAGCTTTTCTACTAGGTCTCACACAGTGCCAATAAGAGCCGCACAATTAGGCCGGCTTACCAGTGACGTGCCATCCATTTGCAAGGCAACGTGTTACTACCAGGGAGGAGGCTGGGCAAGGAGCCTACGCCTTCCTGGCAACTTCATCTATCCTGCAACAAAGAGCCAATGGTTCTTAAGGGCCAATCTGACAAAGGCAAACAAGCATTATTTATCCTTCTGGATATACCCCATGCTTCTCAATCATGTATTTCCATCACAAGGAACATTTCCTTTCCTCACGGAGAAGCCTCCCTGGCATCATGCAGCTATCCATGCACACTTGTGCAGCAGCCTTACCGGTTTCTGTTCATCTTCAGAATTGTTGCCAAAATCATCTTCTGATTCCTGTAAACATTTAAAAAAGTGATATGTTAGATTAATAAAGCACTCAAAACCTTTTCAAGAGCAAACTTAACATTTTATTAAAATGTAGAAAAGGTTATTAAAGAGACACTGAAGCGGAAAAAAAAAAAAGATATTGTATAATTATAGGATTTGTATGTGCAGTACAGCGAAAAAATAAAACATTAGGAGCAGAGACATAAGTCTAATACTGTTTCCAGTACAGCAGTGTTCTCCCCAGGCTCTTTTAGACGGGTGCTCCACCCGGCTAGTTTTGGTGACCACCCGGCTCACCTAGGCTCACCTCCTCCTATGCTATAAGCAGAGTGGCACACAGAAGCACCAGCCTTGCATTCTATCATCTCGCCCCACCCGGCTTCTTTTTCATGCCACTCGGCTACTATTAAATGCCACCCGGGTAGAAAAAAATTCTGCGGAGAACACTGTACAGGAAGAGTTAAGAAACTCCAGTTATCTATGCAAAAGAGCAATTAAGCTCCACCACTTTCAAAGTCGCAGAGAGCTCTGTCTTCTGAAGCTTGTTATCTCAACTGTCAGTTGCTGTATTGTTTTTTCTTCTGCAGAGTCTCTTTACATTGTGTCTGAGCACTGTAGCAGAAGCTTTAAAGAGACTCCGTAACAAAAATTGCATCCTGTTTTTTATCATCCTACAAGTTCCAAAAGCTATTCTAATGTGTTCTGGCTAACTGCAGCACTTTCTACTATCACAGTCTCTGTAATAAAACAATGTATCTTTCCCCTGTCAGACTTGTCAGCCTGTGTCTGGAAGGCTGCCAAGTTCTTCAGTGTTGTGGTTCTGCTATGAACTCCCCCTTCCAGGCCCCTCTATGCACACTGCCTGTGTATTATTTAGATTAGAGCAGCTTCTCTCTTCTCTCTTATCTTTTACAAGCTGGATAAATCGTCCTCTGAGCTGGATGGGCTTTCACATAGTGAGGAATTACAGACAAGGGCAAAGCTGTTTGCAGGAAGAAAAGAGCAGCCTTAAACTTCAGTGCATGAGAGATGCAGGGGGAAAGAAACACACAAATGATCTCTTGAGATTCAAAAGGAAGGCTGTATACAGCCTGCTTGTGTATGGATGTATTTTCTATGTGTGGACATACTGTACATCAACCTACTTCCTGTTTTGGTGGCCATTTTGTTTGTTTATAAACAAACTTTTTAAAACTGTTTTTAACCACTTTTAATGCGGCGAGGAGCGGCGAAATTGTGTCAGAGGGTAATAGGAGATGTCCCCTAACGCACTGGTATGTTTACTTTTGTGTGATTTTAACAATACAGATTCTCTTTAAAGCCCTAGCTCAGTCTCTCATTTTTTAATGGATACAACAGTCAATTTGCACTCATTACCAATTCACAACGCTTTCAGTATTGATTGCCAGTACTTTTTGCAACATGGAGGGGCGCTAACCAGTCTTTTCCTGTCAGTACGAATTACCTGACCCCTCGTCCCACCACTGCTGGTAAGAGACTAGCTCTTATGGCCAACACTGCAGCTACAGCAGGGCAAAATAAGGCTCTTCTGTACCTACAATGCTAACCAATAGGAGTTCCTGTTTAAACACTGCAAAAGGACACATGAGTGGTGGCTGTGTGTTCAAAGGGGAAAGTTGGCCCATAGCTGGAGAACACACACTCTCCCCTTGTTGCTGCTGCAAAGTTTTGTTAATGGATCCTGGCTGACATCACACACTCCAAAAGGAAATGCTCTGGAAAGGATGCGTCATGCATGAGAAACTGTGTGAGTAGTGGCCTAGTCCCCTATTTACATTGTCAAACAATAGAACTGAGAACTAAAGCTTAATGGACCACTGTCGCAAAAAAACCTAAAATGTAAAATACATTTGGACAGATACATATAAGAAGTGCATTTCTTCTCAAGTAAAATGAGCTAGGAATTCATTTTCTGCTATGTTGCTGTCACGTACAGAAAGTAGTAAACGTATGACAGAAATGACAGGTTTTGGACTTGTATATTTCTTCATGGGGTATTCTCAGAATTTCCTTTATTCTTTACAAAAGCACACCCTGGAAAGGATCTATACAAAGATGTCAGACGGCCTCCCACTTGCACAATATTTTGGCAGTTGGACAGAGCAACTGCTACTCAGTAAGTGCTCTTGAAAATAAAGAAAACACTGAGAATCCCCTATGAAGAGGTGGACTGGTCTAAAACCTATCAGTTCTGTCATGCGTTTTACTATCCACTGTCCCTTTTCCACTATCAGTGTTTGCCATGCTGAATCGCAAAAATGCAAATCGCTAGAGATTTTTAAATCGCTAGGGTTTGCTAACATAGGAATCGTGATAGGTATTTTCCACTATCGTTATTCGATTCTTACAAAAGCGCAATTGCGCCGCAGAGCGATTGTTACCCTCGATTTTGCTATGCAATGCATAGGTTTACATGAGGATATAATTAGCTAGATCTACAACATATATAATGTCTCACCTCTTCGTTTTCTTTTTCTTCCTCTTCCTCGTCACTGTCTATTACACTTCCTCTGTCATTGTCCACAGAGCCTTCTATTGAGAAAGAAAAGGGGAGGAGCCTGTTAACGACTGACATGCATACAGGCATACTACACATACATGTGTGTTTAAGATAAAAAGAAAATGGTATAGAACACATAGATCCCATAGTGTAAATTACAGAAAGTAATCAGCACTAATAAGAATCAATAGACTCATGAATACGTAAAGACATTAAACTTTTTTTTATTTAGGATCCTTTCATAGCTGTGCTATACATTAAAGTGGACCTAAACTCTTGTACAGGACAAAAAAAAAGAGAGAGAGATACACCCTGTATGTATTTAGAGAGTTAAACCTGTCTAATTCCCCCTCATCTGTGACTAATCAGCACAGTAATTTGATCTCTCCAGCTGTGTCAGCTCAGGACTCTCTGCTGCCATGGCAGAGCTGCTAATTTGTAAACACAGGATGTTAACCCTTTCTCTGCTTCCATGAAAACAGGAAGTAGACACACTGCAGATTTATTGCAGGATTTGTATCAGCTGTAGCAAAGAAATGTTTTTATTAAAGGTTATTATGCTATTGTGTATCTATTATAGCAGAGAAGAGGTTCTGGGTTCAGGTCCACTTTAACACGTCTGTTAAAGTGGAGCTGTCAGTCATACTATCTCAGAAGAAAAAACAGACAAGTAGATAAATACTTGCTCTACTTACATAACATATGTATTGCACTGTCCACATTTTAATTTTAGTGAATTTTGTATAGTGCAAAAAAATCAATTTTGTGTGTGTCTATCTTGAAGCCAATCCTGACATAATTTCCTCCCTTACTCTGTCTGTGTATCATTGCCCGCCCTCCTCCCAGTCTTCAGACACTCCCACCCAGCTCTGCAATAGAAAGTACATTGAGAAATATTGGCCAATCAAAGAAGAACAGGTGTGTGTGGGAGGAGAAAACAGGATGTAAAGAGGCTTCAGCCAATCAGGGTGCATTAGTTAAAGAGACACTGAAGCGAGACTAAATCTCGCTTCAGCTCTCATATATAGCAGGGGCATGTGTGCCCCTGCTAAAACGCCGCTATCCCGCGGCTGCACGAGGGTCCCTGACCCCCCAACCCACCCCCCGCAAACCTTGGTCGTCTTCTTGGTTGCAGATTCTGCTTCCTGGAGGCAAGGGCTAACGGCTGCAGCCCTGCCTCCCAGCGCGTCTATCAGACGCGCATCGCCGCCTCTCCCCCGCCCCTCTCAGTGAAGAAAGACTGAGAGGGACGGGGAAGAGGCGGAGATACGCGCTGACAGACGCGCGTGGGGCAGGGCTGCGGCTGTTAGCCCTGCCCCAATGCGGAAGCGCTCCCCCGCATTACGGAGGGGATTTGGGGGGACAGGGACCCCCGTTAAGCCGCGGGATAGCGGCGTTTTAGCAGGGGCACACGTGCCCCTGCTATATATGAGGTCTGAAGCGAGATCTATTCTCGCTTCAGACTCTCTTTAAGTCTGAGGGGAAAGTAAAGAAGAAAAAAAGAAAACCCAGCATGCTCTGCAACTTCCTTTGTGCAGCAGATGTACCAAATAAGAGCCAGGGAAAGTGGGGAATGATGTTTAATGGGGAAAAAAAATTAAGAGTGATTTTTAACTTTTGGATTGCCTGGTTAGCATCTTTATTACTTTTTTACCAGATAAAAATAAAAAAATTATTTTTGATTTAATGCCCGACAGTTACTAACAGTAATTGTATAATACCTTCACTTGACAGGTCTCCAAGGCCCACATCCTCTTGCTGCATGAATAATTGGGATCCAATTAAATAAGGTAGAGGCCGATCTATGTATAGATCCTGTGAAAACATTGGGCACCAATCAATCAACAAATACAGCTTCTATGCAGTTCAGTTTTTCTAAATAACTATCTTATTAGTTCAGAGCCACAACAGCTGGCTGCCAATTCATAGCAGGATTTTTGGGAGGATACCAACAGGAAGAATGTTTCAGGGCCAGTTTCCACTACTGCGAATCTGCATGCGTTTTCTGCATGCAGATTCGCACAAGCAATAGAAGTGGATGGGCCTGTTTCCACTTATGCAGGATTCTGTGCGGTTTGTCGTAGAGAAAAAATCTGCACGGCAGACCAATCAGAATTCGCACGCCGCACACCCGCACGAGATTCGTCGGTAATGTAACTAAATAGGAAAACTGCAAGCATTTTAGTCTTGCGGTTTTCCCAGCGTTTCCGCATGCGGTTTCGCTTAAAAACCCGAGTCAATGCATACCGGCATTGCCATGGTTGAAATCACGTTGCGCAAACCGCGAGCGATTCCGCATGAAAATCCACATAAACGCCAACGAAACCCCAATCGCATGCGGATTCATTGCCGCAATTTTCCCGTCGAAATCGCACCACAGTAGTGGAAACGGGCCCTCACACTTTTCTTCAAACTGTCAGACTCCAGCAGCAATCTGTACCGGGGAAATTAGAATTCATATAGAGGCACTGTAACCTAGGTGTTTGCCCAGTGAAATTAAAGTGTCACGCCCCTATTTTTCAGAAACCGGTCATCCCATCAATTCTGCTCTATATAATGCAGGGATTAACGGCAAACCTTATTTTCAGCTTGCTTACATGTAACTGTGTAAAGTGAGCCTTACAGAGTCATGTCAGCGCTGCGTAATATGTTGGCGCTTTATAAATACAACAAATAAATAAATAAATACAACAAATAAATAAATGTCAGTAACTGTTCTTCAGAGAAGCTCCTAAACTAGTCCCTACAATAGCCCCTGTTGTAGACTTACATAAATTTGTATAGAACCCAGTTAACTTCTTCTAGGTTTATGGGATGCGTGGGAACAGTGTACACTCAAGCAAGCATAAAGGGAACATACAAACTCCATGCAGATAGGCTTGATGCTTCCAACCAGCAAATGGAAGCTGTGCATAAACTGAAAAAATTACCATGAAAAAAAAATTTATGGTATGAAATTGAATTTGATGATTAGACAATGGCAATAGTATAGACCTTGTATAGAGGAGTTACTTGGAGTTCCACTTTAGTTTGTTGATCTATCTTACCTTCGGCTCCAGAATAAGCTCAACTCTTTCATTCACTTCTTCCTCCTCCGAGTCTGAATTTCCTGCCTTGATATCAAGCTGTTCAAATGCAGTTTCCAGCACTTGTAATCCATAATTTACAGCTTCCTGGATTTTTGGGATCAGTTCTGCCTCCTTTTGTTCCCTGGTTTTCTCCTTAAAACAGTAACACAGTTTAGAAACACAGCAATAATTTCAAATCATATTTTACTGCTGAAATTGTCCAACATTTCAGTCGACAGAGTGGTAATGAATAATAGAAAGTAGCTATGGTAGATCCTACCAATATTGTGCAGTCTATATTGTTTTCAAACTAACATAGGAAGTGAAAGCTCTAGCTTGAGTTTCCTGTATATGTTACGGCCAGAACCCGAAGTCTGGCCACTTCGAGTTCTGGCCGGCCAAAACGCGAAGTGGCCGTGCACCTGCGGCCAATGTTAGAAATGAAATGATTCCTGGCTTGGCGATCAGCGCAGCGCTCCCGTCACTGTGTCCTCTTTCTCTCCTCGCGCTCCTCCACGGGTGGCCAATGTCAGCAATTAACGGATTTCTCTGCTCCGGCTCCTCCTCCTGCCTTCCTCCTATTTCCCTCTGACAGCCGGGGACACACATGGACTCGAGAGTTGTTCGTGGCTGCAGGAAAGCAGAGCGGGACTGCTGCAGACATTGCTTCTGCCAGCACCCGCTCTGCAGGAATTAACAGAACGAATCCCTGCAGCTCACATGACTGTGGGTGCATGTGTGTCCTCCTGGCTGTCAGAGGGAAATAGGAGGAAGGCAGGAGGAGGAGCCGGAGTGGAGAAATCCGTTAATTTCTGACATTGGACACCCGTGACAGGATCAAGACAGCGAGGAGAGGAGCCACCAGGAATAATTTCATTTTTAACATCGGACGCAGGTGCCCTACTATTTCGCATTTTGACCGGCCAGAACCCAAAGTGGCCAGACTTAAGATTTAAGTATTTTTTTTTTAGTTTATCAACAATGTCCCAGTTTTACCTCCTGTGAGACCAAAAACACTTTGATAAAACACTGAACATATCACAGTGGAGTCAGTGTTTAGACTATGGAAGACTAATAAGGTATTTATTCGGTCAATAGTAGTAGCTGATGGGTTCTTCAGGAAGGGAATACTGTGGAATTAAATTGGATTACTCCATATTACTGGGAACCTACAGGAAGATTAGATTGAGGAACTCCACCACTGATGAACAATCATTCCCTGATCTATCTCCCAACATCGTAATTGGTGGGACACAAACGGTCGTGCAAACTATCACTCATATTAAAGATTTATTTTGCTAAAGTCCAAAGACTTCCGTAGAAGATTGAACAATCGTTCCCGATGTGATCATGACAGTCAGACGTCTTTAACCCTTTAGCAGCCAATTTATTTAGAGGCTTGCAAATGCTCCAGGCCAATTTATTTTAGCACTTATTTTATCTCTTGCTACATTTCCTTTGCGTCTAATTACTACTGCTGTAATGTTTATTTGGCCTCTTGTCACTCGGGGCAGTTACATAGTTAGACAGTGTGAGACAATAACAGCACATTTCTGCTTTTAGTTTCTATATTTTCGGCTAGTAGAGAGAGATCAAAGCATTCCAAGAATTTACAGCACGACGAGTTCTGCTGACTGAGGTCAAAAAGCAGTGCCTTTACCTCAAATGAGAACTCTCTTGAAGCTGCTAATGGGTTACCGATGTTGCAGAAATCATGAAAACAAGCAACGCAATCTTGCCGTGGATATGGACCTTAAAATACAAACAGGTACGACATCCTGTTGTGCAGAACCAACACTTCCTAGGTATGGCATAAGTCCACTACCTGTTCAGTAATATTCTGTCACTCGCCGATACTGTAATTTATCAGCTAACAGTTACAGAAAAGATACATAGCGGTCTGATCCACTTCTTTTTACTCTGCTAAGCTGCTACCCTGGAAGCGTCCTACTTACAGTCATCTAATGACAAACACAAATGTGGCAGCAACTTACCTGTTCAGGTTTCTCTGCTTGATCAGGCTTTGCTATATGTTCCTCGATCTCTTCATCGTATACTCTCTGCAATCAGACATATTACAGCGATGACATTCTGACTGTGATGGTCCCCATATATGAAAAATTGTTGCACATTCAAAGATAATAAAGCATTTTCAACCAGATATTTTTGTCTGCCTTTCTGAAAACAATTCATCACTAGCTAAATGCTTTGTTAGTTTTAATGCGGTGGCAGAATGCCTAGAAATGTATGCGTGTGAATAGCCTATCCCGGAGGGACCTGAAAGTGTGGCATAGTAAGAATGAGAGATCAGTGTGCATACGAAAAAAAGGACCTCCGCACCCAATAGCCATGATTTTTATGTTAGCACCTTGAAACCTACTGAAAGATGTCAACTGTTCAATTTATGTGACTGAAGGTGTGTTAAGATGTTTGAGTCAAGATGTTAAAACAGCAGAGTATGCTGAAGATCCCCCAATCAATTGTGTATCAATAGCTGATGCAGACACTGCAAAGGCATCAGGACCTCTTCCTCTTCAGACAATTGGCAGATTTTGGTGCTCTATATCCAGTTATGTTACAGGCAGATTTTGGTGCTCTATATCCATTGTTATGTTGCAGGCTTGAGGGCACTGGGGCCCATAACTGCTCAACTACTCCAGTGCCCCAAACCCAATTGGAGATACTTGTTCCTTTTTAACATATACAGCCTCTTTTCCATAGTGAACCAGTTTTATTCTCTGTCCAAAATGTATACGTCACAGTCCTCAGAGGAGTGTCTCCTCTCCTTGAGGGGTGGGAAGATCACAGAATTTGCTCTCCTACAGATCTAGGCACTTCTCAGTAGAGTTACTTCAGAAATCTTTAAAGAGGAGCTGTTAGGTATAAGGTCTCAGAGAAAATAAACACATATATCAGTAGCTAAAGATTGGCTGTACTTACATTACATATGCATTTCACTGTCCATGTTTGTACTTCACATAATTTTTATATAGTATTTGCAGAGAATGATGCTCCTGACAGCTCATGGCAGGTTCCATGTTTGTCTGTCTCCTATGAAGCCAAATGTGTCGTCATGTCCTGCCTGCTTCCTGATGATTCCACTCTCACAAACGCTGGTAATGAATAACACTACCGTGCAGTGAATATTAATTAGCCATGTGGCTAGGAACAATAGCGGACTCCTGCAGTGTACTCTGCCAGAGATTTATTAGTGCTGTGAGCTAGACTGTTACATGCTGTTGAAACTTGAGCCTCACTAGCAGCCAGGGGAGGGCCCCAGAATGCTTTGCAGTATCTGTTATTCGGCTTGCGTCCTCCTTAGGAGCCTGGGAATACGGAGCCTTGCTGTCAGCAAACATCTAAAGTAAGAAAGATTTTTAACTGCAGTATTGCCTTTTTGGCTTCCTTCTAAACTGTTTAACACAGGAGAATAGAGGTTTAAATTAGCTTTTGCAGCCTGACAGTTACTCTTTAAAGAAGTTTTATAAATGTTTAGACCACGCTATTCCTCAGCATACTGAACTTAACATACCAAGATGTTCTGTTTATGTTTAGAGGTGGGGTATACAGAGACTTGTACACCTTAAAGTGTACCAGAGGCGACATTTGACATGATGAGATAAACATGTATACGTACACTGCAAAACATATTAACAGCCAGGCTGTTTTTTTTATTATTATTTTTCTGCCTGAAAGAGGTAATTTTAAGGCATGGAAGTATAGTAAGCATCACTGATAAGCAAATTACAGCCAGAAAAGTTTTCCTGGCAAAATACAAAATCTGAGGGCAGGGGAAAGATAGAAAAAGGTAAATGGTTCATGTATTTTAATTCTAATACACTTATTAGACTGCCACTAAGCACAGACAGTAAAAACAATTCAATGTACTTTGTAAATGTTTAAATATTAAATAAAAACATAGGTTATCTAAGAAAAAAAAAGGAATTTTATTTTAGAAGTAGGAGTTTAAATATAATTATCTCATCAGTTTATTTTCACGTCAGTTTCACTTTAAAGACAAAACACTCAAGTTAATTGCTACAGGAGAAACATCAGTAATATGCAAAAAAGCGACACTTACATTTTCAATGAACTGAGTGTTAGACAGCATGAGGAAATCATTGAAGACATTGTGCAGCCTGCAATCTGTGGTCTTCACTTCTCGGACTAAGCCATCCAACTGTTTCTCAATATCGTGGGTCCTTGATATGGTTTGGTGGGAAAATTCCTTCAAGAAATTCAAAAGCTACAAAACAAACGTTTACAGCACATTTATTGGGGGGGCAATAATAACTGCAAAATTACACCTACTAAGATAATAAGTTCACAGTTATCTACATGTTGTGGGCACAATGCAGAAAGTACTACTTACATAATTAATTTTACATAAATATTTATTCTCTGTTCTGTACACCAAGTGCTGGCTTTGGTCGGAACTTAGGCCAAACTGCAATCTTTTTAGTAAAAATGGAGCTTTGGGATTAAAGGACAACTGACCTGAGGTTGATATGGAGGCTGCCACATTATTTACTTTTAAACAATTTACAATTTGTTGTCCTTGGCGCATAACCTCCAAACATTCTGGGCATTAGTCTACTTTAGTGCAGTGTTCTCCCCAGGCTCTTTTAGACGGGTGCTGCACCCAGCTAGTTTTGATGAGCACCCGGCTGTCATCGGCTCACCTCCTGTGCTATAAGCAGAGTTGTGCAAAGAAGCACCAGGCCTGCATTCTCTCATAGTGCCCCACCCGGATACTTTTTCATGCCACCCGGCTGGAAAAAAATTCTGGGGAGTACACTGTAGTGGACCCAGCAGGAAACCTCATAGTGAACAGCTGTTCCATCAAAGCATCCTACAGTACAAAACATTGTGATTGGCTGGATAGTGTGGGCATAGTTTACTACAACCTATTAGATACCTAGCAGTTTAAGAGGGTGCCGACCTACTAATAACATTAGCAGAATTTCCCTATGAGGTTATGTGCTGGGTCCCCTAAAGTAGACTAGCGCCACTTTCTGGAGCAAGACAGTGTAATGCATGTTTTTTTTATTGAAAAAACGTTTGCGGAAAAAGGACACACACCCCTAAAACACCTGAAGTAATATTTTCAGAGAGGCACATCACAAACAACAGATGGCCATTGGCCAATAAGATGTTTATAATTGCAGTGCTATTTTTTGCAGCTAGGAATTGGGCCGATCAAAAACAGTAGAAAGTGCCAATGACTGGCCCAATTCTAAGCAGACTGCAATTTGCATTAAGCTTGCATGTAAGTCAGAATTACTTGCTCATTAACCATTTCTAGTGAAGGAAGAACTTTCGTATACAGTAAACTACATATTTTGAATATCACTATGTTTCTTCCTTTGATAATGTTAATCTAATTAGCAATTTGAAATAATAAATGCAATCCTTTAGGCTACTTTCACATTTGGGCATTGAGTTGTGCTCCCTTTAAAAAGGGGAAAAACTTGCATTGCACACTATGGGCTTGGTTCACAAAACCGTGATAACTCAGTTATCACGCCTAAAAGCTTTGCACGTGCAAACTTCTACCACCCTAGTTAGCACATGCAAACTTTTTAGTACCCTAGTTAGCACATGCAAACTACTTAGCACCCTAGTTAGCACATGCAAACTTCTTAGCACCCTAGTTTTTACGTGCAAAGCCTTGAAATCAAAGCTTTGCCTGCACAATAAAATAGAGTGGGCTTGATTCACTAAAGCGTGATAACTCAGTTCTCACGTGTAAAGGCTTTGCACGTGCAAACTTGGGTGCCAAGTAGTTTGCACATGCAAACTTGGGTGCCAAGTAGTTTGCACATGCAAACTTGGGTGCCAAGTAGTTTGCACATGCAAACTTGGGTGCCAAGCAGTTTGCACATGCAAACTTGGGTGCCAAGCAGTTTGCACATGCAAACTTGGGTGCCAAGCAGTTTGCACATGCAAACTTGGGTGCCAAGCAGTTTGCACATGCAAACTTGAGTGCCAAGCAGTTTGCACATGCAAACTTGAGTGCCAAGTAGTTTGCACATGCAAACTTGAGTGCCAAGTAGTTTGCACATGCAAACTTGAGTGCCAAGTAGTTTGCACATGCAAACTTGAGTGCCAAGTAGTTTGCACATGCAAACTTGAGTGCCAAGTAGTTTGCACATGCAAACTTGAGTGCCAAGTAGTTTGCACATGCAAACTTGAGTGCCAAGTAGTTTGCACATGCAAACTTGAGTGCCAAGTAGTTTGCACATGCAAACTTGAGTGCCAAGTAGTTTGCACATGCAAACTTGAGTGCCAAGTAGTTTGCACATGCAAACTTGAGTGCCAAGTAGTTTGCACATGCAAACTTGAGTGCCAAGTAGTTTGCATGTGCAAAGCGGCTTTTCACTGCCGTGCTAATACTTAGCACCCTTTAGTGAATCAAGCCCAATGAGTGTGGTGTGAAGCATACAGTTTCACTGCAACTTTTAATGCGCACATTATGCACGGTGGCATAGTGGTTAGCATTCTCGCCTTGCAGCGCTGAGTCCCAGGTTCATATCCCAACCAGGTCAACATCTGCAAGGAGTTTGTATGTTTGCTCTGTGTCTGCATGGGTTTCCTCTGGGCACTCCAGTTTACTCCCACACCCCCAAAACAATCAGATAAGTTAATTGGCTTCCCCCTAAATTGGCACTAGACTACCATACATACACTACACCGATACATACATAGACATATGACTATGGTACAGATTAGATTGTGAGCCCCTCTGAGGGATAGTTAAGTGACAAGACAATATATACTCTGTTCTGCGCTGCGGAAGATGTCAGCGCTATATAAATACTAAAAGATAACATGCGGTGCCACACTGCATGCATCGCGTTATGTCACGGCACTGCTAACATGCCAACATGAATGTACCATTACAATATAATTGCAAGGCATTAGCAATACCATTATATTGTGCGACACAATGCCCCGTGTGAAAGTAGCCTTAGAGATCAGACAGAAAATGTAACACCAGCAAATTCTCATAGTGATAGAGAAATGCATGTATTTATACTAAGTGCATTCCAAGTGTATTTATTATTGCACTGACATCAACTGCACACCTTTGCAAAGTATATAGTAATGTCACATCAGGCCAAAAAGAGGGACATTAGGGAACAAAATAAGGGGCACATGCTTCTAAAAGAGGGACAGTTTTGAGCTATGCACAGTATGAACATGTAATCATATAGAGAGAAAGTGTAAATACAGCTTTGGAGCGCTGGACCCAAGCAGAAACATGAATGTAGAGATTCTGCTTGCTGGGTACACTTGTCACTCACCCCAGCATCAGCCCCCAGAGACCAGGTCTGGCTGCTCCTCCTGATCTCCTCCAGACTCCAGGATCTCTCCCACACCGGCTCATCCCCTGCACTGCTCACAGGGCCGTTCATCATTACCCTGCAAAGGCACTATAATACACAGCGAGAAGCAGCTCGGCCGCCCGCGGTAATTAGGACCTGTAGTACAACATTAGTTTCGCATTGCCGAATTTTTTCCCCACTCTACTTTGACACAGACGCCATGTTGGTGAAGCTCAGGTGACAAGCATCATGTGACCTGCTAGAGCACGTGAGCGGATGCTGCTGTCACAATGCTGCTGGGGGCTGAACAGCTTGTGTGCTACTGTGCTGGGAGTGAGAAGAACCCTGCGTAGTCCTATACACAGTATAGCTGCAGTGTCTGTGGAGAGCACGACTGCGTGGAGATGGCTAAAGTTTCATTTGTGCAAAACTAACATTTTTGTGTTTTATGTCTTTTATGTAAAAATAAATTATTTTTTTATTTATGTACTGTCACGGACCGCGAGCCGGTCTGCGGATGGGGTAAATCGATCAGCGTCAGAAATCCTCTTACACGGTCATTTGTTCATCACGAAGGGTAACCCGCATTCGCAATTTGATGAACTGACTCGCGAAGGGAGCGTTCTGATACCAACCGAATCACTCCACACACATATACAATTCAAAGATCTGCCACCAAGCGAGTTACACAGCCCGCTACTGTAATTTTACTAGGACTTCGAGAACACTTTAGTAACCCCTAGCAGTATACAAGAATCTGGGCCAGATCGTTATGTCTGGGCCGGGTTCTCGCATACGGGTTATAAATGTATACTTCTATTAAACACAGGGTAGCGAGTTCAGGAGAATAGGTACGATTGTGTATGTTCAGCAACAGGTCATAACCGCTAAACGATTTTTAAACGTTTAATAACACAAATGCATTACATACAGTTATATACACCTATTAACATATAAAACACAGAGCTTAAAAATAAAAGGAATAAAACAGAAAGTTCTTACTTAGTTAGCTGAGCAGTCCATTTGAATCATGAAGAAAATAGTCCAGTTTAAACGTAGGCATTCAGCTTAAAAGTCCTTTGTACACAACATGCGCCCGGTTCTTCCGTGAGCACATGTCTGGACTTCCCTAGTCGATGTAAATTGAAGAACTGGGTGGAGTTCCTTGCAAACGCTTTTTACTGACCAGGGTTTTGGGGCGGTCACTACCTGGAAAGTAGGTGTGTTGGAGGCAGGGTTACCTCCTGGCAAGTCAGGTTACCACCCACAGACTTGGAGCAAGGAATGTACCAATTATTAATAATTTGTGTAATTCCGCCCCAGATGGGTGCATCGCAGATCCGAGACCATATTCATAAGCAGCATGCGACTCTGTATTAAATGAGACTATACACGCCTAGTCTAACGAATTTGCTCTACGCATGCCGGATAAAGCGGTTTCTCAATTGATTCCTGATAGCTAGAGAAGGATAATTCATGTGAATTATAGACCTGTTTCCTAGGTATCAGGAAATGTAATTTTGGTCTTGCTGTGACAAACCTATTTTGAATTATTAATAAGTTAACGTTCCCTTTGTGTGAAGCTATACGCTTGGAGGGAAATTTTGAATCTCAACCAGTTTGAGCTGGTTTTCCTTTTGGGGAAAGATGAGCTATGTACCAAATGCTGCTCCCCAGGTGGTCTGGCTACTTGTGAAATTCTTTCCTGACACAGGATGTGGGGGAGGTTACTGTACTCAGTAAGAGAGAGGGAAATTGACATTTATTGTGCATTTACCCAAGACTGACAGGAACTGTGCACGATTATGCGAAAGTCGATGGCGCTAGCGCACGGCTTTTCCGTAATGTTCGTCACATCTCCCTCCTACCAGCCGGACGCACAGAGTGGGTCTGCATGACCCGCTCTACGCGGCGCTTAGCTACTGACCGGGTTCTCGACTTCTTATCTGACTGCCCGTTAGACAACTCACCAGAAGCGTAAGGCCTCATGGTCCGGTGTGTCCCAGTGTCCGCTTTGCGGACGGTGCGATGCACACCAACAGGCTTACCTCTAAAGGCCTGGCTGGGTTTGCATAGCGCTTCCTGTAAGGGAGAGAGTCGCTGGCTGACATCCGGGTCACTTCCTGACTCTCGGGTGTCAGCCTGCGAATCTGGAAGCAGCGTGGCATACCCCTGCTCTAACTGACTACACCTTGGCACAACATTTTGGTCAGCACAACCTAGGTGGACATTAGAGCACATTTTAAAAAACGAATCAGCCTTCACCTGGGTGGCGAGGCTTGCCCCTTCTTTAGGAAGGATAGAGGGTGGACCTCTGGGCAGTTTTGCACTGGGTTGCTTCTGCAAGGGGAAGACATGCAAGGGTGAGACAGGGAAGGCATGGCCTGTCTCCACCAGCTGTTTGTTAACAGCAGGCAATGGTGGAGCACTCTGGCTGTCATAGCAGGAGGGGAGGTCTAGGCCCCCAGCTGCCTGCTCTGACACCTGGCCTGCTTCCACTGCCCTGGACGGATATGACCCAGGCAAAACAAGACTGTTACCTCTTAGATTAGAGACTGTCACATTTAAACATACATCATTTTTAGCACTGTGAGATTCAGCATGAAAGCTATTAGCAACATCTGGTACAACATTAACATCACAGTTACGTTCATTTTTCACATGTACACAGGTATCTGGAACAACAGTGACAGGTTTAGAGTCAGACAAACCGTGACTAGACAGCTGTCCATTAGAAACAGGTACCGCTTCCTTCCCTCCTTCCCTAGGAGGGCTAGGTACCATTACCCTGGCTGCCTCCCTCTGTCCCACCCCAAGCTTGTACAGTACCTGAGTGGGTCCAGACTGGCAATCCGGGGTGTTGATCACAGGTTCATAAAAGGATCGTAGGGTGCCAAGATCGGTGCCCAACAGCACAGGCACTGGGATGTCATCTGTCACCCCCACAACTTTTGACTGGCGGCCCCTTCCCCAATCGAGAACAACACGAGCTTTGGCGATGCGTGCGTGTGTGCCACCAACTCCCAAAAGTGTGACACGCTCATTAGGCAGGAAATTCTCCCTGGCTACAAGATGAGAGCGAACCAAGGTAAGCTCTGCGCCTGTGTCGCGGAAACCAACAGCGATCTGGTCGTTAACTTCCACGACTTGATGATTTCCGGAAAGTCGAGGATTTGCTGCTCCCATGACGAGGTAGGCGTGTGCAGTAGAGGATGCGCTAGCCACTTCTGCGCTAGGCTCTGGAGACGGCGTCCTCACCTCGGGGCAGGCAGACTTGAGGTGTCCTCGCTGTCCACAGTGGTAACACTTCGGAACATATGTGGCATCAGGCGGATGAGTTGCAGGTGCAGCATCCGGCCTCTGTGGCTGTGGGACCCGATTCCCACGGTTAGCAGGGGGAGGAGAGCTGGGTTGCATAGGTCTCCCCCCTTTCCAGCTCTGGGCTGGAGGTCTGCGGCTGTCCGGAACACGGGTGGCCACAAAAGTGTCTGCAAGTTCTGCGGCAGCTTTGGCGGATTCAGGCTTCCGCTCCAAGACAAACTGCCGGACATCTGGAGTGCAGCAGTTCAGCAACTGCTCCTGTACGATGAGGTCCTCCAGACCTTGGTGAGAGTCTTTTTTGAGGCCCCGTGACCACTGCCTGAACACAGTCAGCAGGCGACTCTCCAGGTCGGTGTAAGAGTCGGTGTGGCCTTTCTGCAGGGAGCGAAACTTTTTGCGATAGACCTCTGGGGTCAACTGGTATTTGGCGATAATTGCAGCTTTTATCGCAGCATAGTCATTGTCTTTCTCAGCGGGTAAGTCCACAAACGCCTCAAGCGCTTTGTCCCGCAAGTTGGGTGTCAGATATCTCGCCCACTGCTCCTGGGGCAGATGATGCTGACGACAAGTCTTTTCAAATGAGTGTAAATAAGTGTCCGGGTCAGTTCCCTTCTCCATTTCTGGGAACTTAAATTTGGGAGTCCCAAATGGGCCTGCTGTGGGCCGGGGTTCCAGAGCACTTTGCGAGGGATTTTGGCCTTGCGCTCGCAGTTTGGCCATTTCAAGGTCATGTCTGCGTGCGGCTTCTCTCTCCTCTCTTTCCGCTACTTGCTCAGCCCGCCACCGGCGTTCTGAAGATTCCCGTTCAGCCTGGCGTTCTGCGCGGTCAGCATTTTCTCTGACAATCTGCATGTACAGCTCAGGATTTGTCTCCAACAGCCTTTGTAATCCAGGTTGCATTCCAGCATCAGGAACACAGAACAGGTTGGCATGGGCGGGCTCCTGCCGGCCACCATGCTCCTCAGCAGTTACAGCGACCGGTTCAGACGCGGTCCCGTTTTCCTCTGGGTCTGGAAGTGGGTTGCTTTGCTCCAACCGCTCACTTTCCTCTGCCCCAGTTACAGCACCGTCTGAACCAGGAGTGTGCTCTCCCAGCATCTGCTCCGGCTGGGTATTCAGTCGCAACAAGTCCTCAATCAATTGCGATTTCTTCTTTCTATAAGTCACAATGCCTTTTTCCTCACACAAGTTTACTAGGTCTGCCACTGACATTTTCTTGTATCTTGCTGCAGCCATTTTTGCCAAATAAAAGATAGGATAGGAAAAGAGATTGGGGGGGAACTCTGTGCTACACGTTTAGTCTATATAAATGGTAATGCACCGGTTATCAACCACAGATTTTTAATCTGTTCTGGCAGGTTAATCAAATAACGTTGCCGTTGATGTTCTGAACATACACAAATCCCAAAAAGCTGCCAAACAAATGTCACGGACCGCGAGCCGGTCTGCGGATGGGGTAAATCGATCAGCGTCAGAAATCCTCTTACACGGTCATTTGTTCATCACGAAGGGTAACCCGCATTCGCAATTTGATGAACTGACTCGCGAAGGGAGCGTTCTGATACCAACCGAATCACTCCACACACATATACAATTCAAAGATCTGCCACCAAGCGAGTTACACAGCCCGCTACTGTAATTTTACTAGGACTTCGAGAACACTTTAGTAACCCCTAGCAGTATACAAGAATCTGGGCCAGATCGTTATGTCTGGGCCGGGTTCTCGCATACGGGTTATAAATGTATACTTCTATTAAACACAGGGTAGCGAGTTCAGGAGAATAGGTACGATTGTGTATGTTCAGCAACAGGTCATAACCGCTAAACGATTTTTAAACGTTTAATAACACAAATGCATTACATACAGTTATATACACCTATTAACATATAAAACACAGAGCTTAAAAATAAAAGGAATAAAACAGAAAGTTCTTACTTAGTTAGCTGAGCAGTCCATTTGAATCATGAAGAAAATAGTCCAGTTTAAACGTAGGCATTCAGCTTAAAAGTCCTTTGTACACAACATGCGCCCGGTTCTTCCGTGAGCACATGTCTGGACTTCCCTAGTCGATGTAAATTGAAGAACTGGGTGGAGTTCCTTGCAAACGCTTTTTACTGACCAGGGTTTTGGGGCGGTCACTACCTGGAAAGTAGGTGTGTTGGAGGCAGGGTTACCTCCTGGCAAGTCAGGTTACCACCCACAGACTTGGAGCAAGGAATGTACCAATTATTAATAATTTGTGTAATTCCGCCCCAGATGGGTGCATCGCAGATCCGAGACCATATTCATAAGCAGCATGCGACTCTGTATTAAATGAGACTATACACGCCTAGTCTAACGAATTTGCTCTACGCATGCCGGATAAAGCGGTTTCTCAATTGATTCCTGATAGCTAGAGAAGGATAATTCATGTGAATTATAGACCTGTTTCCTAGGTATCAGGAAATGTAATTTTGGTCTTGCTGTGACAAACCTATTTTGAATTATTAATAAGTTAACGTTCCCTTTGTGTGAAGCTATACGCTTGGAGGGAAATTTTGAATCTCAACCAGTTTGAGCTGGTTTTCCTTTTGGGGAAAGATGAGCTATGTACCAAATGCTGCTCCCCAGGTGGTCTGGCTACTTGTGAAATTCTTTCCTGACACAGGATGTGGGGGAGGTTACTGTACTCAGTAAGAGAGAGGGAAATTGACATTTATTGTGCATTTACCCAAGACTGACAGGAACTGTGCACGATTATGCGAAAGTCGATGGCGCTAGCGCACGGCTTTTCCGTAATGTTCGTCACATGTACCACTACTGATGTAACTGTAGAATTTTTTTTGCAATTCAGGTGTCTTTTAATAATTACATTTTTTTAATGTCAATTTAACAAAAGAAAAACGATATAAATGTTTACATAAAAAGAAGCTTACAAAGTAAACATAAGCATCAGTTCAAAGTAAAAGGGAACAAAAGACAGATCTAAAGAAGAAGAAAAAAATCAGATACTTACCTCAGTAGAGGGAAGCCTCTGGATCCTGCAGAGGTTTCCCAGATCCTGCTCAAGACCACTGATCAATCGCTGGACCCTCTGGAAATTTGCAGCATCGCTCCTGTCCACGGACGGGCGTAGCCCCACTGCGAAGGTGCAGAATGCCACACACCTACAGCAGCCTCATGCATGTGCAGTAGCATGGAGCTGATCGGGCTTGGCATTCTACTCCATGCTACTGCACAGGCATGAGGCTGCGCAGTGTGGCCATGCTTCCGAACAAGGGCAAGTTCGACAAAACCTTTGTTGAGCGGTTTCTGGGGGACCGAGCTATGTATCTGTGGAGGCAAAGGGGACAGGGGAAGCCTCGATTAAAGCACGGGTGTCAAACCCACATGGGTGTCAACGGGTGTCAAGGCAAGCATGTTGTATCTGGCCCTCTTCACCATTTTATGTGTCTCTCAAAAGTGTCAAATGTGCACGATTGTAAGCTGGAAAAGAAAGGAAGAGAAACCACCAACCTATGCAGTGTACATGCTCACAGCAATCTGGAATTTACAGCATAGTACAGTGCCCTTACACTTGTACCAGCGGCATCTGGTGTTTATGTGGAGACAGTGGGCCTTAGCTGACGTATGTATGCACATGGAATTTTTTTGCCTTGTGCTCATGCATGTATGCGTACATTCTCCCCATCTCCCTTTGTCATTGGTCACAATCAGGTAGGGCAGTTGGCCCACATGCACACCACTTATTTAAAAGCACAGTTTCTTTGCCTCCATGCTTCCGAAAGATGTGAGCAGATGTTCTTTTTATGCAAAACAGCTGTCGAGCTGCCACCCCTATCGCCCACCTGTCTGGGCATCCTACAATACACATATAACTTCCAGTTTAGTTTTCTGTGAGCACGTTCACGGACGTTCAAGTATAAAGCACAGGTTGGTGCTCTCTATTTCCTCCTTCCTTGCACAGCAGATGAAAGCACGCTGGTACAATGGACAGCTACAGGTATTGTCACTTATATTTTAAAGAGAAACTCCGACCAAAAATTAAACTTTATCCCAATCAGTAGCTGATACCCCCTTTTACATGAGAAATCTATTCCTTTTCACAAACAGACCATCAGGGGGCGCTGTATGACTGATATTGTGGTGAAACCCCTCCCACAAGAAACTCCTCCCACAAGAAAAGTACGTACTTTTTTTGGCAGTTTCCTGTCTGTGAACCTTGTTGCATTGTAGGAAATAGTTGTTACAGCTGTTTCCAACTGCCAAAAACCATGCAGCAGCTACATCACCTGCCAACACTAAAATGTTCACTGGAGTTCCTCTTTAAGGTGCCCATCTGCAAGACTCACACCACTACATTTTGATAAACATTTTGTCCTACAGACGGGCGCTTCTAGGTTCCTGGGAGATCCGGGGCACCCCTGGGCACCAAGAGGGAACGAGTGTGCGGTGCGCCGCGGCAAAAAATGGGCGTGTCTATGCTGTGTAAAGTGGGCGTGGTCATAGGTGGGGCCAAATGTACTTGAACATAGCAGTGGCGTAACTTAAATATATTCAATAGGCAGTATTTCACATATATAGGCCCCTCACCTGGCTTCTGTCTTGCCTTCGGCTGGTTGGCCTGTGCGCTGTACTCGGCTAGTGGTGATGCTGTGCTGGCCTGGCTGGTGGTGATGCTGTGCTGGCCTGGCTGACGGTGATGTTGAGCCGGCCTGGCTTTGCTAGGTGACTTGCTGGGGTTTTGCTGGGCTGGGCAATTTGCTGGGGGCATTTTGGGGGGCTTTGCTGGGCAGGGGGCTTTACTAGGCTTTGCTTGCCTGTATGCTTTGCTGGGCTGGGACCAGGAGGCTTTGCTAGGCTGGGGGGTTTGCTTTGCTGAGGGCTCTGCTTTGCTGGGCTGGGGCCCTGGGGCTTTGCTTGGCTGTAGATAGGTAGCTTCACCCAGCATAGGTTAGATAGGCAGCTTCCCCAGTATAGATTATATAGGCAGCTTCCCCCCGTGTAGGTTAGATAGGCAGCTTCCTCCAGTATAGATTATATAGGCAGCTTCCCCCCGTGTAGGTTAGATAGGCAGCTTCCCCAGTATAGGTTATATAGGCAGCTTCCCCCCGTGTAGGTTAGATAGGCAGCTTCCTCCAGTATAGATTATATAGGCCGCTTCCCCCAGTGTAGGCTAGATAGGTAGGTTTCCCCAGTATAGGTCAGATAGGCAGCTTCCCCCAGTGTAGGTTAGATAGGTAGGTTTCCCCAGTATAGGTCAGATAGGCAGCTTCCCCCAGTGTAGGTTAGATAGGTAGGTTTCCCCAGTAAGGATTAGATAGGCAGCTTCCCCCAGTGTTGGTTAGATAGGCAGCTTCCCCCAGTATAGAGAAAAACGAAGAAAGTTCCGCACAGAATCTTGTGTTCAATCGAGTCCCAATTTTATTAATACAGGTAAAAAGCCATACAGTCATGGAGCTCCATGACTGTATGGCTTTGTACCTGTATTAATAAAATTGGGACTCGATTGAACACAAGATTCTGTGCAGAACTTTCTTCGTTTTTCTGCATATTTCTTTGTTTTTCTGCATATTTGGGTCAAGTCGCCTGGTTCCAGCACCATCTTGGTGTCCGAGGTGTAGCGGAATCCACCTACTTGTTCCCCCAGTATAGATTATATAGGCAGCTTCCCCCAGTATAGGTCAGATAGGCAGCTTCCCCCAGATATAGATTAGATAGGCAGCTTCCCCCATTATAGATTAGATAGGCAGCTTCCCCCATTATAGATTAGATAGGCAGCTTCCCCCAGTATAGGTTATATAGGTAGGTTCCACCAGCGTAGGTTAGATAGGTAGGTTCCCCCAGTATAGGATAGATAGGTAGGTTCCCCCAGCGTAGATTAGATAGGTAGGTTACCCCAGCGTAGGTTAGTTAGGTAGGTTCCCCCAGCGTAGGTTATATAGGTAGCTTCCCCCACTATAGATTAGATAGGTAGGTTCCCTCAGTATAGGTTAGATAGGTAGGTTCCCCCCAGTGTAGATTAGCTAGGCAGCTTCCCCTAGTGTAGGAGGGGGCACTGGGCGGAGTGGTGGGGGGGGAGCGGGCAGTTAAAAACTCGCCTGTCTTCAGATCGGCGCAGGCACAGCTTCCATGTGCTTCCAACTTCCTCCCCGCGGCGTCCCTTGCATTTGTAACAGCGCCCCCTGTGATGTCATCACAGGGGGCGCTGTAACCAAGACGATGGACGCCGCAGGGTGGAAGTCGGAAGCACATGGAAGCTGTGCCTGATGTGCTTGATCTGAAGACAGGTGAGTTTTTAACTGCCCGCTCCCCCCCTGCTGCTCCGCCCAGTGCCCCCTCCTGCCACTCAATAGATCCAGGGCACTATGGCAACAGGTTCCAGGCCGCTGCCTCGGATAAAAGGCCCTAGCGATGCCCCTGCCTACAGCTTAGATTGTTTAAAGATAAAAAACATAGAATCGCTCATAAAAATTTAATCATACCCAAAAAGTGCGGAGGCTTTGGCCTCCCTTGCTTAAGATCATTATATTTAGCGTGCAGTCTAGAGATCTCAAAAGCTTGCTGGAAGGAAGATGAAATACCCCTTTGGGCTTCATTAGAAAGCTCAATACTAAAATTCCTTCCTAAAGACTTCTTAATAGCAACATGTATACAAAAGAATCTCCAAATCCCCAATTACCCTACAATCAAAGCCACCATAAATGCTTGGAAATCACTCTCATTAACAGAAAATAAGAATTAACAACACGCATGCCCCAATATCCCGTTATCTTGTCTCAAAATATTGATAGAAAACATCAATACATCAGTCTGGTTGAAAGCAGGTATACTCATCCTGCAACAGATCATCTCCCCAATAGGAATTAAAACATTTCAAGACTTAAAAGAAGAATTTGGATTAGAGAACAGAGAATCCCATACTTTTCTACAAATCCGACATTTTATACAAACGACAAAATCCAAATGGCCCCTATGGCCGTTATCCCTACTCTCACGATTTGCTGACCCGGGTAATCTAAAGAAGGGAATTACTATCTGCTATGAGACCCAGGGACGGATCAAGACCAAGTTGCTCCTGGGGCAAGGTCAGGTTTTGGCGCCTAAAGGTCAGGTTTTGGCGCCTAAACTGCCATTCTGTTTTCCGCCTTTGTAAGAATTCAACAAACTGCGCCTGGGGCAAGATACCCGCTTGCCCCCCCCTAGATCCGGCCCTGATGAGACCTTGCTATCCAACTCCCCAACCAATCTTAATAAATACCTGAACAGCTGGTCCAACTCCCTTAAGACAGATATCACAGAAGAACAGTGGTCTCGTGCTTCAAAAAATATATCTTGATTCTCCAAATGTTCATCGCACTGGGAAACCTTACTTAAAATAATGCTAAATTGGTACATTACCCCCTCCAAACTGGCTAAGTATTCTAAGGCGCATACAAATTTATGTTGGAGAATTTGCGGAAAAGAGGGTACGCTTACACACATAATGTGGGAATGTCCAGCAATTAAACCCATATGGGCTCAAGTTTTTGGGGAAATTTCCAATACACTGAGAAAGTCCATACTTCCCACTCCCGTACTAGCTCTCTTACACATTGGGTTAGACCTTTTTCCAATTCCCTTTAGGTTAACTATCACACATTTACTGTGCGCCACAAGACAAGCAATTTGTGTACATTGGAAGGACCCTGTACCCCCTTCATGAACCTATATTAACAATTTACTTTCCCTGAACTTAAATATAGAGCATAAATTAAGAAAATGCTATAATTAAAGAGTTAACCCTTAATTGCTAATTCTATCCCCAAGGCATACTATAAGATTGTGAGTCAAAAGAGGCACTAATGAAAATGGGAAAAAATGTAAGGAAGCTTGGAAAATACCGTTCTATAGTTGTTTGTTAATCTGTTTATTTTTGTTTCTTTTGGTAGCTCAGCTTGAAATTTGGCAACAATAGTTAATACCAACATAATGTTTATGTTTTATGTACCGGGTACTTATAGCAATTCAAACTCTTCCATCAAAAGATGAAAGATGGGCATGGCCAGGACATTGTATGGGCGGAGCTAACGTAATGATGTAACAGTAAGGCATAAGAAAGCAGTGTTTTCACCATGATGTGGTGAAACGAGGATTCACATCATGGGTGTGCAGAAACTGTGTGATGCTATTTATTAGTATACCATAACCCCAAAGCAGCAAATATAGCCAACTATGACCATTAAATAATAAATGCAGCAACAGTTACCCCAGACACCAGAAAATAAACGCAATGTGGGGAGCATTTCACCAGAAAATAAACGCAATGTGGGCAACATTTCAGCAGGAAATAAACGCAATGTGGGCAACATTTCAGCAGGAAATAAACGCAATGTGGGCAGCATTTCAGCAGAAAATAAGCACAATGTGGGCAACATTTCAGCAGGAAATAAACGCAATGTGGGCAGCATTTCAGCAGAAAATAAGCACAATGTGGGCAACATTTCAGCAGAAAATAAACGCAATGTGGGCAACATTTCAGCAGAAAATAACGCAATGTGGGCAACATTTCAGCAGAAAATAACGCAATGTGGGCAACATTTCAGCAGAAAATAATGCAATGTGGGCCGCATTTCACCTGCAAAAAAAAAAGAATTTACTCTCCTGACAGAAGTCCCCTCACCCGGCCGGCCTCTGGCGCGCAGCTCCCCGGACGATCTTGCTCCTGCATATCTCCCGCACTGAATGGAATAGCAGGGCTACGGGAAGATGGCGCCCGAAGCCCTGTACTGGAGACACAAATAGTCTCCAGTACAGGGCTTTGGACGCCATCGTCCCGTAGCCCTGCTCTGCCTGCCGGAAGACTATGCAGGCTGGAGCGGGGCTGCGGGCTATGAATTGGCAATCGGACGGTGGCCAGAGTCCCGAGGCGGCCAGGACGTCCCATGGCTAAAAGCGGGATGTTTCCCGGGACATCGCTCATCCCGACTAAAGTGGGATGTCTGGTCACCGTAACTTGGTCCCTTAGTTCCAGTGAAAGGAATTGTGAATGCTTCAGGATAAGCTATTTCATTTAACATTAGTACTTGACTTCACAAATGCACTTCTGGAAGAATGGTCAAAAGCAGAGGTGCCCACACTTTTTCGGCTTGTGAGCTAATTTGAAAAGTAGAAAGTCAAAATGATCTACCTATGTACAATTTTAGGAGCACAATTGTATATACGGAATGGAAAATGTAGTGCAGTCAGGATCTACCATGAAGTCCTTTGCGATCTACCTGTAGATCGCGAGCTACACAATGGGCACCCCTGGTCAAAAGCGTTAAAGCTATTATAGCTGCCTAGGGTAGATTGACTCCATGTTAATTTATGGATATCTCCATAAATGAAAAGAAGAAATGTATCCATACCATGGGCTTCCTCCAGCCCCCTTCAGGCTGATCGGTCCCTCGCCACCCTTCTCCACCACCTGGATCCTCAGCTATGGGTCCCGGTTATTTGGCCAGTTGGTGCAGGCACAGTCCTGCCCCGCATGCTCCCGTGGCCGTGGCGCAGAACTGTCACGATGATGGGAATGTGAAGGGTGAGGGGGGGGGGGGGAGATCTGCGGCCTGGCATGTTCACTACTCCCTGACTTATGAAATTACTTGGACCCATAATGGAGGATCCAGACAGTGGAGGAGGGCAGTAAGGGGCCAATCAGCCTGAAGGGAGCTGGAGGTAAGCCCCATGTATGTATACATTTCTTCTTTTCATTCATCTAAGGTATACTTTAGTCTCATGGAGTACCTAAAAAGGAAGCATCTAAGGTATACTTTAAAGAGGAACTTTATTCCAGGATTGAGCTTTATCCCAATCAGCAGCCAATGCCCCCATTCCCACAAGAAATCTTAACCTTTTCTTGAATATATCATCAGGGACATCTGTATGGCTGTTATTATATTGAAACCCCTCCCACAGAGTGATGTCAGTACCATGACCCTGACAGTTTGCTGTCTGTGAACCCCATTGCGTTGTGGGAAATAAGAATGTCTCCAACTACCAAGCAAGAAGTATCTCCCTCTATGCATAGAACTCGAAGAAAATGAACATTCCACAGAGATCACCTGACAGGACTAAAGATGTGGCCACCTGTGATAAATTTCAGAATGTAAATCAGGGAGAGGAAAGATTTTACAATGGGCAAACACTGGCTAAATCATTTATAAATTAATTTTGTAAAAAAAAAAAAAAAAATCAATTGTATTCATTATGTTATTTTTACTACATTTCCTCTTTAAATTCCATATACTGTACATGATAAGCTATTTGAAATTGTGAAATTGTGTGAGGCATTAATACTAACAATTTGATGAGCTTCACTGAAGGGATTACTTTTTTCAGCAACATTCATCCTGGTAAATACTTTTTTCATCCAAAAATAATAATTTATCTACAACTTTATGATTCATCTTTTACGTATGATAACTGTGCATTAATACTGTACGTGGATGCCTCCATATTTACATCTTTACATGCCAGTATAGCCAGGCATAGGTGCTGCCAGTATAGCCAGGCATAGGTGCTGCCAGTATAGCCAGTCATAGGTGTTCCCAGTATAGCCAGGCATTTGTGCTCCCAGTATAGCCAGGCATGGGTGCTGCCAGTATAGCCAGGCATAGGTGCTGCCAGTATAGCCTGGCATAGGTGCTCCCAGTATAGCCAGTCATAGGTGCTTCCAGTATAGCCAGGCATGGGTGCTCCCAGTATAGCCAGGCATAGGTGCTGCCAGTATAGCCAGGCATAGGTGCTGCCAGTATAGCCAGGCATAGGTGTTCCCAGTATAGCCAGGCATTTGTGCTCCCGGTATAGCCAGTCATAGGTGCTTCCAGTATAGCCAGGCATGGGTGCTGCCAGTATAGCCAGGTATGGATGCTCCCAGTATAGCCAGGCATTTGTGCTCCCAGTATAGCCAGGCATGGGTGCTGCCAGTATAGCCAGATATAGGTGCTGCTAGTATAGCCAGGTATGGGTGCTCCCAGTATAGCCAGGCATTTGTGCTCCCAGTATAGCCAGGCATGGGTGCTGCCAGTATAGCCAGGCATAGGTGCTGCCAGTATAGCCAGGCATAGGTGCTGCCAGTATAGCCAGGTATGGGTGCTCCCAGTATAGCCAGGCATTTGTGCTCCCAGTATAGCCAGGCATGGATGCTGCCAGTATAGCCAGGCATAGGTGCTGCCAGTATAGCCAGGTATGGGTGCTCCCAGTATAGCCAGGCATTTGTGCTCCCAGTATAGCCAGACATGGGTGCTGCCAGTATAGCCAGGCATGGGTGCTGCCAGTATAGCCAGGTATGGGTGCTCCCAGTATAGTCAGGCATTCGTGCTCCCAGTATAGCCAGGCAGAGCTGCTCCCAGTATAGCCATTCATAGGTGCTTCCAGTATAGACAGGCATAGGTGCTGCCAGTATAGCCAGGCATAGGTGCTGCCAGTATAGCCAGGTATGGGTGCTCCCAGTATAGCCAGGCATTTGTGCTCCCAGTATAGCCAGACATGGGTGCTGCCAGTATAGCCAGGTATGGGTGCTCCCAGTATAGCCAGGCAGAGCTGCTCCCAGTTGGAGCAATCCAATTGTAATCCACCAACAGTAGATGCCTGGAGAACTAGTGTGTTGGGTCCCCTGGACCAGTGACTGGCCGGTGCCCTGTCTCAGCCGGATTGCTCCTACGGCTTCGGGAAATCACCAATAAATGCAAGAGACGGCACACAAATGGCTGCAATGATTTTGCTGTATTCGGAACAAGTGCACACTACATGTTACGGATATTACATCCTTCCTCAGGTGTATAACAACAAATGAAGATACAAACAGCATTATATATGTTCAAGGCGAGCCACCACACCCAAACTGTTTGGCTCCGCCCATTCCCTTTAACCCATTGTTCAGTGTCCATACATAAACAACATCTTCACGGTCATAGGGCACTCCAGATCGGCTACCCATAAACAATAAAACAAAACTGACCGTAATCCAGGCACTTCCTGCAATGGACTGCCACTGACCACCTAAAAAAAGACATGCAATCAATAACATGTGTAAATGCCAGCAACAATAAAAATAGTACACGTCATATTAGAGGCAACACACATCATATTAGAACCAGTCAATTTAACATTGTATACAGCTTTGAACCAACATTATAAAAAGCATTTGAGAGGCAACCTCTCGTTCATGCCTCTCGGGGCTACCACATCAAGCTTATGGATCCATCTGGACTCCTTCTGTTTTAAACTTTTTTCCATATCACCTCCTCTGCTGGATGGATTCATGGATTCCAGAACGCACCATCTCAGTTGCGCTGCACCGTGCCCCATAGCGGCAAAGTGCCTCGCAACTGAGGTGTCATAGCCCTTGTGTTCGCCCTCAGCGTATTTGCTGATGGCTCATTTGTGCTCCTGTATCCTGGTCCTAACGGGTCTGGTGGTCTCGCCCACATACATAAGCCCGCATGGGCATTTGAGCCCATAAACCACCCAGGGTGTGGAACAATAGTGTCTCCCCTTAATCTTAATTTTGCGTCCTGTATGTGGGTGACAAACTGCTTCTCCTTTAATAATGCCATTACATACATTACAATTGAGGCACGGATGTGTCCCCTCTTTGCCCATGCTCACCTCATTACGTGTAGGGGCAGTATCGGTGTGTCTTACACTGTCTTGGATTGTTCTGCCCCTCCTGATAGCAAACACGGGTTCCTCTTTAAAAATGGGCCCTAACTCTTTATCAGTGCTCAACAGGGGCCAAAATCTACGAATAGACTGTTTAATCAACTCGGTATTTTTGCCTAAATTGGTCACAAAAGGGAGAGCTGCTCCCAGTATAGCCATTCATAGGTGCTTCCAGTATAGGCAGGCATAGGTGCTGCCAGTATAGCCAGGCATAGGGGCTCCCAGTATAGCCAGGCATAGGGGCTCCCAGTATAGCCAGGCATGGGTGCTCCCAGTATAGCCAGGCATGGGTGCTCCCAGGTAGTGGTGCTCAAATACCCCTTTTCAAAATTCGAGTTAGGTCGAATTCGAATAGTAAATTATTCGAGGTCAGTCGAATATTCGAGTCGAATAATTTTTACTATTCGATTCGACCTCGGAATTCGAGCTCACTATTCGAGTCGGTATTCGAGCTCATTATTCGAGCTGACTATTCGAAATGGCCTTAAATAGCTTCCAACACTTGTTTTGAGGGTGAATGATGCAAGAAACCTCTTTTTTTCCAAGTAACAACAGCAAGTGATTATGTGGGGATGTTCCTTTAAAAAAAAAAAGTTGAAAAGAGAAGTTGTGTCCAGAAATTTGTTCAGTACTGTATATACTTCTTCTTCTTCTTCTTTATCTTCTATATCTTCTTCTTCTTCTATATCTTCTTCTTCTATATCTTCTTCTTCTATATCTTCTTCTATATCTTCTTCTTCTTTTATATTGTCTTCTTCTTCTTCATCATCTTCTTCATCTTCTTCATCATCATCTTCTTCTTCTTCATCTTCTTTTTCTTCATCTTCTTCATCTTCTTCTTCATCTTCTTCATCTTCTTCTTCATCTTCTTCATCTTCTTCATCTTCTTCTTCTTCATCTTCTTCATCTTCTTCATCTTCATCTTCTTCATCTTCTTCTTCATCTTCTTCATCTTCTTCTTCTTCATCTTCTTCATCTTCTTCATCTTCTTCTTCATCTTCTTCATCTTCTTCATCTTCTTCTTCTTCTTCATCTTCATCTTCTTCTTCTTCATCTTCTTCTTCTTCATCATCTTCTTCTTCTTCATCTTCTTCATCTTCTTCATCTTCATCTTCTTCATCTTCATCTTCTTCTTCTTCATCTTCTTCTTCTTCATCTTCTTCTTCTTCATCTTCTTCATCTTCATCTTCTTCATCTTCTTCATCTTCTTCATCTTCATCTTCTTCTCCTTCTTCTTCTTCTTCTTCTTCTTCTTCTTCTTCTTCTTCTTCATCTTCATCTTCTTCTTCTTCTTCTTCATCTTCATCTTCATCTTCTTCTTCTTCTTCTTCTTCTTCTTCTTCATCTTCTTCATCTTCTTCTATATCGTCTTCTTCTTCACTTATTTCTCTTTTCAAATTTTTTTTTTAAAGAAATGCAGCTATTTTTGAGCGTAACAAATAGCTGGTGGCGCACGCATGTTGGAAGCGCCATTGTATGTGCTCCCTGGCAGTGGAAACACACAGACAGCAGGAGGTAAATTCAGCAGCAGGAGGAGGAGGATGAGTGTGTGGCAGCAGGCAGTCAATGAGGCAGGCAGCGTGACATAATAGCCCTGGTACCTAGCGGTGATACCAGGGCTGTAAATAAACACAGCAGGCAGGAGGTCCCAGACAGCGGTCGTGCAGCCCACATTGTGTCCAATACACAACTGGGACAACACAGTTTTCAACCCGGGCACCTCCGAAAAATTAAACCTTTTTTTTTTTTGGTTTTTTTTGTTTTGTTTTTACAACAAATTACACAGATATAGCTATTTTTTGACGTAATAGCTGGTGGCAGAGTGGCAGCAGAAGGTAAATCTGTGTACCCTGGCAGTGGGAAACACAGACAGACAGCAGCAGCAGCAGGAGGAATGGAGGAGTAATTATGTGTGCAGCTATTGTTTGACGTAATAGCTGGTGGCAGAGTGGCAGCAGAAGGGAAATCTGTGTACCCTGGCAGTGGGAAACACAGACAGACAGCAGCAGCAGCAGGAGGAATGGAGGAGTAATGTGAGCAGCTATTGTTTGACGTAATAGCTGGTGGCAGAGTGGCAGCAGAAGCTAATTCTGTGTACCCTGGCAGTGGGAAACACAGACAGACAGCAGCATCAGCAGGAGGAATGGAGGAGTAGTGTGAGTGTGGCAGCAGGTAGGCAGCGTGACATAATAGCCCTGGTACCTAGCGGTGATACCAGGCCGTAAATGAACACAACAGGAGGTCCCAGACAGCGGTCGTGCAGCCCACATCGTGTCCAATACACAACTGGGACAACACAGTTTTCAACCTGGGCACCTCAGAAAAATTAAACCTTTTTTTTTGTAATGGTTTTGTAGTTTTGGTTTTACAACCAATTACACAGATATAGCTATTTTTTGACGTAATAGCTGGTGGCAGAGTGGCAGCAGAAGGTAAATCTGTGTACCCTGGCGTTGGGAAACACAGACAGACAGACAGCAGCAGCAGCAGGAGGAATGGAGGAGTAATTATGTGTGCAGCTATTGTTTGACGTAATAGCTGGTGGCAGACTGGCAGCAGAAGGTAATTCTGTGTACCCTGGCAGTGGGAAACACAGACAGACAGCAGCAGCAGGAGGAATGGAGGAGTAGTGTGAGTGTGGCAGCAGGCAGGCAGCGTGACATAATAGCCCTGGTACCTAGCGGTGATACCAGGCCGTAAATGAACACAACAGGAGGTCCCAGACAGCGGTCGTGCAGCCCACATCGTGTCCAATACACAACGGGGACAACACAGTTTTCAACCCGGGCACCTCAGAAAAATTAAACCTTTTTTTTTTTTTTTTAATGGTTTTTTGGTTTTGTTTGTAAAACAAATTACACAGATATATAGCTATTGTTTGACGTAATAGCTGGTGGCAGAGTGGCAGCAGAAGGTAAATCTGTGTACCCTGGCAGTGGGAAACACAGACAGACAGCAGAAGGGCAGTACACAGCAGCCCACTGTAGGTGTAAAATGTGTGGCTGCAGGCGACGTAATAGTCAAAGTGAACCAGGCTGGCTTAGTGAGCAGGAGCCAGGAGGTGGTAAAGGGTGGTAAGGCACATTAACGATGGTTCTTAGCCAGTTCATGTCCCCCTCTCGCCGACAACAGGGGCCAGGAACTCGCCTTCCACCCACGCCTGGTTCATCTTGAGAAACGTCAGTCTGTCCATAGACTTGTGAGACAGACGTGAGCGTTTCTCGGTGACCACACCACCAGCTGCACTGAAGCAGCGCTCGGACAGCACGCTGGAAGGGGGGCAGGACAGCACTTCCAGGGCGTACTGCGCCAGCTCGCTCCAGATCTCCAGGCGCTTGACCCAATACTCCATGGGATCAACACAGGCATCGCTGTCAAGCCCGCTGTAGGACCCCATGTAGTCAGCCACCATGCGGGTCAGGCGCTGGCTGTGACCGGTGGAGGATGCTGCTGCATGCACCTCCTCTCTAGTCACTGCTGCCGGAGCCTCTACAGTCCTGTAGAGCTCGTGGCTGAGAGACAGCAGGTCTGTGGGGCGCTTGCTGCTGGATGCAGGCACCTGCTGCTGCCTCTGTGCTGGCTGCTGGACAGTGGGGGTGGAAGGCTGGGGGAAGGCTTCCTCCAAGCGCTCAACAAGGGCCTGCTGCAAGCTCCTTATTTGTTGCACTGGGTCTCCTCCTGCAGGCGGCAGGAACTGGCTCAACTTCCCCTTGAGGCGTGGGTCCAACATCATGCTGATCCAGATGTCCTCCCTCTGCTTCATCTGGATCACCCTGGGGTCTCTGCGCAGGCACGTCAGCATGTGCGCTGCCATTGGGAAGAGGCGGGCCACGTCTGCTGGCACATCGACGGCAGTGCTGCTGTCCTCATCCTCCTCCTCTGCCTCGTCAGCCTCATCCTCTCTCCACCCCCGCACCAACTCAGCTGCACTGTGCTGCTCCCCCTCATCAGCAGCAAGGTCAGGGACCTCCACCAAGTCCTCCTCCTCCTCCCCCTCAGAGGTGGACTGTGCAGCTGCTTGCCGCTCCTGCTGGTCCAAGGCTGCCGCTCCCTGTTCCAGCAAAGTATCGAGGGCCCTGTTCAGCAGACAAACCAGGGGCACCCACTCGCAGACCATAGCATGGTCCCTGCTCACCATGTTAGTGGCCTGCAGAAAGGGAGCCAGCACTAAGCACACCTGCTGCATGTGCCTCCAGTCATCATCGGGGACGATGGACGGGATGTTGCTGGTCTTGTCCCTTTTCTGAGCGGCGGAAACAGTGGCCAGGGCAAGGTACTGTTTGACAGTTCAACCAGACGCTCCAACATCGCCAGGGTGGAGTTCCAGCGAGTCGGAACGTCAAGGATCAGCCGATGGCGTGGCAGATCCAGCTCCTTTTGCACGTCTTCCAGGCTCGCACAGGCTGCAGCCGAGCGCCGGAAGTGACGCACAACGTTCCTTGCCGTTTCCAGCAGTTCGCCCATCCCCTGGTAGGTGCGCAAGAACTTCTGCACCACCAGGTTCAGCACGTGGGCAAGACAGGGGATGTGGGTCAGGTTTCCCCTGTCTATTGCGGCAACCAGATTGGCCCCATTGTCGGCCACCACCTCTCCAACTCTGAGGCCTCTGGGGGTCAGCCAAATCCTCTCCTGCTCCTGGAGTTTGGCCAACACATGGGTTGCCGTCAGCTTGGTCTTCCCAAGGCTGACCAAGTGCAGCAGCGCTTGGCAGTGGCGGGCCTTCACGCTGCTGCTGAGGCGGGGGGTTTGGCCAGGTGTGCCGGAGGATGGCAGAGGATCGGAGGAACCTGCTGCAGTTCCCCTGACCCTGCGGGGTGGCACCACCCACTGTGTTGCTGCTGCTGCTGTGCCCGCTGCTGCTCTCCCATCCTCACCCCCTTCCACCAAGCTGACCCAGTGGACAGTGAAGGACAGGTAGCGGCCTGTCCCGAAGCGGCTGCTCCAGGAGTCCATGGTGACGTGGACCCTTTCACCAACCGCGTGCTCCAGCCCTCGCTCCACATTGGCCATCACAAAGCGGTGCAGTGCAGGAATGGCCTTGCGGGAGAAAAAGTGTCTGCTGGGGAGCTGCCAGTCTGGGGCTGCGCAAGCAAGCAGCGCACGAATGTCGCTCCCCTCCTGCACGAGCGTGTATGGCAGGAGTTGGGAGCACATGGCCCGTGCCAGCAAGCCGTTCAGCTGCCGCACGCGACGGCTGCTGGGAGGCAGAGCACTAACCACCCCCTGGAAGGACTCGCTCAAAAGGCTCTGGCGTGGCCTTTTGCTGGCACAGGAATCAGCAGACACAGCGGAGGAGGCCACTGAGGACTGGCTGCCAGAACAGGCCTCAGTGTCGGCGGCAGGAGTTGCGGAGGGGGGAGGAGCAGTGCGTTTCCGCACTCCTGCTGGTGCTGCTGGAGGAGCAGGAGGGCGGGTGGCTGCTGTTGCTGCTGCTGCTGCTGCTGCTGAAGGCTGTGCAGTGATGGGTGTGGTGCCACTGCCAGCACCAGATGCCTTCAGCCTCTGGAACTCCTCATGCTGGTGGAAATGTTTCGCAGCAAGGTGGTTGATGAGCGAGCTGGTGCTGAACTTTAAGGGGTCTGCACCTCTGCTCAACTTCCGCTGACAGTGGTTGCAAGTGGCGTACTTGCTGTACACAGTGGGCATGGTGAAATATCGCCAGATTGGTGACAGAAACATCCCCCTACGGCATGGAAGCGCTGCTGCCTGTCTCCCTGTGGTGGTTGGGGGGGGGGCTTGGGTGCGGCTGGTGGTGGTACTGGCAGATGCTGCTGCTGCTGCTGAGCCTGAGACACCAGCAGGCTGTGGGACCTGCCTACTGCTGCCAATGCTTGCAATGATGCGCCTCCTTGCAAGGCCCACAAGCGCATCCTCCTCCTCAGAGCTGCTGAGGACGACATCCCCTGGAGGTGGTGGCACCCAGTCTCTGTCTGTCACCGGGTCATCATCATCCTCCCCCTCCTGAAACATGTCCTGCTGGGATGATGACCCCCCAAACTCCTCTCCTGATGCATGGATGGGCTGCTTGACTGTCGCCACAGTCTTGCTGTCCAATCCCTCATCCCCCAAAGTGCCCATCAGCATCTCCTCCTCAAGATCGCCAACAACAGCAGACAATTTACTCATAATGCCTGGGGTCAAAAGACTGCTGAATGACAGGTCGGCGAGTGACGGTGAACTGGCCTCCTCCCCAGACCCTGCTGGGCGGCTGCTGCGAACAGGGGTGGTGGTGGTGGTGGTGAGGGTGGAGGCCTCGGATGCAGAGCTGATGGCGGGCTGCTCATCCTCCGTCATGAGTTGCACCACAGTGTCTGCATGTTTTTCCTCAATGGGACGTTTCCGACCCAGCTGGAGGAAAATCGGAGCAGGTGCTACACGCTGCTGCTGCTGTGTCTCTGCAGCGTGAGTTGCAGATGCTCCTGCTGGGCGGCGCCCAAGGCGTCCACGGCCAGTGGCTATGGGAGGAATGTTAGCCACTGACGCTGCTGCTGCTGCTGCGGAACTGTGCATGGTGGCGCGGCCGCGGCCTGCCACAATGCTGCTCCCTCTCCTCCTGATTCCCTTGCTGCCCTTCCCCTTGCCCAAACTGCGCTGGCTGCCACTTCCAGACATCTTCGATGTTTTGGGCGTATAGACAAAAGTTTTTTAAAAGGGCGGGTGAAAAGTGGGGTACTTTAATGGAGTGGGTTGGTGGGTGAGGTGACTGAGTGAGTGTCCCTAGTACAGTAAGTAAGTAGTAACAGTCAGGAAGTACAACTAGCAGTTACAATAATCAGTAGTAATCACAAGTAAATTTAGTGTGTGTACACTACAGACAGTGAGTGCACGCACGCGCAAACACGCGCAGGAGCTAGCCTATGAACAGTGACTGAGTGAGTGTCCCTAGTACAGTAAGTAAGTAAGTAGTAACAGTCAGTAAGTACAACTAACTAATTACAATAATCAATCAGTAATCAGAAGGAAATAGAGTGTGTGTAGTGTGTGTACACAGACAGTGAGTGCACACACGCAGGAGCTAGTAGCCTATGAACAGTGACTGAGTGTCCTAGACTCCTAGTACAGTAAGAGTAAGTAGTAACAGTAAGTACAACTAACTAATTACAATAAGCAATCAGTTATCAGAAGGAAATAGAGTGTGTGTAGTGTGTGTACACAGACAGTGAGTGCACACACGCAGGAGCTAGTAGCCTATGAACAGTGACTGAGTGTCCTAGACTCCTAGTACAGTAAGAGTAAGTAGTAACAGTAAGTACAACTAACTAATTACAATAAGCAATCAGTTATCAGAAGGAAATAGAGTGTGTGTAGTGTGTGTACACAGACAGTGAGTGCACACACGCAGGAGCTAGTAGCCTATGAACAGTGACTGAGTGTCCTAGACTCCTAGTACAGTAAGAGTAAGTAGTAACAGTAAGTACAACTAACTAATTACAATAAGCAATCAGTTATCAGAAGGAAATAGAGTGTGTGTAGTGTGTGTACACAGACAGTGAGTGCACACACGCAGGAGCTAGTAGCCTATGAACAGTGACTGAGTGTCCTAGACTCCTAGTACAGCAAGAGTAAGTAGTAACAGTAAGTACAACTAACTAATTACAATAAGCAATCAGTTATCAGAAGGAAATAGAGTGTGTGTAGTGTGTGTACACAGACAGTGAGTGCACACACGCAGGAGCTAGTAGCCTATGAACAGTGACTGAGTGTCCTAGACTCCTAGTACAGTAAGAGTAAGTAGTAACAGTAAGTACAAACAACTAACTAATTACAATAATCAATCAGTTATCAGAAGGAAATAGAGTGTGTGTAGTGTGTGTACACAGACAGTGAGTGCACACACGCAGGAGCTAGTAGCCTATGAACAGTGACTGAGTGTCCTAGACTCCTAGTACAGTAAGTAGTAACAGTAAGTACAACTAACTAATTACAATAATCAATCAGTTATCAGAAGGAAATAGAGTGTGTGTAGTGTGTACACAGACAGTGAGTGCACACACGCAGGAGCTAGTAGCCTATGAACAGTGACTGAGTGTCCTAGACTCCTAGTACAGTAAGTAGTAACAGTAAGTACAACTAACTAATTACAATAATCAATTACAATAATCAATCAGTTATCAGAAGGAAATAGAGAGTGTGTGTAGTGTGTACACAGAAAGTGAGTGCACACACGCAGGAGCAGCTAGTAGCCTATGAACAGTGACAGTGAGTGTCCTAGTACAGTTACAGTATATAACTACAATACTAATACAATCAGTAGTAAAGGACAGCAGAAATACTGGTATAGAATAGAGAGAAATAAACAGAGGACAGGAGGACAGCTGCCCACACAGGCAAGGCCCTGAGGCCTAAAGCTGTAAGCCTGCAGCAGCTGGCCTGTCTCTATGTAACACAAAAGCTACTAACTAAAATACAATGTCTAACTAACTAACGACAATATAGGTGTGTATAGGAGGTGTATGTGAGCAAAAACGCTAGGTAAATGACCACAATAGAGCTCTTGCTAAGCCAAAGCACAAAGGAGCAACTCTCTCTCTGTACAAGTCTCAGGCAAGCACGGAGAAACCTAACATGGCGGCCGCTATTTATAGGGTAGGGGCTGGCCAGGGTCCCCCTCTGTGATTGGCTGCCGTCAGAGGGCCTGGGAGCCCTCTGATTGGCTCTAAGGACATCAATCTGGGCTATGACGCTATTCGAGCTCGGTACCGAGCTCGAATAGCGCCGTTTTGCTCGAATAGCTAGAATAGTGAATGGGCTATTCGAGTGTACTCGAATAGCCCATTCGAATAGCTACAGCTATTCGGAGCTCGAATACCGAGCTCGAATAGCTGGAAAAGAGCTCGAATATTCGAGCTACTCGAATATTCGAGCTCTGCTGAGCACCACTGCTCCCAGGTATGTGCTAGGTAGCGGCGGGGGAGAGTGGGCAGGCATAACGTTACAACTCACCTTTCGCGATGCACCCTTCTTCAATCACCTTCCTCCCAGGCGTCCGTCACTTTGATTACATGCAGTTACGTCATCACAGGGGGCGCTGTTACCAATGCAATAGATGCCTGGGAGGTAGGAGTTTGAGGAAGCGTGGATCGAGGAAGGTGAGCTGTTGCGCTATGCCCGCCAGCTCTCCCCCCCCCCCCCACATGCCGCTCCGTCCGATGCGGTGCTCAGGTGCGGTGCTCAGTGACACACGAGCCTAGAAACAGGCCTGGGCTGCACCCACTGTTATCTAAATTCCTTTTTTGTTCTGTTTCTGCTAGTTATGGTTATTTTGCATGAACATGTTTTTTCTTAAAGGGGCACTACAGCGAAAAACTGTAACATTTAAAATATGTGCAAACATATACAAATAAGTACATTTTTTTCCAGAGTAAAATGAGCCATAAATTACTTTTCTCCTATGTTGCTGTCACTTACAATAGGTAGTAGAAATCTGACAGAAGTGACAGGTTTTGGACTAGTCCAACTCTTTATAGGGGATTCTCGGGGATATATTTATTTTCAAAAGCACTTCGTGAATGGCAGTTGCTCTGTCCAACTCCCAAAACACTGTGTAGCAAGCAGGGAAGCTGGCCAGCATCATTGTTTAAATCATTTTTCAGGAATATCTTTATAAGGAATAAAAGCCTTGCTGAGAATCCCCTATGAAGAGATGGACTAGTCCAAAACCTGTCACTTCTGTCAGATTTCTACTACCTACTGTAAGTGACAGCAACATAGGAGAAAAGTAATTTATGGCTCATTTTACTCTGGAAAAAATGTACTTCTTATTTGTATATGTTTGCACATATTTTACATTTTACAGTTTTTCGCTGTAGTGCCCCTTTAATAGTAAAATGCGTAATCCTAAAAATATGTCAGTTGCTTCACTGTGTTAAGTTCCTAGGTAATGGATTTCACAATTTCCAGTAGACAGTTCCTTCTTCCATTGCTGTCCCTCACTCTAAGGAATTCAATATTATTTTGTAATTTTAAACTAGAACTTGCTGTTCTTGTAAAAACAAACTCCATAATCCTGCTTAGCATTTTGAGAAGGTTTATAAAACATGTACTGGATTTGTCCCACATGGGAAAGTTTAGTATGAAAATGAGCCTTTTGAATTTGCCAATTGTTCCTAGTGAATTCATTAGATTTACATTTCAGAAGTAGGTAAGAACTAGTTTACCAAGGCCATTCTAAGGAAATAGAAGACAGAGTGAAGCCTCTGACCACTGTCCAGACTGAGCAATCAATCAAAATTCAGTATGTAGAGCAAACCTGAAATGCAGACATCAAACCAACAAACACTGATTCCGGTGATACCTTTAAAGGAGTCATCAAGCAATGTCCCCTACCCTACGACTGTGCAGTACAGTCCGGACAACGTGCACTTGATTGACAGCGGCACTCGCACAGGCGCAGTAGAGGACGACCTCGAGTTTGCCCTCTGCACCAGCGGGGACCCCAGGCTGGTGGCTGAGAGCGGAGCTGTGGCATGGATCATTTCAGCTGCAAGGGGCTGGAGGAAGCCCCAGGTAAGTAGATTGGGGGTAGGGTACATTGCTAGATGACTCCTTTAATGATTAACTGTGCATGGTTTATTGCAAGCTTTCGAAACATGTTAGTCATTAAAGCTATCACCGGAATCAACTCTTGTTGGTTTGATGTCTGCATCTCTGCTCCTCAACTAACACCGGACCATACTTCACTTGCTAAAGCAAGCCAGAACTGCAGGGAACAAGGAAATAGCTATTGCCGTTGCCAGCTCCAGTTTGAAAATACTGCTTGCCTGACATTTATAATAATCCTCCGCATTATAAATAATATCAAGTATTTATATAGCACCGACATCTTCCGCAGCGCTATACAGAGTATATTGTCTTGTCACTTAATTGTCCCTCAGAGGGGCTCACAATCGAATCCCTACCATAGTCGTATGTCTATATATTTATCCAGGGATGCTCATCCAGATCCATTTTTACGCTATCCAGGTTGGATCCAGATCCAGATACTTGGGCCAATATCTGGATAGCTCTATGCGGGTATCTGGCCGCACAATCCGGATACTCGCGGGTACCCGCGGATATCCGACGGATATCCGAATCTGGGTACTGTAACAAGGAAGATGATGTCATTGAGCCAATCAGAGGGCTCCCAGCAAATCAGAGGGCTCCCAGCAGAAGCCCTAGCAACCAATCACAGAGGGGAACTCTGGCCAGCCCCACCTGACCACATTGAGCCAATCAGAGGCCTCCCAGCCTAAGCCCTGGCACCCAATCACAGAAGGGAACCCTGGCCAGCCCCCCTGTGTAATAAAGAGGGCTGGCATGATGAGACTAGAGATGGGAAGTTCGGATCTTTTCAATGATCCGGATGATTCGAATCGGATCATTGAAAAGATCCGGATCTTTGATCCGAATCTCGGATCATTTTACTACCGAAGCATTCGGGGGTTGAAATGACTAGCAGGACAGGAGAAGGAGAGGAGGGTGGACACACAGAGAAGGGGAGAAGATGCACAGAGGGCAGGGAGTGGACAGAGAAGGGAGGAGGGACGAGCAGAGAGCAGAAATGTTTGCTTGCACACAATACCCACATGCTGCAATCATATGCTTTACATATATTTCACCTACATGTTCATCTGTATACCTTGAATGGAAACGTCGCACAGTGAAAGAAAGCATTCCCCAAAGATAAGTGCAGCTGTTTAGTGCCGAGTGCAGGAGGATCATATTACGCTGCAATCACAGTGCCTGCAAAGTTACTGAGCTTTGCTGAGCTGAGCCAAAAGCTTCCAATGTGATCACTGTGCACAACTACGAACAGACAGCCTGTAATGAGCAGCACGTTATAGCCAGTATGTGTGCTCTACACATATCTGGCAGTGGCACCCATGTCCCCTCTACCTGTCCCTGCAAGGCTGGCTCCCCTGAGTCCCCTCCAACAGAGCGATCCATCTCTGCTCTGCTTCCAGGACCCCGCTGCCCGCTGAGAGGGGGCGTGTCGCTCCTGACCCCGCCCCTTTTGCGATCCGAATCACTCATTTTGATGATTCAACTCACAAAATAGATTCGGATCAAAGATCCGAATCGTTCATGATCCGGACAACACTAGATGAGACAGATCGTCCTTGCTTGTGTGGCTGGCTGGCTGGTCGCTGACAGACTTGCTCCAGTGCTTTTGACTTAGCAAGTGCTGCCTGTATACAGTGATGAACCTAAAGCTTTGAGTGCTAAACACCTTAACTACACTATTGTGAAGAAGAGAGAACCGAGAGCCCGATATGGTGTAGTATGTCAAGGTAATTGGATAATTAGAAAGAGTATGAATTGTATACTCACAAACCAGGGTTACCTCCAGGCAACCACTGTGTAGGCAGGTGAGGAGATTAGCCTGTCCTCACTCAGGAATAAGAAGTCGCTCTCTGTAGGCTTGAAAAACAAGAAGGGGTATCCCCCTCCACCAAAGGTGGATACAATCAGTATTATGGTAGAGAACAGAGGCGCCAAAAGGATAAAAACAATATTTAAAAGTTTTAAAATTATTGCTTAGGAGGCAGTGGTGGACTCACCTCCCACAAGCAGACACAACAACTGTGTATTCACAAAAGGGACATTTATTGGTATACTCCAAATAAGGTTGCAACGCGTTTCGCAGGTCAAACCCGCTTCATCAGGCAATTACAGGAAGGAGCACACAACAGCAGTATGTCCAGATAGCACCTGGCGCCTCAGTCTGAGGCGCCAGGTGCTATCTGGACATACTGCTGTTGTGTGCTCCTTCCTGTAATTGCCTGATGAAGCGGGTTTGACCTGCGAAACGCGTTGCAACCTTATTTGGAGTATACCAATAAATGTCCCTTTTGTGAATACACAGTTGTTGTGTCTGCTTGTGGGAGGTGAGTCCACCACTGCCTCCTAAGCAATAATTTTAAAACTTTTAAATATTGTTTTTATCCTTTTGGCGCCTCTGTTCTCTACCATAATATTAACTACACTATTGTTCTATTGTTGTTGTTTTTTTAGCTAGCTAGTGTAGTTGTTTGATTTCATTCACTCAGTTATGTCCTGTCTGTGTCTGTGTGTGCTGTCCCCCTGTACCACCCGCTGCCCCTCTGTGTACCTCCTTCTGTCCTCCTGTGCCTCCTTCTGTCCTCCTTTGTGTCTCATTCTGTCCCCCATTGTGCCTCCTTTTGTTGCCCATGTGCCTCGTGTCCCTCTGTGTGCCTCCTTCTGTTCCCTTGTGCCTCCTTATGTCCTCCTTTGTGACTTCTTCTGACCCTCATGCCTCCTTCTGTCCCCCTGTGCCTCCCTATGTCGCACTGTGGGCCATATTCAGTCCCCCTGTGCCTCCTTCTGTCCCCCTTTGTGCCTCATGAAAGTGGAGCCCTGCCTATGTGTATTTTCTGGTGAAACACTGCTCGCATTGTGTAATTTCTGGTGAAACACTGCCGCATTCTGATTATTTTCTGGTGAAACATTGCCACATTACGATTATTTTCGGGTGAAACGCTGCTGCAATGCGATTATTTTCTGGTGAAACGCTTCCGCAATACGTGTATTTTCTGGTGAAAGGCTGCCGCATTACAATTATTTTTGTTGAAACGCTGCTGCATTACGATTATTTTCTAGTGAAACGCTGCCGCATTACGATTATTTTTTTGGGGGGGCGCCACAGGTTTTCTCGCCTGAAGTGACAAAATGTCTAGAGGCACCCCTGCCATTCAGGCCGCAGGGGAATCTTCACCTTCCCAATCTGGCGGTTTTTCACTCTGCCCTCATTGGACAGCAAGTTTGCCATATGCAATGTGTGCAAACTACAGATGAGCAGAGGTTGTGACCTTTACAAGTATGGCACCTCCAGCTTCATCAACCTCAAAGGAGTTCAAGAGGCTGAAGCAAGCTGGTGCTGGCTCCCACCGCCACGGTGCCACAGGCCACTGCTGCTGATACCGCCACCTATATTCAACCCAAAACATAATTGCGGTGTCATTTTTTGGAGGTGTCTGGGCTGAAAACTGTTATGTCCCAGTTGTGCTATTGGACTTTGGACACAATGTGGGCTGCACGACCGCTGTCTGGAACCTAGTCCTGATGTTAATTGGCAGCTTTTTTTTTTCATTTTATGTCCACCAAATAATAAATTAGTGTTTCCCTTTAAAAAAAACATATTGGTACATGCATCATTTACCCTAAAAACCCTTTTTAAAGCTATTTTAAGGGCACTTCCGTTTTTTCTATCCAGATACCCGAATAGGTCGGGTACCCGCGGGTAATTTGGTCGGATACCCGAATTCACTCGGGTATCCGCAAGGTCGGATCCGGGTACCCGAATCGGTTCCAGATATCTGGGTACCCGGATCCGGGCGGGTATTAAAAAGTACTACCCGAGCAACCCTGTTTTTATCATGTAGTGTATGTATCACAGTCTAGGGCCAATTTAGGGGGAACCCAATTAACTTATCTGTATGTTGGGATGGAATGTATATATGGCATGTTGGAGGAAATCAAAGTGCCCAGAAGAAACCCCCACAGACATGGGAAGAACGCACAAACTCCATGCAGGTAGTGCCCTAGCCCAGATTTGAACCAGGGACCCAGCACTGCAAGGTGCGCTAACCACTAAGCCATCATACTGGCCTACATCCAACCTAAGTTAACCATTGGCTCATAGTGATAATGACTGTGTTGATCAAATTATATAAGGTGGAGGCTCCCAACAAGATAAAACACTTAAAAAAAAGTTTAAAGCCCAATACACATGTTCAACAGCAGTCTTTTATGCAGCACAATTGTTGAACAACTTTTGTTGTGAAACAAGTTGAAACAGCTAAAAAGTATTTTGCTATTGTTCAAAAAGCTTATAAGACCAATAAGAAGTCAACCCAAGTGATGTCACTCTGCTTTGTAAGAATACCAGCCTTGAGCATTTGTAGGGCTGATTTATCAATACAGGCATGAAGAGAAATTGTGCAAAAAAGATCAGTTACTCAGAGTAACCAGTCTGGATCCTTTTTTAATTTAACCACCACTTAAGGACCACAGTGGTAAACCCCCCTAAAGACCAGGCCAATTTTAGCTAAAATGGCCACTGCAGCTTTAAGGCCAAGCTGCAGGGCCGCACAACACAGCACACGAGTGATTCCCCCCCCCCTTTTCCCCCCACCAACAGAGCTCTCTGTTGGTGGGGTCTGATCACCCCCCAGGTGTTTTTTTTTTTTTTTAATAAATATTTATTTGTCGTTTTTTAAACAAAAATGTACTTTTTTTTCCCTTTTCCTTATTCCCCTCCCTCCCTGCAGCCGGCCAATCCTGCGATCGGCTGTCATAGGCCTAAGCCTATGAAAGCCGATCGCTCTCTTGTCCCCCAGGGGGACAGCCGTGTCACACGGCTGTCCCCAGTACAGCGCTGTACTATGTAAATAGATGGCGATCACACCGTCTAACAGTCCCGAGCAGCAATCGGCGCTCGAAGACTGAAGCTCCGCCCCCCCGAGCAGGAGATGCACGCACAACCTGCGCGCGATCTCCTGCAAATCAGAGCCCCAGGACTTGACGCCAATTGGCGTTAGGCGGTCCTGAGGCTGCCGCCGTGTCCACACCCATTGGCGTGGGGCGGTCTTTAGGTAATTAAGGCAAACCTAAACTGAAAATAAATAGCTTCTTCCATCTGTCTCATTATTAGTTGCAAATATACCGTGAGCAACCAAAAGAGTGAGAGTAAAACAAGAACCTATTATCACTGTGTGTTTATCACAGCTCACATTCTTGGCTCCTAGTATCTTCCTTTTCGTCTTTTTCAGTTACCAGGTTTCACTGAGATCACCTACCAAGCGTCATTATAATGGTGAATAGAACTTTCCTGTAGTCTAATGCTGGAAATACACCATACAATTTTCTGTTATGCTGGGCATACACGGCTCGTTTATTCTTATCAATCGAGCCGCTGATGACTCGATTGATAATTTCCGACAGGTCCGATTGCCCGCCAGATCGATTCCGCGCTTGATACCAGCGGGCAGAACAATATAAAAAACGAAGCGCTGATTAGAAAGCGCCTGCGGGACGAGCGGGAATCGATCCGCGCGGACGAGCGGTGATCTAATTATGCATTATAATAGAAGAATCTAACAGAAAATTGTATGGTATATTCCCAGCATTAGGCTCAACACACACCATACAATCTTGGTTGTTCAATCTTACCACTTTCATGTAGTATAAGAGCTTCTCCAATCAATCATTCAAGGTATTTTCAATCTGTTGGCCCTTATACTACATAGATTTGGTAAATCTGTACAACCAGGATTGTATGGTGTGTGTTGAGCTTTAGTCTGATTTTAAATTTTACTGCAGCAATTCTAGTGGGGAGTGTAAACAGCAGACATGTCAGTGTGATGTAAAATCTGATTCATTCAGCTCGCTGTATACAAAAATAAATAATTACCTTTTTAATTTTTCAGCACTATCTTTTTCTCAAGAGTGTTTGTTGAGCCAGATATAAGTGTTTGGGTTTTATTTACTAAGCAAGAAAGATGGCCCTGCATTCAACTGCACTTCAGTTACCTAATTTGCATAGATAAAACACTTTATTATTTAACCTAATTTTAAGAAAATAGAAAGGCAACAGAAAAGGCAAAGGGGCTAGTTCACACTCGACGCTCGAAGCAGCGCTAGCCAGTGATCTCGTTTGGCTCGCGATTTTAACTTAAATCTGGCGATTCTTGCGCGCTTTGTGCTTGTGCAATCGCTCCCAGAACGCTGCATGCAGCGCGTTTGCGATTGATCGAAATCGCAACCGCTGCAGTGTGAATGTATCCATAAGGATACATTGTAGCAGCGTTTTGCTGATCGCCGGCAATCAGCAAAGCACTCAAGAATCGCCCCAGTGTGAACCAGCCCTAAGCAGGTTTCTTGGCCATTATGCTGAACTTTTGGCTTTTGTTGCCTCTAAAAAGGTTCATACACACCTACCAACTGTCTGTCCAACTATCTGCCAAACTTGTCTGTTAAGCCCCATTCACACGCTCAACAGCGGTCTTTTATGCAGCACAATTGTCAAACAGCTTTTGTTTTGAAACAAGTTGAAACAACTAAAAAAAGTATTTTGCTATTGTTCAAAAAGTTGATAAGACTGATAAGTAGTCCCAACGGTTGTGTTGTCTCCCATGTAACAGGTTACTTTGCATAGTCCTCCTGACCTCTGAACGGGTATTCAGCTATTCTGCCTGTCTGGGGTTAGATTAGCATTAGCGCCTGTGGGCAATCCATTGTTCGTGCTAATGGAGGAAATTATTGATGAGAAATCTCCTCAAAGGTACAATTATTGTTTTCATTGGTGAATATGGACCCGATGCATAAAGCAGCAGTAAAATTGCCATGCAGAGATAGCGTGAGTGTTGCACATACGTTGCCAGGGGGGCAATTGCCCAAGGACCCCCGAGGGCTGCTGGGCCCCCAAGGTCTTCCCCTGCTTCAGTATGTCCTCCCTGGGGCCCCTGTGATGTCTAGTCAGTAATCTCACCTGTCCCTGCACGTGATACCTCTGTACTCCCGTTTTCCTGTCTGCATCCATCCATCCTCGGTAGCTGCCTCTTCTCAGTGACCCGGCTCGTGTTATTGTGCAACAACATACGCTGGGTCACTGAGAAGAGGCAGCCGGCAAGGATGAATGGATGAAGATAGGAAGATAGGAGCATGGAGGGACCACGGGGTGGAACAGAGGAGATGAGCTTACTGACTAAACTTTACAGGGGAGGACTTACTGAGGTAGGGGGAGACCTGGGAGGACTCCGGGAGGGAGTTTATGGGGGCCCAAGGATAATTTTGCCCTGGGGCCCCTGTGTGGCTTCAAACGGCCCTGTATGTTGCTATGTTAAAACGCAGTACTCACGCGTTGAGCCAAATTTTTCCTCGTTAACGCACATTGTGCTAAGAGTGTAACGTGTGCTGCCTTCCTGCCATTAGTACTGGTAAAATTACCATTGCTTCATGCATCAGGCCCTCTGTACTTCAGTGGTCGGCATTGCAGGAAGTGACACGGCGAGTGGTGAAACGCAAGGAAGTGAGTAAGTTCCCCACTCGCTGGTAGTTTGATTTTAAAAGAAACTAGCTGGAGGGGAGCGGGGAAGGGGGGTTCCAGGTGAGGGAGGGGGAGTCCGACCCCCCTCCCCGCCGCTGTGCCCGCTGCTCCCCTTCCTGCCTGCTACTCCCTCCAGCATGGCGGCCCCCTCGCCACCCACAGATAGGGATGGGACACTGGAAACAGATCCATTTTTGTGTCCAAAGCTGTCTGTGTAGAGCGAGATCCGTTTTTGCATTGGGTTTCACTACCCCTGCATGTATCCGGGGTCCGTGAAAACCCTGCAAATCCAGACCTGCCATTCAGTTGTTAAAAGCGGATTCCCCGGATTGTCCACAGATCAGTTTTTGAAGTGGGTAAAGATGGCTGCTATTTTTAACATTCGTATCCGTGGCTCCGGTTTTGGTCCAGGCCCAAAAACGGAGCCACGGATACGGTTTTTAAACAAATGTGAACCAAGCCTTACAGTCTAATGTCCCTGTCATAGTTTGTTGTCCCTTACCATAGTCTAGGGCAGTGATTCCCAATAAGTGCGCCGCGACACATTTATGTGTCACGGCAGCAACGGATATGTGTAGCTGCTCGCCGCATTCCCCCCACTCTATCCCCTCCTTGCTTCTGAGATCTGCCTCATCTATTTACAGCAGGGCTACAAGAAAATGGCTGCCGATGCCCACAAATGCAGACAATGGTGGCCATTTTCTTGTAGCCCTGCTCTATCTATACACAGAGCGGAGGCAGAGAACCTGGGAGGGAGACAGCGCTGGAATGCATGGAGCTGGTGAGTGACCCACCGCCACCACATGCTACTGGGGGCTCCTAATTTTAGCCATCTATCCTGTGAGCACCTACACCTCTCTACCTATCCTGAAAGCAACTACTCTTTGCTATCTATCCTAAATGCACCCACACCTTGCTACCTATCCTGAGCGCAACTACACCTCACTACCTATTCTGAAAGCACCTACTCCTGGCTTTCTATCCTGAGTGCACCTACACCTCGCTACCTATCCTGAGGGCACCTACACCTTGCTACCTATCTTGAAAGCAACTACTCCTGGCTATCTATCCTGAGTTCACTTACACCTCGCTACCTATCCTGGGGGAAAATGAGTTGAACTTACCCGGGGCTTCTAATGGTCCCCAGCAGACATCCTGTACCCGCAAAGCAACTCACCAATGCTCTGACCCCTCCTCCGGTTCACTTCTGGAATTTTAGACTTTAAAGCAGGGGTCTCAAACTCGCGGCCCGCGGGCCATTTGCGGCCCTCGATACAATATTTTGTGGCCCTCGCCGGCAAAAGCTTCCTTATAGTTCGCTTCAGTGCTCCCAAGTAATCCGCCGCATCCCCGCCGCTAAACGAGGGCTGCAGAGCCCCCAAATCGCCCGGGGGGCAATCCGCCGGCATTTCCTGGAAGGGGCAGAGCTTTCAGTTTCAGCTCTGCCCCTCCTGACGTCAATCGCCGCACGGATCACCGCCTCTACCCGCCCCTCTCTGTGAAGGAAGAGTGAGAGGGGCGGGCAGAGGCGGCGATACGCCGCGATTGGGAAATTCCTTATGCGGCCCAGCCTCATCCTGACTTTGTCTCCTGCGGCCCCCAGGTAAATTGAGTTTGAGACCCCTGCTTTAAAGTCTGAAAACCACTATGCTTGCGTTGCCGTGTCCTCGCTCCCACTGACGTCACCAGGAGTGTATAGTACAAGCCCAGTATGATATGTGCCTGCACAGTACGCTCCTGGTGACATCAGCGGGAGTGAGGACACAGCAACGCAGGCGCAGTGGTTTTCAGACTTTAAAGTCTGAAATTCCAGAAGTGAACCTGAGGCGGGGCCAGAGCATCGGTGAGTGGCTGCGTGGGCACAGGATGTCTGCGGGGGACCATTAGAAGCCCTGGGTAAGTTCAACTCATTTTCCCCCGACCCCCCTACAGTATTCCTTTAAGGAAGCGCCTGAGCAGAGCCAATTGACTAACCAGTCAATAATATATTTTTGGGTTGTTAGGGGAATCTGGTTTTCAGAGGAAACCCACACAAACATGGAAACATAAAGATAGAAACACCATGAAGATAATATCTTGGCCAAGAAATAACTCCTGACATTAAAATCGTAAAAGTTTTATAATATTTGCAAAAGCTGCTACTTTACACAGTTTTATTGAGCATGGTTAAACTCCTTGAAGGAGTTTAAGATGGTTACACCCTTATGAGTATGTCTTCCACAGTAATCTGAAATTACCCAACCCTCTTTTCAAATAAAGTTTATACTGAAACCATCACTTCAAATTCGGAACAAATAAGAGCCAAGTTAAGTTTCTTTCTCTGTAAATGTAAATATAAGCCATGGCTGGAAATTGAAAGGAGCTTATCTGAATTTACTACTGTGGTTGTTGTAGGCAGCTAGCAATGTCAATCTGTCAGAAGCCATAGATGGGTCTATAAATAGCGGTTGAGTATAAATTAGACTGAAACCACCAACAATATAGTTTATAGATGAATTGTTTTAGCACTTTATGTAGTAAGGTAAGCACCTTATTACAGTACTAGCTGGTGATGCACTTTATGCTACATGGGCCAGGAGTGCGCTCAACAGCTCTCTGAATGTCGTGCACCACATCCTGCCACATGCTTGCATATTATCCAGTTAGCACCATGGCCAAGTGCGGTGGCCAATCACAGTAGGGTGAGGCAGGAGAGCGTGTCTGTGGCAGACAGATACACATACATTCAGCAGTTGTCAAGGAAATTACTATTATAGATGTATTGTTGTGGGATGTTTACTGAGACACTATAGTGTAATATGGCCATGATCACATGGAAAAGGGGTTGCTACATGTAAAGAGTAGCAGTAGCCCCACTCTCAGGTACTATTGTTTGAATAATCAACATCCTTATTCTGAGAAGTTGCCATTCACAGGTGCATAAAACCCCTGATTGGCCACTGTACATGTGAACAAAAACACTGATTGGCTTTAGCATATTGGCCATTTCGAGCATGGCCAATCAACCTTTTTTTTCATACGCTGAGTAGTACATAGATGCTTTGTATGTCTCTAAATGGCTCCATACTGGTGTATCAGGGAACAGATTAGTCAATCAGCGCCACTTCAAGGGCAAGCAGGAGGCATTAATTGTTGTCATCGCTGGGACTGCAGCAGCACCTGCAAAAAGCAGCAAAATTAGTCAAAATCATCAAATTTAACTATAAGGGGAACTCCAGTGAAAATAATGTAATAAAAAAAAGTGCTTAATTTTTACAATAATTATGTATAAATGATTTAGTCAGTGTTTGCCCATTGTAAAATCTTTTAAATCCCTGATTTACATTCTGACATTTACCACATGGTGACATTTTTACTGCTGTCAGGTGATGTAGCTGCTGCTTGCTTTTTCGGCAGTTGGAAACAGCTGTAAATAGCTATTTCCCACAATGCAACAAGGTTCACAGACAGGAAACTGCCAGGACCATTGTCCTCAGAGTTTTTTTGTGTGTATGTGTGTGTGTGTGGGGGGGGGGGGGTTCACCACAATATCAGCCATTCAGAACCCCCTGATGATCCGTTTGTGAAAAGGAATAGATTTCTCATGTAAAAGGGTGTATCAGCTACTGATTGGGATGCAGTTCAATTCTTGGTCACAGTTTCTCTTTAAGATCGACTGTAAGGAGTTTAATAGTTTTGTCCTATGGAAAGGTAACATACAGTGAATGAATCACTGCCTGGCCATACAAAATATGGTATTTACATTTTCTCATTACCATGCCATTAACAGTTACCCAGACTGCTCTTTGTCTTGTGGCCATTTCAGAAGCTATGATATGTTACTTGTTTTATCATGGCCTCTAATAACTCTGGAGTAGATGAAGATGGTTTGCAGGAAAGACACTATAGTGTAATATGAACTACTACGCCTGCGCAGTACAATGCTGATGACGTCGGCCAGACCACGTGACCAACGCCGTGGAGCGCAGAAGAGGCCGACCAGGAAGCCGACCTCGTCAGGTCAGCTTCTGCAGCATGGGACAACGGGAGGCACCGGAGCTGCGGCAAGGGCACAGGACGGCTGCCAGGGGCTGGAGGAAGCCCCGGGTAAGTGGAATTTGTTTTTTTTCAGGTCCTTGGATGTTTCCTGTAAAGAGGAACGCCAGTGAAAACAATGTAATTACAAAAGTGCTTAATTTTTACAATAATTGTAAATGTATAAAAATAAAGGCAGTGTTTGTTCAGCCATACAGAGCCCCCTGATGATCCGTTTGAGAAAAGTTATAGATTTCTCATCGGAAAGGGGGTATCAGCTACTGATTGGGGTGAAGTTCAATTCTTGGTTACGGTTTCTCTTTAAGTCATGTCAACTTCCAGTTAACTGGCTTTTGGTCATTCTAACAAGTACTACCATGGCATCAGATGAATTGTACACATTTTTTGGGAAAATTAGATTCTAATCTGACTGGAAAGTCCCATTTTCCAGTTTGGTTCTATCCAGATTGGAAAGGGGTGCAGTCAGATAACATTTCATTTAACTGAGAGCTGAATTAACTTCTAAAAAGACTAATAAATTAGACTGAATGTCTCTGAGATATATATATATATATATATATATATATATATATATATATATATATATAATAACATTACAAGAACTTCACAGATTCTTACAATCCCCCCTGAGAAGACTTATATACAAAATTCTGACACATAAATCTATACATCAATCGTTACCATAATTATCTTTACTGTTTCTACTTACCGTATATACTCGGCTACAAGTCGAGAAATTTAGGTCTGATCTACTTTTGTAAATTAGGGGGGGGCGACTTATACTTGCATCACACCTAAATTTCTCACTTGTTGCTGAGTATCAAGTGTCCCCTCTGCCTTACATATGCTGCTTTCTGCCCCTCTAGTGCTGCCAGCCAGCCAGGTTGTGTCTCTCTACTTTACTTAGATGCCTGGTCACGATGATGCAGCTCCCCCCTGCAAGCTGCAGGATGGACTGGCCACCGCTCTGATAGCACGTGATTCTGTGGCAGCCAGCGGGGGTAGGAGCAGCTGGAAATCCTCCGTTGTAGCTAGTAGAGATGGGAAGTTCGGATCTTTTCAATGATCCGGATGATTCGAATCGGATCATTGAAAAGATCCGGTTCTTTGATCCGAATCTCGGATCATTTTACAAGGGAAGCATTCGGGGGGTAAAATGAATAGCAGGACAGGAGAAGGGGAGGGGGTGGACACTCTGAGAAGGGGAGAAGATGGACAGAGGGCAGGGAGTGGACAGAGGCGGGACGAGAAGAGAGTAGAAATGTTTGTTTGCACGCAATACCCACATGCTGCAATCATATGCATTACATATATTTCATCTATATGTTCATCTGTATACTCTGAATGCAAGTAAAAGAAAAAATTCCCCAAAGCATTCCCAGAAGTGAAGTGCAGCTGTTTAGTGCCCAGTGCAGCAGGATCATATTGCACAGCAATTACAGTGCCTGCAAAGTTACTGAGCTATGCTGTGCCCAAGCTGGGCTGCAGCTCTCTCAAGCTGCTCCACATCTTGTCTCAGAAATTTGACTATTTAAATACATTTGGGCATGGACAGGACCAAAAATACAGAGGAATCCTATGCATCACCTCTCTGGCAACAACTACAGCTCATCAGAAATTATGGATCACTTTGGATGGCTGAGATTTAAACTGGATTAAAATTGGACTTGGACTGAAAATGCCTAGCCTGCTAGAAGCTGACCTCAAACTTTGAAATTCTTCAACTTTCTTCAACCCTCAGCTCCTGATCCTTCTGTAAGTAACGGAAATGGCAAAAAACACCTTGTGAGCTTTCTATGTTATGACTATCCTATTTCTACATTTATTCTAAACTTTTTAAATTGAAACAAGGAACTGTCTTAATTTGTTTTAATCTGGAGCATCTCCTTTTTTTACTGAGAAGTACAGCTTGCATAAGACCCCTTCCCTTTGATCTCAGCAGGGTGTCTATCAGCTGTCCAAATGCCACCATTAAAATACTCAGCTGAGATGCTTATCTATATTGCAACCTCTGTTCCCAAGAAACTCTAATGGCCCATACTCACGAGGGACTTTTGTCGCCTCAACACGCGGCGCGCGCGTGTTGAGGCGACAGGTCGCCCGTGAATATGGGCCGTTGCACGCGCGCGCACCCCGAACTGTCGCCCGTCGCTCATGTCGCCATGCGATTGAAAGTTTCAATTGCATGGCAACAGTCGCCGCCGCACCTCCGCCGCAACTGTCGCTAGTCCGCGTGAGTACGCGGACTAGCGACAGCAACATGATAGTAAATAAACGGCGCTTCCGGCGGGGGGAGGGACAACGTCGACAGCTTCCGTCGCATCAGTTGCCAGATCCCTCCGCCGTGTGTATGCGGAGGGACCTGGCTACTAGCTGTCGCCAGCATGTCGCAAGCACGCTCCCGTGTGCTTGCGACATGCAAAAAAGTTGCCCGTGAGTATGGGCCATTACAAATAGATTCTGCTTTGATTACCCCTCTAAAATCCTTTGGGATTCTCAAGAAAACAAGGCGGGGGAAGAGGGGAGGAGGTGCAGGCACCCATAAATCAAAGCCAAAGCAATCATCACATATCTATAAATCAGCTGTATCAGTAAAGGACCCAGATAACAGAGACAGCTGCCACACTCCTGATTACAACCCCCAGCCAGGAGCTAGGAACACAGACCTCAAAGTTAAGGGAAACAACATTAAAGCAGTACTCTGCAATGCCAGGTCCATAAACAACAAAACAGCAGTTATTCATGATCTAATAGAGGCTTCAGATCTAGCTTTAATTACAGAGACATGGTTGGATCAGAACTCAGGACCCACTCTCGCAGCTGTGGTACCAGACAATTACTCAGTTTTACACTGTGAAAGGCAAAACCGCAAGGGCGGAGGATTAGCTCTGTGCTTCAAATCCAGTTTGGATATTAAACCCCTTGCTGTAGCCCCCACCCACTCTATTGAATGTCTAGCAGCCCAGCTCTCAGCTGGAAAAAAAATAAACATACTGCTTGTCTACCGACCCCCTGACGCTGGCTCAGCTTTTCTCAAGGAAATAGCAGAACTTGTATCTTGCATAACACTGAAACACCCTAGGTGGATAATTCTTGGAGACTTTAACGCACGGGTCGATACACACTCTTCTTCCCAATTTGGAACTAAGCTACTTCTCTCCATGAATGAACTGGGCTTCTCTCAAGCCGTCTACCTCCCTACCCACAAAAAAGGACACACTTTGGACCTCATTTTCCATTCAGAACTCTTAATATCCAATGTGGAAATTGATCCAGTAGTTTGGTCAGACCACCACACTGTCCACTTCTCCTTTACAGCACCGGCTACAAAACACCAAGTGAAAGAACTAATAAAATATCGTTCCTTGAAAGGTTTGACACCCCAACACCTTCAGAACAGCCTCAATCTAGGTGGACTGACAGATCACAACTTAGGCCTTGAATCCATGGTCCTTAAATATAACCACGATGTCTCAGCCGCTTTTGACGCCATAGCTCCCTTAAAGATTAATAAACGTTCCGCACCATTACATCACGCTCGCTGGTTTGACAACTCTATAAAGGAACTAAAGAAACAGGGACGCAGACTGGAACGAAGGTGGCGCAAACATCAGTCTCCTGATGACAAACTTTCCCTAATTGCTCACCTGAAAAAATATCAAACGATGATTAACAAAAAGAAGTCCTTATTCCTGTCTCACGAAATTGCAAGTGCAGCCAACAGACCTGCCCAACTCTTCCGCACGGTTGACAGTCTCTGCAATCCATCTTGCAGGAAATCCAGCATCAGACCTTCACAGGAACTGTGCGAGAAATTTGCCCACTTCTTCTCAGACAAAGTCTCCTCCATACGATCTGCCATTCAATTCACAGCCCCAGAAACCCATGCAGAGCCATATAACAGGTGCAAAAATAGCCTACCACCATGGTCTGATTTTAAGGTAATCACTGAAAAAGACATCTTGGATATCCTCTCAAACCTTCGCCAGACTACCTGCGATCTGGACCCTGGCCCCACTAAGTTCATGTTGAAATGCCCTGAACTATTTACACCGGCATTCCACGAAATAGTCAACGGCTCGTTACAAGAAGGGTGGTTTCCCTCTACTCTGAAAGAAGCAATCGTCAGGCCTCTACTCAAGAAACCATCCTTAGACCCAGATGCTCTAAACAGCTACAGACCTGTCTCAAACCTCCCCTTTCTGGGAAAAGTTATTGAAAAGGCTGTCTACCTCCAACTTGAAGCCAGGCTCTCCAGAAACAACATCCTTGACCCTCTTCAATCTGGTTTCAGGAAATATCACAGCTGTGAAACAGCCCTCACCCAGATTTGCAATGATCTGCTCATTGCAAGAGACAAGGGTCAATGTTCCATCCTGATTTTGCTCGACCTCTCAGCGGCTTTTGACACAGTCGATCATGAAATCTTACTCAACAGGCTACAAGAGTACTGTGGCATAGATGGCATTGTTCTCCGGTGGTTCAACTCCTTCCTGGCTGGCAGAACACAAAGGGTAGCCTTAGGGCCCTTCCTCTCCAACCCTGTACCACTAAAATACGGTGTACCTCAGGGCGCAATATTATCCCCTTTACTGTTCACCATATACATGCTGCCACTTGGAGAAATCATACAAAAACATGGCCTGACATATCATTGCTATGCTGATGACACTCAGCTATATTTGTCATTCAAACCTGATGTCACAGACCCTACTCCACAAATAAACGCATGCTTGGCTGAGCTTCAGGAGTGGATGAATAATAATTGGCTAAAACTTAATGCTGACAAAACTGAGGTTCTTATTATCGAGGGCCAGGGCTCAACAGCAAAGCAGCTCCAGTCTCAACCAACACCGCTAAGGATAGGGAGCTCAGACCTGAACAACTCAGACTGTGTGCGCAGCCTGGGAGTACTGATTGATGGGAAATTAAGCTTCAGGAATCAAATCTCAGCTGTTGTGAAACATTCCTTCTTTCACCTAAGGAATATTGCAAGGATTAAACACCTAATTCCTTCAGAGGATCTTCCAACCCTAGTTCATGCCTTCGTCACATCAAGGTTAGACTACTGCAACGTCCTCTACACAGGCCTGCATAAGAAAGACTTACGCCGCCTGCAATTAGTACAGAATGCCGCCGCAAGGCTGTTAACGAGCCAACCCCGCCATTGCCACATAACACCAACCCTGAGCTCACTCCACTGGCTACCGATAAAATGGAGAATTCTGTTTAAGATTGGCTTACTGACATTCAAATCCTTGCACAATCTGGGCCCTGGATACCTGAAGGACTTGTTGCAACTACATCACACCCCCCACAATCTTAGATCAAAAGGACGTAACACCTTGGTCACCCCCAGAGTCCACCTCAAAACCTTTGGAGACAGAGCCTTTTGTCATGCTGCCCCTACACTTTGGAACTCCCTGCCACACCCAATCAGGACAGCCCCATCCCTGGAAGCATTTAAGTCTAAACTGAAAACCTACCTTTTCAGTCTGGCATTCATGAACATCTGACTATCTCCTCTGTAACACAACCCAGCCTGAAACCCTGTATTAATCTGAGACACAGCTATGCGCTTTGAGTCCTATGGGAGAAAAGCGCTTTACAAATGTTATTGTATTGCATTGCATTGCTGAGCCAAAAGTTTCCAATGTGTTCACTGTGCACAACTACGGAACAGACAGCCTATAATGAGCAGCACATTTCAGCCAGTATGTGTGCTCTACACATATCTGGCAGTGGCACCGATGTCCCCTCTACCTGTCCCTGCAAGGCTAGCTCCCCTGAGTCCCCTCCAACTGAGCGATCCATCTCTGCTCTGCTTCCAGGACCCCGCTGAGAGGGGGCGTGCCGCTCCTGGCCCCGCCCCTTTTGCGATCCGAATCACTCATTTTGATGATTCGACTCACAAAAGAGATTCGGATCAAAGATCCGAATCGTTCATGATCCAGACAACACTAGTAGCTAGTAGAGATGGGAAGTTCGGATCTTTTCAATGATCCGGATGATTCGAATCGGATCATTGAAGAGATCCGGATCTTTGATCCGAATCTCGGATCATTTTACTACCGGAAGCATTCGGGGGTGAAATGAACAGCAGGACAGGTCTGTGGACAGGAGAAGGAGAGGGGGGTGGACACACAGAGAAGGGGAGAAGATGGACAGAGGGCAGGGAGTGGACAGAGATGGGAGGGGGGACGAGCAGAGAGCAGAAATGTTTGCACGTAATACCCACATGCTGCAGTCATATGCTTTACGTATATTTCACCTATATGTTCATCTGTACACTTTGAAAGAAAAGGTCGCACAGTGAAAGAAAGCATTCCCAGAAGATAAGTGCAGCTGTTTAGTGCAGAGTGCAGGAGGATTATATTGCCTTTCAATCACAGTGTCTGCAAAGTTACTGAGCTGTGCTGAGCCAAAAGCTTCCCATGTGTTCACTATGCAGCACTACGGAACAGACAGCCTATAATGAGCAGCACATTGCAGCCAGTATGTGTGCTCTACACATATCTGGCAGTGGCACCGATGTCCCCTCTCTTTCATCTACCTGTCCCTGCAAGGCTGCCTCCCTTCCAACAGAGCGATCCATCTCAGCTCTGCTTCCAGGACCCCGCTGGGCACGCTGAGAGGGGGCGTGTCGCTCCTGGCCCCGCCCCTTTTGCGATCCGAATCACTCATTTTGATGATTCGGATGATCGACTCATAAAATAGATTCGGATCAAAGATCCGAATCGTTCATGATCCGGACAACACTAGTAGCTAGTGCCTTGTCAGAGCTGCTGATACAGTGACAGCTTCACTGCGCAGCGCTGGGGAGAGCAGTGTTATCTATTCAGGCAGCCAGCACTGAAGCAGCCTGCTTCACAAGGTCTCTCCTTTACAACACTCAGATTTGGCCGGTCTGCTTAGCTAATGACATATGAGGAAGTGGAGGAGGGGATCAGAGCGGCAAGAGAGCTGAAGCCAGCGTGCTTCAGTGAGTTGTGAAAGATATCAGCAGTGACTGGGAGTGAGCTGAATCCAGACTGGGTCATTCACTAACATGTTACTTTGAAGCACAGGACTGGGCTTATCTTCCCTATCAGCTCCTGTGTGCACTGGTGCTTATCCTTGTTTTTCTAACTGAGGAAAGATACGTGTAGTGATTAACCCCTGATGATCTGCAAGCATGTTTCCAACACTGTGATATACTGTTAATAACACATTACCAGCAGCACAGTGTGGGGAAGATGCATGGGGATCATACACGGTTGCTACAGGTATCTTGCCTCTGTTATTATTTAGTATTTTTATAGAGCTGACATCTTCCGCAGCGCTGTACAGAGTATATTGTCTTGTCACTAACTGTCCCTCAGAGGAGCTCACAATCTAATCCCTACCATAAGTCACATGTCTATATCGTGTAGTGTATGTATCATAGTCTAGGGATGATTTAGGGAAGCCAATTTGCTTATCTGTATGTTTTTGGGATGTGGAAGGAAACCGGAGTGCTTAGAGGAAACCCACACAGATATGGAGAGAACATACAAACTACTTGCAGATGTTGAACTGCCAGTGATTCGAACCGGGGACCCAGCGCTAACTACTACGTCACTATGATGCCCTTAACCATATTTATGATTTTTTCCAAAGACAGAAGGTTTGGACTTAACCACAACTTTGCTGGGTAGACTTATATTTGAGACATTAAAAAATGACAGCTTAAGAGGGTCAAATATTGGGGTCGACTTATATACGAGGTCGACTTGTATCCGAGTATATACGGTAACTTTTACTTAACCTTTAGTTTGGACAGTTCATACTGGTCTCAAAAGCCTTTTTTTACCTGATGTTTCACCTTCCCATGCTTGTGTCCATACATTCTTCTTTGTCTAGGTGTTTTCAAATTGGGAAAGTACCCTCTAAGAGAGCAACGTTTCTCGGCTATATTTTTAGGGTTTGCTGCCTTATAATGGGTTTCCTGTGAAAGCCATAATTCATATGCTGATATTGTTCATCCATTCAACATACGTATCACTTGCATGCTCATGGAAAATTGAAATTATTTTTAATAAGGCAGAGAACTGGTGCAAGGGATCTTCTAAAAAAAAACAAAAACCTTTAAACCACCGTTTACGCTTCATATTTACTGTCTGACCCTTGAGAAAACCTGGAATATCGGCCTAAAAGATAGGGTATCCACCACAGACACAGAATCGCTTGTGCAATAATGCAGATGATTATAATCCCCACAATAACGATGCAGAGGCCCAGTCTGAAGCTAAGTATCTATAGCCAGATGCAGCAAGATGGATCGGGGAGCTCCGCTGACGAATGGTCGTTGCCCAATCCATCTGGCCAAATCTACAAGTATTGTTTGCACTGCGGTAAACGAATGACCAAGTGAATAATCATTTACACGATCGCCACAAAACAAAAGTCAATTGGAACTATTTACAGCAATTTAATCCAGCATGGCGGTCATTCAAAAATGAACGATTGTCGTAAATTGGTGTGCGTTGTGAAATATCGTTTAATGAATTTTCAATAAGTAATGTAGCGCAATATCACAGAAAAAAATAATTCGGCACAAAAATCATTTGGAAAAATTGCGTCGTGGGTATGGTTATTGAGTGTCCTTTCAGCATAGACAGAAATCTTTGCCACCAGGTCACACTTTTACTCACATCTCTGTATTTGTGTTCTATCCCTTTAATGCCTGGTACACACAATGCAATTTTCCATTAGATTGACAGTCAAATCAATTATTTGCGACAGGTCTGATTTGATCTTCAATTGTTTTTCTGATTGATTTTTCCAATCACTTCCACACAACATTGATCAGAAAAACAATCAGGTATCAGATCGGACCTGTCAGAAATAATACATTCGACCGTCAATCTGACGGAAAATTGCATTGTGTATACCAGGCATAAGATTTCCTTAACCTCCCTGGTGGTGCATTTCTGTCTGAAATTATGAGTCAAAAGCGGTACATTGTTTTTCAAGAATTTTGGGCCTCCCAATTCTAAAGTCTTAACTCGCCAAAATATGTCCGAATAAAGGCTTGGTACACATTATGCATATAAATAAAAGACTAGAACACACATTTGATGAAATAATAAAATTTATCAATAATTTGAAAAAAAACTGTACAAGGCAGCAGATTTGCATACACTGTGTACATGTATATCTAGTACACCTCTCGTGTATGATATAATTTAAAGCAGGGAACTGCACAGAGTCCAACATTACAGTCAGGGCAGTAAATGCGTGACTCCTTCCTGACTTTTTTGCTCTTGTCGTCGGTCTTGGAGCAGCAAACCACACATGTCTTGCATGGTGTGGATTTTTTGGGAGTGCGGGGTATGTATTCCAGGAAGTATCGACCAGTGAGTCTCTCCGGATTAACAATATAGGAGGCTCGGCGCCCTGTTCTGACATCTGCTGCAGTCTGATACTTCAAACAGATGCACTCACACATCCTCCATATGTAGTCTGCATGTGTAAGTGGCCTTTTACTGCGCTGCTTGAACAGAATGTAGCTATTCCAGAGACTCTGCTCCAGGAGGTGATGGAATATTTTTTATAATATTTTTTTTGTTGCTTGCGGACTGCGGGGTAGAAGGTTACCGCCTGGTCCGCACTGTCCACTCCACCCATCGTCAGATTATAGTCCACCCCGACTTGCGGTTTCTCAACCTCTTTTCCTCCTCTCGTTCGGGTGGGGACAGTAAAGGTATCGTGGACTGCAGAGAGGAGAGATACGTCTTTTTTATCTCGCCAGCGGAGAGCCAGCATCTTCCCCTTCTACCAAGCAGCTATGTCCCCAGCTTTCAACTTCTACTTTGCAAAAGCTGTTGGCATCTCCCGCCGGTTCAGCCTAGCGGTGCCGTAGGCATCAGTCCGATGTTTTATCAGCAACTTGAAAAGTTCCGGGGAGCTATAAAAGTTGTCAGTGGTGACGCAGTAGCCTTTGTCCAGTAGTGGCTCCACAAGCGACAGCACTTAAGAGGTCGCCACTCCATACTCGCTGAAGCGGGGACTGAATTTGGTTCCCTTGTCGATGTACAGCACAGTGTTCCAAATGTACCCTTTGAAGACTCACAGAGGGTGTAGGACTTGATCCCAAAGCGGGCCCGCTTGGAAGCAATGTAAAGGAGCCAGCTCAGCCTCCCCTTGTATGCCTTTAGGCTCTCGTCCACTGTTATGTCATCTCCGGAATATAGGTTGTGCGGAAGTTGTCCACCACCATCTCATACATTTCCCAAATCTTTTTGAGTTTTGGAGCAGGGTGAGTGGACTGCTCAAAGTTTTCATTGTCCGCAAAATGGAGGAACTTCATGATGAGTGAAAACCGGTACTCGCTCATCACTGTACCAAAAAAAGGGGTGGCTATAATTTTGTTTGTGGTCCAATACCACTTCTGCAGGGGCTTCCCCACCACTCCCTGCAGAATGATAAGGCCCAAGAAAAGCCACAGGTCCTCTTTAGTGACTGGCTCCCAGGTCCTGGTCCGTGAAAAGGGCGTCGTGGAGCAGCCAGCTGCTGGGAGGCATATCGGTTAGTCTCCTCCACTATCTTCTCAATAACCGCATCATCAAAGAAGAGCTGCAGGTAGGCCAGGGGGTTATGCTCACAATCCTTCTTCAAGCCTGGCTCCCCAGTAAAAGGGAAACATGGAGGCGGTGGCGGAGCCTGAGACAGGTCGATGGGGCACCACACCCGGACATCACTGACATCAATGGTGATGGAGCCACTGTCGCTTTCACTACCTGGGTCGGATGAGAGATCCCCAGGTGCGTCACTGTCGCTTGAGTCCGCCAGTGACTGCAGATCGCTGTCCTCCAACTCCACCAGCGATTCCGCAGTGAGACGCCTTCTGGAAGCGGATGCCATCATAAATGACAGGCAGGCAGAGGTCAGTGTAAACGGCAGGCAAAGGGTAGTCAAAGTCCAGGCAAAAATCAGCAACAGTAAGTCAATCAATCAATCAATCCAGGGAGAAGGCAGAAAAAGTAGTCAAAGTCCAGGCAAAAATCGGCAACGGTAAATCAATCAATCAATCAATCAATCCAGTGAGAAAGCAGAAAGAGTAGTCAAAGTCCAGGCAAAAATCAGCAATGGTAAATCAATCAATCCAGGGAGAAGGCAGAAAGAATAGTCAAAGTCCAGGCAAAAATTGTTAACAGGTATCCAAATCAGCAATCAGCAACTCACAGATCACAGAGATCAAACAGTCAGCAGCCACGGTCTCCAGAGAGCAAATGGCAACATTGAATTTAATACAGACTTACTTGTATGCAATTCAATGCAGCTTGCAGCCAATCAGATCATGTGTTTGTTTTTTTCCTCCCTCTCTCCCCCATGACCCCCCATGTGGCCAATCACATCATTCATTTTATTTTTCTGCCTCCCTCCCTCCCTCTCTCCCCCATGATCCCATGTGGCCAATCAGAAAATGTATTTCATTTTTATTTTTCCCTCCCTCCCTACCTCCCCATGTGACCAATTAAATTATTTATTTTCTTTTTTTAATATATCCCTCCATCCCCCATGACCCCACGCCACCCCCGATGTCACGCAGCACCGCCGCTCAAGCAATGGATTGGCCGCCGGGTCCCCGGAAGATCAAAGAGGTAATGGGGACTCCGGCGGCCAGGAGAGAGCAGCCTGGGTCCCGCAGTGCAGCACTGATCGCACGCGGGACCCAGGAACAGCGGGCGGAGCTATTTTTAAACAGCCCGACCTGAGCACGGGCTCGCACTTGTCAATCACAGCCCGTGCTCAGGTCAGGTTTACCGCCAGGGGGGTTAATCATGGTGAAATGCCACCTCTACATTACTCTACCTCTAATGTGTATCAACATTAATGCTGGGTACACACATTACAATTTTCTACTCGATTTTCCCACCCGATCGTTTTTTTCTGCTCGATTCTGCACTCGATTCTGCGCTCGATTCTCTTTTCTTCGCTTGTTTTTCTTATCTTTTTTCATTCACTTCTATGAGAAATCGAGCGCAGAATCGATTTGGAGTAATATCGGACATGACGGAATTTATCAATCAGATGCATCTATCCTGTGGAAAATCGTAACGTGTGTACCCAGCATAAGAGTCATCTTGTTTCAAAACCTGTACCCATCTGTCTCAGGGAGTGCGATCTATAGCGACACTTTTTTCCCTTCAGGTACACTTTAACATAAGAATGCAATTACGTGATTAGCAGGGACGCCGCATGCAGGTTGTCCCACGCCCCCTCCTATCCACCGCTATGTTACTTGGGACCCCGCCTGTACTGCTCACCTCCCTTTGGAAGCTTAGAGCATCAAACAGGTAATGTAGCGCCCAAGTCACATAGCAGTGGTTAGGAGGGGATATCAGACAACCTGCAGGAGGTGTCCCTGCCAATCACGTAGTTTCATTATTATGTGAAACTGACTGCTTCTTTCTAGGACAGAGGAGATAGTTTAATCGGTTGAGCCCTAGCTAGATCCAGTGCCCTGCAGATCATTTTAATAGCCAGGTGCTGCTTTGGACTGAGCACTTGCCTTCCTTTATGTTTGTACTTTTGGGGAATATTTGTGGGTGTTTTTTTCTCTGCTGGTGAGGGTATTTGGGGGAGCGAGGGGGGGGGGGGGGGGTAGGGGGTGGAGTGCCTGCTTGTGGTGGTAGCCTCAGGCAGCAGGGCAAGTTTAGACTTTTTGCTGCCTGAAGCAAACTTGTGAGGATGCACCCGTACATCTGGAATGATTGCACAGCACCCAACAATTTGTAGTGCAACCCAAAAAAAACCCGCCCTCTGTATAGGTAGGTAAGTAGCCAGGTATAGGTGCCCCCAGTATAGGTAGCCAGACATAGGTGCCCCCAGTATAGGTAGCCAGACATAGGTGCCCCCAGTATAGGTAGCCAAATGTAGGTGCCCACAGTACAGGAAACCAGATATAGGTGCCTCCAGTATGGGTAGCCAGGTAAAGGTGCACCCAGTATAGGTAGCCAGGTATAGGTGTCCCAAGTAAAGGTAGCCATGTATAGGTGCCCCCAGTATAAATAGGCAGGTATATGTGCCCCCAGTATAGGTAGCCAGGCATAGTTGCCCCCAGTATAGGTAGCCAGACATAGATGCCCCCAGTATAGGTTGCCAAGTATAGGTGCCCCCAGTATAGGTAGCCAGGTATAGGTGCTCACAATATAGGTATCCAGGTATAGATGCCCCCAGTATAAGTAGCCAGGTATAGGTGTCCCCAGTAAAGGTAGCCATGTATAGGTGTCCCCAGTATAGGTAGCCAGGCATAGGTTCGCCCAGTATAGGTAGCCAGGCATAGGTGCCCCCAATATAGGTAGCCAGGCATAGGTGCCCCCAGTATAGGTACCCAAGTATAGGTGCCTCCAGTATAGGTAGATAGGTGGTCACTTACATCCCTCCAGCTACATTAGTCGGTGGTTTTTGCAGCTCCCAGTCTCCCGGCTTCTCCTCCTTTATAGCGTCAAGTGCATGGGCGGCACTACACTGAGGCTTGCTGGGGCACTGGCCCCCCTTGGGAATCACTGTGCCCCTCTGCTCAGTAACATACAGTTAATTGTTTCTAGGCTCCAGCAGCGTACAGTTAACATGATATGGTCTGTAAAGATCTCTCCATGTCAGCCTGAGTCTATGTAGGCATAAAGTGAACCAAGGGTCTTATATGTTTGCCATAAATACCTCACAATCTTCTCAAGATTCCTTGTAATTAATGTATCTGGATAACACTTATATTTGCAACAACAACAAAAATCTCCCTCCCTCCTTTTGATTGTAAGTTCTGACATTGTCAGTCAACAGGAATAGAATCTGGAGAAGGCTTACAAACTGAAATCTTACTGTTTTTCTATTAACCACTTCGGTCTATCTGGACGGATATATCCATCCAGATAGCCTGCACTGCTGCTGCGGAACCACGTGTGCTCCCGCTGCCTTCCGCTGCCCCTGAGATCAATGAATAAGAATACAGATCCCATTTATTGATCTATGTCCCCCCTAAAAAAAACAACGGCTTTCTCTGAAAAGCCGTGATTTTTCTATGTCCTACATCACCCCTGCAGTTCCTGTAAGCGAGATCTCTCGCTTACAGGATGAAAAATCAAAAAATCAATGTGGCCATCTTGTGACCAAATAGTAAAACTACACCAACATACATTTTTTTATTAAACAAATACATTATATTGCATTTAACATTAACTGTTTACCTCCCACACCAAAATTACTCAAATAAATTTTTTAATAAATAAAAAAAAAAAAATTACGATTAAAAAAGGGTCTGAACTTTTTGAATATGCATGTCAAACGAGTGTATTAATATATATTTTTTAAATTATAAGCTTGTAAATAGTGATGGGCGCAAATTGAAAAAATGCACCTTTATTTCCAAATAAAATTGAAAAAATGCACCTTTTTTTCCAAATAAAATATTGACTCCATACATTGTGATAGGGACATAATTTAAATGGTGTAATAAACGGGACAAATAAGCAAATAAAATACGTGCGTTTTAATTATGGTAGCGTGTATTATTTTAAAGCTATAATGGCTAAAAACTGAGAAATAATGAATTTTTTCAATTTTTTTTCTTAATATTCCCGTTAAAATGCATTTAGAAAAAAATAATTCTTAGCAAAATGTACCACCCAAAGAAAGCCTAATTGGTGTCGGAAAAAAACAAGATATGGAGCAATTTATTGTGATAAGTAGTGATAAAGTTATTGGTGAATGAATGAGAGGTGAAAGTTGCTCGGATGCATAAGGTAAAACGACACTGTAGGCTGATGTGGTTAATTAGGCAATAAACTAGAGCTTGTATTTTACAGACATGAAGTTTTGAATAGTCTCCAGCAATACTTAGCTGCTTAGATAAGGAATTACACACACACAGTGTTTCTCTCCCTTCTGCCTCTAACCCTTCCCTTGCTTATAAAGTCCTGAGGCACAGACTGGGGGCTGCAATGGTTTGTCTGTGATCTGTCCACACAGGAGCAGCTTGCTAGCAAGTAAGGATTAAAGCATGCCAGCAAACTAGCCAAGTACACCTGTAGGCAACTTTTCTTCAATAAGAGCGCCATCACTTGGACAATCTGTTCTGCTCAAAAGCCTCTGAGTTCTGTTTGTGATATTTACATTTGATTTCTATCATTGCTGAACTATTTAGCCTTAATTTTATCACCTGAGTTAGGCAAAAAATATCTAAAGCTCGCCATACAAACATCGATTTTGATCACCCAAATGGGCCCCACCAGCCAGCTATCGTGCCCCCTTTGTGTCCCCCCCCCCCTTCCAAAAGTTTAAGCTGGAGCCGCCACTTGGCAGGCAGGTGGGCGGCAGCATCACTTCTGGAAATGTTGTGCCCAGTGCTAATCTGTGGCCTGAATGACATGCTTTCAGGCTGCATCATTGTAGATCCATCTCTACCAGGTAGTGTAGGACCCCGCCTGTCCTGCTCACTTCTGTTTGGAAGCTCCTTATCACTAAACAGTTAAATTGTTTTGGCCACCACACTGGGCAGGTGATTCTGTCTAACAGCTGTTGTGCAATAATCTTTGTATCATACACAGACTTTGCCCTTTGTATATATTAAGTTACATAGTTTGGTTGAAAAAAGGGATCCATCCTTTAAGTTCAACCAGAAAAAACAAACATGTGGCAGGCGTGTCTTTAGTTCACAAGAAAATGAGTAAGCATTTTTTTGAGAGCCAGCAAGTGTATAAATATCCCAAAAAAGATCTCAGAAGCATCAGTTTCAGTCATTTCAGATACAAACAAAACCGCTCCGCTAAACTACCCACAAAGAGACGCATCCAACCCAGCAAGCAATGGTAAGTCTGTGTCTGCTTTCCTTTATGTTTTTTTGCAGTGTTTATCTTTATAAGTGGCTGCACTAAAAAACGGAGGCATTTGGGTTGATTCGCTAAGCTTTTCTCCTGAATTACTTTGCTTTACTTATATTTTACCTTAAAAGAAACCTGAGAAGGGTCAAAAGAAAAAATGTGTACATACCTAGGGTTTCCTCCAGCCCCATCCAGGCTGATCGCTTCCTCGGTGTCCTCCACCACCTTCTAGATCTTCCGCATTCAGCCCCAGTAAGTCCTCCGATCTGGGGCGTACAGCACATGCGTGGCGAGGCCACGTGTGGCCCCATCACGCTTCCGCAGCTGGGAGCATTCTGCGCCTGCACAGTACTGCTGCGCAGGCACAGAAGGCTTCCGACCACGGGAACCTGACAGGAGAGCGACAGGATGACTTACAAGAGACGACTGCGGAATATCCAGGAAGTGGCGAAGGATGGTGAGGGAGCGAAAACAGCCTGGATGGGGCTGAAAGGAAGCCCCAGGTATGTATACATTTTTTTCTCCTACCCCATCTCAGGTACAATTTAAGGACAAAGAAAGCTAATTAATTTGATAAACAATTAAGGTAAATAACAAGGAAAGTTAAGACAGATACAAAGAGATACAGTATGTCATAAAAGATAGTACGCCTCTCACATGTTTTGCAAATATTTTAGTATATTTTTCATGGGACAACACTGAAGATATGACACTTTGAATCTGATTTAGGAAACCTCTGTAATATTGCTGCGGTTTCTTGCATCAAGCCCAAAGACGTAGGGTAACTATGTGCCATGCTCTTAGCCCGACCCCCGGTAGTCGACTAACGTGACCGTTGCTGAGGTAAAGTGCGCGACTAATGGTAATGCGGGTTAGTAACGGGCGTCACCATAGCAGCAGTTGCATTAGTCGAGTACCACAGGTCAAGTTAATAGCGTAACTCGCAGTACACAGTACCGATAGTACGGGTATTATTGCTTTGCGATGTCTGTGCACAACAATATTACCGCACCATAATGCTTCAGGCCCTTTAATGCAATTTAAAGTATTCAGAATACAGTTTGTAAAGTTGTGTACAGTTTTGCAAAGTGTAAATTTGCCGTCCTATCAAAATAACTCAACACACGGCCATTAATCAGTTTACCACTAAGGGATTTTTCCCCTTATGGACTACAGCAATTTTCACATTTTAGCGCTCCTCCCATTTATTCACCAATAACTTTATCACTACTTACCATCATTAAATGATCTGTATGTTTTGGGGTTTTTTTTGCCATCAATTAGGCTATCTTTGTGTTTTGCTAAGAATTATTTTATTCTAAATACATTGTAACTGGAATAATAAGAAAAAAATGGGAGAAAGTGTTACTGTGGATAAAAATCACAAATTTTACTTGCCCATTTGTCCCAATTATTACAAAGTTTAAAATATGTCCCTAGTACAATGTATGGGGACAATATATTATTTTATAATAAAGGTGTATTTTTCTATTTTGCAGTTGTCACTAATTACAAGCCTATATTTGCAAAAAAAAAATAACAGTAATATACCCTCATGACATACATATTAAAAAGTTGAGTCTCTTAGGTATTTATTTCTGTATTTTTTTAAATGTCACTTTTTTTCAATTCTTTTATAAAAGTGTTTTATTTTGTTTATTATGGGAGGTGAGGTAAGAGGTTAATTTTAATAGGGGATTTATGTATTTTTATTTCATAAACATGTTAGGGTGTAATTTACTGTTTGTCCACTAGATGTTCCCCACAGTTTGTTCCTCCTGTGTAAACTGTGTACACAAGAGAAAGTAATGTATGTATGTGTTACATTCACTTTAGTCAATGACTACCGGTATCTCATTGATGCCGGTGTTCATTGATCACGGGCACATAGATAAGTAAATGAGAACTATGTTCCCATTAACTGATCTGCGTACTATTGGGCGGTGACAGAAACACGTGTGGGAGCGCACGCAGCGACTATCCTGGTGAGATATGTAGATCTACGCCCCTGGAGCTAAGATGAAGTAGATATACTGTCTCAAACCATTAAGTGGTTGATGGCCAAACCACTGGCAACAAAAATGAGCACACCCCTAAGTGAAGAATGTCAAAATTCTGCCCCATTTTCCCTCCTCTGGATCATGATACTTAGTGTTACTAGGACTCAGGTGAAAATGGTGAGCAAATGTTAAATTTGGTGTGACCTAAGCAAAATCAAGAAAGAAAGACATATTTTATTTGTATAGGTTTTAAAATGTGCAAGTAAACACCCTTATAAAGCACCCTGAGAACTCCTCTACAATGGCTAATATAATATGAGGGTATCATTCATGAATTAAAATAACATTACAAAGCATACAGTGGGATGCGAAAGTTTGGGCAACCTTGTTAATTATCATGATTTTCTTGAATAAATCTTTGGTGGTTACAATAAAAAATGTCAGTTAAAAATATCATTTAGGAGACACACACAGTGATATTTGAGAAGTGAAATGAAGTTTATTGGATTTACAGAAAGTGTGCAATAATTGTTTAAATAAAATTAGGCAGGTGCATACATTTGGGTACCACAAAAAAATAAATGAAATCAATATTTAGTAGATCCTCCTCTTGCATAAATTACAGCCTCGAAACGCTTCCTTTAAGTTCCAATGAGTCTGGGTTCTGGTTGAAGGTATTTTGGACCATTCCTCTTTACTAAACATCTCTAGTTCATTCAGGTTTGTTGGCTTCCGAGCATGGGCAGCTCTCTTTAACTCACACCACAGATTTTTAATTATATTCAGGTCTGCGGACTGAGATGGTCATTCCAGAACGTTGCAGTTGTTCCTCTGCATGAATGCCTTAGTGGATTTTGAGCAGTGTTTAGAGTCATAGGGCTTGATTCACAAAGCGGTGCAAAGTGTTTGCACGCCTGTGAAAAGCCCCTTATCACGCCTAAACTCACTTTAGGCATGATAAGAAGAAACTCGCGCGAATTTTCTGCGCGCAAAGTTTTGCGCGCGCGCCCACGCGATTGCGCGCGAAGCGCGCCCATTGAACCCTATGGGACTTTGCGCGCGCGCCTGTGCGTTTGCGCGCGCAAAACTTTGCGCGCGGGAGCTTCGCGCGAAGAGCAGCAAAAATCGGTGATAACTCAGCTTTGCACGGCTTATCACGCCTAAAGTCTTTTAGGCGTGATAACTGAGTTATCACCGCTTTGTGAATCGAGCCCATTGTCTTGTTGAAAGATCTAGCCCTGGCGCAGCTTCTGCTTTGTCACTGATTCCTGGACAATGGTCTCCAGAATCTGCTAATACTGAGTGGAATCCATGTGTCTCTCAACTTTGACAAAATTCCCAGTCCACGCACTGGCCACACAGCCCCACAGCATGATGGAACCACCACCATATTTTACTGTAGGTAGCAGGTGTTTTTCTTGGAATGCTGTGTTCTTTTTCCTCCATGCATAATGCCCCTTGTTATGCCCAAATAACTTAATTTTAGTTTCATCAGTCCACAGCACCTTATTCCAAAATGAAGCTGTCTTGTCTAATTGTGCTTTAGCAAACCTCAAGCGGCTCTGTTTGTGCTGTGGGCAGAGAAAAGGCTTTCGCATACAGCATTTTTCTTGTGTAAAGTGCGCCAAATGGTTGAACGATGCACAGTGACTCCATCTGCAGCAAGATGATGTTATAGGTCTTTGGTGCTGGTCTGTGGGTTGACTCTGACTGTTCTCACCATTTGTCGCCTCTGTTTATCTGAGATTTATCCGAGATTTTTCTTGGTTTGCCACTGCAAGCCTTAACTTGAACTGAGCATGTGGACTTCCATTTGCTTAATATGTTCCTAACTGTGGAAACAGACAGCTGAAATCTCTGAGACAGCTTTCTGTATCTTTCCCCTAAACCATGATGGTGAACAATCTTTGTCTTCAGGTCATTTGAGAGTTGTTTTGAAACCACCATGTGTCTACTCTTCAGAGAACTTAGGAGGGAAACATACAATTGACCCCCTTAAATACTCTTTCTCATAACTGGATTTACCTGTGTATGTAGGTCAGGGGTCACTGAGCCAAGCCAGTTTGAATTCCAATAATTAGTTCTAAAGGTTTTGTAATCAATAAAATGACAACAGTGCCCCACTTTATGCACCTGCCTAATTTTATTTAAACAATTATTGCGCACTTTCTGTAAATCCAATAAACTTCATTTTACTTCTCAAATATCACTGTGTGTGTCTCCTAAAGACCTAAACGATATATTTAACCGACATTTTTTATCGTAACAACCAAAGATTTATTTAAGAAAATCATGACGATTAACAAGGTTGCCCAAACCTTCGCATCCCACTGTAACAGTAAGTAGTGAAATGTGACCTTGGAGAGAGGGATAGGATAGTAACCACCAGTGGCTTAGCAATAGGGAATGCAGAGGTTGCAACCGCACCAGGGCCCTTGGGCATGAGAGGCCCTGTGGAGACCTGCCTCAGACGCAGTATTAGCTCTTTATTGGTCCTGCGCTGGTAATAATCATTTCCATAGATGCTTTGAATAGTAATAATTATCAACAAACTGTTCCCCATCCCATCTTTGCACCTTTGATAGTGTGGTTGTCTTTGGCAGGTTTTGTTGTGTCATATCAATTGTTATGTATAAAGTGCTGGGGGGGGTAAAACTTGAACTGGGGCCCATAGCTCCTTAGCTACGCCACTGGTAACCACACAACTCACGTCTTTATGCATTATGTAATCAGTTACTACCCTCCTCAGGGGACATCAGCTGTAAAGAAAAAACAATATACAGAAAGAGAAAAGTTAGGAGACAACACGTCACCATCTGAGATTGCAGATAATAACACCAGTAATGGCAATCATTTCAGAGGAACTATAGTGAAAATAAAAAAATGAATAAAACTGCTTTCTTTTTTTACAATATTAATTCATCAATTATTTAGTCAGTCTTTGCCCATTGTTTCATTACATTCTGAAAAACAGGTGGCAACATCTTTAGTCCTGGCAGGTGATTTCTGTGGAATGCTTGATTACTGACAGTTCTAAACATGGCCGGATTTGTACTCTTCACCACCCAAGGCCATGTTCACCAGCCGCCCCCCCCCCCCCCCCTTCGGTAGAGGTAGCGAGATGACCCCTCCCCTATTTCCTCCAGTATAGGGAGCCAGATGACCCCTCCCCCCCTTCCTTCCAGTATAGGTAGCCAGATGACTTCCTTAATCCCTCCTTTTCCCACCCCCACTTCAGTATAGGTAGCCAGCTCACCTTCACACTGCAGCAGCCATCGGTGTCACTAATTTCTCCGCTCATTTCCAGTGCACAAGCTTCCTCTTCCTTCTCATCTCCAATGCTGCCCAAGTCCATAGCCACCAGCCACAATGCAAACGTGCACAGAGAGTAAGATGGCTGCCGCGCAGGCAGCAGAGTACCACAGTCAGGCACTCGCCTGATTTCCCTGCATTGCAGCATTTGCAAGCTTGCAAATGCTGCACAAGTTTAGCCTGCTGCTTTGGTGCCCTTGCTTCTGTGTTGCCCTAGGCCATGGCCTAAATCCGGCCCAGGTTCTAAATCCAGTGCAAAGATACCTAGTCTTCCAGAAAATTCCACATAGCTAATAAGCCTAGGCTAAACAGCACAGGGAGGGCAAGACTACTACATTCGATATACAGTGCAGAAAGGAAAATGGCCATATTCGCCCATCACGAGTTTGGAATCGACACATGCTGCTTTGTATTATTAAAAACAAAAAGTGCCAGCCACAGCCCAATCTATGATTGCTGTCAGAATTATCTATAGGGTAACAATGCTAACTATAGGGTTAACGATGCTGTGTTTATTTCAATGTTCTTCAGAAGTACCTTGTGTTTGCCGTTGTTATTGTTGGATCCTTCTTGGCTGCATGTGATGCATCCTGCTTTCAACAAAATCCATCAGCTGCACATAAACGCTTGAAGGGTAAGTCATTTCTATCAATTTTTTTTTAAACAAAAGTTATTATAAAGATTAAAGCTGCTTTGTACTCAGTGTTATGTGCGCTTATCAAGCAGGCCCTGTTGACCCAGTCAAACCCTGTTTTGGATGGGATTCTCTCCATTGCGCTGCACTGTCCCCTATTTGTGGCTCTGACGGCAGCAAGTAGCACAGAGGACAAAGAAGCAGCACTGTCCACTGGGGCTACTTGTGATTTTGCACTCCTGTATGAATGTGCACAGGAGCCGAGGGAGTGTTATGGGTATGTGTACTTGACAAGTGCTGCTGAGTGCTCATACATGAGCATCATTTCTGAAGTATGCAAGCCCAGAACATTATCGCCTGCTGTGCATGCAGACAGGAGCGCGAAATTACAAGGAGTGGACAGAGCATGCACTGCTTCTTTGTTGAACGGGGCAAAGCAGCAAAACAGAGGGGGGCCCGTGCAAACTAGTCAGAGTTGGACAGAATGGGGGGGGGGGGCGGTTGGTGACAGCCGGCCTAGGGTGCTGGAAAGTACAAATCCGGCCCTGCCTGTAGAGAGTGACTGGCTTGGACTGACAGAATATTTCATGTTTTTATGTGAGGCTGCGAGCCTAAAGGCCCCTCTACATCACACCTTCGTACCTATTTTCATACTCTGGAAGTATTTGCCACAGGTGAATCCGTCACAGCACCGAGCCTTAACCCATGGCAACCTAACCTTAACCCCCCCCCCCCCCCCCCTTAACTTCACAGCAAAATAGCTGGCATCGGGGCCACCCACTATGTAATCTTCAGTTACAAATAGCTGGCACACAAATACCAAAATCAGACATAACAAGATAAAACCCTTTTAAGACCACACAATAATCCAACATAAAGCACATCAAAACATATAAAAAGGGATACCTCAACCAGGACTCAGAATCTAATGTAAAGATGGCCCACTGTTTTTTTACTTGTCCAAGAAGACGTCTCGTGGTCCTAGGGTCCCTCGTTACCTCATCCTTTCATCTGTTCATCTGGGAGCCAGTTGAACAGAACTGCCTGCTGTGTACTGTAGTGTAGCTCCGAGGCAAGCTACACTTAACTGTTGACACTGTTATTGGCCGGGTTACATGGGTTGATGACCCCGAAATGCGTTGTCAGCTTTTTAATTTTTTTTTAATAATTGAACTTCTCCCATACACTGTATGTAGTTTTTCCTCTGCGGTAAGTTAACTTATGTTTTAAACTTTTCATTAACTCATTCATAAATTAATCATTTTATTTTTGAGGGGTGACTCCCTCCCAGTGGTTGCTTAACCGGCTGCCTTAAAATGTAAAACACAACCTTATTTTAAAAAAAGGGACAGGCTACAGGAGAGTTGTACAGATTCTGCAGAGATAATCCCAGTTTTCTGCAAATCAGCTCACTGCCATATTTATAAAGGTGCTTATCGATTGTTCCCAGAGCAAAGGCATTTCAATAGGAGGAGCAGCCCCATGCAACAACAGGGGAACGCAGAGCTAAGGGGACTCCCAACATCTTTCTCCAAATCAGGAGCCCCCTTTCTATTCACTTATCTTTCATGCAACTAGTATTGCTCAGAATCATTGAGACTGTAAGCGTGGGGCTCTGCTGCCTGAACAATATCAGTCCACATGAATCTTGATGTTAAGGATACTCTGCAAGGAGGAAGGAAAGCTCCTTTTGTAAATCACTTTTGTCTAATGTGAAGGACAAGGGGCCCTGGGGTGACGTATGGTGTAAAGGAAAATGTTTATAAAGTCTCTCTACATAGTAGAAGATGGCTTTATTTAGCCGGTGAGCACTTTAGCCAGTGCAGGCAGCACAGCAATGACTGGAAATCACTGTGTGAATTGCCAGTAGGCCAAGTAAGGTGCACACACCTTTCATACATACTACTGGTCACTTTAGCAATTGCAAATTTATGGGAATTTTTATAAATTGGGCCCAGAGTATATTTGACATTAAAAAATAGATTTAAATACTATTTTGGTTCTTCAAAATGTGCTCCAAGCACCAAAGCAATTGTTTAGCAGAGTTCCGAAAACATCTCTATGGGATTGTTGAATGTCTTGTGCCCCCTCCTCACCAGACTTCTGCTGAGAGGATTATCAAAGCACAGCGGACAAAGATAAGGCTAGAGTCACACTATACCGGATGCAAAATGAATCCTGGAAAACTGATCAGTTTTCCATTTAAATCAGTTTCTTACATTGTGCATCAATTTTTCATGCTGTTTTCTGGTCTGCTCCGTTCCCTACCCATTTGCGGCGGTCCCCTGCCACTACTGCCGCTGTCCATTTGCATTCTCAGCTGCTGCAGTTGTCCACTCTGGTCCCTTCACACTGGAAACGCAGGTACACTGATCCCGAGGCCCCAGCAGAAGCAACACAGGCCACCATTCGGTACAATAGTCCAATGGGAATCGTCCCTACCTAGGGAGGATTTTCATTGGCCCACTACTCAGGGAACCAATGATAATCCTCCCTAAGGAGGGACGACTTCCATTGGTCAATTGCAACCAATGGGAGCTTGAGATGCTTGGGCCTTAGTATCAGTATACCAGTGTTTCCAGCATGCAGGGACCCATGGATGGTGGCAGGTGAGTATCTTTTGTGAAACATGCATGACATGCAGCTTAGGGAGAACGGACACTGTCCGTTCTCATGGGCTAGCATTGATTCAGTCGACTCCTGTTGCGTCCGGTCAATGGAGAAAAATCGTGTAGGACCCAAATTTTCATTCCGCTTGTCAGAATGCACTGGACAGATCCACTACAGACAGATGTGAACGGATGCTTTTGCTTAATAACATTTGTTCCGATCTGTTGCGCTTCACTAAGTGGAACAAAAAGAAGCTGTTTGTAATATTTTCAGGCAGATGCAGGTAGGCATCTTTAGTAAAGTTTGCAAAAATACTACAAAAAGTAGTAGACCTGCTAGTTTATTACACATTACTTAAGTTGATTAATTATGGCATTTATGTTTGTAGGATGTCACTTTCAAGGACAGCTTCACAAATTTGGGAGTGAATGGTTGACTAAAGAATGCTGGGACTGTGCATGCAGAAATGATCGATCAGTTGGTTGCTGTACCAGGTAAGTAAATTTGAATCTATTTATTTTGTATTTACAGTACAGTATATAATACGTGTTCCGTAGTAATTTAGGCTCCTTTCACACTATCGTGTTGTGTTGCCATTAATCTCAATGAGATTGGCCATATTGCCCACGGTTTGATGTGTCTACATGCAATGGTGCGGTGAGATGTGCTGTGGTAGGCCTTTGTACTGCTGGGAAATTGCACCGCACCATTGCCCATATGCAGGCCCGGATTTACCTCACAGGAGTCTATAGGCACAGATGTCCTGGCACCTTAGACTTTACCCTCCCTGAACCTACACGCCCCCGCTGAATCGCACTGCCAAGGGTACTCTCAATATTAAGTAATTAGAGGTGCCACCAAGAAGGTAGCTAGAGGAACCTTAGTATTAGGTAGCAAGGTATGCCCCTGACTGAAGGTCAAGAACATCTCATCAGTAGACTGCAGAGAGCAGGGTGAGTAAGCTTTCATTTACACCCTCATCAGGACTCTGCATATGGAAGGAGGTAGGGAGTTTTTTTTAGAGAGGGGAGTGAGCCGCTGTAACAAACTTATCTGGTGTGGTCTCTGGAGGCTGTTCTGATTGCATGGAGCAGCTGGAGGAAGCTTCCTCTTCCTCTTTGGTCAGTTGCATCCCCGGCTCCCCTGTAGACGTGAATCGGCATGTTCACATCCCCGGCTCCCCTGTAGAAGTGGTTCAGCGTGTTGTTTCTGGCAGTCTCCCTAGGAGGACGTACACAGCTCAGAGCTGCCTTTATAGGTTAAGGAGGCGTGTCTGAGGTGTGGCAGCTGATTCCTGCGGTCAGCTGACACTTGCTGCAGGGATGTTGCTGATTGGTCTGATTTTCCTGGGGGCTTGGTCTGTGCTCTATTCCTGCTATATAAGTCCTGGGCATTCAGTTACTTGCTGTCCGTTATAGCTATCAGGTGACCAGGTCACTGAGTGCTGGACCTTGCTTTGTTACTCAGTCTAGTTAAAGTTCTGCTGAGATAGATATATATGCAGTGTTTGCGATATATAGCTATCCTTAGTTAGTATTGTATACTATATTATTGTGTTTGTTCTCTGTGTATGACCCGGCAAGCCCTCCACTTTGATTAAAGTCTCATCTCTCTGTACTACTGTCATCTGATACTCAATATTGACCTTGACTAGCCTAACGACCCTGTCACTGCCTAATCCTTAACTGTACCTTAGCCATCTGACCTATCTGTATGACTTCGGCCTGTATAACGTTTTCACACCTGTCTTAGCCTACTGTACTTTAGCCATCTGATTACCAGTGTATGATCCTAGCCTGTTATTGACCTTGCTCTGCCTCAGTCCCTGTGTACCGCATATCTCTGACTTCACGTGTATGACCTCAGTTGACGATCAGACCTCGATTATCGTATATTCAGTGTACACTTCATAGCCTGCATCACAGCCAGCGTTACAGCCGCCTTTCCATCATCAGGCGCCCGTAGGCACGTGTCTACAGGGCCTTATGGTAAATCCAGCCCTGCCCATATGCAATTTACTTTTTCACCTGAGTTTTCTCCCAGGTGATATTTTCACAACTTGTAAATAAACGCATGCTACTTCACAAGCAAGCAAAGAAATGCTTAAAATAATTTTGACAGTACTTTTTTTTTACCTACTTTTTGGTATTTTTTCCATTGCAAAGTGCTAAAAAAGTTAATTCAGATTGAAGATGAAAAAGTATCTCCTAGGATAAAACTTGGGAGAAAAAGTGAATTTCATATGGCCCCAAGTGTGAAAGTAACCTAAAAGAGTACTGTATATAGTCTTGTTGCTAAAGGCTGAGTCACACTGGGGTGCTTTGGAGGAGTGCCAAGTAATTGTCCCTTGTCAGTAGCCGAGTACAAATTCTTTTGGTAGGCTTCACACTGCTAACTGCATTTTAGGAGTTGTGCGAGGGTCGCACTGATTCACACCGCCAAAAACAAGACTTTGGGGATTATTGCTGTAATACGCGGTAATCCCTGTTGGGTAGCAGGCCAAGCAGGAAGTGAGGCTCTCTAGGGCTCGCTTCCTGTGCCCGAAGAAAGAAACTTGCGGAAGTGTAATGCTAAAATACACTTCTGTGCATGCGTGCCGCAGCGCTAAAAGTTTTTTTACATTTACACGTTGCCTTAGACTTACAAGACTTCTGGTCTGCCGCATGATGCTGTGCGAATCGACAGTAATGCAGGTATGCACTTGTTTTGGGGATGCAGCAAAAATGTCACTTCCGTCGCACCGCGCCACACCACGTCGGTATAAAAGGGCCCATAGACTTTCATTGGCGTAGCGCTGGCCTAGGCCACCACAACGTGCCAGTGTGAAAGAGCCTTCAGTCTCTCTAACAATAATAATATTGGCGCCCAAGTCCCCCCATTCCCTTTAAATTGTAAGCTCGCAAGGGCAGGGCTCTCTCCCCCTTTTGTGTCTTCGAAATCATTATACATTTTATTCATCATGTTACTTTTATCACTGTCATTACTACTTCTGTATTTTGTATTCTGTATGCTGTATCATTTTTTGTATTTTGTCACTAGTTATGTATCTTGTATATTAGTGTACACCATTGTCTGTATTATGTACCCCATGTTTGTTTCTTACTTTGTACAGCGCCACGGAATATGTTGGCGCTTTATAAATCAATAATAATAATAATAATTATTGATGCCCAAGCCTTCCGGCTATCTCATAATAATGCCACGCAAGTAAAGCATCATAGACGCAAATTTACACTATGTCATCCCCTGGTATAGTCAATGGGCTATGCTCCCAAATCAACTCCCCCTCCCCCCTTAAAATAATTCCAAACCCTAACTGATACACTGGTTAATAAAACTAACCTCCCACTGTCCTATCTTCTTCCCCATTACACAACCCTAAAGGTGCGCACACACGCACTACAAAAGGAAACGCCGGGTCCGCCGGACCCTCCCGCTGGGTGGTCTTTAGCCGACAGTATGAGCGTGTGTACGCGCTGTAGGCGGACTGATAAGGCTGTTTCTGAACGATCCGCTGAGCGGATCGCTCAGAAACAGCCTTATCAGTCCGCTGACAGACTGTACACACGCACTACTATCGACTAAAGACCGCCCAGCGGGAGGGTCCGGCGGACCCTGCATTTCCTTTTGTAGTGCGTGTGTACGCACCTTAAGTGATGTTGACCCTCATCTTCATTTTGCATTCTGCCTTGGAAACCAAGTGAATCCAAGCACCAGTGCCTACCCTACTGCCACACTGCTAACAGCACTGTAGCTGAATCCACTTCCCCTTAAAGTAGAGTTGTTCTAGGCTATTTGAATGACAGCATATGTGTACAGTTTTATAGTGTTTATACTAAGTATATTCCTAAAGTGTAGTATTTAGTTATACTTATAAGTATACTAGACTTTCACTTCTGACAGCAAGTTAAAGAATCCAGATAACTTTTTTAGTGCCACAACTCTGCATAAATTGTTTTTTTTTCTACCTTTATTTCCTACTGTGCTTATTGAAAGGTCATACCACTACTCTTCTGTGACCACAGGAATTATATCAGTTGCCCTTCCTCCTACTAAAGGCTACCTAAATTCAGCAAGGAGAAACTAACTGCATGGCAAGTTGCTGCGAGTACAGTGGGGGTTGTGCTGTGAGTACAGCACTGCCCTGCCTCTCCTCCCTCTCACAATATTAATTTTCTGTAGTGTAATGAATGTGTCCTGCTATCCTTCCTCATACCTGCCTGTAAAAGCAGGAAGTTTTGAATCAGGATGATACCCTTTATTGACTAACTTACTGTAACTAACTTGGACTAACAAGTAGAGTCTGAAGAAGGTTTATTAACCAAATGCTTACTTTTTCTTTTAAGTTAGCCAGTCAGTGGTATCATCCTGAACTTCCTGCTTTTACTGAATGCTAACACGGTATAATCAGAGACAGAGTTGGGTGAAAAGGAACCCTGGGGGAAAAATACAGAGACAACAGGAGCCCAATAGCCCAATATGTCAGTGGATTAGTGGAAAAATAAGCTTTCTGCAGGACTGTGCTTGGAAGAACAAAGAGAAATCGAGAGCCCAATATGGTGTAGTATTGGTAAGTTGGTTGTGGTTTAAAGCAAAATATTAAGATATACTCACAAACATGGGTTACCCATAGGCAACCACTTCAAATGCAGGTGGGGAGTATTAGAACCTGACCCCACTCAGGTTATTAAGATGTCGCTCTCTGTAGATAGGAAACGGGGTAGCACCCCTCCACCGAGGGTGGAATCAAGATTTCAGCAAGGCTTGGTGTACAGAGGCGCCAGAGTAGAATAAAAATGTTTAAAAACCGTCTAAAAGAGGGGGATGTTCAGGTGGACTTACCTCCCTCAAAAATATAGAACTCAATTGAGTCACAATATATCAATACAAAAAACGTTTTATTTAACTCCACTTAGTGCAACGCGTTTCGCAGGTGTGGTCCTGCTTCATCAGGCAAACAGGAGTATAACTCAATGGGTCTAGATGCAGAAGTGAGCGCCTCACAGAGTTTTCTCCTAGGTGATATTTTCAGGCGCTCACTTCTGTATCTAGACCCATTGAGTTATACTCCTGTTTGCCTGATGAAGCAGGACCACACCTCTGTGAGGCGCTCACTTCTGCATCTAGACCCATTGAGTTATACTCCTGTTTGTATACTTTGTATACTCACAAAGGTGGGTTGCATAGAGGGCAACCAACCGCATAGAGCAGGTGGAGAGTACTAGCCCGTCTCCACTCGGGTACTTCCAGAGATGGCTGGATGTAGAGAGGACAAAAATACTACCAGTGGGGGTAACCCACAGGCAGACTGTGCCTACCACCCCTTTCTGGGAAGAGGGGGAAGGGGGAGCTAGCACAATTAGTCGAAGAGGTGCCCAAAAGTTGATAAAACTAAGTTAAAAACAAAGTAAAATAAAAAAAATAGAGATGGTTTACCGTCAGACGACACTATCAATGTAAGGAAATCACTTTTTATTGTTAAGCACAGGCTATTTTCATTGTTTTTAATTTTTTATTTTAGACTTGGCAACCCAATGGGCTATGACAAAGATAGATGTACACGAATTGATGACGAGAAGACATGCACCACCACGCTGGTTTCTAAGGAAGATCCTACAAAGGAATGCTATTCTAAATAAAGCCTGGGTTCCTATTCAGTGTTTCTCAATACTATTACAGCATATATTCCTTTATGAAACAGAGTGTTTGCCTAGTAACTCTTAAGAATAACATCACCTCAAGTAGCCTTTACATACATATTTTTGTTAGGAGTACTTCATTATTGTATACAAATGCTTTTCAAATATAACATAATTTGCAAAAATGCTTATGAAAATGTTAATAATAATCCTCCTAACATTTGTATAGCGCTTTTCTCCTGTTGGACTCCAGCGCTCAAGAGCTGCAGCCACTAAGGGTGCGCTCAAGGGGCCGCCCTGCAGTGTTAGGGAGTCTTGCCCAAGAACTTCTTTCTGAATAGGTACTGAACCTAGCCAGTATTCAAACACTGGTCTCCCTTGTTCAAGGCAGAGTCCTTAACCAGTGCACTATCCAACCTCTTGTGGTAATCTCAATATCTATTAATGTATAATGGATTAATTGTGACAATCTCAAGTACTCCTCGATTCCAGCAGAGGTACCCCCTGATGTACCTGAGCACCTAAGATCTTCTTCAGTACATCTAGCTCTTTACATCTAGCTTGACCATAACAAGACATTATGTTCCAGCGCTTATGTACTACTTGCATGTATTTGGAATAAAAATAAAGGCTGAAAATATTTTGAGTGTTCGGCTTGACTATTTTCTCAATAATGGTCTCTAGTAGTCGCGGAGGTAAGCCTTGAGGTTCAAGTTACATTTACACCCCTTGCAGCTGTCCAGAGCAAACCAGTGGCAAGACCCGTGCTTCACACCATGCTTGTGAGGGTATTATTCCCCTCACACCCAGGCATATCAAATGCAAATCACCTATAGGTATGAATGGTGGGGGTGGCACCTGTTTTTTAGATCTCCAATGACTGACAGAGTAACCAGTGATGATGGACAGAACTGCACAGATCCAGACATGGTGTCTTCTAAGGTCCATTGGATTGTGGCCTATGATGTCCACCCATTTTTTTGACATAAAGGAAAAACCGAGAGTCCCAATAGTGTATTATTGATTTAAAAAAATTGGGATAATGAACAGAAAGTCAATGTAAGACTCACAAATATGGGTTGCCGATTGTAGGCAACTACTAGTAGCGTTTGGGGGGAAATTAGACCTGTCCCCACTCAGAGATTTACAGAGGTGCCAAGCAGGATAAAATACATTAAAATATCATAAAATGGGGGGTATTAGAAGACTTACCTCCCCAATGATGACACAACAGTAGTATACAGTGGGATGCAAAAGTTTGGGCAACTTTGTTAATCGTAATGATTTTCCTGTATAAGTCGTTGGTTGTTATGATAAAAAATGTCAGTTACATATATCATATAGGGGACACATACAGTGATATTTGAGAAGTTAAATTAAGTTTATTGGATTTGCAGAAAGTGTGCAATAAGTGTTTAACCAAAATTAGACAGTTGCATAAATTTGGGCACCACAATAAAGAAATTAAATCAATATTTAGTAGGTCCTCCTTTTGCATAAATTACAGCCTCTAAACGCTTCCTGTAGGTTCCAATGAGAGTCTGCATTCTGGTTAAAGGTATTTTGGACTATTTCTCTTTACAAAACATCTCTAGTTCATTCAGGTTTGATGGCTTCCAAAGTTCCGAGCATGGACAGCTCTCCTTAACTCACACCACAGATTTTCAATTATATTCAGGTCTGGGTACTGAGGTGGCCATTCGAGAACGTTGTACTTGTTCCTCTGCATGAATGCTTTAGTGGATTTTATGCAGTGTTTAGGGTCAATGTCTTGTTGAAAGATCCAGCCCCAGCGCAGCTTCTTCTTTATCACTAATTCCTGGACATTGGTCTCCATAATCTGCTGATACTGAGTGGAATCCATGCGTCTCTCAACTTTGACAAAATTCCCAGTCCCTGCACTGGCCACACAGCCCCACAGCATGATGGAACCACCACCATATTTTACTGTAGGTAGCAGGTGTTTTTCTTGGAATGCTGTGTTCTTTTTCCTCCAAGCATAACACCCCTTGTCATGCCCAAATAACTCAATTTTAGTTTCATCAGTCCACAGCACCTTATTCCAAAATGAAGCTGGCTTGTCCAAATGTGCTTTAGCATACCTCAAGCGGTTCTGTTTGTGCTGTGGGCAGGGCCGTTTAAGCAACAATGGGGCCCCAGGGCAAAATAAACCTGGGCCCCCCCCCCCCCCCCCCCCCCAACATATACCCCGGAACAAAAAAAAAAAAATCGGCATTAGGGGACCTTTTTTGCAGCTGGTATAACAGGGTGTGAAGTCCCAATCGGTTGGAGCTCCACATTCTGGCTATCCCAGCCTGTATGGGGGACAAGGGGTTAAAAAGTTTCAGGAGGGGGGACCCCACATCATTTAAAAAAAAACTCCCACACTCTAAACATAAAAAAAAAAAAATTGGGAAAATAGGAAAAAATGCCAGGGATCTTCATACAGCCATATTGCAGCTGTATAGCGATCCCTGGCCAAAGCGCTGCGGCTGCGTATGGACCCCCTGGAAACCCCGTCGGGAAATTTATTGCGCTTTCGTTTGATGCATGTAAAATTACACTACCGTTAGGTTTGCTACTAAAAAGTGACATTTACCGCATTTAAAAGTATACTTTTTTCCTTCGAAACTTTAAAATCGATTTTCTCAAAAACTATAAGGTCTTTTTGAAAAATTGTTTTTTACTCTTATTCCTAATGAGCTCCTTAACATATCCTGCAAATTTAGGGTTTCTAGCATTTAAGGTGGATTTGCTATTAACCATTAAAGTTGGCAGGTTTTTAAATGTGTATTTTTTTTCCTTTGAAACTTTAAAATCGATTTTCTCAAAAACTATAAGGCCGATTTGCAAAATTTTTTTTCCTCTTGTAGCCACTGGGGGCCCCTACAAGCTCTGGGGCCCTGGGGCAGCTGCCTCCTTTGCCTTAATGGTAGCGCCGGCCCTGGCTGTGGGCAGAGAAAAGGCTTCCTCTGTATCACTCTCGCATACAGCATTTCCTTGTGTAAAGTGCGCCGAATGGTTGAACGATGCACAGTGACTCCATCTGCAGCAAGATGATGTTGTAGGTCTTTGGTGCTGGTCTGTGGGTTCACTCTCACTGTTCTTACCATTCGTTGCGTCTGTCTATCTAAGATTTTTCTTGGTCTGCCACTTTGAGCACTAAAGTGAATCAGAGATGAATTTTTACACATTGCATAATTGGGTTCCTTCCCTATTGTTTATAGGGCATTCCTCAAGCCAAATACTTTTTTGTTTTTGTTTTAATACTGTAATTCCCTATAAATTAAACAGGCCACGCCCACAGGTTTTCAGACAGCCAAGGCACTTTCAGACAGTAGCAAGGGCTCAGGGGGCCCAGTCTGGGCAGGAGGAGGGGGAGGTATTACTAGCCAGAGATTTCAGAGGCAGAGGGGAGGAGGGAGGAGGAGGAGGGGGAATTAGGTTTTTTTGCTAAAGATGCAGATAAGTCTGCCTCTGTGTAATGTTTACAAACAACATGGCTGCTGTCATTGTATCACAGGAAGAAAGAATCCTATTCTATTAAAGCTGTTTGCAGCTAGATTTGTTGTGAAAACTATCTAAACTTTATATAAGATATATAGACAAGTTACTTGTTATAGTTAGTTTTTCATCTCGGATCCACTTTAACTTGAACTGAGCCTGTGGTCTTCCATTTCCTCAATATGTTCCTAACTGTGAAAACAGACAGCTGAAAACGGCTCCTGACCGGCACACAGAGCTCTGCCGTCATATAGACGGCAAAGCAAGTGATCTGCGGAGGGGAGAAAGCGGCGCGGTCGGCGGGAGCGGAGAAACCGCGTGGCGACGGGTTTTGAGTTATGACCTACTCCTGTCAGATCCGCAATGCCACATGCAGGACGTAACTTTCAACTGCGTCGGTCCTGTAGTGGTTAAAAACGGGTTTACAACTTCTATATATCATCAGTTATAGTTCACAACCAAAATAACAATCATCATAATAGTCCTTCATCCTCTGTTCATAATTGTAATCACGCACAGATAGATTGATATAACCCTTGTTTAAACTTATGAACGGAATCTCAGTTTGAAATGAAACCTATTTATAAGTACTGTACTCGTGAAGTGGAACCTTTTAGAAACAATCATAGGCCTCCCACCCATTTTTACCTTCTAGCATATGAAAATGTTATAATAGTTTTAATAGAGATTTTAGTCTTAGTCATCATTAAGGTAGATCAAATTGCTACCCACATATGCATCTCAACTATACCACAATTTTAACCATAAGACCAAGATAAATCAGATAACACGGTTGTAGCCTGTTCCCCAGAAACTATAGTTGCAATAATAAATTATTAAACAATCAGATATAAACCATTACATTAAAAGAACGTGTCGTCCATTACATTAAAACTCCTAAGTAGGATAAAGCACACTTAGTATATATAGATAAGTCTAACCAGGGGCATAACTAGAAATCACTGGGCCTCCCAGCAAACTCCCCCCCCCCCCCCCCCACACACACACACACGTGAGAAATAATGCGCAGTTAAACTGAGATGCAGCCATTAGAACAATTGTGCTGAGAATAGAAAGCTTTTTTTCTCTGTGCCCAGACGCCTCAAGCATCACTACAGGACACAGCACTTGAGGAGGGGTAGAAAGGCTGGGGTAAAACAGTGCTATACAAAAGACCTTGCTTAACACTGAATAGGGACTGTCTACAAATCTTTGTCCGCAAAACGTATAATTCCTTATCAGTGGCTGAGCAGATGCAATCATTAGAACAATTGTGCCTAGAGTTTTTTCTCTCCTTGGCCTTAGTTATCAGTCTCTCAGGATGGGGCCCCCTGTGGCTTCCAGCCCCCCCCCCCCTGTGACTGCATCCCTTGCAGAGTCTATTGTTATGCCCCTAAGTCTAACAAACTATGAGAAAGAGGGGATGTCTGCAGTACTCCTGGCAAGGACAGTGATGCATCTGATATATAAAAAGTTTTCTTTCCTTTGGTGTGTCAAAAGTGTAAAAAGCACCTCTGTACTGGATTGGGCACTTCATTCCATTCATATCGCATTCTGTAAGACGCCATCCACCAATCAGGGTGGAAGCAATTAGCCGGAAGGCGTGTAAGGCGGAAGTGACCGAGTCACCACCATGATGACATCCTCTGTATGCGTACTTCGTTACGCTATCCTACATCACAGGCGTAGGGGCGGGCGCATGCGCTACAGTCTCCTTCTACCCTGACATACTATATTGAAGGCCGGCGCATGCGCTTTCCTATTGATTGCCCGTGCGCCATCTTGGAAGAGGGTATTCTTACCAAATTACCCCAAGCTATGCAAAAACTCCTCATAACGGATATAAACATAAGTTATGGGGATAAAAAAAATTGTTTTGTATAACTTAGGGAGTAAGGATCTATATTATTAATATTATAGAAATCAATATGAATAAAATTCAATACATTTTGATATTATAAGCCTTAAGCAACCATACATTTCTTATAATGCATATCATATACTGGTATTTATCTAGCGCCCCAAATGGTATAATATATGACCCTCTGGGAATATAGAAATCATAAAGCATGTGCTGCTATCCCAAGTAGAAATCCTCATGGTCCACACATTTTACAATAATCATCCCTAGTGATAACACATTAAATGAACGGGTAGTATATAGAATTTTAATAGAAGTATTTTGACTCATGTGCCATCCGATGGAGTTCAGTAAGACACAAAAATAAACAAACAGTCAAACAAGATAAAAATCCTTATTCAAACAGGGGAAGGAAGGGGGGGGGGGGGGGGAGGAAAAGTAAAGAATGGGGAGGGAGCGGGGTAAGGGAGGAGGGAAGAAAGGAAATATAAAAGAGAAATAAAAAAGAGCGATCTATATGTGAGTACACATACCAGAAGTAAAGGAAGGATATCAAGGGATGATGCAGAGGATCCATCAATTCTAGTAGGTTCTCTCTAGTTGCTCATTGAGACCATTGGGTAACAAGGTCTTCAATGTTTGGATCCAAAAAAATCTCTTGATTTTTCTATGTGTTAAATGCATCTGGTAGAAGGGGGTTGATAGATTCCAGTGCAACAAAGGAGACTCCTGCTGGGTCGCAAATATGAAAATTAAGAAAGTGTCGGGATAGACCATGGGTGAGAAGACCATTGGATATGTTCCTTTTATGTTGACCTATCCTATCTCGTAATAATTGAGTTGTATGACCAACATACTGTATGTTGCATGGACATGATGCTACATAAATCACAAATCTGGACTCGCAATCAATGTGTTTTAGTGTAGGGTAAGTATTGTTATTAGCATGGGCCTTAACATGATCTGTATGTACCATAAAACTACAAGCCAGGCAACGTTTTTTGAGGCAGACATAAGAACCTGCTGGTAATTTGTGTTGATCATGTAAACAATAATTTACACTAATGCAGCAAAACCGGTGAAAGTCAATTGGAATGATCTTCAGTGATTTAATGCAGTATGGCTGCTGTTCAAAAATAAACGATCACAGTTGTGAGTTGTGCATTGTGGTGTGCTTTTAACAATTTTTCTTCAGACAATGTTGTGCAAAATCATTGAAAAATATTGTTCATCACAAAAAAATCCTTTGGAAAAATCACATCATGGGTATCGGTCTTGAGTGTCCTTTCAGCGTAGACAGAAATCTTTGTCATCAGGACAGTCTTTTGCTCACATCTCTGCATTTGGGTTCTATCCCATTAATGCCTGGTACATACAATGCAATTTTCCATCAGATTGACAGTTGAATCAATTATTTCCAACAGGTCCGATCTGATTTACGATCAATTTTTTTATCACTTCCATACAAAATTGATCAGAAAAAACAATCGGAAGTCAGATTGGACCTTCCGGAAATAATCAATGATCAAATTGCATAATGATCAAATTGCATCGTGTGTACCAGGCATAAGATTTTCTTGATAATGATGAAATACCACCTCCACATTAGTGTTGCGTTTATGTAACAACTTTAAGAGTCATCTTGTTTAAGAAACTTGTACCTGTCTGTCCGAGGGAGTGTTACAGTATCTCTAGGGTTGCTTAATTTCCCTTCAGGTATACAATTATTTAATTAGCAAAGACGCCACGTGCAGGTTGTCTCACGCTCCCTCCTATCCACTGCTATATGACTTGGGACCCTGCCTTTACTGCTCACCTCCCTTAGGGCATCCCAAAGGTAATGTAGCTCTCAAGTCACATAGCAGTGGTTAGAAGGGGACATGAGACAACCTGCAGGAGGTGTCCCTGCCAATCACATAATTGCATTATTATGTGAAACTGATGTTTCTTTCTAGGAAAGAGGAGCCCTAGCTCTAGAACCCCTAGCCCTGGGACCGGTTCAGCCCTAGCTAGATCCGGTGCACTTGCTGTGCCCTAAAATTTGCTGACAAGCTTACCTTGCAGACCATTTTATTAGCCAGGTGCTGCTTGGGACTGAACACTTGCCTTCTTTTATGTTTGTACTTTTGGGGAATATTTGTGGGTGTTTTTTTTCTCGGGTGGTGAGGGTACTTACCCTCTAAGGTGGAGCTTGCAGTGGTGGTCCCCGGCAGCAGGGCTAGTTTCTCCTGTCGGACTCAAATCGCTTGTGAGGCAGCCATAAGCAGGCACTCAGTAGGCAGTAGCAGTGTTAGGGAGCCGGGTAACCCAGATATCCGAACTTTTTTAAGCTATCCGACCGGATTCGGATTTCAGATAGTTGGGCCCAAATCCGGATAGCTATCTGCGGATATTTGGCCGCACAACCTGGATATCCGCGGATATCTGCGGATATCCGGATCCGAAATACTGTAACTAAGGTGATGACATCCTGAAGCCAATCAGAGGGCTCCCAGCAGAAGCCCTAACAACCAATCAGAGGGGAACCCTGGCCAGCCCCACCTGACCTCATTGAGCCAATCAGAGGTAGAGATGGGCCGAACCTCTGATTTTAGGTTCGCGAACCGGGTTCGTGAACCTCCGCGGAAGGTTCAGTTCGCGGAAAAGTTCGCGAACCGCAATAGACTTCAATGAGGAGGCGAACTTTGAAAAATAGAAAAAATTATGCTGGCCCCAAAAGTGATGGAAAAGATGTTTCAAGGTGTCTAACACCTGGAGGGGGGCATGGCGGAGTGGAATACATGCCAAAAGTCCCGGGGAAAAATCTGGATGTGACGCAAAACAGCGTTTAAGGGCAGAAATCACATTGAATGCTAAATTGCAGGCCTAACGTGCTTTAAAACATCTTGCATGTGTATACATCAATCAGGGAGTGTAATTAGAGTACTGCTTCACACTGACACACCAAACTCACTGTGTAACGCACCGCAAATAGCTGTTTGTTGTGTGTTGTGACGGCCGTGCTGGACTACTGCGCAACATGGCGAGATTGCTCTTCCTCACTCAGTGATGTCAGGTAATGTATGACTTCCTTCTCAACTTTCCATGGCACTGTTAAAAAGCTTACGTTTTGTTTTTAAATTACATTTTCTACTTGCTGTGTACTTGTTCAGTACCGCTACAATGAGAATCCTATGGAGGCGGGCAAGTCTGACAGAAAAGGTAGATATGCAGTGAGGTGAGTTCACTCAACTTAAAAGGTAGTTATATGCAGTGACGCAAGTTCACTCAACACAAAAGGTAGTTATGTGCAGCGAGGTGGGTTCACTCAACACAAACATAGGTGTATGCAGTGATGAGGTGGGTTAACTAAACACAACAGGTACTAGTAGTAGGTAAATGCAGTACTGGGTAGGTAGTACAATGTGCAGCTCCCTGTCACACACACAGGTGTCACTGAATGTGCTGCTGAATGCTGGTGGGCTGCTGGCAGTGATACACACACATTATGAATTAGCAATGCTGTCTAAGCAACACAAGTGTATCACACACACAGGTAGTAGTCACTGAATGTGCTGCTGCTGCTGGCAGTGCCAGTGAGACACACAGTATGAATTAGCAATGCTGTCTAAACAACACAAGTGTATCACACACACAGGTAGTAGTCACTGAATGTGCTGCTGCTGCTGGCAGTGGGACACACACAGTATGAATTAGCAATGCTGTCTAAACAACACAAGTGTATCACACACACAGGTAATAGTCACTGAATGTGCTGCTGCTGCTGGCAATGGGACACACAGTATGAATTAGCAATGCTGTCTAAACACCACAAGTGTCAGTTTCAAACACAGAAAAAAAAATTGATCACAGCAGGATGAGCTCTGAAAAGAGCTTTTCTGGGGCGCTATTATAGCAATAAGATTCAGCTAAGCAAGCTAAGAAGGCAATAGCCTGACTAATCTGTCCCTAGGAGAACAAGTCTGCAGCAGCTGTCCCTATTCTGTCTCTAGCAGGCACACGAGTGAGGCTAATGGCCGCCGGAGACTGCCTTATATAAGGGGGGGTGGGGCTCCAGGGCTTAGCGTAGCCTGATTGGCTACAATGCGCCTGCTGACTGTGATGCAGAGGGTCACAGTTGACCCTCATAGAGCATTATGGGGCGAATCGAACTTCCGGGAAAGTTCGCCTTTGCCGGCGAAGGCGAACCACCCGATGTTCGCCTGGAACCGTTTGCCGGCGAACCGTTCTGCCCACCTCTAATCAGAGGCCTCCCAGCCTAAGCCCTGGCACCCAATCACAGAAAGGAACACTGGCCAGCCTCCCCCCCCCTGTATAATAAGGAGGGCTGCCATGATGTGACAGATCGTCCTAGCTTACTTAATGCTCACTGAGAGACATGCTCCAGTGCTGGTGGTGGCCTAGCAAGCAGGCTGTGCACAGTTATAAACTAGCTGTTCAGTGATTAACCCCTTCACTACTATCACTACTCTATGGTTAAATCGTTAATTTGTTTGATTTATGTCTCATAGTGTGACAGTTAGAGTGTGTGCTCCAGTGCTGCTGGGCCAAGGGCTGTACACAGTGATAAGCTGTTCAGTGATTAACCCCTTCACTACTATCACTACACTATTTAAATCGTTAATTAGCTTGATTGATGTCATAGTGTGACAGTTAGAGTGTGTGCTCCAGTGCTGCTAGCCTAGCAAGGGCTGTACACACACAGTGATAAACCGGAAACTGTTCAGTGATTAAGCCCTTCACTACTATCACTACACTATTGTTAAATCATTCATTAGCTTGATGTTATTTGTGTGACAGTCAGAGTGTGTGCTGCATGAAGCTGCTATGTGTCTGTGTGTGTGCTGTGCACAGACCAGGCCAGCTGCTGCCTGCTGGCCAGGTATTAGCCTTAGGTATAGGTTAGGTTAGAGATTAGGGGATAGGATTACTGTGTTATTGTGTAGTTAGTACTGTAGTACAGCAGTCAGTGCTAGTAGTTGTTAGAGTAGTAGTACCACTGTGTTAGCTTTCTACAGAACTGCTGTGCTGTGAGCAGTACCAGTGTGACAGTTAGTGTGCACTAGTGTCTTCTCCTCTGCTGTCTGACTGTCACTCGGCACTTGCCATGTGGCACGTGGCACTTACCAAGTATCACGTGGCACTTGCCATGTGTCACGTGGCGCTTGCCACGTGTCACTTTCCACGTGTCACGTGACACTTGGCAAGTGCCATGTGACACGTGCCACGTGACACGTGCCAAATGCCACGTGACACTTGGCAAGTGCCATGTGACACGTGCCACGTGACACGTGCTAAGTGCCAATTGCCACGTGCCACGTCCGGCATGCTCCTGGCACACGTTACACCTGCTGCTGCTGCATTGCCCTGCTCCTGCTGCCTGTGCAGCTCCCACCGCCAGGCCAGGGTGCCACAGGCCACTGATACCACCTATATTTAACCCAAAACACAATTGCTGCGTAATTGTTTGGAGGTGTCTTGGCTGAAAACTGTCATGTCCCAGTTGTGCGGTTGGACTTTGGACACAATGTGGGCTGCACGACCGCTGTCTGTAACCTAGGCCTAATGTTAATTGACAGCCATTTTTTTTGGGGGGGGGGGGGATTTTAAGTCCCCACATCATCAATTAGTGTTCGCCTTTAAAAAATAATGATGCTACATGCCTCATTTACCCTTAAAAAACTTTTTTAAAGCAATTTAAAGGGCACTTCCGGATTTTCTATCCGGATATCCGAATCCAGCCGGATAGCCCGGATAATGCGTTCGGATATCCGTAGGAACGCGGATATCTGAACAGTCAGATTCGGATATCCGATCCGGATATCTGGGTATCCGGATCCGGATCAATTTGGATTTTAAAAAGTGCTATCCGAGCACCCCTGTTGCCCAGTCAACTCATACCCCATAGGGTAGGGGCAGGTGGAATTGTTTAAGGTTGCCTGGGTCTGGTGGTCCCATCAAATTCTGCTATGGAGCCCCATAATCTGTAGCTATGCCTCTGTTAGTTACATAGTTAGTTTGGATGAAAAGACATCTGCCCATCAGAAAAAAAAACCTGTAGCAGGCGTGTCTTGATTTCACAAGAAAATTCATTATCATTTCTTGAGAACCAGCAATTGTATAAATATCCCACCACAGAGCTCACAAGCATCAGTTTCAGTCATTTCAGGCACAAACAAAATAGCTCTGCTGAACTATCCACAAAGCAAAGAATCGAACTTAGCAAGCAATGGTAAGTCTGTCTGCTTTCCTTTATGTTCATATTCAGTGTTTATTTTTATAAGTGGCTGCACTAAAAAACATTGGCTGCACTAAAAAAAACAGACATTTGTGTTGATTAGCAAACCTTTTCTCCTGAATTACCTCGCCTTACTTATATTTCACCTGAAGTGGAATATAAGTAAACAAATAAGGGGAAATAAAAAGGCAAGTGAAGATAGTTAAGAAGAGATACAATATGTCACAAAAGTAAGTAGACCTCTCACATTTTTTGAACTATGTTATTATATCTTTCATGGGACAACACTGAAGATATGACACTTTGAGCCTGATACAGGAAACCATGGTAATATTGCCTTGATTCCTGCGTCAAGCCCAAAAACACAGCGTAACTGTGTTCCGTGCTATAAAGAGGAAGTGTCACAAAAATCTTAAAATTTAAAACACATACAAATAGGAAGCACATTTCTCCCAGAGTAAAATGAGCCATGTTGCTGTCACTTACAGTAAGTAGTAGAAATCTAACATTACTGACAGGTTTTGGGCTAGTCCATTTCTCTATAGGGGATTCTCAGCATGGCCTTTATTCTTTATAAAGACATTCCCCGAAAAAGATTTACATAAAGATGCTGGCCAGGCTCCCTGCACACTATTTTGACAGTTGGACAGAGCAACTGCGATTCACTAAGAGCTTTTAAAAATAAAGAAAACCCTGAGAACCTTCCTATGAGAAGATGGGCTAGTCCAAAATCTGTTGGTAATGTCAAATTTCTACTACTTACTGTAAGTGACAGCAACATAGGAGAAAAGTAATGTATGGCTCATTTTACTCTGGGAGAAATGTACTTCTTATTTGTATGTGTTTAAATTTTAAGATTTTTGTGACAGTTCCTCCTTAAAGTGAACCTCCGGACTAAAAATCTACTCAGCAGAACTGAAAAGGCTTTGTATTTCTTTAACAGTTTCACAGCATCAGAACTTTGTTTTTCTTACCAAAGCATCATTTTTAGCTGCATTTTTAGCTAAGCTCCACCCATCAAAGAAAAAAAGCCCAGGCTTTTTTTCCCTGATGCTGATGCTATTCACGTTGCCTAGCAACTGGGAGAGGTGCTCGGGACACTGGACAGTTGGAACTGTGTCTCATGCTCCCTGTCACCTCCTTTCAACCAAAAAGATGGCTGCCATCATGAAATCAAACATTTGCCTATTCTTTTAAAACAGTGTGGGTAAAATATTATATTACCTATCTATTTTAATTAACATAACTAATGTAACTTAATGACAGTATGTTTGTTTAGGCTGGAGTTCCTCTTTAAGCCCAACTTGCGGTACTTGACTAGTATGACCGTTGCTAAGGTAACGTACACGACTAAAGATAATGCTCATTAGTAACCATAGCAACAGTTGCACTAGTCGAGTATAGTGGGTCACATTAATAGCGTTACTTGCAGTACACAGGATAGATAGTAGAGGCAATATTGTCGTGCGATGTCTGTGCATGGCAATATTAACGCATCAGGTCCTTTAATACAATGTAAAGTATTCAGTGTACAGTTTGTGTAACAGTGTAAGTTTGCTGTCTCATAAAAATAACTCAACACACAGCCAATAATGTCTAAACCCCTGGCAACAAAAGTAAGAACACCCCTAAGTAAAAAATGTCAAAATTAGACATTTTTGCTCCCCGGGATCACGTTAGGGCCTGTTTCCACTAGTGAATAGGAGCTTAAAGAGGATCTGTAACATCAAAAGATCCCCTGGGGGGTACTCACCTCGGGTGGGGGAAGCCTCCGGATCCTAATGAGGCTTCCCACGCCATCCTCTGTCCCACGGGGGTCTCTCTGTGGCCCTCCGTACAAGATGACGTCATTATTTACCTTCCCGGCTCCTGCGCAGGCGCTCTGACGGCTGTCGGCTCCGAACTACACGGAAATACCCGATCGCCGTCGGGTCTGCTCTACTGCGCAGGCGCAAGTTTCCGGCGCCTGCGCAGTAGAGCGGACCCGACTGAGATCGGGTATTTCCGTGTAGTTCGGAGCGGAAAGCAGCCACAGCGCCCCCGCTGGAGCCAGCAAAGGTAAATATTGATTTTACAGTCGGGCCTGTCACCGGCTGTTCGGAGGGCTGCAGCGAGACCCCCGTGGGACAGAGGACGGCTTGGGAAGCCTCATTAGGATCCCGAGGCTTCCCCCACCCGAGGTGAGTAACCCCCAGGGGATCTTTTTGAGATTACAGAGTCTCTTTAAGGGATGCGATGCAGCTACGCATCACTTCCGCTCCCATTCGCGTCACTTCCGCATCTCCCCAATGCGGAAGTAAATAGGAGGAGGCGGGACGCGGATGCGCCCGTGTGAGAGTATGCAGCATGCCGCAGATTTTCGGATCGCTCCACACTGCTCCACATATGCAGACGCAATGGAAACTGTTCCATTGCCGTGGATTGGTTTCAGTTTGGCCGGGGTGCAATGTATCTGTGTAGCCGCATCACACCACATGTAATGGAAATGGGCACCTACTCTTTAGTGTTACAAGGTCTCAGGTGTACTGTAAATGGTAAGCAGGTGTGTTAAATTTGGTGTGACCTAATCAAAATGAGTAGATAAGTTAGACATTTTTTATTTGTACAGGATTTAAAATGTGCAAGTAAACAGAATTCCTCCGAACTGTGAGAAGTCCTCTGCAATGGGTAATATAACATAAGGGTGGTGAGGATATCATGAATGAAAATAACATTACAATACATAACTGTAAGCAGTGAAATGTGACCGTGGAGGGAGGCATAGGGTAGTAACCACCATTGGTGTAGTAATGGGCAATGCAGAGGTTGCGACCTCACTGGGCCCCTTGGGCCAGAGGTCTCAAATGCAGTATTAGCTCATTATTGGTCCTGTGCTGGTAATGATCATTTCTATAGATGCTTTGACTAGTAGTAATCATTAAACTTTTCCCCATCCCCTTCTTGTACCTCTGACTCTGTGGTTGTCCTTGGCAGGTTTTGGTGCGCAATATCAATTGTTATGTATGGAGTCCTGGAGGGGAAAGGGGGGGGGGGGGGTCTAATGTAAAACTTGCACTGGGGCCCCAAAGTTCCTTGGGGGGGGGGGGGGGGGGAGTCTAATGTAAAACTTGCACTTGGGCCCCAAAGCTCCTTGGGGGGGAGTCTAATGTAAAACTTGCACTGGGGCCCCAAAGCTTCTTGGGGGGAGTCTAATGTAAAACTTGCACTGAGGCCCCAAAGCTCCTGGGGGGTGAGTCTAATCTAAACCTTACACTGGGGCCCCAAAGCTACTTGGGGGTGGAGTCTAATGTAAAACTTGCACTGGGGCCCCAAAGCTCCTTGGGGGGGAGTCTAATGTAAAACTTTCACTGGGGCCCCAAAGCTCCTTGGGTGAGTCTAATGTAAAACTTGCACTGGGGCCCCAAAGCTCCTTTGGGGGAAGTCTAATGTAAAACTTGCACTGGGGCCCCAAAGCTCCTGGGGGGCGAGTCTAATCTAAACCTTACACTGGGGCCCCAAAGCTCCTTGGGGGTGGAGTCTAATGTAAAACTTGCACTGGGGCCCCAAAGCTCCTTAGCTATGCCACTGCTTACCACACAACTCTGTTGCGGGAGACATCTTGATGCATTATGTAATCAGTCACTAACTTCCTCAGGAGACACAAGAGCTATAAAGAGAAAACAATATTCAGGAGTGAGAAAAGATAGACAACACATCACCATCTGAGATCAGACAGAAAATAGCACTAGTAATATTGCAATAATTTCAGAGGAACTACATTGAAAATAACATAATAAAAAAAATTGCCTAATTTTTTTTACAATATTAATGTATACATTTAGTCAGTGTTTGCCTATTGTAAAATCTTTCCTCTCCCTGGTTTACATTCTGACATTGATCACATGTGGTAACATGTCCTGGCAGGTGATCTCTGTGGAATGTTTGATTACTGAGAGTTCAAAATCCATCGCAAAGATACCTGGTCTTCCAGAAAATTCAACATAGCTAAACCTAGGCTAGACATCACTGAGAGTACATTCAATATACAGTGCTGCAATATATAGATATGGGAAGTGTTTATGGTGCTAAAACCAGGAAATATACAGTCTGGCCTAGTGCACACCAGAGCGGTTCTGCTGCGGTTTGCGATCCGCTTGCGGGTGCGGATCCGCTAGGGTAATGTATTTCAATGGGCTGGTGCATACCAGAGCGGGAGGCGTTTTGCAGAAACGCATACTCCCGGGCTGCTGCAGATTTTGGATTGCGGATGCGTTTCTGCCTCAATGTTAAGTATAGGAAAAACGGCACTTCAGAGCGGTTTGCCAGGCGGTTTTTGTTACAGTAGCTGTTCAGTAACAGCTTTACTGTAACAATACATGAAATCTACTACACCAAAAACGCTTCATAAAACCGCAAAATGCTAGCTGAAACGCTACAGAAAAATAAGAAAAAGCGTTTCAAAATCTACTAGCATTTTGCGGATCTGCTAGCGTTTTTTGGTGTGCACCAGGCCTCAAAGTGGGTATTCTGAATATTTTACTGCATTCTACTATGTGTCACTACAGTGCCTCTTTAATAATAACTTATGAGTAAATAAACCTGTAAAAACAAGTGATAAATAAGCAAGTGAAAAATAGTATGGAGATCAAGCATGTGGCTCGAGTCAGCGTGGAAGGGTGAACTCTTGTGAGATGCCAGCTGGGTCAGAGCTACTACAATAATGGTCCTGAAGTATCAGTTTGGAACAGGGATGAGCTCAAATTATGGCGAAAGGAAAATGGCCATATTTGCCCATCACTAGTTTGGACACATCATTTGAAACATGCATGCTGCACAAAAAGTGCTAGCCAGCCATAGCCCAATCAATGAATCAAGGATTGTTGTCAGAATTATCTATAGGGCATATCAAAACATGTGTTCAACAATGCTGTGTTTATTTCAATGCTCTTCAGAAGTACCTTGTGTTTGCTGTGGTCATTGTTGGATCCTTCCTTGATGCATGTGATGCATCCTGCTTTCAACGAAGGACATCAGCTGAACATAAACATATGAAGGGTAAGTCATTTCTATTCTCCTTTTTTTAAACAAACGTTATTTTAAAATGTTAAAGCTGCTGTGTACTCAGTGTTATGTGGGCTTATTAAGCAGGCCCTGCAGACACATTCACATTTGGTAGACGTGAGCTCTCTAACTGGCCACAGGCACAGTGGATGCTGCCTTGTGGCCACCAGATCATGTACCCTGGGATTGCCCCACCTTGACTGAGGAGAACAGAAGGAACTGCAATGCACAGAGTCAATCAGCACTGTCTAAGTAAGGCCAAAGATCAGGGCATGCAGCAATAAAATGTAGTCGAGGTCAGAGGCAAAAAGTAGAGCCAAACAGAAGGCAAACAAGGTCAAGGTCACAAGCCAATGGTCGGGGCAGGCAGATTGCAGGTAGAGTCAAGGTCACAGGCCAGGTCACATAGAGCAATATAGTAACAAGGCTAAATAGCAGTGGTGCAGGCTGCAGCAAGGTATAGGTTAACCCAGGCTGTCAGAACAAACAGCACTGGCTGGATGGCTGAAAGGACATTTATAGGGAAGGATCGAGTAGTTTGGTGCCAAACTCTGAATTACGTACATGTGCACTTTCGCCAACACTTGTACATGCGCACATATGCGTAATGTCCTAACGCATCGCGGGTTCAGCTACACACATAAAATTGTGATAGGTCTTATGTGCACAGGAGAGCATAACACTAAGGCACTGAAAACAGAAGAGTAAAATTGTCAGCTTTTTATTTAAAAATATTTTCCCAAAAACAGAAACGTTTTTTTGCAAAATTATCCAAAAATGCAATATAGTTAGATGGAAAGTAAAAAAAAAAAAGTCCCTCAAAACTGGCATAGATTCAAAAGTGCCGGAAGTTAATTTGGCACTGGGTTTATCGAAAAAAAAAATTCTGTCTAAAGGGCGCAGAAATTAAATTGAACCCCCTTCCCCCCCTTAACCCTCCCTGGTTTGCACCTAACCTTAACCCACCCTGGTGAGCGCCTAACCTTAACTCCCCCCAAGTGGGCACCTAACCTTACCCCGTGACGACCTAAATTAGCCCCCCCTTTCCGCCCAACTTTACTGGAAAATAGTGGACGTCGGGGGCCAACCACAATGCAAACTGCGGCAAAAGAATAAAATCAATGCTTAAAAAGTATAAAAATGCTTAGGAGGTAGTGGTGGACTTACCTCCTGCAAGCAGACACATAGACTGTGTATTCAAGACAAGGTATCTTTATTGGTAAACAGGGGCGCGCCTAGCTATTTTGTCACTCCAGGCGAGAAAACCTTTGGCACTCCCCCGCCCCATGGCGCCTTTCCCCCATGAAAATATTTGTAATGTGGCATCGTTTGATCAGGAAATAACTGTAATCAGGGGCGTAACTAGGCCCCACCGGGCCCCCCTGCAGAATTTCAGAGCGGGCCCCCCCCCTCCCTGGGGCACACTCGTGGCCGTTTTGTGGGGGCTGGAGGGGTGGCAGCATGAGGGGAAAGCCTTGGCCACAGTCGGCTTGGAGAGGGGAAGTTTCCCCCCTCTCCCTCACCTCGGGGCTCTCCCCTCTGCGCTCCCCTCCAGCTAGTTACAGTGTGAGCAGCGGGCAGATACATACCTTATTCCGTGCGTTCCACCGCAGACTCCTCGCTCTAGCGGCTGACGTCACTTCCGGAAGTGACATCACTTCCGGAAGTGACGTCAGCCGCTAGAGCGAGGAGTCTGCGGTGGATCGCACGGCAGAATGTATGTATCTGCCTGCCGCTGCCCGCTCTGTATCTAGCTGGAGGGGAGCGCAGAGGGGAGAGCCCCGAGGTGAGGGAGAGGGGGGAACTTCCCCTCTCCCCGCCGACTGTGGCCAAGGGTTTCCCCTCATGCTGCCACTCCTCCAGCCCCCACAAAATGGCCCTGAGCGGGCCCCAGGAGGGGGGGCGGGCCCCCCTGTGGTAGCATGGGCTGCAGGGCCTATTGTTACGCCACTGACCTTAATGCGGCAAGGTTTCACCACAAAAAAATTGTAATGCGGCAGCGTTTCACCAGAAATTACACTCATAGCGGCAGCATTTCACCAGAAAATACATGTAAGAAAGAAAATACATGTAAGGAAAAAGGCACACAGGGGGACATAGGGAGGGGACAGAAGGAGGCACGAGGGTCAGAAGAAGTCACAAAGGAAGACAGAAGGAGGCACAAGGAAACAGAAGGAGGCACACAGGGGGACAGAATGAGGCACAATGAAGGATAAAAAGTGACACAATGGGGGGCTGAATGAGACACAAAGGAGGACAGAAGGAGGCACAGGAGGACAAAAGGAGGTACACAGAGGGGGAAGCGGGAGGTACAGGGGGACAGAAGAAGGCATGAGGGCCAGAAGGAGGCATGGCTTAATTTTGGGGCAGGGCTTAATCCAGCAACATGGCACCCCCCGGGACTAATGGCACTCCAGGCAATGGCCTGTACTGCCTATACCTAGAGGCGCCCCTGTTGGTAAACTCCAAGGGTTAGTTGCAACGCGTTTCACAGGTTAAATCCGCTTCATCAGGCAAATAAAAGGTAGGAGTACACGACAGTGATGTGTCCGGATAACGCCTGGCACCACTACCTCCTAAGCATTTTTATACTTTTTAAGCATTGATTTTATTCTTTTGGCGCCTCTGTTCTCTTCTACAATATATCTAATATCCACCCTTGGTGGAGGGGGATACCCCTTTTTCACATCTGCAGAGTGCGACTTCTTAACCCTGAGCGGGGACAGGACAATATCCCCACCTGCCTTTACAGTGGTTGCCTGGAGGTAACCCTGGTTTGTGAATATTACTCTATACTCTTTTCATTTACCAATTTATTTGACATACTACACTATATTGGGCTCCCGATTCTCTTTTTACAATGCAAACTGCGGCTACAAATAGCAGTCACCCAGATCAAATTCTAAAATAAGACATAACAAGATAAAACCCTTTTAAGAACACACAATAAGCCAACACAAAACACATCAACATCTTAAAATGTACCTCATCCAGGACCAAGAATCTACTATAAAGAGGGACCACTGTTTTTTACCTGTCCAAGAAGATTTGAGGGAAGTCTTGTGGCCCTAGGGTCCCCTGTTGCCTCATTTCCGACCCTTTAATCTTCTGACTGGGACCCAGTTGAACAGAAGTGCCTTCTGTGTACTGTATTGGTGCTCCGAGACGTGCTACACTTAACTGCAGACACTGTTTATTGGCCTTACGCAGGTTAATGACCCCGAAATGCGTTGTCAACTATTTTTTTTTTTTTTTTTAATAAATGCATTTTTTTAAATAAATTTTTTATTTTTAGAAAAATGTCATACACATCATTAATATATATCACATACAATGGACAACAACCATAACCCACAGCTGGGTGTTCATAATAAGTATCACAAGAGTTTATCTAATTTACAAACCACATTTCCCTATTTATTCGTTCTCTTGGCCTGGTAATCATCTCTTCTTAGGTACTGATTCTTCAAATCACAACTTTCGCCTAAATTAATTATCTTCCTTTTACAGTCTCAATCATATGCCCATTCACCACATTTATTACCCATACATTCCAGGCATCCCATTCTCCCCAGCTTCCATTTTCCTCAGTTTTTCCTCCATCCTGGGTCCATCTCCTCTTTGCCATCATAATTTTATGTACTTTAATCTTCTTACTCCCTTACGCCCATGATCAAAGGTATCCCATTACTCGTCTGTACTCTAGGGTATCATTAAACCTGTCCCTTTTTTCCCTAATAAATGAATTTTATCCATATATGAAGTTTTTCCTCTGAGGTAAGTTAACTTATGTTTTAAAGTTTTTATTAACTCATTCATAAACTACCGTATTTTTTGCACCATAAGACGCACCTAGGTTTAGAGGACAAAAACCAGGGGAAAAAATATAAACTAAACCTGGTGCATCCATGGTTAAGGGGCATCTTGTGGATTATGCCCCCTTTGTACCTCATGCCCCCTTGTATCTCTTGTGTCTCACTGTGTCCTTCTCTGTACCACTTTTGTCCCCCATTTGTCCACCTGTGTCCTCCTCTATGCCCCTTTGTGTCCCCCTGTGCCCTCCATGTGTCCCCATGTGTCCTTCTCACAATAGGCACAGTACAGGGAGTCCCTGACATTGCGGCGGGTTGGAGGTTTGTATTGGCAGGCGTTCACAAGTCAGGAACTCCCTGCATTTGGATTATAAGATGCAGTGACTTTTCCCCTCACTTTTGGGGAGAAAAAGTGAGTCTTATAGTCCAAAAATACAGTAATCATTTTATTTTTTTTGGGGGGATGCCTCTCTCCCAGTGGGAGTATAAGTGGGTATCAATAGGAAGAGCAGCCCCATGTGACAACAGGGGAACCCAGAGCTATGGGAACTCCCAACGTCTTTCTCCAAATCAGGAGTCCCCTCTCCAAAACAGATGCTGTCTTCTCCACACTGGATAATCCTGGTGACTGCACTGCTACAGTATATGACATTGGCAGATGGTGGCAGCTGGCAGATGGGCTTCTTGGCTGTGGTTGTCACTGAATAAGGGAGTCTGAACTTTAAGGGAGCCCCCAAAAAGTTTTTATAGGGGGCTTTATGAGTTCTGAATTACACAATATCATCTAAAGTTATTTAAACTTCAAAATGCTGCTCTTCACTTTTAAACATCAAAGTTTTCTTTATTACATTATTTTCATCTGTTAGTTAAATACTGTATATATTTAGTTAAATTATATATAAAAAAGAACCTTACTAGAAATATATTGCACAAAGGCAAACATGCAACCTTTATTTAACGAAAGCCATAAAATAATATACTGTACATAAAGCATTAAAAGATCATCTAGTACTGTATTTACGCTCTAAAGAGCCTTAGGCTATGTTCACCAGTTACTTGGTTCTTCATTTTTTTATAACCATATCAAATTTCTTACTTTTTTAAAATAAATAAAATGCATGTCTCAAGCATTTTTAAACCCCTTATCTTTTATGCAACTAGTATTGCCCAGAATTGTTGAGATGAGCGTGGGGCTCTGCTGCCTGAAAAATACCCGTCCACATGAATCTTGATTTTGGGGATATTCTGCAAGGAGGAAGAAAACCCAGCTCCTCTTGTAAAGGACCTTTGTCTAATGTAAAGGAGAAGGGACTCTGTGGGCCAGGGGGTGACATTTGGTGTCAGGGAAAATGTTTATAAAATTTCTCTGCATAATAGACTGTATTTAGCTGGTGAGCACCGTAGCCAGTGCAGGCAGCACAGCAATGACTGGGAATTACTGTGTGAATTGCCAGTATGCCATGCCAGGTACATACATTTTCATACACAGTACTTGGCAGTTTAGCAATTTCAGATTTATTAGATTTTTTTGTAAATTGGGCCCAGATGTACTATTTTGGTTCTTCAAAATGTGCTCCAAACACCAAAGCAAGCTTTTAGCAGAGTTCTAAAAACATCTCTATGGGATTGTTGAATGTCTTGTGCCCCCTCCTCACCTGACTTCTGTTTAGAGGATTATCAAAGCACAGCGGACAGAGGTAACCCTGGACTCACACTATACCAGATGAAAAATTGGTCCTGTAAAAACGGATTCGTTTTCCATTTAAACGGATCAGTTTCTTACATTGTGCATCAATTTTTCACCCTGTTTTCTGGTCTATTCTATTTCCTACCCGCTCACGGCAGTCCCCTGCCACTACTGCTGCCGTCCATTTGCATCCGCAGCCATTGCAGTTCTCTATTCGGGTCCCTTCACACTGGAAACGCAAGTACACCGATCCCGAGGCCCCAGCAGAAGCATCATTGGCTCCAATTGATTGCAATAAACCAATGGTAATCATTCCTCCTCAGGTTATCGTTTACTAAAATGGGTGCCAGGATGTGACGTAAAATATCATTTATAATACTGATATTCTACTATTCCATGCTGTAACCGATTTTTTTTTAAATTAACTAAAATGATGACAAGTAAAAGTGGTAAAATATTGTTTAATTTACAGAGGTTGTACTACTTCGTTGATATAGTAAAATATTTTTAATACTTACTGATTTTTTACTATAACCTAACCTCTCCCTACACTCACACAGAACCTCCTCCCGGTGGTGCCTAACCCTAGGACCCCTCCCCCCCCGGTGGTGCCTAACTCTAAGACCTCCCCCAGTGGTGCCTTACCCCGGTGGTGCCTAACCCTTAGACCCCACTGGTAGTGCCTAACCCTAAGACCCCCCCCCCCAGTGGTGCCCCACCCTAAGACCCCCACTGATGGTACCTAACCCTTAGACCCCCTCCCTCATCGGTGCCTAACTTAAAGATAATTGAGGAGTCAAAAATAAACTTTTTTATATAAAAGTTTAAAGGACCACTCCAAAATCTGACAAAACCATCAGATTTTGGACTAACCCATTTTCTCATGGGAGATTCTTAAGATTTTCTTTGTTTTCTAGAGCATTTATTGAACGGCAGTTGCTACGTCTAACTGACAATATGACAATATAGTGTGCAAGTGAGTAGGGAAGCTGGCTGGTATCTTACTATTTTGTCAATTGAACTGCCATTCAGAAAATGCCTTTGAAACCAAATAAAACCCTGAGAATAGATGAGGAGATGGATTAGTCCAAAACCTGTCAGTTATGTCAGATTTTAACAGCTTCCTTTTTTTTACTGGAGTGGTCCTTTAACCACCTTAGCGGTATGGACGAGCTCAGCTCGTCCATTACCGCCAGAGGGTGCCGCTCAGGCCCTGCTGGGCCGATTTTGATGAAATAAAGAGCAGCACACGCAGCCGGCACTTTGCCAGCCGCGAGCAGCGGCGAAAGAGGGTCCCCCCAGCCGCCTGAGCCCTGCGCAGCCGGAACAAATAGTTCCGGCCAGCGCTAATGGCTGGATCGGAGGCGGCTGACGTCAGGACGTCGGCTGACGTCCATGACGTCACTCCGCTTGTCGCCATGGCGACGAAGTAAGCAAAACACGGAAGGCCGCTCATTGCGGCCTTCCGTGTTACTTTTGGCCGCCGGAGGTGATCAGAAGAACGCCTCCGGAGCGCCCTCTAGTGGGCTTTTATGCAGCCAACTTTCAGTTGGCTGCATGAAATAGTTTTTTTTTTATTTAAAAAAACCCTCCTGCAGCCGCCCTGGCGATCTTAATAGAACGCCAGGGTGGTTAAGTAAGTTTGTTGATAACAAGCGATTGTAAAAGGAAGGAAGTTCCACTTCTCTGGCATATAAAAGTGCGATCTTTATTAAAGCATAAATAAGCTGGACAACAGATTAGCTCACGCGTATTGGAGCCTCACAATCGCTCCTTAGTCATAGCTAAAATAGTTCTCTCAATAGCCACAGTTTATACATACACAGCCCCTCCCCAAAAGGGGCGGCTTAACAATACAAGCTGCAGTGACTAATACAGAGATTTTTCTCTTAAAGGCATATAACACACATAACACAAGTGCATATAAATATACAATATGGTGTTTAACTAAGAACTAAATAACACCCCCCCCCCCCCCCCCCCCCAACAACAACCTGTATTAACTGGATTGTTAGGGTACAGCACAACATCATTTAAAAAGAGATAGGGGTCATACAAAGAGACATCCTGAAAGCTTAAATGATAGATTATAGAAAAGACTCACGTCCCATCTTGAGGTCAGACCCTTGGGAAACCGAAATTTGATCCTGCTCTTGGCCAATTTGGTGGGGTGGTGAGCGGTGTACATTTTTTTCAAACGATAACAAGCGATTGTCTGATATTTTTATGCCACCCTTTTACAAACAATGTAATTGTTTTTATACACCTGGTGCCAATAGAGAAAAGATTTGCAGTGATGTGAAGGAGGCACCCTTTTTAAGAGATGCCATTATTCGGGTATTCCCCCCCCCCCCCCCCTTCAAAAACAAAAAAACAAAAAACTGTTTGTAATATTTTCGGACAGATGCAGGTAGGCGTCTGCAGTAAAGTCTGGCAAAAATACTACAAAAAAGTAGACCCTCTAGTTACACACTATTACACTATACATAAGCTGACAAATTTGGCATTTATGTTTGCAGGATGCCATTTTGAAGGAGAGCTTCACAAGTTTGGGAGTAAATGGTTGACTAAAGATTGCTGGAGCTGTACATGCAGAGATGATCAATCAGTGGGTTGCTGTTCCAGGTAAGAAAAATTGAATCTATTTAGTTTGTATTTATATAATACTAACATCTTCTGTAGCACTTTAGGCTCCTTTCACACTATCCCGTTGCATAGCGGTACTCTCCACAGCCGCTCCCCCATTAAGTTCAATGAGATTGGAAATCGTACCGCACCATGTGTAAAAATAGCCTAAAGGTGGCCACACACCATACAATTTTTTATCAATCATTTTTTTTATTGAAATAAGAAAAGACAAATACAGTAGCAAATTATATAAAACATAGGTACTATTAGAATAGCACGCAGGATGAATACAGTTATCTTCACAATGAACGCAAGTTATACAGGGGAAAGGTTCTCAAGCCATAGTGGCATAGTTCACCCTGTAGATCCAATAGGCTCGCTAATCCATGTATAATGACGAACATAAAATAAGATGTAAATATGGCAGGAACCATACAATTTTTTAAATATCTTTTCAATTGCAATACATTTTTCCGACTAATTTGTAGCATTTCTAGAATCTGATAGATGTACCACACACACATATGTTCAATTTTTACCCAATTATGAAAAAAAAATGATTGAAAACTCGTAAAAGAAATTGCTTGGGTCTGTACATCAAGTAACTGACAATCTACCCTAAACCATTCAATTTTCATAAAAATTAATCCGAAAAATCCAACCCTCCAGATCTTCTTTTATTGAATAAAAACGGGGAATTCGATTCGATTTCTCAAACGAATAAAAAAAAAAGCTTTCAATATTTTTGGGACAACAAATAGTTTTTATCAAATTGCCATAAAATTTGTCACGTACCTGGGGAGCGTGAATCCTCTGTGAAGCCGGATGGGCGCAGTCTTGGAGACCAGACGGGTGCGCCCGAAGGCAACTGCTGAGTGTATAATCCGATGTGAGCCACAGGTGCAACAGACAGAAGACGTAGCCAGGGATAAGCCAGGAGTTAGTCCAAATCAGGTGAGGTCCAGGAATGTAGGACATATGGATAGTCTAGGTTCAAAGCCAATGATCAAAGCCAGGATATAAGCTCATAAAGGTATAAGTCTTTCAGGAAACCTGAGGCTCAGGCAACGAGCATCAATTAAAGAAGTCCTTATAAAACATACTCTAGGAAGTGAGCTCACCTGCTCTCGTGTAAACAGGGATGCATAGCACATTCCAGGCACGGGAACGTCTAAAGGTCCTAGAAAGGAAAACAGTTCTGTAGTCAAAGTCCTGAGCTGGTGGGTTGCCAATGCCATGGGCAACCACTTGTAGAGGCCTGACAAAATTGGATAATTTTATTGTATGGTGTGTGGCCACCTTTACAGATTATATAATCTTGTTGCTAAGAGCTGATTCACACTGGGTCGCTTTTGAGGAGTGTTTCATCACTGGCGATCAGCTAAACGCTGTGATAATGTACTGTATACCTATGGGACCATCCTCACTGAAGCATTTGCAATTTGTATAAATCATCAATGCATGCAGCATTTTGGGAGCAAACAAAGAATTGCAAAGCGCAATTACCCAAAAAATGCAATGCTTAATCGCAATCACTAAGCGATTGTATTTCGTGTTTAAAATGTGAGCCAGCCCTAACAGTCCCTTAGATGAGCTCACAGTCTAGTCACTACCATAGTCATATATATATATATATATATATATATATATATATATATATAGTTATATATAGTATGTACTGGATACATATATCACACAACAGGAAAAAAACCAAACAGGGGCTCTTGTTCATGCTTTACGACATTTGTACAAGTGTTTAAGCTCACCGACTGTGCCAAAGTGTCCTGGATACGGAAAGTCCTACTCTAAGGCCCCGTTCAGACTGCAGAACGCAGACCGCAATGCATGCGGACCGCAACGCGTACGAACGCACGCCATCCGCGTTCGTATGCGTTGCGTGGCTGATCCCATCACTGAAAAGTGAATGGGACAGCCATGCGTTTTTACAAAAAATGCGTGCAGCATGCGTTCCCGGACCGCACAGGTCCGGAACGCATGCAGTGTGAACATCAGACATTGCACTCTATGCAATGTCTGATGTCGTGCGTGTCGGCCACCTGCGCGCGTTTCCAAAACGCGGCTGGAAACGCGTGCAGTGTGAACGGGGCCTAACTGTACAAAATGCTAGATCTCTCTACATCTTTCTAATGGGAACAATGCCAAAGCGCAAGAGTGAAATAAATGGCAGTGAACATTAAATTGAACACCTCGCCTTCCAACTAACTACTGACAGAACACTTTGGATTTATGCAATCTGCATAAATATACTATGACTGTGCAAGGGGTGGGTGTGGTTATGCAGGTTCACAGGGGATGATAATAAATAATGCAGGGGGGGGGGGGGAGCTGAGAAGGACAAACTAAACTTTGCCTTATAGTCTTTTAAAATGCAGGTTCTACTGTGACAATTTGCACTTCTGAACCCCGTCCATTCACGCAGTGCCATCTCCCATGTGTGTGTCTTACTGCCTGCACTACTGGTGCCCTGACAGTTTCTGACAGCATCAGTGCTGACAGAGCAGCCTAGCAGGTACCTACCTGCTGTAGAGAGAAGTCTGCTCACACAAGATTGTTAATGTACAGCTTTTGTGCTCGTAACGTTTTATTACATATTTAAAGATCCACCATCAAAAGTGCCAGAAGTGCAGGGTAAATACTGGGGACACTTTAACCTAGAGGAGGTGCTCCTTTGTATGTCAGAGCTGTGTTGGGTAATAATGCTGGTTGGGCTGAACTCATATTTTGTTTGACTTACACTTGTGCAACCCCTTCCCCCTTTTTAAACATGCAGCATTATGAGACACATTCCTACTGTTACTGATTGTTTTATTGGTTGCACTTGGGGGCCATAGGAGTGTACATACAGTATATGTACGCCGCGGGTGAGCTGGGCGCAGGGTGAGCCAAATGATGGCACAAGCTGCTGCCGCTCAAGTCCCCAGCAGTAATTCGGGGTCCAGTGAGCACCAGAGCCCCAAATTACCCTTACATGCTCCGCACAGTATAACATTACTAAACTTAGTTTTGGTGCTGAGCACCGTGCGCCGAAACCACCTGCTTTGACACAGGGTACTATAACTAAATTTGGAGACTTTGACCTTTAATGGCACACTTTCCTGAGTCGACTTATACTTTAGTCATCAAAAAACTTCAGCTTAAGAGGGTCAAATATTTGGGTCAGCTTATACACAAAATTGACATATATCCAAGTCTAAACAGTGTGTGTGTATACTGTGTGTATATATATATATATATATATATATATATATATATATATATATATATATATATATATATACATATATATATATACATATATACACACATTTTTGTTCCCTATATGCAATTTGGGGTGCATGTACAATTTTGGCATGGTTGGTTTGGCGGTTGCTATGCAAATCACCTAGGTTTGATACTAGAGAAGTCATGGATGCTATCTTCACACCTGCCCTGGATAAATAAATGCAGCTAGAAGAGGAGGGGGGCATGGCAGCTCCTATAGCTATTAGAAACCAGAATAACCTGCAGGAAAAAAAGAGTAGCTTGGTTCTCTTTAAATACCCCTTCTACCTGTCGACCTGATGCTACCTCTCCCCATAACTATTTATACCTTCCTATCACTTAACCTCCTCCATGGGTGATATATCAGTGCCATGCCTGGGGATATTATCCGTAGTCTGGCTATGTAATAGCAGAGTCCAGGCGCTCTATACTTCAATAGCAGCCGACACTCTGCTACAGTGTAGGCGACCAGTGGTTATTTAATAGCCAAGCATCGGCGGCCAAGTCAATAGCCGTGTACAAATTCTTCAGTCTCTCTAATAATAGCTCTCAAATCCCATTATTGGTACCCAAGCAATAATGGCACCCAAGTAAGCCACCCAGAGCACCAAAGGTACAAATTTACATTGTGGTCTATGTCATTGCATGGTATAGCTGATGGTCTATGCACCCAAATCAACTGATTTAAAAAATTCCCTCCCCGCTTAAAATAATTCCAAATCCTAACTGATCCACTGGATAATGAAACTAACCTCCCACTGCCCTATTTTCTTCCCCATCACACAACTCAAAGTGACGTTGACCTTCATCTTCATTTTGCATTCTGTCCTGGAAAACAAGTGAAGCACCAGTGCTTATCCCACTGCCACACTGCTGACAACAGTACTGCTACTACTCCTGCTTGTAACTTCAGCAGCCTCACTGCGGCCGCAGTGACACGACTGGCTGGTCAAGGTTCTTATTCACTTGAAGTAGGCGGCATGGCTTTAGATGGGCTTCAACCATGTGTATTTTATACCTCAAACTATTTTCATTGATTTTTATTTTTTGGTTATTTTAGGATTAACATCCCAATGAGCTATGACACAAGTAGATGTACACGAATTTATGACATGGAGGCATGCACCACCAAGCTGGTTTCTAAGGAAGATCCTACAAAGAATTGCCTTCCAAAATAAGGCCTGGGCTCCGAATCCAGTGTTTCTCAATACTATTACAGCTTAAATTCCTTTATGAAAGAGAGTGTTTGCCAAGTGCTCCTTCTTGAGAAAAACATCACCTCAAGTAGCCCTTTACACGCATATGTTTGTTAGGAGGACTTCATCATTGTATACAAATGCTTTTCAAATATTCCTTTATGCTCATAATATGCTAAAATGCTTATGCAAATATTGTAATCTCAATATCTACTACTGTATAATGGATTAATTGTGACAAGCTCAAGTACTCCTCTATTCCAGCAGAGGTACCCCCTGAGGTATCTGAGCACCTGAGATCTACTTCAGTTCCTCTAGCTCTGTACATCTAGCTTGACCAGAACAGAACATTGCACCAGTGCTTAAGTACTACTTGCATGTATTTGGAACAAAAATAAAGGCTGAAAATATGTGTGAGTGTTCGGCTTGACTATTTTCTCAAAACCGGTCTCTAGTAGTCGGGGACGTAAGCCTTGATGTTCAAGTTACATTTACACCCCTTACAGCTGTCCAGAGCAAACCAGTGGCAAGACCCGTGCTTCACACCATGCTTTGAGGGTTTCCTTACCCTCACACTTAGGCTTATTAGATGCAAGCCACCCATAGGTATTGGTGGTGGGATTTGCACCTGTTTTTAGATCTCCATTGACTGATCTGTCTCTGTCCCCCTCAGGGGCGTAGCAATAGGGGTTGCAGAGGTAGCGACCGCATCGGGGCCCTTGGGCCAGAGGGGCCCCGAAGGGCCCTCCTTTAACTACAGAATGAGCTCTCTATTGGTCCTATGCTCATAATAATTACTTCTGTAGATACTTTGAATAGTGGTATTCATTAACAAACTGTTCCCCATCCCCTTCTTGCACCTCTGACACTGTAGTTGCCATTGGCAGATTTTGGTGCGCCGTATAAATTGTTATGTATAGAGAGCTTGGGGGGCCCCATTGTAAAACTTGCATCAGGGCCCACAGCTCCTTAGCTACGCCACTGGTCCCCCTGTACTCTATGCAGTAACCAGTGATGATGGACAGAACTGCACAGAGCCAGACATGGTGTCTTCTGAGGTCCATAGTATTGTGACATATTGTTCTGCATGATGTCCACCCATTCTCTTGACATAGTAAACGTTAAAAAAAATATGAAGAAAACAGTAGTGAAGTGAAGCACTGAGGCAATACTGAAGGTATTTTATAACAACATGGTTTATAGAAGAATTTAGAACTAGTTAGTGAGTATCTTATCATGGTATGTATGATTCTAGGACATTTTCTGGAATATTACATTGCAATATGCACATTTTCACAGTGTAGAGCTTCTTCCATAAGGGCTTTCTGTTTACTAAAGAAAATCTAAAGCCTATAAAAAAAAACAACAGTTGAACGTACCTGGCCCTTCTTGCAGCCCTTTGCAGTCATCCTGTCCCTGTGCAATCCTTCCGAGACCCTCCAACAAACAACCCCCTCAAAACTGTTTCGCCATGTCCCTTATAATGGCATCCCTGTGCATGGCAGCATTCTGCCCAAGTGCAGTACCGGATAATTGCATGCGCAGTAGCCTCAGATTGGCCGCAACCGACCAGTTTTGAGGGGTCGCCACAGCTCGCTGGAGGGTCTCGGAAGGACGGCGTGGGCACAGGATGACTGCAAAAGGTTGCAAGAAGGGCCATGAAAGTTAAACTGTTTTTTTATGTAGGCTTAATTATGCCTTTAGGCCTTGTTCACATTACAAAATCGCTAGCGCAATCCCAAGCGCTGAGCGATTTGTTTAATGCTTTTAAAAGCGCTTTTCCCTACGCTTTACACTTAGAAAAGCACTTTCCTAAGCGCTTTTTTGGAGCATTGACGTCAGTCAGGAAGTGAACTCTTGGACCCGGAAATGAATGAATACAATGGGCCTGATTCACAAAGCGGTGCAAACACTTTGCATGCCTGTGAAAAGCCCTTTATCACAGCTAAACTAAGTTTAGGAGTGATAAAATGAAACTTGCGCGCGCGCAATCGCGCGGCGCGCGGTGCATTGTGCGCGATGCGGCCATTAAACCCTATGGGGCTGCGCGCGGAATTGCACGATTGCTTTGTGCTTGTTATCGTGCGCAAAGTCCCGCGTGCAAAGTTTTGCGCGCGGGACTTTTCGCGCGATAACAAGCACAAAGCGGTGCTAACTCAGCGGAGCAAAGCTTATCATGCCTAAAGTCTTTTTGTGAATCAGGCCCAATGTATTTGTTCATAAAATCACTTGGGAAATCGCTTTTCAAATCGCTTTTTCAAACACTTTGCGATTTCCCTATACTTTGTATTGAAGATCAAACGCTCAGAAAATAGTGCAGGAGCCGCATTTGTGATTGAGAAGAAAGCTCATCACTTATGTGAGAACACTCACATAGAGCAACATTACACTAGCGCTTTTAAGGTGATATTTAAAATTGCCAACACTAAAAAAAAAACAAAATCGCTCTTAGTGTGAACAAGCCCTTACACTGTGTTTCTAGATTTACTGTATTTGTGTTATGAAAATATACACCTAGTATCTCATGTATGCTTTAGGTTACTTGCCACGTTCCTGATCCCATGAAAATAACAGCAAAGTCCAACAACGGTTTGCTCTGATGTGCTAAATAAAGAGCCCATTAAAGAGAACCCGAGGTGTGTTTAAAGAATGTTATCTGCATACAGAGGCTGGATCTGCCTATACAGCCCAGCCTCTGTTGCTATCCCAAACCCCACTAAGGTCCCCCTGCACTCTGCAATCCCTCATAAATCACAGCCGTGCTGTGAGGCTGTGTTTACATCTGTAGTGTCAGTCTCAGCTGCTCCCCCGCCTCCTGCATAGCTCCGGTCCCTGCCCCAGTCCCTTCCCTCCAATCAGCAGGGAGGGAAGGGATGCAGGCGGGGACAGGAGTTCTGCAGGAGGCGGGGAGAGCAGCAGACTGACACTATAGAGATAAACACAGCCAGCTCTGACAAGCTGTTTGTCAGCAGCGTGGCTGTGATTTATGAGGGATTGCACAGTGCAGGGGGACCTTAGGGAGGTTTGGGATAGCAACAGAGGCTGGGCTGTATAGGCAGATCCAGCCTCTGTATGCAGATAATATTCTTCAAACCCACCTCGGGTTCTCTTTAATGATATAATTTTTAGTGAATGTCTTAAAAGACCACTGTAGCAAAAAATGTAAAATTTTAATTGCATGTAAACACATACAAATAAGAAGTACGTTTCTTCCATTGTAAAATGACTCATATACTTTTCTCCTATGTTGCTGTCACTTACGATGGGTAGTAGAAATCTGACAGAACCGATAGGTTTTGGACTAGTCCATCTCTTCATTGGGGATTCTCAGCATAGCCTTTATTATTTACAAAGATGCTCCCTGAAAAGCATTTATACAAAGATGCTGTTGTAAAGGATAGCGGAGATGCCGCCGCATGGCCAAGCGGCATGGCGGCTATCTCCGCGTATCAGCCGGCGGCCTCTGCCGCGCAACTACCGTATATTCCGGCGTATAAGACGACTGGGTGTATAAGACGACTCCCCAACTTTTCCAGTTAAAATATAAGACTACCCCTCTTCCAACGCACACCGAATTAAAATAAAAATAAAAAAATCGTATACTGGTGCTGTGTATGAACAGATACTGGTGCTGTACTGTATATGTTACCCAGTATATAACAGTATATAGTCAATTGACTTGTTGCATTGGTCAACTCTCCTTAAGTAGATTGGTCAGCTCTCCTTGTCTACCTGTTTATCAGAGCGATATGGAAGAATAGATTGCGCTCTCTCAGCAGGGAGATCTGAGAGGCGGTAACAGGATAGGGCGTATCACCCGGCATCAATGACACCCGGCGTATAAGACGACCCCCAACTTTTCAGAAGATTTTCAAGAGTTAAAAAATAGTCTTATACGCAGGAATATACAGTACATGCTGCTGCTTTGCCTGGTCCTTCTAGTGCACATAGATTGAGAGCTACGCGCGCGCGCACCAGACGACAGGACCTTTATGCAAGTAGAAGGGGAGTAAGTTGATCAGCCGGTCAGCTGACTCCAGCTGTGCTCCGGATTGGCTGAGTGACTGGGACGGCGCTGTGGAGCGCTTTGAGTATATATAGGACCAGCCTGTTAGTTGCTGGTTGTCTGCTGTTGCAAACGCTAACGTGCTAGCCCTCAGACCTTAGTCAGATCTCACAGTGTGTTAAAACCAGCTGGAGCTGGGAATTCACACTTAGCCAGTTTCTGTTGATAGCTTAAAGAGACTCTGAAGCGAGAATAAATCTCGCTTCAGTGCTCATAGTTAGCAGGGGCACGTGTGCCCCTGCTAAACCGCCGCAATAGCGCCGCTAAACGAGGGTCCCTTGACCCCCAAACCCCCCACTGCGACACTTGGTCGCAGACTTGGTCGCTCCTGGAGGCAGGGCTAACGGCTGCAGCCCTGCCTCCAGTCGCGTCTGTCAGCGGCGCATCGCCGCCTCTCCCCCGCCCCTCTCAGTGAAGGAAGACTGAGAGGGGCGGGGGAGAGGCGGAGATACGCGCTGACAGACGCGCGTGGGGCAGGGCTGCGGCGGTTAGCCCTGCCCCAACCAGGAAGCGCTCCCCCGCATTACGGAGGGGATTTGGGGGATCAGGGACCCCCGTTAAGCCGCGGGATAGCGGCGGTTTAGCAGGGGCACACATGCCCCTGCTAACTCTGAGGTCTGAAGCGAGATTTATTCTCGCTTCAGACTCTCTTTAAAGTACTAATTGCATTGTGATATTTGTGTACTATTCTTAAGTCTAGATCCCAGGTGTTGAAACCAAGGACTTCACACCTAGACTAGGATATTGCTATATTGCTACTTACTATTATCTGTTATGACCCTCTGCTTTCCTGACTAATCTCCTGTTTGCTGATTCGGTACTTCTGCCTATCTGATTACTGCTGCTGACACTGCCTGTACCTTACTCTAAATCAGCCTTCTGTCTTTGTACCTTATCTGTCCGTGCGTTACTGACCCTGCTTAGATGGTGAATGAGGACGACTGGAGAATTTACTGGGACAGCCAGTGGAGAATGGTGAGGGAGCCCATGGACTAAAGGTGGCTGGAGGAAGCCCCAGGTACGTATAAATGCTTTTATTTTTTGGTTTCAGGTACACTGTAAGTATTATTATCCCTTTATTGTAGTAGCATCACATTTCTAACCTATGGATTGGAGAGATTGGGGATGGAGAAGCGTTTATGTTAATGCTGCTGAACAAACAGTTACTGGCATTCTGCAGTCACATGACAAGCGATGCAGGGAAAGAATTAACCTGACAGATGCAAGTTACATTACACTGAAAGAATTCCTTGTGTGGCAGTTAAAGGCTGCTGTTACTTTCTCGAGGGCCCTTATATATAACGATGCATTTTCAGAGAGTAAATTGATCAATGTGTTTCCCTAATTGTCCCATCAGAGGCCTAGGCAAACGCAGGGGGGGATTACAGCTGCCCAGAATCCCCCCTCAGACCAGGGCCGGTGCAGTGCCTGGGAACAGGCACAAGTTGAGACATCAGAATATCTGCAGGTATCCTGAAGCTCACAGCACTGCCTCTTTTCTTACCCTGCTACAGTTGACTTTGGATACAGCAGCAGCATGTGTACAGAGCATGGAGCAGCAATGTGTGTACAGAGCATAGAGCAGCAGTGTGTGTGCAGAGCATGGAGCAGCAGCGTGTGTACAGAGCACGGAGCAGCTCTGGGGAATTTAACAGAGTCAGGCATGAGCACAGCCCTGTTCCCTGCTGAGTGAATGCTTCACTTTCCCCTTCAGTGTCCTCATTATTATCTGTATCCAAACGGCTCCTGATCAATCCCGTTGTCGGTCGATGAGTTGGACAGGAAATTGCATTATGTGTACCCAGCATGATGTCCTACCATATTATAATACTGTATTGTGCATGGCTGTGGGGTGACCTTCCAGGAATCCCCCCCCCCCCCCCCACTGAAAATCCTGGGTTTGTTCCTGAGAGGGGCTTATAAGCTGTCTCTACCAGAGGGTCAGATCGGGGGAGAAGGTAGATCACTACCAGTCTGTTTTCTGGGCTAAGGGAGGTATTGCGTGCAAACACAGAAAAAGATTCCTTACTGATAATGTCTTGGCCCAGAATACAAACCTGGAATGCTGTAAGGCAAGAATGCTAACCACCTAATCACCATACCATGCTTCCAAATGATTTCTAATATATGCTCTATTTGTTCTGGGCACACAGCTATGAAATACCAGTTATGTATGACAAGAAGAACTGCAAGGCCGTCTTTGATCAGAAGATTTGTTCCTACTACCTTGTTCCAATAAAGGATCCACTGATGAAGTGCAAGGAACAGCGCATGGTGGGCTGAACACTGCAGCGTCTCTCTCCAGATGGTACTGAGGGAATAGTACACTTAAAGAGTAACTGTCAGGCTACAAAAGCTAATTTAAACCTCTATTCTCCTGTGTTAAACAGTTTAGAAGGAAGCCAAAAAGGCATTAGTGAAGATAAAAATCTCTCTTACATTTGATGTGTGCTTATCAGCAAAGCTGTTATTCCCAAGCAGACGCAAGCCGCATACCATACTGCAAAGCATTCTGGGGCTCTCCCCTCGGCTGCTAATGAGAAGTTACAGGGTCAAGTAACAATAGCATGTAACTCAGTCCAGCGCACAGCACTGATAAATCTCCCTGCAGAGTACACTGCAGGAGTCCGCTATTGTTCCTAGCCACATGGCTAATTAATATTCACTGCACACTAGTGTTATTCAGTACAAGCTTTTCTGTGATCAGGAAGCAGGCAGGACATGACGACACATTTGGCTTCATAGGAGACAGACAAACATGGAACCTGCCATAAGCTGTCAGGAGCATCATTCTCTGCAAATACTATATAAAACTTCTGTGAAATCCAAACGTGGACAGTGAAATGCATATGTAATGTAAGTACAGCCTATATTTAGCTACTGATATATGTGTTTATTTTCTCTGAGACCTTATACCTAACAGCTCCTCTTTAAAGAGGATCTTTAGCAAGAAGGGGAAAAAAATAAACCAAAACATTGCAAAGTGAGAAGTTAAAAAATAGAAGAGAGATCAGGAAATGATTGATATTCACCATGTAATTTGTTCATATAGTTTGATCCACAATCAGCCTGCAAGTAATCATCTTTACTACTGGCAGACATGAAAAAAACATACAGGACCAACTGCCATTATCTATAACCGCACCCCCTAACAATGCAATAGACTTAAGGTAGCCATACACTGGTCGATTTGCCATCAGATTCGACCAACAGACAGATCCCTATCTGATCAAATCTGATCAGAGAGGGATCGTATGGCTACCTTTACTGCAAACAGATTGTGAACCGATTTCAGCCTGAAACCGATCACAATCTGTTGTGGTGGTGCTGCCGCCGCTCCCCCCGCCCGCATACATTACCTGCTCCGCTGGTGCGACTGCCCCCGGTCACCGATCTTCTTCTCCGTCTCCGCTCTGGTCTTCTCTGGTCTCCGGCATCCTTCCCTTCTTCCTGTCTGGGGGAAGTTTAAACAGTAGAGCGCCCTCTACTGTTTAAACTTCCTGCCGGGACAGGAAGAAGGGAAGGATGCCGGAGGAGACCAGACCAGAGCCGATACGGAGAAGAGCGGAGACCCGGGAGTCGCGCCGGCAGAGCAGGTAATGTATGCGGCTCTATTGCGTCGGTCGTCGGGCACTCGAACGCCGCTAGCGATGCGCTCTTTACCCGCGGGCGATCGACGGTTATTTTCCGCATGGCGCGATCGACGGGATCGGACAGAATGGATCGAAATTCGGCGTGTAGCGTGAACGATTGGCAGCAGATTCGATCCCAGTGATCGAATCTGCTGTCGAAACGGGCGCAAATCGGGCCAGTGTATGGCCACCTTAAAAGGTTTTTTGTTTTTTTAATAGATATACATATGCACAGAGGGAGATGCTGGTTGCTTGGCAGTTGGAAACAGCTGTTATTTCCCACAAGGGTTCCACAGTGTGATGTCAGGACCTAGGTTCTGACACCACACTGTGGGAGGGGTTTCGCCACAATATCAGGAATACAGACCCCCCCCTGATCATCTATTTGAGAAAAAGTAAATATTTCTCCTGGGAAAGGGGGTATCAGCTTCTGATTGGAATGAAGTTAAATCCTTGGTTACAGTTCCTTTTCAAGTTGTAATAATATGTGTGGTTAAAAAATAAAAATACAATTTGAATCTCAAAGATGCCTAAGTCATTCTTTCATATGTATAAAATAATTACTCTTCTTTTCAGCTATCTAATTCATGAATTGCCGAACAATATGGTGTGAACCAAACAACCAACAATATCTGTGCTCTCTCAGATTCACTGTTATTAGAGTGGTCTAGGTATATGTACCTCATGGGGTACTTGGGTTGGAATCAGGGGGTACTTTGATTTAAATAAGAGGACACTTGAACTTGTTGCAGTCAATATATTTTACTAAGTTTTAAAATACCAGAAAATTACAAATCATATGCAAAAACACCAATAAGTATGTTTTGATTAAATCATAAAACTAAAAACCACTAGGTATGCCAGTGTTGTAAAGTTATAATGCAAAGACTGTCCCATATCCTGTAAACTTTTCTGCTGAGTTTTCTCCAAGGAGATATTTTCAAACTTTGCCAATAAAATACCTTTAAAGCTCCAACCATGCAAGAAAATACTCAAAATAAGTTTGATATTACCATTTTCCCAACTTTTTAGTACTTTTTCAATTGCTAAGTGCTGAAAAGTTATATTTTTAGATAAGAGAAAATTCAGGAGAAAAGGTTAATTAGAGAAGAGCAATTGGGTTAGTAATAAGACTCACCGAGCACCGTTTGGTGCTGGTTTTGGTGCATAGTTCCACCCTCTTTCAGAAAAAGACCTCGGCCGTTTCGCCATCTACAGCATTATAACTTGATTGCATTAGCATACCTATTAGATTTTTGGTTTACCAGAGGTATACTTTAATTAACAGTAAGGGCTGGTGCACACCAAAAACCGCAAGCAGATCCGCAAAATGCTAGCAGATTTTTAAACGCTTTTTTTTATTTTTATGAGGCGTTTTGCTAGCGTTTTGCGGATTGCTGCTGCGGTTTTCAGTATAGTAGATTTCATATATTGTTACAGTAAAGCTGTTACTGAACAGCTTCTGTAACAAAAACGCCTGCAAAACCGCTCTGAACAGGCGTTTTTCAGAGCGGTTTGCGTTTTTCCTATACTTAACATTGAGGCAGAAACGCATCCGAAATCCAAAAAATGCCTCACCCAGGCATTTTTTGTTTCTGCAAAACGCCTCCCGCTCTGGTGTGCACCACCCCATTGAGATACATTGACCAAGCAGATCCGCAGCCGCAAGCGGATCTGAAAACGCCCAAAAAGCCGCTCGGTGTGCACCAGCCCTAAAAGGGGATGTTTGGAAAGAAATCCGACACAATTATAAAGTGTTCCTACCAAATATTTTACGTGCCAAAGAGTACTCAAAATAATGTTTTCCACGATATGGGATACAGTAAACACTGTGGGCCATATGCAATTCACTTTTTCTCCTGAGTTTTCTCGGAGATAATTTTTCATCTTTGATTTAAAATAACTTTTTTTGCACTTTGCAATGGAAAAGTACCAAAAAGTAGGTGATAAAGTACTATCAAAATTATTGTGAATATTTATTTTCATTATTGATAAGTTAGAAAGTTCCACCTAGGAGAAAACTTAGCTGAAAAATTGAATTGCATATGGGCCTGTATGTCATAAATAGGTACAGCATGTGTTAATGTTAAGAAAAAGAATTGTTAACTTTAATTCATCCTTTCCTGATCTGATTATCATAAACTGATCTCTATGGGATTCTAAGTGGCATGTGTTTTGCAGTTTTGCAATGCTTTGTTGTCCCATAAGTAGCAAATAATCTCACTGATTGTATAGTTTAACCATTTTCAGACTGACGTAGTTGGAATCTGCATCCTGCTGGTGGCGGTGCGGCTCTGACAGGACGTAGATACCAACTATTCACTCAGGGGTGTAACAATAGACCCTGCAAGGGATGCAACTGCAGGGGGGACCTATCCTGAGAGACTGACAACTAAGGGCAAAGAGAGAAAAAAAACGTTCTGCTCTCTGCACAATTGTTCTAATTACTGCATCTGCTCAGCCACTTATAAGGAATCATACAAAGTTTTGCAGACAGTCCCTATTCAGTGTGCAGCAGGTTTTTCTGTACAACATCTAGCCCCCAACCTCTCTACTCTCCCTGAGTGCTCTGTCCTGGAGGGAGGGGGCCCTATCCAAAGTTTTGCAGGGGGGCCCAGTGATTTCTAGTTACACCCCTGTATTCACCACCGCAAACTCGCGCCGTCCTCGCCATTCGCACCGCTGTTCCGTCACTGCACCCGCTCGCTCAGCTGTCTCAGTGGCTTCTGACTCCATGATTACTGTGAGCCAATCACAGTAATCACATAGCATACATGGCAAAGGATGGCTCTAGTCCTTAAAGAGAACCTGTAACAAAAAAAAGTTCCCCGGGAGGTACTCACCTCGGGAGGGGGAAGCCTCAGGGTCCCAATGAGGCTTCCCCCACCCCTGTAGCTGCAGGCAGTCCAGCGCTGGCTCCCCCGAAGTGTCCCGGGAATCCTCCCTTGACAAGCCTGATAAGTGCTGAATTATTTACCTTTCCTGGCTCCAGCAGGGGCGCTGATGCGGCTTTCCGCACGGAGACAGGTGAAAATAGCTGATCTCCGTCGGGTCCGCTCTACTGCGCAGACGCAGAAGACTTGCGCCTGCACAGTAGAGCGGCCCGACAGCGATCGGCTATTTCCCCCTATCTCCAAGGCGGAGAGCCGATACTGCGCCTGCGCTGGAGCTGGAAAGGAAAATATTTACATCTCCACTGTTCAAGGAGCTTTATCGCCGCCGCCGTGGGACCAAGGAGGACGGGGGAAGCCTCAATAGGATCCAGAGGCTTCCCCCACCCCAGTTGAGTACCCCCCAGGGGAGTTTTTTTTCGTTACAGGTTTTCTTTAAGGGGCCAGAGCCATTTGGTCCTAAAACGGTTAAATACATAATAAAGTTATTACTCAAGACACAGTCAATATTTTCTGTTCAGACCAGCTATACAGCTGTTTGAAATACTTGTTGACTTAGTCTCATGAGTCCTTGGGAAAAGAAGCCGAATATCTTCTGTGCTTATAAAACCAGCCATCTGCACAGTATTATGTACCAGACAGACAAAAGGGAATATGTGATTAGCTGCTTTGAGAAATACAGGGAAACAAAGAGTCACTGCAAATGATAGCCTTTATTGGATTAATTGAAGAGATTATAATTCCAGGTTTTTAGATTCTTTTGGTCCCTTCATCAAGCCTGGCAGGAGAAAGTCAGAAGGCCTGATTAACTACTTCAGATGCCCTAACATATGTAAACATGTCCAGCGGGGATAACATGCCGTTAGTAATCTAGCAAACTTGGACAGCATTAATTAAAATCTGTCTGCTATTAACTGGTTATGACTTGTCACCCTCATCTAGGTCATATGAGATCATAGTGTGGGTTATTTAGGGGATGTGTGGGTTATTTAGGGGATTAGTAGTTGTGTGATTGCAGGTGTATGCAGCATCAAGTTGTTGTTTTTTTTTTGGTGTTGAAGTCCAGTCCTCTAAGGCCATATACTGTAGATGCCAGTGCTTAGGATGGACAGAGAAATGGAGGAATGTGTTGGTGAGCCACAGCTTTCTTGATTCTGTTGCATCAATTAGTTTGAGCTGTGCCAAAAATGTGAGGACTTCGGCCCGTGTGATCTGAAGTTCTACATTCCTTCCTTAAAGAGAATCTGTATTGTTAAAATCGCACAAAAGTAAACATACCAGTGCGTTAGGGGACATCTCCTATTCCCCTCTGTCACAATTTTGCCGCTCCCCGCCGCATTAAAAGTGGTTAAAAACAGTTTTAAAAAGTCTGTTTATAAACAAACAAAATGGCCACCAAAACAGGAAGTAGGTTGATGTACAGTATGTCCACACATAGAAAATACATCCATACACAAGCAGGCTGTATACAGCCTTCCTTTTGAATCTCAAGAGATCATTTGTGTGTTTCTTTCCCCCCTGAGGGGGGAGTGCATAGCAGAACCACAACACTGAAGAACTTGGCAGCCTTCCAGACACAGGCTGACAAGTCTGACAAGGGAAAGATACATTGATTTATTACAGAGACTGTGATAGTACAAAGTGCTGCAGTAAGCCAGAACACATTAGAATAGCTTTTGGAACTTGTAGGATGATAAAAAACAGGATGCAATTTTTGTTACGGAGTCTCTTTAAAGCTACAGGCTCACTTTCAATACTTATGACCTGAAAAGATCCCCTATGATCATTTCTGGGAACATTCTAGGGATGGTCATTGTACAGACATGCTGCTTAGCTCTATGTTGAGCAGCCTAGGAATGGCCATTGTACAGACACGCTGCTTGGCTCTATGTTGAGCAGCCTAGGAATGTCCATTGTACAGACACACTGCTTAGCTCTATGTTGAGTAGCCTGCGCTGTTATCTGGAGACAGTAAGGGCCTGGATAAGCAGGAGGTATTACGCTGCAGGGACTACACTAGAGGTCAGTCATTAGCAATCCAACATGATGGATCATTAACAACATTTTCATTGTTCTCCCTGGCTGACAACAACCGATGATTACATTAAGAGACTACCAGCACAAACAGCTGCCTTGGAATACGTTCATCTATTCTAGCCTGTTGAGAAGGAGCTAAATAAACATATGCAAGGGAGAGATGACAATATTATCCCATGTGCACATGACTGAAGACATGATCTACCCCAAACAACCATATGACACTCAGGCTGTGTGAAAGACAAATGTTTATCAATAATAAGATAATAAGAAATTATGGGCTCGATTCAGTAAACGGTGCTAACCCAGTTAGTACGCCTAAAGGCTTTGGGCGTGCTAATTAGGGTGCTAAGTAGTTAGCACATACAAACTACTTAGCACCGTAGTTAGCACATGCAAACTTAGCACCGTAGTTAGCATGTGCTAACTAGTTAGCACCGTAGTTAGGACATGCAAACTACTACTTAGCACCGTGCTAACTAGGGTGCTAAGCTCCATGGTTAGATACCCCTGGTCTTGCTAATTATGATCTTGTAAAAGAATATTTGGAAATTGAAATTCAATCTGAGTTCTATATAATATGTGACGAGCATTATATTATTGTTAACAATACCTCTTATCTTCCACAGTGATAATAGATGCTGAAGCTACTGTTGGAAAAGTTAGGAGGCGCACTGCTACACTGCATATTCTGTCATATGTTCCTTTTCTATGTTGAATAAACAATGATTTTTTATAAAAACTAGGGTGCTAAGTAGTTTACATGTGCTAACTACGGTGCTAAGTAGTTTACATATGATAACTACGGTGCTAAGTAGTTTACATGTGCTAACTACGGTGCTAAGTAGTTTGCATGTGCTAACTACTTAGCACGTGCAAAGCATGTTAGCACATGCAAAGTGGCTTTTCACTGGCGTGCTAACACTTTGCACCCTTTTTTGAATCAAGCCCAATAAGATAATAAATATAATCAAAAATAAGAAATAAATTGCAGTCGTTTGGAAGCATATTGGCAGCCTGAATCATTACATTACTTTTGGATGGGATGGGGAAGAGTTGTAAATGCTGTTAGGGCTCCAACCCACTACAGCAATTTTGTGAGCGTTTAGGGAGCGATTCAATGCTAGCGATTTCCTTAAATGCTCAGCTAATGTAAATGGATGGGCCAAATTCCACTGGAGCGATTGCGATTACTAAAATCGCAATTGCAGGACATGCAGCATTTTTAGCATTAAGAGATTAGCGTTAGCTTTTCTATGTAAAATATATAAACGCTCGGCGTATTCAAAACCCACACAGAGCGATTTTGCTAGCGTTTTTACATAACTGCACACTGTAAAAAAAATGTAAATTAATTTAAAGGACCAATCAGAATTAAAAATCACTAATCACTACCCAATCGCTGTCGAAAAACTGACACTTTAAAAACACCACCAAAATCAACAGCAATTGCTCATGAAATCGCTTACAAACCGCTCATTAAAAACGCTAGTGATTGCGATTAGCGATAGCGTTTTGTAGTGGGCTCCAGGCCTTAGGCAACAGCCTGATTCTCTGTTCCCCTTTGGAGAGATTTCCCATTCACAGATCATTTTTGGTCTTTGGTGGTTCTAAATTTGAAAAAGAAAGCAATAAAAACTTTAGAAAAGTTCTACCTAGCCCTCACTGTAAAAAAATGCATACATACATAAAAAACATGTAATTAATTGCTGTCCCTGTCAATGTTGTAGGGCCCTTACACGGTACAATAAAACATTTTGATTTTTATTTGACCAAAGCTATCAAATCTAATGAAAGTTGAAAATAATCATTTTTTTGATCAAGAAAAACAAACGATTATCCATTTTTTCAATAATAATCCTATTGGACATTGTAAAAATATTTATATTTGATCTAACGGAATAATCTAATGAAATTATATAATTGAAAAAGAATGAAAAAAATTGTAACATGTATGGGCACTATTAGGGAGATGTACATCACTTCCCATCAGGACCAAAAGTAAGGATAAGTTTTCTAACTAGAGAACTAACATTTAATAGAACAGCCTTAAAAGTCATGGGACTGTCTCCTGACTGTGGCCTGGTAGGAGAGCTTCACACTGCTGTGAAAGAGTTGGCACTAGAACAAGTAAGGCCCGGTTCTCATCAGCGTTTCAGCCAAAAAGAATCCGGTGAAGTGGATCCGTTCTCCGCTTTACCGGATCCGGATCGCTCTGTCCGTGGCCCGGTTCACATAGTGAAAACGGATCTGATCAATGATTGATCAGATTCGTTTTCACTCAGCAAATACATACCTAATCTTCCGTAGCAGCCGGCGGTAGAGGCTTCCTCTTCTTCTGCTGTGACTACACAGCGCGCCATGTGACTAGTTGAAAAAAGACGGAAGCCTCTACCGCCGGCTGCTAAGGAAGATTAGGTATGTATAAACCCTCCCTCACCCACCTGCCCGGCTGCTGCAACCTCCCTCACCCTCCCGTCGCTCAGGTTCGCGTCGGCCCATGCCCCCATCCCCCGTGGAACGGTCCATTTCTTCACTAGTGTGAAGAAATGTTCCATTTTACATTGCCCCAATGCTGCCGCTAAGCAGAACTGTCCGGAAAATTAGGACCTGCAGTAATTTATAGGTCTGGGGACCGGAACGTACGGAACGTATCCGTACCAACGGACGCATGTGAATGGATCCATAGGTTAACATTGGATCCTTTCACATCCGTTCCGTTTGTACAGTATACGTTCCGGTTCCGATCCGGGAAAAAAACGCTAATGTAAATAGGGCCTAATATATAAAGTTTTTAAGGAGATATTTGCGGGTCATGTTAATTTAGGCTCCAGGTGTAATATCGGTAATGTCATATAAAACTGATTTTCTCAAAAACTACAAGGCCTTTTAGAATTTTTTTGACATTTTTTTCCCCCACAATTCCACTTAAAATACTGTACATAGCAATGTTGGTGTTGATAACATGTATAGGGCTTTGCTATTCACTGATAAAGTTGGCACGAAATTACACAAAATTACAGTTCCTAGTTATGTTTACAAGTAAACTTAATTACGAAATTACTCTAAATTTGGCATTACAATTTTACATCGTAATTGCAAATTAAGATGTGTAATTACCATTTTTGAAATGTGTGCTCGTCACTAAAAAAGTTTTTCTGAATTTAAGTTAAGGGAACATCACCAAAGTGCAGACAGATGTGGTTGGCACCAAATGCCCTGGCAGATAGATATGATTATGTATCATTATCTAAGATTAATTCACAATCATCAATTTCCGCTCGCAATACTCTGCATTTTGGTAGCTGCACAGGAGGACTCCAGTGTCCCCCCCCCCCTGCCCTGGAGACACCTGGAGCAGCCCGCTCCTGCTGCCACCCCCTTAGTTCGCCACTGCCTATTTATTGGTCAGCCCTGCGTAATGTGTTGGTGGCGCTTTATAAATTCAATAAATGATAATATTAAAGAGGAACTCCAGTAAAAATAATGTAATAAAAAAGTGCTTCATTTTTACAATAATTATGTATAAATGATTTAGTCAACGTTTGCCCATTGTAAAATCTTTCCTCTCCCTGATTTACATTCTGACATTTACCACATGGTGACATTTTTACTGCTGGCAGGTGATGTAGCTGCTGCATGCTGTTTTGGCAGTTGGAAGCAGCTGTAAACAGCTATTTCCCACAATGCAACAAGGTTTGCAGACAGGAAACTGCCAGGACCATGGTCCTCAGAGTTTCTTGTGGGAGGGGTTTCACCACAATATCAGCCATACAGAGCCCCCTGATGGTCTGTTTGTGAAAAGGAATAGATTTCTCATGTAAAAGGGGGTATCAGCTACGGATTGGGAGGAAGTTCAATTCCTGGTCACGGTTTCTCTTTAAGTGAGGTGCTACACATTTAATGACTGCATGTAAAAGAAAGAATGACTCAGCAGGCCTCTCAACAAAAGAACATCCAACTTAATGATGAGCATAAAGTTCACATAGTCGTAATTTCGCATTGTAATTCGCAATTAGGATGCAAAATCCTAATGCAAAATTTCAAGTAAAATCATAATTAATTTGGCTTGAAAGCAAAATCAGGAACTGTAATTTCGCAATTTTGGGTTTAATAGCAAAGCCCCCATACATGCTATCATCACCACAATTGCTACATATTTTAAAGGAGTACTTAAAGGACAACTGCAACGAGAGGGATATGGAGGCTGCCATATTTATTTTATTTTAAGCAATACCAGTTGCCTGGCTGTCCTGCTGATCCTCTGCCTCTAATACTTTTAGCGAGAACAAGCATGCAGCAGATTGGGTGTTTCAGACATTATTGTCAGACCTGACAATATTAGCTGCATGCTTGTTACGTTGTTATTCAGACGCTATTGCATCCAAATAGATCAGCATGGCTGATAGGAAATAAGGAAATAAATATGGCAGCCTCCACATACCTTTCAGTACAGTTGTCCTTTAAGTTTCCCTTTAACATTTGTAGCAATTTTGGTGATGGTAGCATGTATGGGCAGTGGCGGCTCTAGAATTTTTTTAGGGGGTGCTATGCAGGTGCTGGACCAATTTCCGGGGTAGCTGATGGCCGCAGCAAAAGATGGGTGTGGTTACAAAATGGGTGTGGTCATGACCAGATGAGGGCGGAGCTAACTGTAATTTAAAGTGAACCCGGGGTGAGAGTGATATGGAGGTTGCCATATTTATTTCCTTTTAAACAATTCTAGTTGCCTGGCAGCCCTGCTAATCTATTTGGCTGCAGTAGTGAACTGAATTACACCAGAAACAAGCATGCAGCCAATCTTGTCAGTTCTGACAATATTGTCAGAAACCCCTGATCTGCTGCATGCTTGTTCAGGGTCTATGGTCTATGGTTGAAAGAATTAGAGGCAGAGGACCAGCACGGCAGCCAGGCAGCTGGTATTGCTTAAAAGGAGATAAATATGGCAGCCTCAATATTATTCTCCCTTTAAAAGTGCAACGCAAAGACAGAGGGCTCAAGTTTTGGTGACCCTTTCCCGAGAAAATTCACATAATTGTGCAGGTTTTCTCAAGAAAATACACGTAATGTGAGCAGATTTGAACAAAAAACACGTTCAATAATTTGGCAGATCTGACCCCAATATGGACAATCGTTGGCAGATATGACCCCAATATGCACAATCGTTAGCAGATATGACCCCAATATGCACAATCGTTAGCAGATATGACCCTAATATGCACAATCGATAGCAGATATGACCCCAATATGCACAATCGTTAGCAGATATGACCCCAATATGCACAATCCTCAGCAGATCTGACCACAATATGCACAATCTTCAGCAGATCTGACCACAATATGCACAATCCTCAGCAGTTCTGACCACAATATGCACAATCCTCAGCAGTTCTGACCACAATATGCACAATCCTCAGCAGTTCTGACCTGACCACAATATGCACAATTCTCAGCAGTTCTGCCCACAATATGCACAATCCTCAGCAGTTCTGACCACAATATATGCACCACCTGTTAAAAAAGAATAACCCATTTACTCACCTACAGTCAGAAGACCTCCTGTCCCGACCTCCTCCTGTCCGACCTCCTTGTGGCACGCAGCTCTTACGATCCTCTTCCTTCCCGACGTCACGTGACTTCCTGTCTGCATGCTGAGAGCAGGGCTACGGGAAAATGGCCACCCGAAGCCCTGCACTGCAGACTCGAAGTCTGCAGAGCAGGGCTGTCGGAAGCCATCTTACAGTAGCCCTGCTCTGCTGCTTCTGGCTGCCGCTGTGAACTGACTCGGCGTCTCTTAAACGCCTGTAGTCAGTTCGCGCCAGGGGGTGCTTTGGGGGTGCTTGGACAATTCTAGGGGGTGCTTGAACACCCAAAAGCACCCCCTGGTGCCACCCCTGTGTATGGGAGCTTTGCTATTAACCCCAACATTGAGAAATTACGGCTCCTGATACAGTTCCTAAAAATAAGGCCTGTCACAGGAGCCCTAGTGGCTGACCGCACTTAGCCTTCTAAACGGTGCCAGCGCACGGATCGTGCAAACTCTGGTCGCAGTCAATGCGCAGGAACCGTTAAGAATTAGCCGCAGACAACTCAGAAGGGAGCCTGTGAGACACGGGTAATTACAACCTACACACGATTCCACGGTATCTGCCACCACCACTGGTATGGGCCAGTGGACCCGATTTACTGACTGACTAGTCCTGCAAATAAAACGGTTAAACACACGGTATTCTGTCTAGCCAACAACAAACAAACAGTAGCGTATCTTCAGAGACCCGGGATCAGTTCTGTGTGTGCTGATAAGCAGGGTAGCGGAACAGTGAATGACTTGGAGCAAGTCTTTTATTCACAGCAATATAAATAATTAATATATACAGACAATTATTAAAATCAACAATTATTAAAACAGTAATAGCCAGTATGAAATAAAAAGGGAGAAAATACTTATGGTTTGTGGAAATATGCCCTTTTGTGGGAAAATCATAAAGTTCTTGGTTTCAATCAAAGTTCAGCAGAATTCTTTATTCCAGGTTACAGAAGAGATGGCCAATTAAGATGGCCGCCAGCACATGTGTCCTTTGTTTCAGAGCTTCATTCAAAGTTCAGCAAAATGGCCACCAGCCCTATGTCCTCTGAGCTGGCAGCAGGATGTTCTCATATGGATGGAATGGGAGGACTCACACCCGCCTGCTGGCTCTGTGCTTTTGATGAAGCTGGTTTGGGGGTGTGGCAATTCCGGCCCCCTCTGAACTACCAGCAAATGACAGTTCATTCCCTCTGAGAGATTAATATGATATCCGACATGGCTAGTGCAGCAGATCAGGGTCCTGGGTAGATTCATACCTGGGTTGTAGGGGCCCCGGGCCCCTCTCAACTGGTATCAAGAGATCCAGCATGACCCTACGGATCCAATGATACCGCTCTCATAACCACCCTATTTATTGTATTCTGTAAATGGGCAAAAGATTATATAGTACATTCATTTCTTCCTGCTAAGGCTGGAGTCAGCCTGACTGGAGTCCAGCTGTGTCTGCTTCTTGGGATCTCCCTCTATGAAAGGAACCTTATGGTTCCTGTAATTAGCATCTGGATGTGAAATCAGCTGGGACAAGCTTTCTGAACTCAAGGGTTTGCCCCTGCTCGTTAGCATATCAAAAGAGCCATCCTGCAGTTAAGGTGATGCTATTTCTCTGCTGAGAAAGGACTGCAGACCTCCTACACAATAAATCCAGATTCTATCGATTTGAAGCGCAATCGATGCAGAGAATCGAGTGCGATCGCTTTTTCTTCACGGGCGGTTACAGGACGCGCCTGCGGCCCCGCAACCGTCCGTGACAGCACCCCCTGGGGAGAAGGCAGATAGACATTCATCAGCAAGATGTGTGTCGTTGCCGCTAACCTGCGAGATCTGATCTAGTTCCCTGTTGGCGTTCTGGGGTCGGCTGCCCGCTGCGTGTCGGCCAACCTGGCTGACGGGTCTCGGGTTGCCGGTGCGGCGGGAAAACCTATTGGAGCCTGTGGCTCGGTTCCCCTGGACCGGTCGCGGTCTGCTACCCTCAGGGTTGACCCGACATGGACCGTTCTGGACAGGGCGTTTGCGCCACTGCAGTCGGACGTGGTGTCTGCCGGGACTGCTGACAACGGGCAGTGGGTTGGTTAGGTCAACAGCCAGCCCACGCAGGGTTCCCCTGCTAAGTGGCTGTGGACCTAAGGGAACCCCGCGGGAATCCCTGGACCTTCCCAGCTCCTGACAGACGGCACATGCTCTGCAGTAGTTTGCTACATCCCTGTTCATCCGGGGCCAATAAAACTGGTTCCGAATACCGGCAAGTGTCTTGCGGACCCCTGAGTGCCCTGTCAGAGGATTACCATGTGCGGATTTCAGCACATGTCCCCTGAACGCACTCGGGACAACAAGCCATTTGGTATTCGCGTGGGATCTACCTGTAGGGGGCTGTACAGACTCACTGTACAGTCTCCCACCTTCCCAGTACACCTTGAAAGCGGCCCCGTCTGCGAGGGGCTCAGCGGCTTGCTGCCTGAGCACCGCCAGGCTTGGGTCACTTTGTAGTGCGGCTGAGAATACGGCGCTGTCAGTTTCAGCCAACTGGCTCATGTCACACGAGGCCAGCGGCTGAAAGGTCTCATCCCTGCGGTCAGAGGAGGGGGAGGAGGCCGGAACCCCCTCCACCTGTTCTGAGCTCGGGTTCTGAGCAGTGCAGCTGCGCGGTACTGCTAGCACAGGTACACTGTCAGAATGGCACAGACGGACATTACTCAAATCATCATTGCATGCAGTAATGACATTGACAGGTATAGACATTTTTTCATTACAGACAGGTTGTACAGTAAACTCAGGTACAGTTACAGCATCATCACAACAGACAGTCTGTACATCAAACTCAGGTGCCTTTGAAGCAGGCACTATTGAACCTGGTACCCTTGAACTGGGCACATTCAACCCACCTCCCCCTGGTGCTCCCCAAAGTGTATAAAGTACCTGGTGGTGGGTGGAGAGTCTGTCTCCTTCCGTGAGCGACAAGGCGGTCGGGGCAGGTTCATAGTAGGACACAAGCTTGCCTAAATCAGTCCCCAGCAACACAGGGACTGGGAGATCCTTCATAACCCCAACAACCCTTTCGTGGACCCCTCCTCCCCAATCCAGCTTCACTCTCGCGTGGGCTATGTGAAAAAGGGTGCCCCCTACTCCAGTAAGGGCAAGGGATCGGCTGGAGCTGATGCTCTCCTTTGGCACAAGGTGTGAGTGAACTAACGTGATGTCAGCTCCGGTGTCTCGAAATCCGGTGACAACTTTGCCGTTCACTCTAACAAGTTGCTGCTGGTCGGTTCGGTCGCGGATTTCCTTTCCGCGGGCAAACAGGACAAAATCTGATGATCCAGGCTGTAGTTCACTGGCGGGTTGCCTCTGCTGTGGGTGAGGTACAGGTGATGCAGATGATCCAGGTGCTGGTGGTGTCCGTCTCCGCTCCGGACAGTCGAATTTCATGTGTCCGGGCTGGCGGCAGTAGTGACAGGTGACCTCTCCAGGCGCTGCAGCCCTGGGTGCAGAAGCTGTGCTGGGTGGCCTCTGTGGCTGACGGCTCACAGGGGCAGGAGAGTCTGCCGAGGTATTGGGCTGACCTCCTCTCCAGCTGGATGGGACAGTTCTGCGGGTATCAGCCACCCGGGTAGTTGCAAAAGTCTCAGCAAGGTCTGCAGCGACAGTGGCTGAAGCCGGCCTGCGTTCTAACACAAACTGTCGTACATCAGCAGGGCAAATGGTCAGAAATTGTTCGAGGACTTTCAAGTCCTCCAGGACGCCATAAGACCCTTTGGTGAGGCCTAGAGTCCACTGGCGGAGTGTGGTGAGCAAGCTGCTGACCACATCTCGGTACAAATCAGAAGACTTTTTCTGCCAGGCCCTGAACTTTTTCCGATAGGCTTCTGGGGTCAGCTGGTACTTAGTAATGATAGCGTCTTTTATAGCAGCATAATCATTATCCTTCTCCGCAGGCAATTCTGCGAAGGCATCAAGCACTTTGTAGCGCAGCAAAGGTGTCAGATGTCTGGCCCACTGGTCTTGGGACAGACGATACTGACGGCATGCTTTTTCAAAAGACCGCAAAAACAAGTCAATGTCTGTGTCTTTTTCAATATTAGCAAATTTAAATTTTGCACTTACGGGTGGTGCAGCTTCTTCAGCAGGGAGGCTGGGCGGTGAACTCCGGCTGGCCTGTTGAACCTTTGCCATGTTGAGCTCATGCTGTCGTCTCTCCCGCGCCTCTGCGGCATCCCTCTCCGCGTGGCGTTCAGCAGCAGCTGTGCGTTCTGCAGATTGGCGCTCCTCACGCATGTACTGCAGGTACTTGTCCAGGTCAGTCTCCATCAGCTTTCGTAATGCCTGCTGCATTACCGGGTCAGCACAAACGGACAGTCCAGTACTGGCCGGTTCCAGGCGAGTACTTTCAGAAACTCTGGGATTGGGGTCCACACTGACAGTCTCTGGCGTTACTGTTGCAACAGGGCCCGCAGGATGCTCAACCTCTGTACGCCTAGGATCTTCAGCCTCTGGTTCCCCTTGCCTTGAGTCAGATGGGTCAGCGTCTACCTCAGCAGACACATCCAGCTCCCGCAGTTGCTGGGTATCCCATTGAAACAATTCCGCTACCAGGTCCCCTTGTTTCTTGCGGCCGACATCAATGCCTCTCTCTTGGCAAAGATTTTGCAGGTCCGCCAGGCACATTTTCCTATAGTTCCCGGACATTTCCACGCCAAATAAAATAAAACTTTTGGGGAGGGGTACTGGCTACACAGTCTCTCTGTATATATATAAAAATATATTGCCTTCCAGCTACGCCAATGAATTAGTTCGTTTCTTGATAGCGCTAGCGCTATCTTAGATACTTTCAGCACAACACAGGTCCCAACCGCTGCCTAACACTGTCACAGGAGCCCTAGTGGCTGACCGCACTTAGCCTTCTAAACGGTGCCAGCGCACGGATCGTGCGAACTCTGGTCGCAGTCAATGCGCAGGAACCGTTAAGAATTAGCCGCAGACAACTCAGAAGGGAGCCTGTGAGACACGGGTAATTACAACCTACACACGATTCCACGGTATTTGCCACCACCACTGGTATGGGCCAGTGGACCCGATTTACTGACTGACTAGTCCTGCGAATAAAACGGTTAAACACACGGTATTCTGTCTAGCCAACAACAAACAAACAGTAGCGTATCTTCAGAGACCCGGGATCAGTTCTGTGTGTGCTGATAAGCAGGGTAGCGGAACAGTGAATGACTTGGAGGAAGTCTTTTATTCACAGCAATATAAATAATTAATATATACAGACAATTATTAAAATCAACAATTATTAAAACAGTAATAGCCAGTATGAAATAAAAAGGGAGAAAATACTTATGGTTTGTGGAAATATGTGCTTTTGTGGGAAAATCATAAAGTTCTTGGTTTCAATCAAAGTTCAGCAGAATTCTTTGTTCCAGGTTACAGAAGAGATGGCCAATCAAGATGGCCGCCAGCAAATGTGTCCTTTGTTTCAGAGCTTCATTCAAAGTTCAGCAAAATGGCCACCAGTCCTATGTCCTCTGAGCTGGCAGCAGGATGTTCTCATATGGATGGAATGGGAGGACTCATACCCGCCTGCTGGCTCTGTGCTTTTGATGAAGCTGGTTTGGGGGTGTGGCAATTCCGGCCCCCTCTGAACTACCAGCAAATGACAGTTCATTCCCTCTGAGAGATTTTAGAGCTAAACTTATGAATTGCTGTAACCCCTGAACCATACCCGTTACATTTAGGGGGGTAACAGCTTCATACTTGGAGGAAAATACAGATTAATATGATATCCGACATGGCTAGTGCAGCAGATCAGGGTCCTGGGTAGATTCATACCTGGGTTGTAGGGGCCCCGGGCCCCTCTCAACTGGTATCAAGAGATCCAGCATGACCCTACGGATCCAATGATACCGCTCTCATAACCACCCTATTTATTGTATTCTGTAAATGGGCAAAAGATTATATAGTACATTCATTTCTTCCTGCTAAGGCTGGAGTCAGCCTGACTGGAGTCCAGCTGTGTCTGCTTCTTGGGATCTCCCTCTATGAAAGGAACCTTATGGTTCCTGTAATTAGCATCTGGATGTGAAATCAGCTGGGACAAGCTTTCTGAACTCAAGGGTTTGCCCCTGCTCGTTAGCATATCAAAAGAGCCATCCTGCAGTTAAGGTGATGCTATTTCTCTGCTGAGAAAGGACTGCAGACCTCCTACACAATAAATCCAGATTCTATCGATTTGAAGCGCAATCGATGCAGAGAATCGAGTGCGATCGCTTTTTCTTCACGGGCGGTTACAGGACGCGCCTGCGGCCCCGCAACCGTCCGTGACAAGGCCGTTTTACTTACTTGGAGCTTCTACCTCCCCCTGCAGACATCCTGTGCCCGTGCTGATACTCAAAGATCCTCATTTCCCCCGCTGCAGCTCAGTTTCACTTTTGGCGACTGAGCCTGTCCCCGGCCATTGCGCCTGCGCAGCCCTGTCCGCTCGCCCTCGTCTGCACTTCCATTGCCGGGAGTGACCTGCACGGCTGCAGTAGAAATTTTCTCCTACTGCGACTGGGCAGGACGCTCTTGGTGATGGTAACGAGAATAAGCACGTGCATGGTCAGGGCCGCATAGGCGTAGTGGCTGGCAACAGGCTCAGTCACCGAAAGTGAAACTGAACTGATCTTTGATTACCGGCACGGGCACAGGAAAGTAAAACTGCCTTATGTGGAGAAGGGTAGGAACAATGCAAAAAAAAGAATTGTTCAGAAAGAACTTGGCCTCAATTCACTAAGATCATGCTGGAGATAATAAGGCAAGAGAAAACTTACCTCCACACAGTGAGAGAGTTATCTTATCTTTTCATTCCTTAAGTTACCTCCTCTGTAGTTAAGTTACCTCCTCTGTAGTTAAGTTATCTCCTCTGTAGTTATTTTCACACACAGTTAATTAATAGCCTGTCTTTAACTTTAGAATTCTGGAGTTGTTTTAAGGATTGAAGAGTTAACTTAAGGACAGAAGAGTTAACTTTAGGTTTGCCTGAGGTAAAATGTTTCCTGAATACGACATGCCTCATCACCATGGTGATAGCTGTAGAAACATTATTAAAGACAGGAGATAAACTTAGTGAATTGAGGCCCTTGTCGTGTTTGAGAAAATCGCAAGAAAAAAATGTTTTTAAACTAATTTTTCTGAGTATAAAAACCTTTTTCCTTTGCATTTTTAAAATAGATTTTCTCAAAAACTACAAGGTCGTTTTGAAAAATTCTTTGTTTGCCTAGTTCCTTCTCCTCAACAGATCCATGGGATATGTTGCAGTAAGTGGATCGCGCAATAGTGCGGTGTTCCTTGAAGGCTTGCCTGAAACCAGCCTCAGGGTAAAAAGACTGGATGTAATTTAAACTAATAGTTTATCTAGGTGATCATATTATAAACATGAGCTGTAATTGATCAAGATTGTTCCATCAAGACTGCATGGTGGACAGTCAGCTTAAAGCGGACCTGAACTCAGAACTTCCCCTCTGCTCTAAAAGTTACGCAGCAACATAATAAAGAAAAAACATCTCTTTGTTACAGCTGATACAAATCCTGCAATAAATCTGCTTTATGTCTACTTATTGTTAACATCCCGTGTTTACCAATTACCTTTCTGCTGTACCAGTCAGCTGACACAGCTGAGGGATCAATTACAAACTTGTGATTAGACACAGATGAGGGGGAATTTTCAAAGGAATAAACTGACGTATTTTGTTTGGGAGAACTGGCTAGTTACAGCAGTTCCCCAGAAAGACTAAAAGCTTGACTTTGCATTTTTGACATTACCCTTGGGGATGTAGAATGAATTACATGTGTTTTGTTTTTTTCTACTGCCACTGTTGTTATAGTTCTGGATTTTTATTAGCATGATCTACAAGCATTATCCTTCACTGACATTTATCAGCTCACACACTGTCTATTGCTGATCGCACACGTATAGCTGAATCTGCTTGGAATATTGATTTTAAAGGGATCGGAATTCGGAAACAATATTAAAATCATTTGAATGTTGTAAAATGTATTCGATTTGATCAAGTCTAAATTTTCTGGCTGTCCTATTCAGTAAAAGGATCTAAAGCATTTGATTTACATACAGTATGACTAAAGCAGGCAGACCCTCCCACCTGGCAGTTGCTAACACATACTTGGTGTAATAGTGGTTCTTGCTGTCTGCTAAACAGCTGGACATATACCTTACAATCCGAATTGTACAATTTTGTCTTACGCTGATTCGCCGCTACCCGCCGCGCCGCCCCCCCCCTCCAGACCCCTTGCACAGCCTGGCCAATCAGTGCCAGGCAGCGCTGAGGGGTGGATCGGGATTCCCTCTGACGTCCCGAAGTCCATGACGTCAGTGACGTCATCCTGCCCCGTCGCCATGCCGACGGGGGAAGCCGAGCAGGAAATCCCATTTTGAAAGGGATTTCCTGCTTGCAAGCAGCGCCAGCGGCGATCAGAATAGGTAGGGGGATGCCGCTTGTCAGCGGCTATCATGTAGCTAGCGCTAGGCTAGCTACATAATTGAAAAAAAAAATTTGAAAAAAAATGCTGCGCCGCCCCCTTGCCAAAATAATTGGAACGGCTATTATATTATTAATAGAATTAACTACATAGCTTGTTTGGCACTATAGAACAGCCAAAGTAGTTCTGTGGAAATTCATAAAAGAAAGAATGAAATCTTGGCTTTGTGCGCCTTAAACTCTCCAACCAAGGGCTGTGGAAAATTCACACTGTGTACTGCTGGTGCTGTCATTGTTCTGGATAAAGGATGATTACTGGCATGATATTCAAGCATTTCATCTCATCTGCATGTATTACTATTTATCATTTTGCGCACTGTCAAGTCAGATCTTACTGGGTGGATGATAAATTAGTTACTGCACTTATAATAATATTTTAATAGCTTGTTTATACTCTTGCTAGCAGGACTGGTTTTGCATTCGTGCCAAAATCTTCCAACGTGTGTTAAGATTTACATAGAACAACTTTATACAGTCAAGACACAACAATGGAGACACCGAGAGCCCAATATAGTGTAGTATGTACTGGTAATAGTGGATAGGAGAAGGTAAGTAAATAAGTATACTCACAAACATGGGTTACCACCCAGGTAACCCAGAGCCGGATTAAGGCTAAATGGGGCCCTAAGCAAAGTAACTGATTTGGGCCCCCCATCATGTCATAATAGAATCAAAAGATGCAGCTGCACAGCAATATGTCGCACACACCGGGCAGCCGAGCTACTGGTTGCTATGGGCAACAGCCCGCTTTCCTCTGTGGGTGGACAATGCAGGGAATAGCAGCGGCAAAATGCAGAGTGAGAGATGAATGGCTGGGACATTTGCACTCAGGGGATGGGGCACCCCTGTGAAGAGGGCGCCAGATATCACAGCAGCAGCACTTTCCCCCTGCATCTCCAGCCTGGCAATAGCAGAAAGCTCTGGACACCGCCAAACCGGAAGCCGTTCCCCAGACAGAATTACATAACCACTCCCACCACCGAACAACCAATTTCCTCCCAAACTAGACAGCCACCATGCAGCCTCCATCCCAGTGAATACGATAGTCAAGCAGAGAAGGCAGCCGCAGTGGGGGAGAATGACAGCACCAGATGAATCACATTCATCTATTGCGATCCAAGCAATAGAGGTCCCGTCATCCGGAGCCCATCTGTCTCCTCTAGAGTGCTGCCGCTCTGTTACTACTACTATTACTACTTCCTACTTCATGTCTGATCTGAGAATCAGGAAGTTCAGAGCGAGCGGCTGCACTGTAGAAGAGACAGATGGGTTTCAGATGACGGGATCTCTATTGCTTGGATCATGGATAGGTGAGTGAGAGTTTGCCATCTGCTGCTATCATTCTTGCTGCAGCTGTGGTTCTCTGTGGGAAGGGAGGGTGGAGTGGGCAGCGGCAGAGCGCACAGTAGCAGGAGGGGGACCTAGGAGGAGAGCCTGGCTCTGAAGACAATCAGCAGCGCACGGCATCATTTGACAGGACAAGACAAATAACATTTATATTGCGCTTTTCTCCTGGTGGACTCAAAGCGCCAGAGCTGCAGCCACTAGGACGCGCCCTATAGGCAGTAGCAGTGTTAGAGAGACTTGCCTACGGTCTCCTACTGAATAGGTGCTGGCTTACTGAACAGGCAGAGCTGAGATTCGAACCCTGGTCTCCTGTGTCAGCGGCAGAGCCCTTAAAGGGACTCCAAGCAGTGCCTGTGGATATGCCTTTAAGCATACCCACAACTAATTTATTACATCCTCACACCTACCAGCATGATGTTTGTAATTATATCCCCCTGGGTTCCTTATATTTCATTGCATTGTGCTGAATCGAGCTGCCAACTTTGGAGAAAAGTCGTCCTGTGGCCGTGATTTCGATCGTGAAAATATCAAAAACTAAAAGGCATAGAGCAGCCGTTTGTATATCATTGGAAAGAGGAGAAAAAGAGCTTTAAAATGATATGCATCTTTCCATAGTTACTGCACTGCTCAGAGTCCCTTTAACCATTATACCATCCAGCCACCGCTGACTTTGGAGAAAAGTCGTCCTGTGGCCGCGATTTCAATTGCGAAAATATCGAAAACTAAAAGGCATAGAGCAGCCATTTAGATATCATTGGAAAGAGGAGAAAGAGAGCTTTAAAATGATATGCATCTTTCCATAGTTACTGCACTGCTCAGAGTCCCTTTAACCATTATACCATCCAGCCACCGCTGACTTTGGAGAAAAGTCGTCCTGTGGCCGCGATTTCGATCACGAAAATATCAAAAACTAAAAGGCATAGAGCAGCTGTTTGTATATCATTGGAAAGAGGAGAAAGAGAGCTTTAACATGATATGAATCTTTCCATAGTTACTGCACTGCTCAGAGTCCCTTTAACCATTATACCATCCAGCCACCGCTGACTTTGGAGAAAAGTCGTCCTGTGGCCGCGATTTCAATTGCGAAAATATCGAAAACTAAAAGGCATAGAGCAGCCGTTTAGATATCATTGGAAAGAGGAGAAAGAGAGCTTTAAAATGATATGCATCTTTCCATAGTTACTGCACTGCTCAGAGTCCCTTTAACCATTATACCATCCAACCACCGCTGACAGGATGGCAAGGGCTGGTTTATGTGCTAATGGGGCCCCTTTGACTCTGAATGGGGGCCCCAAGCGACTGCTTTTGTTGCCTGGTCGGTAATCCGGCCCTGAGGTAACCACTATATTAGCAGGTGGGGAGATAAGACCTCAGGATTAAGGAGTCACTCTCTGTAGATAGGAAGTGAGGGGCAACACTCCTCCACCAGGGGTGGACTCAGGAACTGTATATGCAGACAAAGGAGCCAGTAGAATAACATTCACTAAAAATCTTAAAATGAGAGGAGGCAGAGGTGGACTTGCCTCCTCTAAGGAGACACAAAAACACTGTTGTGTGTATTCAACAAACAACAATTTATTTACATACTCCAAAAAGTGCAAGTGCAACGTGTTTCGCAGGTGTATCCTGCCTCATCAGGCGATAGAAAAGGAGCATATAACTCCTACAGGTCTGGTACCAAGCTTAGTACCTCTGTGTTTTTGTGTCTGCGTAGAGGAGGTAAGTCCACCTCATAGCATTTTTAGTGAATTTTATTCTACTGGCGTCTCTTTCTGCGTATACAGTTTATACATTCAAGAGGATATTTTGTATTTGTACTTGTAATTGTGATTTGTAATTGTGCATTTTGTACCAATTCTATATTTTGTATATTGGTGTACACCATTGTCTGTATTATTATGTATTCCATGTTTGTTTCTTACTTTGTACAGCACCACGGAATATGTTGGTGCTTTATAAATCAATATTAATAATAATCAACGACTTAGTTGGTAATCCGGTAAAACCTCCATGTAAGGTTATTGCATACTGCAGAATACCAAACGCTGGTTATGTAAGATATACTAAAAAAAAAACAGCCCCAATTATACACTAGCTAGTGGTCATAAATAATGGCACAGAAGAAGAAATGTTTCTGATCAACGCCATGGTCATATTCAACTCTATTATAATTTGCTGGTCTCAAGCTGAGGTTCAATTGTGACAGCACTATAGGATCACTTTAATTTATGATACTGATCCCATTCTCTGTGATCCAGGTCATATATTATAGTATAATCTAAGCTAGACGCACAGGGATATTATTAATTGGCATAGCTGATTCATATAGAGTTCAGTATATAATTATTTTCACTATGACGTTATGTATTTAGAAATTACTGTCAGATTGTTATTCATCTTCTATTTTTTTTATTGATGTATATAATTGTTGATGAAGCATTTTAAGGTATTTAATGTTTATGTATAGTAGTCTCAGATCTTTCTCCCATAATTGGCACGACATTGGTTGTGCAGTCTATTTTACTTGCATATCTGCAAAAGTTAAGCCTGTCCAGGTTTGCTTTATTAACTGGCACACCTAATTATTAATATGAAGCCCCTATGTTGGAAAACAGACCAAAAAGACTTGCACACTATAATATAGTTGTCTAAATGAAAGTATAAGTCAACAGCAACCCTCCTTATCACCTGGGTTTAAGGAATGACATGAGCAGAAGAGAAATGTGCACAGGGAACACCTCAAGCTATCTTGGCATACACAAGGCCTGGAAATGTACTCAAAGAAAGGAATTTGTTCCGAAGTGGTCATATAAAGAGTCCAAAGATTTCTGTCTTGGGACCTGGATTCCAAAGTAAGGGATAATTAGGAGAAATTACTAAAGAAATTATCTTCTGTTGTTCCTGATATGTTGCTAACTAATGATCAAGTTTTACTTATTAAAACTAGACAAAGACAACACATTACAGAACTGGATATAAAGAGTTCGAACATCAATGCTGTGAAATCTGAAATACGTGCACATTACACAACACTCAGTATTCAAAATGAGTCTTTCAGAGCAGTCTGAAGTAATGACCTCTCCTCTAGCAGAGGAAAAGTAAATAGTCCAGGAACAGTTGAGATAATAAAAGTCAGATAACAGCCCTCTCCACGACTAACTGGCTTGTTTGCATAGAGATAACAACTGGAGTTTCTCAACTCTTCCTGTACTGGAAACAATTACACTGTATCTGATCTTATGTTCTATTTCTTAGCTGTGCTACACATACAAATCATAATATCATCATTTTTTCTTCGCTTCAGTGTCTCGTTAACTGACAAGTTATAAATTGAAGATATCAGCTAGGAGATAACGCAGGAGAAAAAATTAATTGCATATGGGCCAAGTACCAAAAATTAGGTGAATAAGTACTGTCAAAATTATTCTGAGGGCCTTATGCAATTTACAATTTCCCACCCGCGGAAGCCAGAATTTCGGCGAAACATGTCGGCTTGTCAGCATGCTACACCAGGAATGTGACCACTCTCCTCTCTCCTGGCTCAGACCAGCCCTGCTCCATCGCTCATCCACCTGCTTGCTAGCCGCATCAGCACGCTCCATCCTGATGGCTTACACTCTCTAGTGGTGAGGAGATTTTTAGACCCACAGCTGGCTGCTGCATTCTGAGAACTGACCACCCTCTTTACTGGTTCGTGCCTGCTTTACACTCTTCCTGCTACTTGCTTTTGCTGCATTACTGCTTCTACTGAATGGCATTGGTGGACGTTGTCTACTAAGCTGGTCACACTGGAACTGTGCTTATGTGCCCACTAATGCTTGGTGTCATTACTCTGGCTGTCACATGCTTGCTACCTCTGCTCCTTGAACCTGGGTTGGATGGCTGGCTTGTGCATCAAGCAGCTAATTGGAACTTGTGAACTGTCTAATACATTGACTATCAGCATGCTACAAGCGATTACTACATTGTGACCTATATGAACTGCTTCTGGGCAGTTTTTGGTTCACCTCATGAACGGCACCTTGCATTCTTGGAGCAGTAGCCTTTATGACGTGTTCTCACAGTCTGCCATATTGCTTTATTGAAGCTAATCTTCTTTAGCAGATTTATTAAGTGGTTTTGAGCACATCTGAACCATGTTAATTGCTATTTGGCCAATATAATTGCTGTGTGGATGTGTGTGGGGTGGTCATGCTGGGAAGGTTGAATGGGAGTTGGGCTGACCATTCTGGTTTTAAATTGGGATTGATATATTAATAAATATTTGTTTGCACTTTTCTATCCACTAATATTTCTGATCTGTTAGGACACATGCCTCCTTCCTTACATCTCATTGTTTATGACTTACAGTATTACAATGTCTAACTCCAATGTCACTCCCTTGTCAATAAAATGCCTTTTGAGCTATTGGCAAACAAGAAAATATTCAAAATAACGTCTATAGTACTTTTTCACACACTTTTTGGTACTTTTTCAATTGCTAAGTGCTGAAAAGTTATTCAAAGAGAATATAAAACATCTCCTCTGAGAAAATTCAGGTAAAAAAATGAATTGAATAAAGGAAGGTCCGTATATTAATTCAAAGCATTCATGCCAGAAGCCCCTGATAGCCAGGCAATGCACCAACAGTGTAATAGATCTGCTCTCTTCCCATCAAATTTTATGAATTTAGGGTAGATTTCAATAGAGATGGTCCGAACCTCTGACAGTTTGCGAACCGCGAACGCAAACTTACACAAAAATTTGGTTTGCGCGAACTTCCGTGAACCGCAATAGACTTCAATGGGGAGGCGAACTTTGAAAATTAGAAACAATTATGCTGGCCACAAAAGTGATGAAAAAGATGTTTCAAGCGGTCTAACATCTGAGTTTTTGCATGAATGAGTGGGATAGACGCCAAAAGTCCTGGAGAAAAATCTGGATTTGACGCAAAGCAGCGTTTTAAGGGCAGAAATCACATTGCATGCTAAATTGCAGGCCTAAAGTGCTTTAAAACATATAGCATGTGTATACATCAATCAGGGAGTGTAATTAGAGTACTGCTTCACACTGACACACCAAACTCACTGTGTAACGCACCGCAAACAGCTCTTTGTGTAGTAGGCGGTTTTCAAGCCCATATGGTCGCCAGGCTGAGGTAGCTCAATGACAGTGACTGTCCAGCTGATAAAATTTGGTCTGTTCACAATGAAGCAACGACCTTATTCTTGGGTGTGCCCCCCCCCCCCCCCCCCCCGAGAGAATCATATAGCCGGCGGTCATTGCTTCATTGTGATACGCAAGCCCCTTAACCCCGACAACGTAATGATCACATAGGGGAATAGTACATGTACATGCCTTTTGTTTTGTTGTTGCAGCTGCAGTGCAGCCAGAAAAATTAGGCAGGCATGTACACGCACCAGAAAAATTATTATAGCGGCTGCTGCTAGCAGCGGCCTTAAAAAATCAGGAATCAGCCTGGAGTCCTGGACCCTGTTGGTGGTGGCGGAGAAGGCAGTCAAGCGGCCTGCAGGCAGAGATGCTGTGTGTGGGAACTGACTTAGTCTTTGGGCAGGCCTGAGCGTGCTTTGCAGACCAGGCATCCATGGTCAGATGGAGCCTTGACCCAACACTGTGTGCCAGAGATGTCACCACTTGCCTTTCAACATCACGGTACAGTTTATTTTTTGAGAAAAAATTGCGGCCTGGTATCTTCCACTGCGGTGTGTGGCTTTGCTTTTGTGTGCTGCTTTTCCTCAGGTGGTCATCCCATTGCAGTTTGTACTTTGTAATCATGTGCCTTCATAAGGTAGTTGCCCCTACGTGGGTCTTGGTCTTTCCATGGTTCAATTTTTGGTGGCAGAGAGTACAGATGGCATTGCTTTCATCTGAGGCAGACACACACAAAAATTTCCACACCGCTGAGCCCTAGGGTGACGGCACTTTGGTGGTGGCGGCCGAGTATTAAGTGGGTGCCAGAATCAGAGCAGGAGGAGAAAGATATGTCACACTTCCGTGCGGAAGCTGAGAAAGATGAGGTGTTCTGTGTTAAATAGTCAACTAGGTCCTGACAGTATTGGGGGTTGATTCTTCTGAACACTGTACTTTGGTCGAGAGCCGCACGAAATCATGACAGCATGACCTCGAACAGACCTGCCAAGTGGCCTGCCTCTGCCTTTTGTTTTGTCCATATTGGGAGGGATGAAGTGAAAGGTATGCACTGACTTGACTAATACAATGTGCAGTCACACAGGTGCAGTTAACAGGTATGCACGGAGTGGTATATCACACTGCGTGCACTCACGTAGGTAGGTGGGTGCACTGAAGTAAACAACAGGTAGGTATATGCAGTGATGGGTATTATAATGTGCACCTGTCACACACAGACAGGTACCGGACAGGCACAGTGACACTGCGTGCACTCACGTAGGTAGGTGGGTGCACTGAAGGGAACAACAGGTAGGTATATGCAATGATGGGTATTACAATGTGCACCTGTCACACACAGACAGGTACCGGACAGGCACAGTGACACTGCGTGCGCTCACGTAGGTAGGTGGGTGCACTGTGAACAACAAGTAGGTATTGTACAGAACTCCAGGGATGGGTCCTGGATGGCAGATATATTCCGCCTTATTTTAGGCTCTTTTAGGACAGGTAGGGACTGGGAATGAGCCCGGGGTAGTGTAGCAACCAACGGTTGCTATGTTCTGTTTCAGGGCCCGGAGCTCTGGAACAGGGAAGGAAGGTAACTGGGCGGGCCTCCCTGTTCCACCCCAGTCCATACCTGGTTTTGAAAACAGCCAGACAGAAAGATATCTGTAGCTCTGAACAGGGGGCGGGCTGTTAAGGAGTGCAGCAGGTGTGCTGCAAGGTGGATGTGTGTTGGCCTCCTGTGCTGGGAGGATAGAGTGGACAGCTTGCTGGATTCATCTGCTATATTTCCAAAAACCGGACTGTTTTCTGGACTACAATATTGCTCAGAGAGCAAGGACTTTGTTTCTCTACAAAAGCTGAAGTAAGCTACTTTGTTTGCTGGAATGATTTACCTTTGGCTGGAGAAAAGCTTATTTTGTTTGTGTTCAGCTAAAATAAAACTGGACTTTCTGTTACCTCTACTGTCTCCTGCGTGCTAGCAGTAGTTCCTGTGAACCCCCAAACATCACAACTGGTGCTCGGATGCGGGCAGTTGGCACTGCAGAAAAAGTTTTCCGTTTATTCTGAAAACTGACATTTAAAGAGACAGTGTCTATTTGTCAACCAAGATGGAGGACTTGATACAGCAGCTCACCAGGGCTACGCTCCAGCTGCAGCAAAGCATGGTTGTGCAACAACAGACTACAGAGGCTCAGCTGGCGGCCTTGAGAGAGGCCAGCTACGTTCAGCAGGAAACCATGCAGGCTCAGATATCCACAATGGCGGCTCAGCAGAGCTCTACAGGTGCCCAGCTGGTTGGCTTGCAAGAGACTGCTAATACACAAGCAAGGATACTAGCTGAGGCAGTACAGCAGCTTGCTTCAGGGAGGGAGTCCGCTGCGGTTTCCCCGAGAAACCAGGCGACCACTCGAGCTAGTCATTTCCTCCAGAAGATGACTGCTACAGATGATGTGGAAGCGTTCCTCACCACGTTTGAGCGGACAGCCGAGCGAGAAGGGTGGCCCAAAGAGAAGTGGGCTGGACTAATTGCTCCCTTCTTGTCTGGTGAACCCCAGAAGGCATATTATGATCTCCCTGCCATGGAGGCCATGGACTATGATAAGCTGAAAGCGGAAATCCTATCCCGGCTTGGGGTCACCACCGCTGTCAGGGCTCAGCGTGTGCACCGATGGTCCTACCGGGTATCTCTGCCTCCCCGGTCTCAGATGTATGACTTAATCCAACTGGTTACCAAGTGGTTACAACCCGAAGTGCTCACGGGTCCACAGATCGTTGAAAGGGTGGTGATGGATCGATATCTGCGCTCATTACCAGTGGACCTTCAGCGGTGGGTGAGCCATGGAGACCCTAAGACAGCTGACCTGTTGGTGGAGATGGTTGAGCGGTTTACAGCCACTGAGGAGCTACTTACTCCCTCCAGGCCGCAGGATGGCGCTATCCTACAGAAGGGAAAATCATTTTCTTCAAGGAACCCAGCAACTGGCATAACCGGAAAAAATGGACTGTCACCTGGAGAGCCCCGGGGAAAGCCACAGAGGAGCCCGTCTCCCAGAACTGGTCCAGTGGGACCGTGCTGGAGATGTCATGCCTGGGGACACACCAGGGCCCAGTGCCCCATGCCAGAGGAACCTATGCAGTGTGGAATGCTCCGGAAGCTCTCCTTCTTTTCTCAAGTTTGCACTGCCTGCCCCATACTTACTGAGGGGCAGTTTGAGTGTCAAATATCAGTCAACCAAGTACCTGTGTGGGCCCTTTTGGACTCGGGAAGCATGGTAACCCTGGTGCGGGCCAGTGTGCTTGGTGATGTTGCATCGACGGACACCAAAACCATCCGTGTGGCGTGCATTCATGGGGACACCCATGCCTATCCAGTGGTGGCAGTGTCCATCACCACTGCTCAGGGCACCATAAAACATGAGGTCGGAGTGGTAAGAAACTTGTTACACCCTGTGATTGTGGGACGGGACTTCCCTATGTTTTGGGAACTGTGGGAGAATGAAAGAAAAAATGTTTCTGTTCCATGTATTAATGGGGAACACTGTGATATTTTTTCCCATTCTCCGTTTGTGGAAAACAGTTGGGAAAAGAAAATAACAAATGATGTGGTGATTGAAATGCCTGATGAGACGGACAATGTTGATGATGATCATAACCATATTGCTGACAATAATCATGTTGATGTGGGTGATGTGGGGAATAATCAAGTGGATGATGAAACATCCTTCCCCGAGGTGGAGCAGCTCTCGGAGGGGGAGGATTGTACTCCTTTGCAGGTTATGCTGGGGGAAGAGGATGAGGATAACCCTTCCCTACCTTTACAGTTAGACTTTGAAGGGTCACCAGGAAATTTTGGTACAGCTCAGATGAGAGACCCTACTTTGGTCCATGCTCGGGAGCAAATTGCGGTGGTTAATGGTGTTCCTCAGGAACCTGGGGCTGATGAGCGATGGCCGCATTTTGCTCTGACCAATGGACTTCTGTATCGGGTCAACAGGGTTAGGGAAGAGGTAACTGAACAGTTGGTGGTTCCCCAGCCTTACAGGCGTATGGTCCTAGATATGGCACACAATGATGTGCTGGGGGGTCACCTGGGGGCTGAGAAAACTGAGGCTCGAGTTCTGGATCGGTTTTACTGGCCAGGCCTGAGGGCTGAGATCAAAGCATATTGTGCCGCCTGCCCTACCTGCCAGTTAACCGCTCCGGCCCCGCATTTTCGCAGCCCCTTGGTGCCCCTGCCCATCATTGAGGTGCCATTTGAGCGTATCGCTATGGATTTAGTGGGCCCCTTGGTGAAATCTGCACGGGGGCATCAGTACATATTGGTGATCCTCGACTATGCCACTCGGTATCCGGAAGCGATTCCTCTGAGGAAGGCCACGTCCAAAGCTATAGCTAGAGAATTGTTCCAAATGTTTTCAAGGACGGGTTTTCCAAAGGAAATACTGACAGATCAAGGAACTCCGTTTATGTCAAGGGTGATGACAGACGTGTGTAAGCTGTTCCAGATAAAACAGCTGCGTACGTCTGTCTATCACCCCCAGACCGATGGTCTAGTGGAGCGGTTCAATAAGACGCTAAAACTAATGCTCAAACGAGTGGTAGAGAAGGATGGTAAAAATTGGGACCACTTACTCCCTGCTCTATTGTTTGCAATCCGCGAGGTCCCGCAGGCATCTACAGGGTTTTCCCCATTTGAATTAATGTATGGGCGCAGACCTCGAGGATTGCTGGATATAGTAAAAGAGACCTGGGAGAGTGAGACTAGTCCACATAAAACTGTATTGGAACATGTCTCTCAGATGCAGGAGAGGATTTCAGGGGTGTTACCGTTGGTGAAAGAACATTTACTTAAGGCTCAGGAAGCACAACGCAGAGTGTATAATCGATCTGCTAAATTAAGACATTTCCAGGTTGGTGACAGAGTAGCAGTACTTATTCCCACAGCAGAAAGTAAGTTTCTGGCTAGATGGCAGGGACCCTTTGAAATTGTGGAAAAAGTGAATGAGGTAAATTATAAAGTACATCAGCCTGGTAAACGAAGGCCTTTCCAGGTATATCACATAAACTTGCTGAAACCCTGGAAAGATCGAGAGCCGGTGACCGTTTTGACCAGTGCGAGACTTGAGGTCCAGGGGGGCACTAACAGCATCCAGGTTGCCACCACGTTATCAAAAGCCCAGACTCAACAAGTGCGAGAGTTCCTTCAAAGAAACAAGGATGTTTTCTCGGACTTGCCAGGAGTCACAAACGTAATTAAACATGACATTATCACAGAGCCGGGTGCAAAAATCTGCATGCGGCCCTATCGCATACCAGAAGCCCGTAGAAAGGCCGTTTCTGATGAAGTCAGAAAGATGTTGGAGCTCGGGATCATTGAGGAATCGCAGAGTGAATGGGCAAGTCCGATCGTATTGGTGCCCAAACCCAATGGTACTCTGCGGTTCTGCAATGATTTTCGAAAATTAAATGACATCTCCAAATTTGATGCCTACCCGATGCCTCGGGTAGATGAGTTAATTGAAAGACTAGGCCCTGCCCGTTATATCACCACTCTGGATCTCACTAAGGGCTACTGGCAAATACCGTTAACAGACTCTGCAAAAGAAAAGACAGCATTTTCCACTCCAGATGGCCATTTCCAATATCGCAGGATGCCTTTTGGGCTACAAACTGCACCAGCTACGTTCCAAAGAGCCATGGATACGTTGTTACGACCCCACCAGAGGTACACCTCAGTGTATCTAGACGACATCGTCATTTTTAGTAGGGACTGGGAGTCCCATTTGCCCAAAGTACAAGCTGTGTTAGATTCACTGAGGAAAGCAGGATTCACTGTGAATCCAGACAAATGTGCAATGGGTATGGAGGAGGCAAAGTACCTGGGATATATTGTAGGGAAGGGGCTTGTAAAACCCCAGGTAGGAAAAATAGAGGCGATCCAGAACTGGCCCCGCCCCCTTTCCAAAAGACAGGTACGTGCATTCCTAGGCATAGTTGGGTACTATAGAAGGTTTATACCCAATTTTGCCTCTATTGCAGCGCCTTTGACTGATTTGACCAAGGGTCGAAAATCAGTCATGATAACGTGGAACCCAGAGGCTGAGAAGGCTTTCAGGGAGCTCAAGTCTGCACTGTGTCAAGATCCCATCTTGGTTGCCCCTGATTTTTCAAAGGAATTTGTGGTCCAAACCGATGCCTCGGATGTAGGGCTGGGTGCTGTTCTGTCCCAGATCATCCAGGGAGAGGAGCATCCTGTGGTTTTTCTCAGCCGGAAACTCAATGCAGCAGAGAAAAAGTATGCAGTAGTGGAGCGAGAATGTTTAGCCATTAAATGGGCTTTGGACTCGCTTCGCTACTATCTGCTGGGTAGAAAATTCCGGTTAGTGTCAGATCATGCTCCTCTCACATGGATGAAACAGAACAAGGGATCCAATGCCCGGGTAACTCGTTGGTTTCTTGCACTGCAAGAGTTTAAATATGTAGTGGAGCATAGACCGGGGAGACTGCATCAGAATGCTGATGCCCTCTCCCGAGTCCATTGTTTGAGCTCCTCTGATGCCTCCACCCCCTCGGGGTTGAGGCAGAGGGGGGGGATATGTACAGGACTCCAGGGATGGGTCCTGGATGGCAGATATATTCCGCCTTATTTTAGGCTCTTTTAGGACAGGTAGGGACTGGGAATGAGCCCGGGGTAGTGTAGCAACCAACGGTTGCTATGTTCTGTTTCAGGGCCCGGAGCTCTGGAACAGGGAAGGAAGGTAACTGGGCGGGCCTCCCTGTTCCACCCCAGTCCATACCTGGTTTTGAAAACAGCCAGACAGAAAGATATCTGTAGCTCTGAACAGGGGGCGGGCGGTTAAGGAGTGCAGCAGGTGTGCTGCAAGGTGGATGTGTGTTGGCCTCCTGTGCTGGGAGGATAGAGTGGACAGCTTGCTGGATTCATCTGCTATATTTCCAAAAACCGGACTGTTTTCTGGACTACAATATTGCTCAGAGAGCAAGGACTTTGTTTCTCTACAAAAGCTGAAGTAAGCTACTTTGTTTGCTGGAATGATTTACCTTTGGCTGGAGAAAAGCTTATTTTGTTTGTGTTCAGCTAAAATAAAACTGGACTTTCTGTTACCTCTACTGTCTCCTGCGTGCTAGCAGTAGTTCCCGTGAACCCCCAAACATCACAGTATATGCAGTGATGGGTATTACAATGTGCACCTGTCACAAACAGATAGGTACCGGACAGGCACAGTGATACTGCGTGCGCTCACTTAGGTAGGTGGGTGCACTGTGAACAACAGGTAGGTATATGCAGTGATGGGTATTATAATGTGCACCTGCCACACACAGACAGGTACCGGACAGGCACAGTGACACTGCGTGCACTCACGTAGATAGGTGGGTGCACTGTGAACAACAGGTAGGTATATGCAGTGATGGGTATTATAATGTGCACCTGTCACACATAGACAGGTACCAGACAGGCAAAGTGACACTGCGTGCGCTCACGTAGCTGGGTGGGTGCACTGAAGTAAACAACAGATAGGTGTATGCAGTGATGGGTATTACAATGTGCACCTGTCACACACAGACAGGTACTGTAAAGGCACAGTGACACTGCGTGCGCTCACGTAGCTGGGTAAGTGGGTGCACTGTGAACAACAGGTAGGTATATGCAGTGATGGGTATTACAGTGTGCACCCTTCACACACAGACAGGTACCGGACAGGCACAGTGACACTGCGTGCGCTCACGTAGGTAGGTGGGTGCACTGAAGTAAACAACAGATAGGTATATGCAGTGATGGGTATTACAATGTGCACCTGCCACACACAGACAGGTACCGGACAGGCACAGTGACACTGCGTGCGCTCACGTAGCTAGGTGGGTGCACTGAAGTAAACAACAGATAGGTGTATGCAGTGATGGGTATTACAATGTGCACCTGTCACACACAGACAGGTACCGGACAGGCACAGTGACACTGCGTCCGCTCACGTAGGTAGGTGGGTGCACTGAAGTAAACAACAGATAGGTATATGCAGTGATGGGTATTACAATGTGCACCTGTCACACACAGACAGGTACCGGATAGGCACAGTGACACTGCATGTGCTCACGTAGGTAGGTGGGTGCACTGAAGGGAACAACAGGTAGGTATATGCAGTGATGGGTATTACAATGTGCACCTGTCACACACAGACAGATAGTCACTGAATGTGTTGGGCCTTGCAGTAGCACACACAGTAGGAATTACCAAGGTTGTCTATGCAACACTTGTGGGGGACACGCAAAAAAGAAAAAAAATAGATCACAAGAACAAGATTAGCTCTCAAAAGAGTTGTTGAGGGGTGCTTTTTTTAGCAATAAGAATCAGCAAGGAGCAAGCTAACAAGCCCCTCCCCCCCGAGACAATCATATAGCCGGCGGTCATTGCTTCATTGTGATACGCAAGCCCCTTCACCGCGACAAGGTAATGATCACATAGGGGAATAGTACATGTACATGCCTTTTGTTTTGTTGTTGCAGCTTCAGTGCAGCCAGAAAAATTAGGCAGGCATGTACACGCACCAGAAAAATTATTATAGCGGCTGCTGCTAGCAGTGGCCTTAAAAAATCAGGAATCAGCCTGGAGTCCTGGACCCTGTTGGTGGTGGCTGAGAAGGCAGTCAAGCGGCCTGCAGGCAGAGATGCTGTGTGTGGGAACTGACTTAGTCTTTGGGCAGGCCTGAGCGTGCTTTGCAGACCAGGCATCCATGGTCAGATGGAGCCTTGACCCAACACTGTGTGCCAGAGATGTCACCACTTGCCTTTCACTGTGCACTGTTCACTGTGAACAACAGGTAGGTATATGCAGTGATGGGTATTATAATGTGCACCTGCCACACACAGACAGGTACCGGACAGGCACAGTGACACTGCGTGCACTCACGTAGATAGGTGGGTGCACTGTGAACAACAGGTAGGTATATGCCGTGATGGGTATTACAATGTGCACCTGTCACACACAGACAGGTACCAGACAGGCTCAGTGACACTGCATGCGTTCACATGGGTAGGTGGGTGCACTGTGAACAACAGGTAGGTATATGCAGTGATGGGTATTATAATGTGCACCTGTCACACATAGACAGGTACCAGACAGGCACAGTGACACTGCGTGCGCTCACGTAGCTGGGTGGGTGCACTGAAGTAAACAACAGATAGGTGTATGCAGTGATGGGTATTACAATGTGCACCTGTCACACACAGACAGGTACTGGAAAGGCACAGTGACACTGCGTGCGCTCACCTGCGCTCAAAAAAGAAAAAAATAGATCACAAGAACAAGATTAGCTCTCAAAAGAGCTGTTGAGGGGTGCTTTTTTAGCAATAAGAATCAGCAAGGAGCAAGCTAACAAGCCTACAAAAGCCTAACTAAGCTTTCCCTATGAGAGTCTGCAGCAGCTCTCCCTTCTCTAATTACTGCAGGCACACCAGTGAGTCCAATGCCTGACGCTGCCTGCCTTTTATAAGGGGGGGGAGTGGCTCCAGGAGGGAGTGTAGCCTGATTGGCTACAATGTGCCTGCTGACTGTGATGTAGAGAGTCAAAGTTGACCCTAATGATGCACTATGGGGGTGAATCGAACTTCCGCAAAAGTTCCCGGTTCTCCGCGAACGCAAACCACCGAAGTGCGATGGGAACCGTTCGCCGGCGAACTGTTCAGGCCATCTCTAGATTTCAACTGCTGTTTGGGTCTTCTTTGAAGATCTCTTCCCTCTCTTCCTGCCTTTAGGACACCCATGGACCTGAATAACTTTCAGGTTTTGTGGGCATGATCTAAGAAACTACAATACACACTTCTCAGGTTTTAACTCTACATACACACATCCAATAATTGTTTCCCATCAGGGTTTGGGTAAAGATCCCTCAGGTGACAATGCGGGGAATGATGCTGTAAAGACACATTCCTGGCCTTGAGGCTAGCGATGTGTTCTGTTGCTACGCAGTTGGGCAGAGGGACGACGATCTGTGCACGAAAGAGCTGCTTTGGTCATGCTTGGGCATCGGGGGTTGTTAAAGAACAAGCAACACCCATGCTAACCTAGAAATAAAAAACACATATATATATGTATGTAGATAAATACTACTTCTACTTGCATAACAGATGTATTGTGCTATCCACTTAATGATTCCTGTGAATTTTATAAAGGAAAAGCAGAAAATCCTATGCTAGGCAGTGGCCATCTTGCCAAGCTAATACTGACATCATATCCTCCCTGACTCTTGTTTTCCCCCACCCTTCTCTTGCTCATTGTGTATTCATTAGCTGCCCTCCTCCCAGAGTCTTTAGACACTCCCACTGAGGTGTATACTAGCAACTTCACTGTCTTTTTTTGTTTACATATCCAATCACTGAGTCACCTCAGCCTTGCTTGTAAACACAAGTGATTAGAGGTGTTTCAGATAAGAATCTAGGCAGGGAAATAAATGGAAGAGGAGGAATATATTATAGATAAAAAGAATTGCGCAAAAAAAGTGGGATCAGCGCATCACCAGGCCGCCTCTGAATGGCCTGAGCTCAGGGATGCGCTGAGCCCCCCCAGAGACTACAAACGCACCTTGAGCCCCCCCATGGTAGCGCGCCCAGGCTATGCATATGCATAGGTAGAATTTAGTTAGTGTTAGGTCCCCTCCCATGGAGGAAAGACTTCTTCGACAGTGGGAGGGACGAGTACCTAACAAATTGCATGCAAGCTGTTAGTGGAAACTAACATCCTCCAAGTGGTAGACAGGTCATGTGTATGCTCATTGTGTATTTTATCCCATGAGTGGGGTTTGCACTTTTTTGCAGGTAAGCATTTATCTGTTTTTAAGTAGCGCTGTTCATTTCTTTGCTATGTTTTATAGATAAAAAGAACTCGCAGCTGTGATGATCCGCTCAGCTGGCTGCACAGGCAGACAGCTGTTTGTCCATTCCTCTAGTCTGTGGGCTGCAGGTCTCTGGAACAGAGACCTGTCTTTCCATTGCAAGTTTCTGTTCTGTTCTCTTGCTGGGGAATTTGCATACATTCGTTATGCAAATCCCCTACCTGCCTTCTTTGATGACTGGCACTATAAGAGCTTTATGTTTCCCAGAATGCTTCGCTGGTCATTTCCCTTCCATGCTCAGTTCCTGATGGACACTGCTGGAGTGTCAGCCATTGCTATCTAGTATAGTTAATTCCTGGGGGTTGCTTTAGGCTCCCCTTCTAGCCCAGTCAGGTTGTATTATCTGTATTGCCTGTTCTGTCTTGTCTTGCCTTGCCTGTTTGCCATTGTCCTGTCCCTATGGTGGTTGACAGGAAATGGTTCTGATCTATGTTCTTGGAGTATAGCTGGTGCAGCAGTTGCTACCAGCTATCTCTTCTGTTCTGTCTCCTGGGATCGCGCTAGCTACTTTGTGCGAGCGCTGGGGATCCTTCTGTTCTGTCTCCTGGGATCGCGCTAGCTACTTTGTGCGAGCGCTGGGGAACCTTCTGTTCTGTCTTGTCGGTCGCGATTGCGCTGTCACCAGCGGCGGTTGATAGCGAATCGTTCTGTCTTGCTGAGATCGCACTAGCCGCTAGCGTTAGCGGCTGTGGATCTTTCTGATCTGTGTTCCTGCTTGGATCACACTTGCTCTGGCGGAAGAGCGGTGGATCCTTCCTGCCTAGTTCTTGTTTTTCGTGTGTCTGTCTTGTCCGCTGCGCTTGCTACAGACTCGGTGAGGTAACCGTTAAGCAAGCGCTCGCGTCCCCTGTTTCATGTTTGTCTGTTTATGGTTAGTTAGGCGTGCTTGTCTCTATTGTGCTTATCACGTGGAGATCGCGCATAACCGCGTGCACTGTTGCGAATGAGTGCGGTGTTCGCGGTTAGCTAGCGTTGTTATTTTCCATATCTCCTTATTGTATTTGCTGTGCCTTTGCTACCCTCATATTCTATTCTGTTCTGCCTTGTGTCACGTCTCGCGATCGCACCTCTCGCGATCGCGTTCCTATTTCGTATCTGCTGTTGTGTGTGCGTGGTCGCGGAGTGGCGACTGGATTGGCGCACACACATACAACCTATCCCTTTTACTCAATCTCATTCGCAATCGCCTCTCTTGCGATTGCGTTCTGCGCTTCGTACAATTCCTGTCTGGCACTTGTGGAGGTACAGAGGATTGGTTCCTCTGCACTCCCCAGCGCCATCTGCCGACAGGAATTTCCCTCTACAGGTGCGTAGCACCTTTTGCTGGGTTCCTGCAAATTATACGCTTGTGGAGGATCTCCGCCGTGTCAGCGCACGCGTTGTGCGCTGATCACGGGGAAAGTTCCACAATCGTGACAGCAGCATTCAGCTGTTTGGCACTAGGGCCAGGGCTCCTAAAGTATGTCATAACTCCAAGCCATAACAGCAGAAAAAGTTTTGCAAGTTTTGAATGCAGGATTAGCATCTTTATCACTTAATACACTCAGACCAGTTGCTGTTGAAATTTGATTTTTATGGTGACAATACCGCTTTAAGGATCTGACAGTATGGATCCTCAATGATGCCCAAGCAAGACTGATCGGCTGCCACTGTACACACATAATAATTTGTGGCTGAAACGGTAGTTATCGACTGCTTCAGGTTATGGATGTGTGTACGTACCTTAAAGGAGTCATCAGGGGAAAAAGTCTAAAATAAGTGGTACTTACCAGGGGCTTCCTCCAGCTCCAAGCTCCTAGGACATCCCTCGCCGCAGCTTTGCCCGCAGCCGTTCGCCGCAGGTCCGTCCCAGTCCCCGGCGATGACATCAGAGTGACCTCCAGGTCGCTCTTTACTGCGCCTGCGCGAGAGGCGCTGTCAATCACTGCCACGTGGGACGGAGCGGACTGCGCAGACGGAGTAGTGACGGTGATTGACAGCGCCGCTCGCGCAGGCGCAGTACAGAGCGACCTAGAGGCCGCTCTGACGTCATCGCCGGGGACCGGGACGGACCTGCGGCGAACTGCTGCGGGCAGAGCTGCGGCGAGGGACGTCCTGGGAGCTTGGAGCTGGAGGAAGCCCCCGGTAAGTACCACTTATTTTAGACTTTTTCCCCTGATGACTCCTTTAACTCTTCCCTGCTATGTCAAATGGGTTTATTATTGTTGTCTGTGTCATTGTGACCGAGCTGTATCCACTTCCTGTAGGGACATAAGGGAAAATGTGACAGGGCCACGTATGGCAATAAAACCCCAAAACTCCTCTCCACGTTGTTCAAAACGGGAATGGTTTGGCTAGAATGTTGCATTGCAATGAACACATACCAAGCATTTCAACCTTATCAGTAACATCCAGCGATGTGTAATTAACACTGAACACACCTTCCTAGGACCTATGTTTCCTGCATCATCTTCAAAGTATAAATACATCAGGGAAACATCTGGACCAGCCAGTTGGAAGATACTGATATTTTCAGGAGCTTAAAATGGTAAGTGCATTTTTATGCTTATTTGTCTTAGTGTTTAAAGGAATACTATCGATGTATGCATTTATTTTTAAATGCTGTATGTTGTAGCACACATTAGGACAAGTACTAGGAGCAATTTGATTCCTCACACAGCTGTTCCTCTCAGCTGTAAAATCCTCCTTCAGTTTTGGCCGTCAGTGTTTGATACAAATGTATCTATATGCTGAGGGCTCCCAGAGGGCTAAGCCCATGTCTGCACAGGGGAGTTGCTATCAACTCCTCAGTTTATAGTTTAATTATCACCTTGCTGAAAGAATCTTGTTGATATGGTGGTAAGGGGTTAAAGATTCTAGCAATGTGTGTTTATTATCTTTGCTTCTCTTGACTGATAAAGATACTAATAATGCTAATTGTAAACAGTGGTCTGCCCCTCTCAGCAGCTTGTAAAGTGGATGCAGCCTGGAGTGAATCACCACAAGCAGGCAGCCAGACTGAGGGTAAACACAGACTATTGTTTATAGCTAGTTATATTCCAGCAATATTCCAGCTCATTTAGTTACCTGTTACCACCTCAGATCAGCCTATTTCTCCTCATGTCTCCTGCATGCTGTGAGTGACACAGTGAAATATATTTGTGAGCTGTGTGACAGAGTAACCAAGCAGCTCAGGGTGACCCAAACTACTATGAGCTGTGTGAGAAATGAATTTTTAAGCAGGGATAGCAAGAGAGAGACCTGGGTGAATAAATAAAGTGCCCCTAGCACTAGTGGTAATGTGTACACTAATATACAGTATTAAAAAAAAAAGTCGTTTCAATCGATAGTACTCCTTTAAGTAGTAGTAATGTCTTTCTGTCAGCTATGATGAAGTTATTTCTGTCAGAAAGAAGTATTTGTTAATGTATATTATGTACAGTGGGGTGCGAAAGTTTGGACAACCTTGTTAAACATCATGATTTTCCTGTATAAATTGTTGGTTGTTACGATAAAAAATGTCAGTTAAATATATCATATAGGAGACACACACGGTGATTTTTGAGAGGAGAAATGAAGTTTATTGGATTTACAGAACGTGTGCAATTATTGTTTAAACAAAATTAGGCAGGTGCATAAAAAAAGGTATGAAATCAATATTTAGCAGATCCTCCTTTTGCAGAAATTACAGCCTCTAAACGCTTCCTGTAGGTTCCAATGATAGTCTGGATTCTGGTTGAAGGTATTTTGGACCATTCCTCTTTACAAAACATCTCTAGTTCATTCAGATTTGATGGCTTCCGAGCATGGACAGCTCTCTTTAACTCACACCACAGATTTTCAATTATATTCAGGTCTGGGGACTGAGATGGCCATTCCAGAACGTTGTGCTTGTTCCTCTGTATGAATGCCTTAGTGGATTTTGAGCATTGTTTAGGGTCGGACTCGTTGTCTTGTTGAAACATCCAGCCCCGGCGCAGCTTCAGCTTTGTCACTGATTCCTGGACATTGGTCTCCAGAATCTGCTGATACTGAGTGGAATCCATGCGTCCCTCAACTTTGACAATATTCCCAGTCCCTGCACTGGCCACACAGCCCCACAGCATGATGGAACTACCACGATATTTTACTGTAGGTAGCAGGTGTTTTTCTTGGAATGCTGTGTCCTTTTTCCTCCATGCATAACGCCTTTGTTATGCCCAAATAACTAAATTTTAGTTTCATCAGTCCACAGCAGCTTATTCCACAATTAAGCTGGCTTGTCCAAATGTGCTTTAGCATACCTCAAGCGGCCCTGTTTGTGCTGTGGGCGGAGAAAATGCTTACTTTTTATCACTCTCACATACAGCATCTCCTTGTGTAAAGTGCGCCGAATGGTTGAACGACGCACAGTGACTCCATCTGCAGCAAGATGATGTTGTAGGTCATGGTGCTGGTCTGCGGGTTGACTCACCATTTGTTGCTTCTGTCTATCTGAGATTTTTCTTGATCTGCGACTTCAACTTCGAGCCTTAACTTGAACTGAGCCTGTGGTCTTCCATTTCCTCAATATGTTCCTAACTGTGGAAACAGACAGCTGAAATCTCTGAGACAGCTTTCTGTATCCTTCCCCTAAACCAATCTTTGTCTTCAGGTCATTCGAGAGTTGTTTTGAGACCCCCATGTTGCTACTCTTCAGAGAAAATTAAAAAATTAAATACTGTTTCTCATAATTGTATTCACTTCTGTACAGAGCCGGCCTTTGGGGGTGGCAAGTGGGGAAATCGCCTGAGGCCCCGCGCCTGAGGAGGCCCTGCACCCTCTGCAGTGCTGGGGAGAGCAGGCATAGTTGATAAAACTCACGTGTCTTCACCGATGCTCACAGCTACCATCTATTTCCTCTCCCAGCATCTGTGTATTGGTAACAGCACCCCTATGATGACGTGACCGATACCAATACACAGATGCTGGGAGAGGAAATAGATGGTAGCTGTGAGCATCGGTGAAGACAAAGTGAGTTTTAACAACTATGCCCGCTCTCCCCAGCACTGCAGCCACCTTGCTATCTAACCTGTACTGCGGAGCACCTACCTATCTAATCTATACTGCAGGGCACCTACCTATATAATCTATATTGCGGGGCACCTACCTATCTAATCTATACTGCAGGGCACCTACCTATATAATCTATATTGCGGGGCACCTACCTATCTAATCTATACTGCAGGCTGGCACCTATCTTACCTATACTGCAGACTGGCACCTATCTAATCTATACTGCAGGCTGGCACCTATCTAATCTATAATGCAGGGCATCTACCTATATAATCTATACTACAGGGCACCTACCTATATAATCTATACTGCGGGGCACCTACCTATCTAACCTATACTGCAGGCTGGCACCTATCTAATCTATACTGCAGGCTGGCACCTATCTAACCTATACTGCAGACACCTATCTAACCTATACTGCAGGCTGGCACCTATCTAATCTATACTGCAGGCACCTATCTTACCTATACTGCAGGCTGGCACCTATCTAATCTATACTGCAGGCTGGCACCTATCTAATCTATATTGCAGGGCATCTACCTATATAATCTATACTGCAGGGCACCTACCTATATAATCTATACTGCGGGGCACCTAAATATCTAACCTATACTGCAGACTGGCACCTATCTAATCTATACTGCAGGCTGGCACCTATCTAACCTATACTGCAGACACCTATCTAATCTATACTGCAGGCTGGCACCTATCTAATCTATACTGCAGGCTGGCACCTATCTAATCTATACTGCAGCCACCTATTTAACCTATACTGCAGGCTGGCACCTATCTAATCTATACTGCAGGCACCTGTCTAATCTATACTGCAGGCACCTATCTAATCTATACTGCAGCAACCTACCTATCTAATCTATACTGCAGCCATCTTCCTATCTAATCTATACTGCAGGCACCTTCCTATCTAATCTATACTGCAGCCACCTTCCTATCTAATCTATACTGCAGGCTGGCACCTATCTAATCTACACTGCAGGCTGGCACCTATCTAATCTATACTGCAGGCACCTATCTAATATATACTGCTGGGTACCTACCTAACTAATCTATATATTGCAGGCACCTATCTAATCTATACTGCAGGGTACCTACCTACCTATCTAATCTGTACTACAGGGCACCTACCTGTCTAATCTATACTGCAGGCACCTATCTAATCTATACTGCAGGGCACCTACCTATCTAATCTATACTGCAGGGCACCTACCTATCTAACCTATACTGGAGGCACCTACCTACAGTATCTAACCTATACAAAGTGTGTGCTTCCACAATGTGTGTATCCACAGCATATGTCTCTAGGCCCAGCATATGACACTCGCCCCAGGCCCCGCGTACTTTAAGGCCACCTCTGCTTCTGTATGTAGGTCAGGGATCACTGAGCTTACCAAGCCAATTTGAGTTCCAATAATTAGTTCTCAAGCTTTTGGAATCAATAAAATGACAACAGTGCCCAAATTTATGCACCTGCCTAATGTTATTTAAACAATTATTGCACACTTTCTGTAAATCCAATAAACTTCATTTCAATTCTCAAATATCACTGTGTGTGTCTCCTATATGATATATTTAACTGACATTTTTAATCGTAACAACCAACGAAAATCATAACGAGTAACAAGGTTGCCCAAACTTTCATATCCCACTGTATATTTTATTAATATGTTCATTTTACAGTTTTAAAGTGTGCCTTAAATGTTTCAAAATATGGCTCTGAACACTGACCTTTGTTGTGCTACTGATTTAGTAAATCTGGTGTGCAATCTCCAGTGTGTATATTCCCATTCATTGATCTCTGGGCTACTGGGGAGCGGCACGGGGGCATGCGCGGGAGTATGCAGAGGCACAGTAGCAGATGGCTTAAATGGTTGAGGAGAATAATGGGTACAAGGTATAAAACATTTTTTTTTGAGAAATTCGATTTTAAAAATGCAAAGGAAAAATGTTTTTTAAACGTGTCATTTTTGAGTGTAAAAAACATTGTTCCTTTGCATTTTTAAAGTCGGTTTTCTCTCTTAAACTACAAAGTCTTTTTGAAACATTTTACCCACTATTCTGCTAACATATGCAGCAATGTTGGTAAAAAAAAGCATGTATGGGAGCTTTGCTTTTAACTGCTAAATTCAACACAAAATTACTCAAATTACGAGAAATTACAAATGATTACACAAAATCAATTAAATTTACAAATCGTAATTATGTAAGGGCGTAGCTGCAAAAATGTACCCACAATTTTGCTTAATTGTTATTAGCTGATTACTATCATCACTATTTATGACATAGCTGCTGTTATACTTTAATCCCAGCTAAATACTTAGCCACTGCAAAACCCTTTCACTGTGTTCTCTCTCTGTAGAAGCCTATTTTTGCTGCCTTGTTTTGCGCTGGAGTCCTGGTGGCTGCAAGCAGGGCAGTTTGTTGGCATAAAGAAAGGCCAAAATTCGGAAAATCTCTAGGTGAGTAAGAAATACATTTCATACATAGAAAACGTAGATTTATTTTTCACAAATAGTCAACATTTTGACAACGATGCTATTAAAGTGAATGGGAACCGTAGAGAAAAAAAATGAGACAGATACTTGCCTAAGGGGAGGGAAGGCTCTGAGTCCTATAGAGCCTTCCCGCTCTACTCACGGATCTCTCATTCCAGTGCTGGCTCCCCCAGTAGCAGTATTCAGCCTAATTGGTCAAATACTGCATTCCGCTGCCAAAAGAGCCTCACGCTTATGCAGGTGCAGTATGGAGCCGCCTGTTTTCGGCAGCACTTGGGCTCCCAAAGATTTCTGAAGTGTCCCGCAGTGGGGGATTCAAATGCTGGAGCTGCTGCTGCAACAAGGGGAATGAGAGAGGAAATGCTAATTTAACCCGGGTAGGAGGCGCCCAGTCCAGGTGGTGTCTTTGCAATAATGGTGCTAATTTATAGTATATATCAATTTAATTCTAATTGCTTCAAAAAATAATAAGTAAATAAGTAAAATCGTCCTACCTTGATGGTGTATGGTAGGGTATAAAAACAAGTAGAGGTTCGAAGTTAAATGATCATTTTGTAGTGCACTCGACAACGCGTTTCACGGCCAGCAGCCGCTTCCTCAGGTCAATAAAAAGGACCTCTATTGCTATAGGCACTTTTTTTATTGACCTGAGGAAGCGACCCAAGTTGCCACTCTGGATCATTCTGCAATGTATCGGGGCAGCTGTACACACACTATATTCTAACCAGAGATGGCTCCATCTGTATGAGGCTTAATACTTATGACATTCCTCTTCTTATCATCATTTATTTGTAGAGTGACAATATATTGCCCAGTATTGTATGTTGTCACAATTTAAGCATAGAGATGGGCCGAACGGTTCACCAGCGAACGGTTCCAGGCGAACTTTGGCGGTTCGCGTTCGCAGAGAACCGGGAACTTTTTTTCAAAGTTCGGTTCGCCCATAGACTTTAATGGCCGCCGACTTTAACGGTTAATAGCAAAGTCCCCTTACATGGTAGAAACACCAAAATTGTTGGGAATGTTAAGTGGAATAGTGGGAACAAGAGGAAATTTTTTTTTTCAAAAAGACCTTATACTTTTTGAGAAAATCAATTTTAAAGTTTCAAAGTAAAATGAGCCGATTCATAAAAAAAGAACCGATTCATTAAAAAGAACTGGATGATTCAAGAACCGTTAGTATAGCAGAGAATGCGTCCTGAGCAGGACGTGAAGCTGCCGGCTCGCTGCTGTCTCTCCCCACCTGCCTGCACCTGTCACCCTCACCTAGCCTGGCACCCAGTGCACCCATGGGTGCCAGGCTAGGTGAAAGTGACAGGTGAGGAGGTGGGGAGAGACAGCAGGAGCCGGCAGCTATGCGTCCAAAAGGAGGCATTCTCTGCTATGTGGGAGGCGTCGGAGATCTTCAATCAACTTAATTGAAGACCGCAACGTAAGAGGATAAAGTTCGTTGGATCGTTTACCATGGATATTGGCGTGGGAAAACTTTTTTAAAGGTACAGGTAAATATTTATGGTTAATTTAGAATAATAAAATACTTTTCTCGTGGTTGTGTTTTTATTTCATTTAATCCTTTGTGGAAATGGGTAAAGGGTACTTCGTACCCCTATACTCATTTCTCCTGGGAGGGGGGTGGGCATCTGGAGTCCCCTTCTTAAAGGGGACTCCCAGATGCCACCATGAACCCCCCCCCCCCCAGGGAGTCGTCGCCCCCACCTCCTCCTGGGGCACCGGAGGTGGGGAAGAGCCCCTTGTCCATGGATTGGACAAGGGCTCCGGGGGGGAGAGGAGGGGAAGGCTTGGCCGCCCCTCCCCCCCCCCGGAGCCCCCCCATACCATGGACCATGCGGGCTGGTATAGCTCAGGGTGCGAAGCCCCAGTCGGCCGGGGCTCCGCATTCTGGCTATCCCAGCCTGCATGGGGGACCAGAGGTTACAGAGGCTCGGGAGGGGGGACCCCACGTCTTTTTTTTTTCATTTATTTCCCACACTGAGCACATAAAAATAATAAAATATATATATATATATATATTTTATTTTTTTTTGAAAGGACTTATGAGGCCACAAGTATGAAGAAAGTTAAATACCATTTCATAATCCAAATCCATGGATCCATCCAGATCCATCTGCGCCCCCCCCCGTTCATTCCACCATGGCACCCGCAGTAATACCGGGCCAGGTCGGGTCCCGACCCCTCCAAACGGGTCGGGTTCTCATTCCCCCCTCAATATGGCCGCCACAGATTGCCGCGGCTGCGCAGTCTGCATAGATGCGATTGCGGCTGAGCAGCTCTAGGTCCTCCTCCCGATGCATCCGATATATGCACGCATATTGATGATGCGGCAGGAGGAGGCCCTAGAGCTGCGCAGGTGCAATCGCGTCTGTGCGGGCTGTGCAGCCGCGGCAATCTGTGGCGGCCATATTGAGTGGGGAATGAGAACCCGACCTGTTCGGAGGGGTCGGGAGTCGGGACCCGACCGGGGCCGGTATTACTGCGGGTGCCATGGGGGAATGAACGGGAGGGCATGGATGGCGTCCTCCATGGATCTGGATTATGAAAAGGTATTTAACTTTTTTCACATTTGTGGCCTCGGAAGTCCTTTAAATATTGTTTCCTGCTATCTTTTTAACATATCCTGAAAATTTGGTGTTGCTAGGATGTAAGGGGCCTTTGATATTAACTGCTAAAGTCGGCGGGTGATGATAACCAACCAGAATTATAGGGGTGCAAAAGTGCTGAATACTGCCATAGGCTTCCATTAGGTTCCCTATTTCACTTTCAAAAATCTCAAATCTTTTCAAAGGGCATTTGCTCAGCAGTGGCAAATTTTCTAGCATTGTAGGAACTGTTAGGGGGATCATAACTGGTGAGTTTCGGGCCCCTAGGCCGAAGAGGTCATATCCTAGGGTCACAAAAACCTGTTTATTTGGGCAATTTCAATGGTAGTGATTCTGACATACATAAATCGCAGCCATGGCCGTTAGCAACGTCTGAATTTCACTAAATGTCTCATGCAGGTAGAAGACATATTGTTAGACTTGGATTCCAAAGATGGGGTCCCTACATCTCTGCAAACCAGAGTTACAGGGGTGCAAAAGTAGTAAAATCCCCCATAGGCTTTCATTGGCTCCCTATTTCACTTTCCAAAATCTCACATCTTTTCAAAGGGCAATTGCTCAGCAGGGGCAAATTTTCTAGCATTGTAGGAACTGTTAGGGGGATCATAACTGGTGAGTTTCGGGCCCCTTGGCCGAAGAGGTCATATCCTAGGGTCACAAAAACTTGTTTATTTGGGCAATTTCGATGGTAGTGATTCTGAATTACATAAATCGCAGCCATGGCTGTTAGCAACGTCTGAATTTCACAAAATGTCTCATGCAGGTAGAAGACATATTGTTAGACTTGGATTTCAAAGATGGGGTCCCTACATCTCTGCAAACCAGAGTTACAGGTGTGCAAAAGTAGTAAAATCCCCCATAGGGTTTCATTGGCTCCCTATTTCACTTTTTCAAAATCTCACATCTTTTCAAAGGGCAATTGCTCAGCAGGGGCAAATTTTCTAGCATTGTAGGAACTGTTATGACCAGTTATGATCCCCCTAACAGTTCCTACAATGCTAGAAAATTTGCCCCTGCTGAGCAATTGCCCTTTGAAAAGATGTGAGATTTTGGAAAGTGAAATAGGGAGCCAATGAAACCCTATGGGGGATTTTACTATTTTTGCACCCCTGTAACTCTGGTTTGCAGATATGTAGGGACCCCATCTTTGAAATCCAAGTCTAAGGTCATGCCACAACATCTCAATAGGATTCAGGTCAGGACTTTGACTAGGCCACTCCAAAGTCTTCATTTTGTTTTTCTTCAGCCATTCAGAGGTGGATTTGCTGGTGTGTTTTGGGTCATTGTCCTGCTGCAGCAACCAAGATCGCTTCAGCTTGAGTTGACAAACAGATGGCCAGACATTCTCCTTCAAGATTTTTTGGTAGACAGTAGAATTCATGGTTCCATCTATCACAGCAAGCCTTCCAGGTCCTGAAGCAGCAAAACAACCCCAGATCATCACACTACCACCACCATATTTTACTGTTGGTATGATGTTCTTTTGCTGAAATGCTGTGTTACTTCTACACCAGATGTAATGGGACACGCACCTTCCAAAAAGTTCAACTTTTGTCTCGTCGGTCCACAAGGTATTTTCCCAAAAGTCTTGGCAATTATTGAGATGTTTTTTAGCAAAATTGAGACGAGCCTTAATGTTCTTTTTGCTTAAAAGTGGTTTGCGCCTTGGATATCTGCCATGCAGGCTGTTTTTGCCCAGTCTCTTTCTTATGGTGGAGTCGTGAACACTGACCTTGATTGAGGCAAGTGAGGCCTGCAGTTCTTTAGATGTTGTCCTGGGGTCTTTTGTGGCCTCTCGGATGAGTTTTCTCTGCGCTCTTGGGGTAATTTTGGTCGGCCGGCCACTCCTGGGAAGGTTCATCACTGTTCCATGTTTTTGCCATTTGTGGATAATGGCTCTCACTGTGGTTCGCTGGAGTCCCAAAGCTTTAGAAATGGCTTTATAACCTTTACCAGACTGATAGATCTCAATTACTTTTGTTCTCATTTGTTCCTGAATTTCTTTGGATCTTGGCATGTTGTCTAGCTTTTGAGGTGCTTTTGGTCTACTTCTCTGTGTCAGATAGCTCCTATTTAAGTGATTTCTTGATTGAAACAGGTGTGACAGTAATCAGGCCTGGGGGTGACTACAGAAATTGAACTCAGGTGTGATAAACCAGTTAAGTTATTTTTTAACAAGGGGGACAATCACTTTTTCACACAGGGCCATGTAGATTTTGAGTTTTTTTTCTCACTAAATAATAAAAACCATCATTTAAAACTGCATTTTGTGTTCAATTATGTTATCTTTGACTAATAGTTAACGGTTTTTGATGAGCAGAAACATTTAAGTGTGACAAACAAGCAAAAGAATAAGAAATCAGGAAGGGGGCAAATAGTTTTTCACACTACTGTGTATATATATATATATATATATATATATATATATATATATATATATATATATATTTATGTGCTGAGTGTGGGAAATAAATGAAAAAAAAAATGATGTGGGGTCCCCCCTCCCAAACCTCTGTAACCCCTTGTCCCCCATGCAGGCTGGGATAGCCAGAATGCGGAGCCCCGGCCGACTGGGTCTTCGCACCCTGAGCTATACCAGCTTACATGGTCCATGGTATGGGGGGCTCCAGGGGGGGAGGGGCAGCCAAGCCTTCCCCTTCCCCCCCCCCCCCCCCGGAGCCCTTGTCCAATCCATGGACAAGGGGCTCTTCCCCACCTCCGGTGCCCCAGGAGGAGGTGGGGGCGACGACTCCCTGGGGGGGGGGGGTTCATGGTGGCATCTGGGAGTCCCCTTTAAGAAGGGGACCCCAGATGCCCACCCCCTCCCAGGAGAAATGAGTATAGAGGTACAAAGTACCCCTTACCCATTTCCACAAAGGGTTAAATGAAATAAAAACACAACCACGAAAAAAGTCCTTTAATTTTCTTAATTAACCAGAAATACTTACCTGTACCTTTAAAAAAAATTCCCATGGCAATATCCTCGGTAAATGATCCAACGAACTGTATCCTCTTATGTTGCGATCTTCTTTTAAGTTGATTGAAGATCTCCGAAGCCCCCCACCCACATAGCAGAGAATGCGTCCAAAAGTCCTTTTGGACGCATAGCTGCTAGCTCCCGCTGTCTCTCCCCACCTCCAGACAGCAGCGGGAGCCAGCAGCTTCACGTCCTTCCGAGGACGCATTCTCTGCTATGCTAACGGCTCCTGAATGAGCCGGATCTTTTTAATGAATCGGTTCTTTTTTTATGAATCGACTCTTTTTTTTTTACTTTAAAATCGATTTTCTCAAAAACTATAATGTCTTTTTGAAAAAAAAATTTTTCCTCTTGTTCCCACTGTTCTTCTTAACATTCCCAGTAATTTTGGTGTTGCTAGCTTTTAAAGGGGCTTTGCAATTAACCATTGCGGCGGGGGTATATTTTCCCAGGGTCAGAAGGAGAATTTACATTGAAACTTTAAAATTTTCTCAAAAACTATAAGGTCTTTTTGAAAAAAAATGTTTCCTCTTATTCCCACTGTTCTCCTTAACATTTTCTAGAAGTTTGGTGTTTCTAGCTTTTAAAGCGGCTTTGCTATTAACTGCTAAAGTCGGCGGGCGCTTAATTTTTCCACGGTCAGAAGGAGTTACTTTAAAATTGATTTTCTCAAAAACTATAAGGTATTTTTGAAAAAAAATGTCCCCTCTTGTAGTCACTGAAAGATCTCAGGTGTTAGACACCTTGAAACATCTTTTCCATCACTTTTCTGGCCAGCAGAAATGTTTCTAGTTTTCAAAGTTCGCCTTCCCATTGAAGTCTATTGCGGTTCGCGGAAGTTCCTGCGAACCGAACCTTCCGCGGCAGTTCGCGAACAGCGTTCGCGAACCTTAAATCGGAGGTTCGGCCCATCACTATTTAAGCATTTACACACAATCAATATTTTAATATTTCCTTTCAGGATGTCACCATGGAGGACTATTACAAAGACCTGGCAGCCAATGGAGGACAATAAACTGTGACATGTGTGAATGTTCCATGTCTGGAAGAATGGAATGCTGCAGGTTTGTCGGTTTAACGGTTTTACTGTGTTTCTTTTTTAATATATGTGTTTATATGTAACCCTTTCCCTGCCAACCAATTTGTCCTAAGCGCGAACATCTACTGCCAAACAGTTTTTAGACATTTTGCACTCATTAGGTTTACTTAGGATTTTTGATAAGTAAAACCTACCTAAAATATGACATATGATATATTATGTTTTCCGTAATGAATTGGGCTTGAACACTGAAACAATATTTTGCACTTTTTCTGGAGATATAACAAAATTTTTCAGTGAAATATGGGAAAAAAAAAAACAACTAAAAAATAAAATATTTGTGTAATGATCGGTGTAACACAGAGAGGATCTGATTATTGGCGATCTGCAGTATCACCAAAAATACAGATATATACCTGATTATTGATGATCTGCAGTATCACCGATAATCAGATATATTACTAACCTCTGGACACCTGAGAGATATGAGTGTTTGGTGCAACAGTAATACTTTGAGAATAATATCAGGAGGACAGGTACAAAGGCAGTAAGGAATACTGCTAGAGAAAGAGTACCTTTCAGCAGCCTGAGAATCTCCCGCAGGGAGGAGTCAGACTGGGAGAGGAAGGACCAGAGCGTGAGTGACACCAATAGGAGGATGTCCTCCAATAGGATGACTGATCTGTGAACTATCTCTTAACTGGTGAGATAGCTCTCAAGGTTGGACAAGCCAGGTCGGCAACACACGGACATACAAAGTACAAAGACAGGAGGCTGATTTGGTAATCCTAAGGCAAGCAGGGTTTGGCAACAGAGTATCAGATATAGCCAAGTACCAAATCAGTAAAGAGAAGAGTGGTCAGGAAAGCAGAAAGTCATAACAGATAATAAACAATGCCTAGTCTTGGGTGTGAGCTCTGTGATTATCCACACTCTGGAACTAGTCTGAAGTATAACAGATTGGCAACACAAGTCCCTAATCTTGGGTGCGAGGTCCTTGATCATCAACACCCTGGAACTATTCTGAAGTATAACAGAATGGCAACACAAGTCCCTAATCTTGGGTGTGAGGTCCTTGATTATCAACACCCTGGAACTAGTCTGAAGTATAACAGAATGATAATACAAGTCCCTAATCTTGGGTGTGAGGTCCTTGATCATCAACACCCTGGAACTAGTCTGAAGTATAACAGATTGGTAACACAGATTCTGACAATAAGGTCTGAGTGCTTCCACGTAGTGATCGCAACGGCAGACAACCAGCAACTGACCAGCACCCAGTATATATAGCCCAGCGCTCTCCAGCGCCTCCCCTAAGTGCTGGACAAATGGGAACTAGTACAATCGTCAGCTGACCGGCTTGGTCAGCTGACTCCCTTCTGGCTGTCATAAAAGTTCTGCCTCTCAGCGCGCGCGCGTCCTTCTGAACCTGTGTGGACTATCAGTCCCAGGCTCCCAGCCACACCAGACATGTCTTGCGTACCACCCGCCGCGCTGGACGCGGAGCCAGCCGCACCACTATCAAGGCATGCGGCGGTTTCTCCGCGTTCAGCCATACTGGCAGATGTAGGCCCACGCGTGCAAACCGCTGCGTTGGATGCGGAATCAGCCGCCTTGTTCTGAGCACACGCGGCGGCTTTTCCGCGTTTTCTCACAGTACCCGCCCCCCCCTCCCCTGAGGAGTGGACTCCGGACAGCTCCTACCCGGTTTCTCAGGATGTAGAGCGTGGAACTCCAATGTGTCAATGGGGAGAACCTAGGCAACCTTCCTGTTACCACCTGAAATGGAGAGAATCCAGAAGAAGAGCTTTTCAAATTATTGTGTGCAAATTCTGCAAACGGCAAGAACTTGACCCAATCAGTCTGTGCATCTGCAACATAACACCTTAAAAACTGTTCCAGAGATTGATTAATTCTCTCGGTCTGACCATTGGTCTGTGGGTGGTAGCCCGACGAAAATGAAAGTTCCATGCCCAGCTGATGACAGAATGCCCTCCAAAATTTAGAAACAAATTGAACTCCCCGATCTGACACTATATTTTCCGGAATACCGTGTAGCCGGAAGATATGCAGGATGAAAAGATCGGCCAACTCCTGGGCCGAGGGGAGTCCTTTCAGGGGCACGAAATGGGCCATTTTACTGAATCTGTCGACTACCACCCAAATGACCGACATGCCCTCAGACTTCGGTAGTTTGCCCACAAAATCCATGGACAAATGGGTCCATGGTTCACTCGGGGTGGGTAAAGGCTGCAATGTTCCCACAGGTGCCTGACGGGAGGGTTTACTTCTTGCACATACTGGACATTCTCTCACATACTTCTTACAGTCAGTTGCCAATGAAGGCCACCATGCACACCTAGCAACAAGGTCCTGTGTTGTGGTGGCACCAGGATGTCCAGCATTTTTGTGGGAGTGGAACATCTGCAATATCTGGAGGCGGAATGGCAACGGTACAAACACGACCCCTTCAGGCTTTCCTTCAGGGACATCCTGCTGGAAGGGACTTAAAGTTTCAGTCCAGTTCCTCCAGGTCTTTGTGGCTGCCAACACCACTTTCTGTGGGAGAATAGTCTCTGGGTCTGAGGGCTGTGCTGTCTCTGGCTCGAAACATCTGGATAAAGCGTCTGCTTTAATGTTCTTACTACCCGGGGTATACGTAATTATAAATCTGAATCTCGAGAAAAACAGTGACCACCGAGCCTGTCGGGGACTCAATCTCTTAGCCCCCTCGATGTATTCCAAATTTTTGTGATCAGTGTAAACTGTAATCGTATGTTCTGCTCCCTCTAGCCAATGACGCCATTTTTCAAAGGCCAATTTAATGGCTAGGAGCTCCCTGTTGCCTATATCGTAGTTTTTCTCTGCGGGTGAAAATCTACGAGAGAAATAGGCACACGGGTGTAACCTTCCCTGCAACCCAGAACGCTGAGACAGCACAGCCCCTACCCCAACCTCTGACTCATCTACCTCCACAATAAAGGGATAGGAGATGTCAACGTGTCTTAAAATGGGTGCAGTACAAAACAGTTCCTTCAGGGTGGAGAAAGCAGCAAGAGCTTCGGAGGACCAGTGGTTAGTATCTGCCCCTTTCTTTGTGAGACTGGTGAGGGGTGCGATGACTGTGGAGTACCCCTTTATGAACCTTCTATAGTAGTTAGCGAACCCCAAGAATCTCTGGAGAGCCTTCAGACCCACGGGCTGAGGCCACTCCAGAACAGCATAGACCTTGGCAGGATCCATAGAAAGGCACGAGGTAGAAATAATGTACCCCAGAAAGGTGACAGATGTTACCTCAAAAATGCATTTCTCCAATTTGGCATATAACATGTTTTGTCTTAGCTTGCGCAACACAAACCTAACATGATCCCTATGCTCTGAGAGGTTGGCTGAGAAGATTAGTATATCATCCAAATATACCAGGACAAATTTGCCTAAAACCTCTCTGAACACCTCATTGATGAGCTCCTGAAAGACGGCCGGGGCGTTACACAACCCGAAGGGCATCACCAGGTACTCGTAATGCCCATCGGGTGTGTTAAAGGCCGTCTTCCATTCATTGCCCTCTCTGATCCGTACCAGGTTGTATGCACCCCGCAAATCCAACTTTGAGAAGATCTTAGCATTGGTGACCTGAGTAATTAAATCGTCTATCAAAGGCAATGGATAGCGATTTTATTCAGGCCCCGATAATCAATGCACGGCCGAAGGCCTCCGTCTTTTTTCTTTACAAAAAAGAAACCTGCACCAGCAGGGGACCGGGAAGGGCGAATGAACCCTTTAGCTAAGTTTTTACGGATGTATTCCTGCATGGCCAACTTTTCGGGCCCAGATAAATTGTAGAGATGACCTCTAGGGGGCATACAACCAGACCGGAGATCAATAGGACAATCAAAAGGGCGGTGTGGAGGAAGTTTATCGGCCGATTTAGGATAAAACATGTCTGCAAACTCAGAATACTGATCTGGCAATCCTTCCACATGAATCTTGGTCTCACCCAAGGTTACCTTCGCTAAACAATGATGAAAACACTGAGAAGACCAGCTCGTTAGCTGACCAGTGGCCCAGTTAATCTGAGGTGAGTGAAGTTGTAACCAAGGCATGCCAAGAATGATCATGGAGGTTGTCATACGTAACCCAAAAAAAAAACAAATTTTCCCTATGCAACACCCCGATAGTGACCCCCACTTCTGGAGTCTGTGACAGAGGACTGTTACCCTGCAGAGGGGAATCATCTACTGCAGTAACCTGTATCTGTGGTTTTACCGGGGTGACCGGAATACCCAATTTTTTTGCAAATTCAAAATCCATAAAATTAGCCGCTGAGCCCGAGTCAATGAAGGCTTCAGTGACTTCAGACCTATCTTCCCACGAAATAGTACAGGGAAGAAACAAACGTTTATCCTCTAGGGGTAAAAATTGCATGCCTAGGGTATTACCCCCGACTACACCTAGGCAGTAGCGTTTCCCGACTTCTTAGGGCAATTCTGTACTCTATGACCCCCCTCTGCACAATAAAGACAGAGACGCTCTGATATTCTGCAGTTCCACTCCACTTTAGACAACTTTGACCGACCAATCTGCATCGGCTCCGGTGGAGGTGAAGCGGGTGGACGTGGAGTCACTGGGGGTGCAGCGTGGGACACCATTCTCACATGGTTTTTACCCCGGGTCTGTCTCTGATAGCGCAGCCGGCGATCTATCCTGATGGCCGATGAAATGGCCTCATCGATGGACTTAGGTTCCGGCTGACTTAACATAAGATCGGAGACCTCGTCTGACAACCCTGATAAAAAACAATCTAAAAGGGCAAATGTGTCCCACCTGGCCGATAATGATCATCTCCTAAATTCAGTTGCATAATCTTCAATCGGACTCTTGCCTTGACGTAAAAGTTTGAGCTTCCGCTCAGAAGTCGAGGCAATGTCTGGATCGTCGTAAATTATAGCCATAGCTTTACAAAATTGCTCTACAGAGGTTAGGGCCTGGTGACTGGTGGGAAGGCTATACGCCCAGGTCTGAGAATCGCCAGATAACAAGGTTTTAATAAAGGTAACCCTTTGGGCCACAGTTCCTGAAGAATTAGGTCTTAACTCAAAGTATGATAACACTCTACTTCTAAAATTTCGGTGACCAGAAAATTTTTCAGGTACAGGCATATGTATGTCTGTGCTAAGAGGAGATCGCACATCCTTCACAGCGGGAGGGTTTGTATAGATCCAGACAAAGCGTCCATTACCGGCTGGTGGCTGCCCAGCACTATATTGATGTTTTCCACAGAAGTAGTAAGTGTGCCCAGACGGCTGGTGAGTGCGTCCATTTGCATTTTTTGGTCTGCCGTTCTGTAACGATCGGTGTAATACAGAGAGGATCTGATTATTGGCGATCTGCAGTATCACCAAAAATACAGATATATACCTTATTATTGATGATCTGCAGTATCACCGATAATCAGATATATTACTAACCTCTGGACACCTGAGAGATATGAGTGTTTGGTGCAACAGTAATACTTTGATAATAATATCAGGAGGACAGGTACAAAGGCAGTAAGGAATACTGCTAGAGTAAGAGTACTATTCAGCAGCCTGAGAATCTCCCACAGGGAGGAGTCAGACTGGGAGAGGAAGGACCAGAGCGTGAGTGACACCAATAGGAGGATGTCACTGACTGATCTGTGAACTATCTCTTAAAGGGGAACTTCAGCCTAAACAAACATACTGTCATCAAGTTACGATAGTTATGTTAATTAGAATAGATAGGTAATATAATCTCTTACCCACCCTGTTTTAAAAGAACAGGCAAATGTTTGTGATTCATGGGGGCTGCCATCTTTGTCATGGGGAAGCCATCTTTTTGGTTGAAAAGAGGTGACAAGGAGCAGGAGACACAGTTCCAACTGTCCTGTGTCCTGATTACCCCTCCCAGCTGAACACGCTAGGCTTCAAATGTCAAATTCCAAATGTAAAAGAAAACAAAATTGCACCAAAACAGCAGAACGAGAACAACAAAATCAGAAATCCCATCATGCTTTGCACAGCATCAGGGGAAAAAGCCCGGGCAGTTTTCTTCTGTGCAGCTAAAAATGAGGCTTATATAAGAGAAACAAGGTTCTCATGCTGTGAAACTGTTAAAGAAACACCAGGCCTTTTCAGTGCTGCTGAGTCGATTTTTAGTCTGGAGGTTCACTTTAACTGGGGAGATAGCTCTCAAGGTCGGACAAGCCAGGTCGGCAACACACGGACATACAAAGTACAAAGACAGGAGGCAACAGAGTATCAGATATAGCGAAGTACCAAATCAGTGAAGAGAAGAGTGGTCAGGAAAGCAGAAAGTCATAACAGATAATAAACAATGCCTAGTCTTGTGTGTGAGCTCCGTGATCATCCACACCCTGGAACTAGTCTAAAGTATAACAGATTGGTAACACAAGTCCCTAATCTTGGGTGTGAGGTAGTGTTGGGCGAACAGTGTTCGCCACTGTTCGGGTTCTGCAGAACATCACCCAGTTCGGGTGATGTTCGAGTTCGGCCGAACACCTGATGGTGTTCGGCCAAACCGTTCGGCCACATGGCCGAACTAAGAGCACATGGCCGAACGTTCCCCGAACGTTCGGCTAGCGCTGTGATTGGCCGAACTGTCACGTGGTTCGGGTAAATAAATACCCGAACCACGTCATATCTCCGCCATTTGTCTGTGGGTTTAGCTTTGAGTAGGCAGGCAGGGTAGTTCGCGCTCCAGCCACGCTAGCCAGGGTCCCCCCAGTCATTGTGTCGCTACTGGGAATAGTAGTACACCGCTCGCTCAGCCACACTATATAGCATTGTGTTTACTGCCACTCTGTGTACCTCGCTCAGCCACACTATATAGCATTCTGTTTACTGCCACTCTGTGTCTGCTGGGAATAGTAGTACACCGCTCGCTCAGCCACACTATATAGCATTCTGTTTACTGCCACTCTGTGTGTGTACCTCGCTCAGCCACACTATATAGCATTCTGTTTACTGCCACTCTGTGTCTGCTGGGAATAGTAGTACACCGCTCGCTCAGCCACACTATATAGCATTCTGTTTACTGCCACTCTGTGTACCTCGCTCAGCCACATTATATAGCATTCTGTTTACTGCCACTCTGTGTCTGCTGGGAATAGTAGTACACCGCTCGCTCAGCCACACTATATAGCATTCTGTTTACTGCCACTCTGTGTACCTCGCTCAGCCACACTATATAGCATTCTGTTGCCGGTCCCTGTTTATGGAACCTCTCATCTTTATTACATTTATGACTGCATGGCGGTAAAAATCATGCTATCCGCACGCTTCTTGTCCTCATGCAAGGCCTGGGTTGTTGTGTCTCAAAGCGTGGCCTTCTCCTCCTGCGCCTCCTCCTGTTCCATCATGTGTGCTGCTGCTGCTGCTGCTGCTGGGTTAGCGTTGCCGGTCCCTGTTTATGGAACCTCTCATCTTTATTACATTTATGACTGCATGGCGGTAAAAAGCATGCTATCCGCACGCTTCTTGTCCTCATGCAAGGCCGGGGTTGTTGTGTCTCAAAGCGTGGCCTTCTCCTCCTGCGCCTCCTCCTGTTCCATCACGTCTGCTGCTGCTGGGTTAGCGTTGCCGGTCCCTGTTTATGGAACCTCTCATCTTTATTACATTTATGACTGCATGGCGGTAAAAAGCATGCTATCCGCACGCTTCTTGTCCTCATGCAAGGCCTGGGTTGTTGTGTCTCAAAGTGTGGCCTTCTCCTCCTGCGCCTCCTCCTGTTCCATCACGTCTGCTGCTGCTGGGTTAGCGTTGCCGTTCCCTGTTTATGGAACCTCTCATCTTTATTACATTTATGACTGCATGGCGGTAAAAAGCATGCTATCCGCACGCTTCTTGTCCTCCTGCAAGGCCTGGGTTGTTGTGTCTCAAAGCGTGGCCTTCTCCTCCTGCGCCTCCTCCTGTTCCATCACGTCTGCTGCTGCTGGGTTAGCGTTGCCGGTCCCTGTTTATGGAACCTCTCATCTTTATTACATTTATGACTACATGGCGGTAAAAAGCATGCTATCCGCACGCTTCTTGTCCTCATGCAAGGCCTGGGTTGTTGTGTCTCAAAGCGTGGCCTTCTCCTCCTGCGCCTCCTCCTGTTACATCACGTGTGCTACTGCTGGGTTAGCGTTTCCGGTCCCTGTTTATGGAACCTCTTATCTTTATTACATTTATGACTGCATGGCGGTACAAAGCATGCTATCCGCACGCTTCTTGTCCTCATGCAAGGCCTGGGTTGTTGTGTCTCAAAAAGCGTGGCCTTCTCCTCCTGCGCCTCCTCCTGTTCCATCACGTGTGCTGCTGCTGGTGCTGGGTTAGTGTTACCGGTCCCTTTTCCTGGAATCTCTTCTCTGTATTACATTTATGACTGCATGGCGACAAAAAGCATGTTACCTGTGCAAAGAAACATGACATTTTCCACATTTAAAAGACAGTTTTTCCTTTGAAACTGTACAATCAATTTTCTCAAAAACTATAAGCTCTTTTTCAAATATTTTTTTTCCTCTTGTACCCACTCCCAAGGTGCACATACCCTGCAAACTTGGGGTATGTAGCATGTAAGGAAGCTTGACAAAGCACGAAAGTTCGGTTCCCCATTGACTTCCATTATGTTCGGAGTTCGGCGCGAACACCCGAACATCGCGGCGATGTTCGGCGAACGTTCTCGAACCCGAACATCTAGGTGTTCGCCCAACACTAGTGTGAGGTCCTTGATCATCAACACCCTGGAACTAGTCTGAGGTATAACAGAATGGTAACACAAGTCCCTAATCTTGGGTGTGAGGTCCTTGATCATCAACACCCTGGAACTAGTCTGAAGTATAACAGATTGGTAACACAGATTCTGACAATAAGGTCTGAGTGCTTCCACGTAGTGATCGCAACGGCAGACAACCAGCAACTGACCAGCACCCAGTATATATAGCCCAGCGCTCTCCAGCGTCTTCCCTAAGTGCTGGACCAATGGGAACTAGTACAATCGTCAGCTGACCGGCTTGGTCAGCTGACTCCCTTCTGGCTGTCATAAAAGTTCTGCCTCTCAGCGCGCGCGAGCGTCCTTCTGAACCTGTGTGGACAATCAGTCCCAGTCACACCAGACATGTCTTGCGTACCACCCGCCGCACTGGACGCGGAGCCAGCCGCACCGCTATCAAGGCATGCGGCGGTTTCTCCGTGTTCAGCCATACTGGCAGATGTAGGCCCACGCGTGCAAACCGCTGCGTTGGATGCGGAATCAGCCGCCTTGTTCTGGGCACACGCGGCGGCTTTTTTTTCGCGTTTTCTCACAATTTGTCTCTCTTTTTTTTTCAAAGAAGAAGTACATTTACTGACAAAAATGTTTGTAAAGGCCTGTAAAACCCCTGATTCTAAAATTCAACCATACCAGATATGTATTGCTACCCCATCCTGTCTTGAAAAAGTTGTGCAAGTACAGGTAGCCAGATATAGGTAGCCTGGAATTGATGCCCCAGTCCATGTAGCCAGGTATAGGTGCAGCCAGTATAGGCAGCCAGATATAGGTGCCGCCAATATAGGTAGCCAGGTATAGATGCAGCCAGTATAGGTAGCCAGGTGTAGGTGCAGCCTGTATAGGTAGCAGATATAGGTGCCACAGTAAAGGTAGCTGGAATAGGTACCCCAGTATAGGTAGTAGGTATAAGTGGCCCCAGTATAGGTAGCAGGTATAGTTGCTCCAGCATAGGTAGTAGGTATAGAAGCCCCAGTATAGGTAGCAGGTATAGCTGCCACTGCAGGAGAGGAGCCAACATCATCCACTCTCCCTCCACATGGGCCCCTTCTCCTGTGGCCCCAGCAGTTGGGTGTGTAATTACTCACCCAATCGTTCGCTCCATGCTGCGTGTCCCCTGCCGGCACCAGGCACCTCTCCGGCCACCCAATCCTGTATGAGGCATTTGTAATCATGTGTCATACAGGAAACAGGAGGAAGAGAGAAGGCGGCTGCCGGAGGGGGACACGCAGCATGGAGTGAAAGATCGGGTGAGTAATTACACATGTGTTATTGAATTAAATGCAAAGCTTGAACCATCCTCAGCATAAGGTCGGGTCATATTTTGGGATCCTGTTACATAAGCATAGTTAGTATTGGGGAATAGGGAGGCCTGGGCAGATTTGGATCAGAACTTGGTGTTAGGATTTCAGTCAGTTGTTAGATCCAGGTCTTGCTTTTAACCCTCCTGGCGGTTCATTTTTTTTCTGCCAATTAGGCAGAAATCCATTTTTTTTTTTACATTTTTTTTGTTTCATGTAAAGCTACCAGAGTGGTACATGAAACACCACTAGAGGGCACATGTGTCCCTCTAGTGCGATCGTCGCTGGCATCAATAGCAAACAGGGGAACGCGTATATAACGCGTTCCCCTGTTTGGCTTTTCCTGTCGCCATGGTGACGATCGGAATGACGTCATGGACGCCAGCCGACGTCCTGACGTCAGACGACTCCGATCCAGCCCATAGCGCTGCCTGGAACTCATTGGTCCGGGCAGCGCAGTGCTCTGGTGGGGGGGGGCCTCTTCCGCCGCTGCGTGCGGGCTATACCTGCAGAGCGGCGGCGATCAAGCTGTATGTGCGGATAGCAAAGTGCTAGCTGCGCGTACAGCACTTTGAATGGGGTGAATCGCCTCACCAGGGGCTGAGATATCCTCCTGCACGGCATAGCCCGAGCTCAGCTAGGGCTTACCGCCAGGAAGGTTAAGGGAGGGTTCAACTTATCCCTTCGATTTTCAGCTGCGTTTTTTCTATTTACATTTTTCCAGATACTATTCGCATTTGTACGCGTTTTTTTCGAGTGTGTGTTTTTCCCGCATATAATGAAAGTCAAAGCAAAATCGCATGTGATGTGCAAGTTTATGCTGCAAGAACTACATTTTTTTCACACATGCGTAAACATAATTCTTGCTGCATTGTGGGAAATAGCTGTTTACAGCTGTTTCCAACTGACAAAACAGCTAGCAGCAGCTACATCACCTGCCAACAGTAAAAATGTCACCATGTAATAAATGTCAGAACGTAAATCAGGGGTTTAAAAGATTTTACATTGACTAAATCATTTATACATAATTATTGTAAAAATGAAGCACTTTTTTATTACGTTATTTTCACTGCAGTTCCTCTTTAAGCTGAAGATACTGGATTAGCATAGCAGCCAAACAGTCTTCCAATATGGTGTAAGCGATGACAGGAGCAGTTTCCTTTAGAGGCTAACCATTGTATATCTGTCTTTTTTTTCAGTATTGAAAAACCTGAAGAGTCGACACATTGCAAATACATATTGAACAGTAATTCCTGCAGCTATCAGAAGATTCCCAATGACAGATGTATCTCTGAAGTTATGGTGGGCTAAGAAGGAACGATACTACCCCACAATCACTATCAAAATGTGTAATTCATACAGTAGTGGCTGGATAGTGTAATGGTTAAGGGCTCTGCCTCTGACACAGGAGACCAGGGTTCGATTCTTGGCTCTGCCTGTTCAGTAAGCCAGCACCTATTCAGTAGGAGACCATGGGCAAGTCTCCCTAACACTGCTACTGTCTATAGAGTGCGTCCCAGTGGCTGCAGCTCTGGCGCTTTAAGTCCGACAGGAGAAAAGCGCGATATAAATGTTCTGTGTCTGTGTTTATTCATACAAAGTGGCATAAAACAAAAATAAATAACTACATAAACAATGTTGTATCGTCCTCTATTATTTTTTAGACATGTTCACTAATCTTAATGGTGTTTCTATAAAGATGGAAAGCTGTGTTATAACAGGATTTTTACTTTTTAGCGGGGCCATATTCCTGGGACGGCTACAAAGGCCATGGTCTCAGGCAATAAAAAGCAGAAGGGAGCAGGACTTGGAGAGATAAGAGGTCACATGTCAAAGTAAATAATTTCTCTCCCTGCTTTGCTCTGCTCTGCCTGAATTCCAGAGATCCCTTCATCTCTCTCACTTCCTCGTGTGTGTGATGAAAGTCAGCATCTGCTGTCACATGATGATCCTGTCCTCTGTATGATGAGTGGGGACATACAAGCTGCTGTAAGAAGTGCTAGGAGGATTACAGTAGCAGAACTCTTGAGTTTGGTGAGTTTTTTCATGCACACATTTACATACATGGACAGAAATTATCAGTGCTGCTTTCCTCTCCCCCTCATTGCTGTCAGATGCTGTTAAAGGAGTTTTCAGCTGAAATTAAAGAAATGAGCTTTACTCACCTAGGGCTTTTCCCAGCCCCTTGCTGCCAATTTTCCCACGTCGAACTACTGCGCCTGCGCAGTGTGCCGCGGACCACGTGGCGACAATTGACAGCGGCAGTTCGCGCAGGCACAGTAAGGCTGACGGCGCGGTCAGCCTCTGCACCATGCGGGGAGCCCGGGATGGCAGCGGAGAGCGTCGAGATCGCCGTGGGACAGTTGGCAGCAAGGGGCTGGAGAAAGCCCCAGGTGAGTAAAGCTCTTTTTTCTTTTTTTTTTAACACTATTTTTATTGTATTCAAAAGCATAAGTAGATACAGAGAGTGTGATCACAGATAATGAAACACGTTTTTCTTTTTTAACGATATATTATAATCTAGGCGTAGATGGACAGCTTGAATACAACCTTAGAGAGTGATCATGGTTTAATTTTAACTATTTGAATTAGAGAGTCAATAATCATGAGTGATGAAATTTCAAGTCTCTTGTATCTTGTTTCAGGGAAGTATAGCGAGTTGAAATTGAATATCAATGAAAAGAAAACCTAGAGTATGAAAGTAAAGCTCATTTTTTTTTATTTCGGCTGATAACTCCCTTAAAGACCTGATACCCGTTAAATGTATAGGGTTTTTTTTTTTTGTTTTTTTTTTGTTTTTTTTTTCCTAGTGAATGACAGCAGTATTCTGTGTGCTACAGTTTAACTCTTTCTTGACTCGTTAAATGGTATTATTCTGTTTCAAAATTCTGTCCTTTCTTGCCCTGCCTTAAAGTGGATCTGAGATGAACTTTTACTCATTGCATAATTGTGTTTCTTTCCTATTGTTTACAGGGCATTCCTCAAGCAAAATACTTTTTTGTTTTAATACTCTAATTCCCTATAAACTAAATAAACCACGCCCACAGGTTTTCAGAGAGCCTTGGCAGTAGCAAGGGCTCATGGGAGCTCAGTCTGGGCGGGAGGAGGAGGAGGTGTTACTAGCCATTGTTTTCAGAGGCAGAGAGGAGGAGGGGGGATTAGGTTTTTTTCACAGGCTTAGTGATACAGATACAGATAAGCCTGCCTCTGTGTAATGTTTACAAACAACATGGCTGCTGTCATTGTAGCACAGGAAGAAATAATCATTTTCTATTAAAGCTGTTTGCAGCTATATTTGCTGTGTAAACTATCTAAACTTTAGAAAATAGATATAGACGAGTTACTTGTTATAGTTAGTTTATCATCTCGGATCCACTTTAAGTGCTAAATTTTCACTGTTTAAAGGACACCTGAGCTGACACTACATCTATGCCAGCATGTGTAGTTTGGGATCCTTCTACTTACATGTTCTCTGTTTTGGATGGGCTTCTCTCCATTGTGCTGCCCTGTCACCTATTTGTGGCTCTGACTACATACTTTATGGTTATGCATACTGGACAAGTACTGCTCATACATGAGCGCCATTTCTGAAGTATGCATGTATAGAATGCTATCGCCTGCTTTACAGCCAGGCAGGATTGAAAATTACATGGAGTGGACAGAGCATGCACTGCTTCTTTGCTGAATGGGGGGCAGAGCAGCAAAACGGAGGGGAGCCCATTTAAACCAGTTATCACTAGTCAGGGTGTTGGACAGAAGGGGAGGGGGAGCAGTTGGTGACAGTGGACCTTGGGCACTGTAAAGTACAAATCTGTCCCTGACTATGTTTTCTAATTGTTCTGTGTATAGTGATCCAAGTAATAGCAATAGTTAGGTACAACCCTTGGCCTCTAGAGAAAGAATCGGGGAAACAAGAGGAAAGAGCTGGAGCCAGCGTTGTGTGTTATCTTTAAAATTGAAAAGGAACAGAGTATAAAAAGATGGGGTACTCACAAGCATTGACAGATAGTGACAGGTAGTGATTGATGGGTGATTAGAGGGGTGATTTGCCTATAAAAAGAAGGGGTACACACCAAAAGTGACCACTGACCAGGTAGGTGGGAACCACAAGTCCAACCCCACATGGGACCCTATGATCTCCGTCGATGAGTCACTCACCAAAAGCTTAAAAACCGCCACCATCACAAGTAGGTAATGGAAGTGAGGGAGGGAGGGAGGGTGATGGACCTACCCACAAGAAACCTAATCAATTGATTCATTGAAATGATATTTTAAGAAAGCTTGAAAAAAAAATGTCAAAATTTAGTTTTATTAAAACCTTTTTTTTTTTTTCAATTAATCAATTGATTTGGTTTCTTATTGTCCCCATACATGGTTTAATAAAAACGTTTGATTTTCCCGTGTATTCGACCAAAATGATTGAATCAAATGAAAGATGAAAATTGTAACGATAGGTGTCAGCAACTAGAGAGAATCTGATTCTTGGCGATCTGCAGTATCCCCAAGAATACAGATATACCTGATTATTGAGGATCTGCAGAATCGCCAATAATCAAATATGTCTAACCTCTAGACACCTGAGTGTGTAAATGTTTTGGTGCAACAGTAATCTTTTGGACCACCGGGGTAGCAGGTGGTCCAATAAGTAGAGAAGACTCTACTGCAGTTAAGGACACCTGGGCCCATATGCAATTCTCTTTTTCACCTGAGTTTTCTCCTAGGAGATAATTTTCCATCTTTGATTTAAAATAACTTTCCAGCACTTTTAAATTAAAAAAGTACCAAAAAGCAGGTGATAAAGTATTATCAAAATTATTTTGAGTATTTTCTTGCTTTCTGGTGGCTTGGCGTCAGAACACGCGGCAGCCCCTTCGCCATTCTTCCCATGTCCACCATTAGTTCCAGACAAAACCAGACGCATGCTGACGCGGACAAACCGCCGCACCAGACGCGGAATCAGCCGCCTTGCTGTCAGGACATGCAGCGGCTTTTCCGCTATTCATCACAAAAATATTCTCTTTTTTTTTATCAAGAAAAACGAAAAATTATCCTGTTTTTGTTTTCAATAAAAATTTGATCAGACATTTTGAATAAATCTTTATAAGCGATCTAGCGAAATAATTGAACGAAATAATCTAATAAAAAAAAATAAATTACAAATTGTACCATGTATGGGCACCATTAGAGGTAAACCCATCACTTCCCTCGGCTTATCATATCACCAGTAAGATTTTTTGCTAATTTTGCGCAGTTCACAGAGACTAGTGCAGCACACTCAGGCATACACAGAAGAACAGGACCCATCTTATGGAGAGGGAAGAGGTGACTTGGAAAACAGTAGAACTTCAGCGTGAGACTTGAAAGATTCTAGGAGCTGGAAGAAGAAGGCCCAGGTGAGTAAAACATGTCTTTCTTAGGTCGCCTCATGTATCCTTTAACCACTTCATGACAACTGGATTTTTATAAGTGTCTAGTGTATTTGTGGAGAATGCACCATCAGTTTGTTACTAAATGAGGCACTTATGGTATCATTTTTACCTGAGATGAGTTGTAGAATACATTTTGTTGTGTCTTAAAGCTTGGACACACATCCCCTTAAACATAGGTACGGACAAACTCAATCCAACATAAAGAAGTCATTTTCTAAATTTTTAACAAACTTGGGAAAGTTCTAGCAAAACTACAAGAGACATATGTAGTACAATTTTAACCGTGATAGGTAGTAGAATAGAGTTGAGAAAGTTTTAGGGTTGAGGCCCATGTCTTCTGTATTCTTTTTAGTCGCAAACTGAATCAAAGGCAATTACATTTTTGCATATGCTGTACCAAAAAGACTTGTAAAATGAAAACAAAGTGACAGAATATAAAAAGAAACAACACATATCATTACCTTAGAAACTTGACTTTTTAGCAACTTGAAGACCGTAGGCTTACACTCCCCTAGCGACCAGGGTATTTTTTTTACAATTCAGGCCACTGCAGCTTCAAGGGCTTGCTGCAGGGCCGTACATCTCAGCACACAAGTGATCCCCCCCCCCTTTTCTGCCCACCAACAGAGCTTTCTGTTGGTGGGCTCTGATAGCTGCTGCAGGCATTTTATTTTAATTTTATTGTCATTTTAAAAAAAAATAAATGTTACTATTTTTTTAATTGTCTGTCCTCCCTCCCCCCGCCAGCCAATGACAGCGGACGGCTGTCATAGGCATCAAAATATGAGAGCCGATCACTGTTGTGCATCCCCAGGGGAAAGCCAAGTGACACGGCTGTCCCCAGTACAGCACTGCCATAGATCGCAGCGATGTACAATGTAATTTCGCCATCTAACAGTCTCCTGGTGGTGATCGGCTCTGGGAGACTGATGACAGAGCAGAGCTCAGTCATTCAAGCGGGGATGTGCGTGCATCGGCGTACGTGATTCCCTGCAAACCACGCCCCAGGACTTAAAACCAATTGGCGTTACGCTGTCCTGGGGGGATGCGCCGCATTCACACCTATAGGTGTGACGCAGTCTTTAGGTAGTTAATGATTACCACTATTCAATGCTTCTATAGAAATGATAATTATCAGCACAGGGCCATTATAGAGTTATTATAGAGCTAATACCGTCCTTTCCCAAGGGCCCCGGTGTGATCACAACCTCTGCATCCCCTATCGCTACGCCACTGATTACTGATGTAAACTCTTTTAGACATAAACACTGTTACAGAGGCACCAGTAGTGTAAAATTTTGATAAAAGGTTTAAAAGGGTCAGTGGTGGACTTACCTCCCCAATGCAGACACACAGTAATGTTGATTTTCAACAAAAAAAGAGTTTATTCACATACTCCAAGAGCTTGCAACGCGTTTCGTGGGTACATCCCACTTCATCAGGCTATATACAGGAGTATAACAACTGTGGGACAGAGGAAGCAGTAATAGCTAAGTCCACTGGCACAAAAAAAACATATAATATCACCAATCTTACTTTCTGTGTTTGTGTGAATAATAAAATACATTACATTGACCATATGTCTAATATATTGTGAGGTAGCTTCCATATATATTTGTGCAATCTGGTAAGAATAGGTCCCCCTATTTTCCGATCTACAGACAGCGACTTCTTAATCCTGAGTGGGGACAGGTCTAATTCTCTCCATCTGCCTACTTAGTGGTTACCTGGACGGTAACCCAGATTTGTGAGTATATTTCTTACAACCACAACTTTCCTCCTAACTCATCCAGTACATACTACACTATACCGGGCTCTCTGTGTCTCCCTCCCTTATTTGTTTTACAAGCGTATTTGGCCAATTCTCACGAGAAAAGGCAACCAACGCCGATAGCAGCCCACCTAAGATGGAATTCATAGAAGACCGAGCCATACACAGAGCCAATCTACTGCTTCAATTTAAAGACACCCCAACAACAGTTCCTGACCCAACTCCTCCTGTTGAGAGTTCCACAACAATTATACCCACTGTGGACCTCAAACCTAGAGTTGAGCCGAAATTTTCGTAATTTCGCGTTACTATAATTACGCATGCGAAATTTGCGATTACGATGCGAAATTACGGTAGCGTAATTGCCATTAAAATCGTAATTGAAAATAGCGTAAGCGTAATTTTCAACGCGTAATTTCGCGTTTCGTTCATACCGTAATTTCGCATTAAACCATACCGTAATTTCGCGTTAAACCATAACGCTCCCGTATAATATAAAAAAGCCGCCGACTTTAACGTTAATAGCAAAGCCCCCTTAAATGCTAAGAGCCTCAAATTTGGAGAATATATTAAGGAGATCAGAAGGAATAAGAGGAAACATTTTTTTTTTCAAAAAGACCTTATAGTTTTTGAGAAAATTGATTTTTAAGTTTCAAGGGGAAAAATGTCTTTCAAATGCGGAAAATGTCAGGTTTTTTTGCACAGGTAACAATAGTGTATTATTTTCATAGATTCCCCCAAGTGGGAAGAGTTTTACTTACTTCGTTCTGAGTGTGGGAAATATAAAAGAAAAACGACGTGGGGTCCCCCCTCCCAGACCTCTTTAACCCCTTGTCCCCCATGCAGGCTGGGATAGCCAGAATGCGGAGCACCGGCCGCGTGGGGCTCCGCACCCTGACTATACCAGCCCGCATGGTCCATGGATTGGGGGGTCTCGGAAGGGGAGGGGCAGCCAAGCTTTCCCCTCCCCCTCCGAGCCCTTGTCCAATCCAAGGACAAGGGGCTCTTCTCCACCTCCGATGGGCGGTGGAGGTGGAGGCCGTGATTTCCTGGGGTTCATGGTGGCATCTGGGAGTCCCCTTTAAAAAGGGGTCCCCCAGATGCCCACCCCCCCTCCCAGGAGAAATGAGTATAGAGGTACTTGTACCCCTTACCCATTTCCTTTAAGAGTTAAAAGTAAATAAACACACAAACACTTAGAAAAAGTATTTTAATTGAACAAAAAACATAACCACGAAAAAAGTCCTTTAATATTCTTAATTAACCATTAATACTTACCTGTCCCTTTAAATAAATGATCCCTCACGATAGCCTCGGAAATGTTCTATCAGTTACAATGTAACAAAGTTATTACAGTTCAAATCAGAAGGAACCCCATTGGTCTGCTAAGGATCAATGGGGCTCCTTGGAGCCCAAATTCAAAGATGCTTAGAGAGCTCTGAGCTATATAGCTCAGAGCTCTGTCGGGTCCGTGCAAGGCGCGGCTATTCTGGCTATCCCAGCCTGCATGGGGGACAAGGGGTTAAAGAGGTCTGGGAGGGGGGACCCCACGTCGTTTTTCTTTTATATTTCCCACACTCAGAACGAAGTAAGTAAAACTCTTCCCACTTGGGGGAATCTATGAAAATAATACACTATTGTTACCTGTGCAAAAAAAAAACGGACATTTTCCACATTTGAAAGACATTTTTCCCCTTGAAATTTGAAAATCGATTTTCTCAAAAACTATAAGGTCTTTTTGAAAAAACATTTTTCCTCTTATTCCCACTGATCCCCTTAATATACCCTGGGAATTTGGTGTTCCTAAACTTTAAGCAGGCTTTGCTATTAACCGTTAAATTCGGCGGGTTTTTAAATGTATACATTTTTCCTTTGAAACTTTAACATCGATTTTCTGAAAAACTATAAGGTCTTTTTGAAAAATTTATGTACTTACGGCCATAATCGTAATTACACTAATTACGCGAAATTTCGCGAAATCGTAATTATGTCATTACGCTCATCTCTAGCCACAATTGGCGAGGATTGGCATGGCTGTAGGGTAGGAGGAGGCCATACTAGGCGGCATATTCAAATCATTTTAAATATACCCCGGGTGTGCTACTCTGCAGGTTGCCATGATTGGCGAGGATTGGCATGGCTTTAGGGAGAGGAGGAGACCATACTTAGGCGGCATATTTAAATCCTTTTTTTAACTATGCCCCGGAGTGGTACTCTGCAGGTTGCCACAATTGGCGAGGATTGGCATGGCTGTAGGAAAGGAGGAGGCCATACTTAGGTGACATATTTAAATCATTCAGTTACGGCAAGAGGAGTCATGGGAGCAATTTTCATCCGAACCCGATGTTTCCTTAACACCTGCAGCAGCACAGAGGGGGGAGTAGGAGGAAGAAGAGGAGTCGTGTGGGGAAAAGGAGTCAGACTCGGATGATGAGGAAGGTGTTTCTGTGGAGGAGGAAGAGGCGGCGGCGACAGAAGAACAACCGCAGCAGGCGTCACAGGGGGCTTGTGCTGCTCCACGTTCCCGTGGTATTGTTCGTGGCTGGGGGGAGGAAGAAGACTTACGTAACGTTACTCAGGAAGAGCAAGAGGAGATGGATAGTACGTCTGGATCCGACTTTGTGCACATTGCCTCTTTCATGTTGTCCAGCCTGTTGAGGGACGCCCGTATAGAAAAACTCAAGGGGAATGACCTGTACTGGGTGGCCATGCTACTAGACCCTCGGTACAGGCACAAAGTGGTGGACCTGTTACCAACTCAACAGAAGGCGGAAAGGATGCAGCACTTGCAGAACAAGCTAGCAATGATGCTTTACAATGCGTTTAAGGGTGATGTGACAGCACAACGCAATAAAGGTACCACTGCTAGTAATGCTCCTCCTTCCATGTCCACGCAGGCAAGGACAGGACTCTCCAGCGATCTCATGGTGATGTCGGATATGCGGACATTCTTTTAGTCCAACGCCTCGCCGTAGCCCTTCCGGATCCACCCTCCACCAACGCCTGGACCGGCAGGTAGCCGACTACCTGGCCTTAACTGTGGATGTAGACACTGCGAGCAGCCACGATGAACCCTTGGACTACTGGGTGCGCAGGTTTGACCTGTAGCCAGAGCTGTCCCAATTTGCCATCCAACTTCACACTTGCCCTGCCGCAAGTGTCCTGTCAGAAAGGACCTTCAGTGCAGCTGGAGGCATTGTCACTGAGAAGAGAAGTTGCAAAAGTGTTCAGCACCTCACCTTTATCAAAATGAATGAGGCATGGATCCAGGATGGCTACTGCCTGCCCCAAGACTAAGTCAGTCCCCACACACAGCATCTCTGCCTGCAGGCCGCTTGCCTTCTCCGCCACCACCAACAGGGTCCAGGACTCCAGGCGGATTCCTGAATTTTTAAGGCTGCTGCTAGCAGCGGCCGCTATATTAATTTTTCTGGTGCGTGTACATGCCTGCACTGCTGGCGGCTGCAACAACAAAACAAAAGGCATGTACATGTGCCCATTCCCCTTCGTGATCATTACCTTGCCGCAGTGAAGGGGCTTGCATATCACAATGAAGCAATGACCGCCGGCTATATGAGTGTCTCTGGTAGGGGTGGCACACCAAAGATAATAAGGTCGTTGCTTCATTGTGGTCAGACCAAATTTGATCAGCTGGACAGTCACTGTTCTATCATTGAGCTACCACAGCCCGGCAACCAAATCCGCTGGAAAATCGCCACGGCCTGCACTCTGGCCATGTTGCGCACCAGTCCAGCACGGCCGTTACTACGCAAACAGCTGTTTGCAGTGCGTTACAGGGTGAGTTTGGTGTGTCAGTGTGAAGCAGTACTCTAATTACACTCCCTGATTGATGTATACACATGGAAGATGTTTGAAAGCACTTTAGGCCTGCAATTTAGCATTTAATGTGATTTCTGCCCTTAAAACGCTGCTTTGCGTCAAATCCAGATTTTTCCCTGCGACTTTTGGCATGTATCTCACTCCGCCACCTGGGGATTCAGGTGTTAGACCCCTTGAAACATCTTTTCCATCACTTTTGTGGCCAGCATAAGTGTTTTTAGTTTTCAAAGTTCGCCTCCCCATTGAAGTCTATTGCGATTCGCCAAAGTTCACGCAAACGGGGTCCGCGAACCGAAAATCGGTGGTTCGCGGCATCTCTATTCATTACTGCACCACGTAATAATAGACTTCACTAACCACTTAATAAGAATGAATCCACCAATCTAATCCAGGACATGTGTACCCCCACTTCTTACAATGTTTTGACAGTAACATTCACACTTATCCATCTATTCTTACAAGATTGAACAAATATATATGGAAGCTACCTCACAATATATTAGACATATGGTCAATGTAAGGTCTTTAATTTTTCACACAAACACAGAAAGTAAGATTGATGATATTATATGTTTTTTGTGCCAGTGGACTTAGCTATTACTGCTTCCTCTGTCCCACAGTTGTTATACTCCTGTCTATAGCCTGATGAAGTGGGATGTACCCACGAAACGCATTGCAAGTTCTTGGAGTATGTGAATAAACTTTTTTTTGTTGAAAATCAACATTACTGTGTGTCTGCATTGGGGAGGTAAGTCCACCACTGACCTCCCCCCCCCCGTTAAACCCTTTATCAAATTTAACACTACTGGCGCCTCTTTAACAATGTTTTTTTCATCATAAACTTTTTTTTATTTATGCAGGGGTTAAATCACAGTACAAACATTTAGCAAAATATTGAGATACAGCTACAAACTTGAAGTACACAAAGGGCGTACTATAGTAGATACAATTACGATTATCATACATGCTCATAAAACAATATAGTATAACGACTGAGAAAGTATTACACTCCTACTCAGGTTGTCTTTTAATCAGTTGTTTTATCATAACCTGGATCCGGTAACAACTGATTTTATCGACAGTGGGATAGGTATCAGAAGTGGGGGCTAGGAGAGCCCTTGAAACCTGTGGTTTGAGTAGCTTCCAGGGGGAGTGAGGGTTGGAGATGAGCTACGTACACATTGGAACTGGTGTGTAGCTGATAAACAGGGGGAAGAGGATGGAAGATAACACAAACTATCTTCCGACCCTTTCAGTGGGGTGACATGTGCCTATTTGTTCTGTCTCAGGTCAGGAGATTGGTTTCCGGGGTAGAGGTGGGGGAGGATGGGGAGGAATGGCCCCCAGGCAGGGGAAGGGTGAATTAAATGTGGAGTCTTATCTTATCCACGAGTCAGGTAAATTATATTCCCTGTATTCATTAGAGTTTCTGGCCCTGATTTTGCATTCCAATGACAGGTTACTACTCACTATGGATAACAGGTGGGAAATGCTGATCCGATTCCTGATCTCCAGTTGGAGGTGATTAGGTGGAGAGCGGTAAGCAAAATATGGCAGATCCGTGGCTGTGTAGATTTTGGAAGGTTTTCCAAGCCAATTAATAGTAATGCTATTTTGGGAGATATTTGGAACTCTCTGTATATAGAGCTTTTTATTAATTGTTCGATCTGAAGCCAGAAGATAAGGATTATTGGGCATTCCCAGAACATATGCAGGAGTGTTCCAACAGAAGTGGAGCAGTGCCAGCACATCTGGGTATTGTCTGGAGAGAATGCGGCTAATCTTCTTGGTGTATAGTACCATCTGTATACTATTTTTCTAGATAGTTCCCAGTGTGAGTTATTCTTAGAGAGTTTCATCACCTTTGAGGCCGCTTGTAATAAATGGTCCTCTGTTATATTGATATGGTGGTCATTTGACCAAGCGAGAGCATATCTTTGTAGGGGGGATGGGTTATGGGAGATAATGGCTTCGTACCAAGTCGAGATCCCTCCTGATTGTGATTCTTTATTATTTAGGGTTGTGAGTAGAAGACTAGGCAAAATTGGAGGCTTGATTTTTTTGGAATGGATTAAGTCAAAGAGTCTGTGATAGGTGAAGAGTTGAGATTTGGGAAGGTTATATTCCTTTTGGAGATCAGCGAATGATTTCAGCTTGCCTGCATGGAAGAGTGAGTTCAAAGAGGTGATTTTCACTTCACACGAGGGAAGGAGGTTTAGATGTGGTGAGAAAGGGCATAAAGCTGTTAGCGGAATGACAGGAGTGTGTGAGACTTGAGTCTGGGGGGTGTTTTATTAGCTGTTCCCAAGCTAGGAGTAAAGCTTGAATAGTCGGGTACTCAGTTTTGGGAGCTTTAGCGCCCAAGAGTATACTGGACAGTATTGATCTAAGATTTTTTTTAAGTTGGAAATGTTCCATTTTGGCCCAGGGCTTGGTCATGGAGTCATTCCACCAATGTTTTACTAGATCCAGCTGTGAGGCAAAATAGTAGGCTTCTATGGAGGGGAGACCCATTCCTCCCATTCTTCTGGGGAGGGTCATAACTTTATATGGGACCCTTATTTTTTTCCCTTTCCACACAAAATAATTAATACTTTTCCTTAGATCTTCCAAATAAGATCTACGGAGGGGTATATTGACCGTTCGGAATATATACAGGATTTTTGGTAAAATAAACATTTTAAGGGCTGCAATGCGACCGGACCAGGATAACCAAGAATTAGACATTTCCGCGCATTCTTTTCTGACTTGGTTCAGTAGGGGCACATAATTGCTAACAAATAGGTTCTCTGCTCTGGATGTGAGTTTAATGCCTAGATAGGTCACTTCGGAGTTTGCCCAAGGGAAATGGAAGTTATCTAAAATTTGTTTCTTAACTGGGGGGGGCGATATTGAGGCCTAGCAGCACCGATTTGTGTTGGTTAAGCTTATAGAATGAGGCTTCAGAGAAGAGAGTTAATTCTTTCATTACTTGTTCTACTGAGTGGAGTGGGTCGGACAGAATCAACGCGACATCGTCAGCAAAGAGGCTTATAACATGGTGGGTGTCTCCAATATTTATCCCTTTTATTAAGCAGTTAGATCTTATTTTTTGGGCGATAGTTTCCATTATCAGGACAAAGATAATGGGAGAGAGCGGGCAGCCCTGTCTTGTCCCGTTTGAAATATTGAAAGGCTCCGAGATGAACCCTGCCGCGTTGACTCTGGCCGACGGGGTAGAGTATAAGGCCATAATTGCAGTGAGTATAGGTCCTTGAAATCCGAATTTGCTTAGGGTGGATCTTAGGAACTGCCAGTGCACTCTGTCGAACGCCTTCTCCGCATCCAAAGTAAGGAGCAGAGAAGGCGTCCGACAGAGCTCAACCTGACGAAGTATGTTCAGCATTCTTCTGGTGCCGTCATTCGCCTGTCTCCCCTTTGTAAAGCCTACTTGGTCATAATCTAATAGACTGGGTGTGATCTGCATAAGGCGATTTGCCAGCAGTTTTGCGTATAGTTTCATGTCCGCATTCAGGAGGGAAATAGGTCTGAAACTGGCTGGGTTTGTCAGATCCTTGCCTGACTTAGGTATGACAGTGATAGTTGCCTCTAAAAATTCTTTTGGAATTGGGGAGCCTTCTGCGAAGGAGTTAAATAGAGCTGTCATATAAGGGGTTACCGAATCTGCTAATATTTTAAGATATTCGTTTGTGAAGCCGTCTGGGCCTGGGGCTTTATTGTTTTTTAATTGTTTAATGGTTTTTTTTACCTCAGTATCAGTGAAAGGGCTATTGAGCGCCAATAGTTGGGAGGGGGAGATCCTAGGTAGATTTATTGAGTCTAGAAAGGCATTTATCGTGGATTCTGTGGGTTGGATAGTGTGTGGATCTTTTGCAATGTTATATAATGTGGCGTAATACTCGCTGAATAAGTCTGCTATGTCTTTTGGATTTGAGACTGTAGCTTTTGAGGTAGGATGTGTCATAGAGTGAATTGTAGAAGTGACTCTCCTATGTTTGAGCAATCTAGCTAAGAGCTTGCCCGGCTTATTACCTTGAAAGTAGAAATTTAGGTTAGCTTTTTGTAGTAAATAATCATAATTGTGATTGAGGTGAGTTCTTAATTGGTCGCGTAGGAGAAACAGTTCTTTTTCAAGACTTGGGGAGTTATTCTGTTTAAAAAGTTGTTCTTTTAATTGGATTTGAGCTAGAGTTTCCTCATAGATTTTATTTCTTTTCTTTTTAACTAGGGCTCCCTGTCTGATAAGAGTGCCTCTGGCATAGGCTTTATGGGTTGCCCAAAGTGTGGCCGGGCCGGTTTCAGGTGTGGAGTTTATATCAAAAAACTCTTGAATTTCCCTCCCGAATGCGGACAGAAAACTGTCATCTAATAATAATGAGTTATTCAGCTTCCAAAAGGGTGGTTTGGAAGTTTTAGGTCTATTTTTGATACAAATATGAACTGGGGCATGGTCCGATAAAGTTTTAATCCCAATTGAGGTGGACAGGAACTCCTGCAGAAGCTGTTTATCTACTAAAAAGAAATCGATCCGGGAATGGGTCTTATGCACATTTGAGAAGTGAGTGAAATCTCTTTCCTTACCGTGAGATATCCTCCATGGATCGTAGAGAGTATTCCATCTTGTTTGTTTGTCAATCATTATAGGTGCTTTAACGCCGGCTGCGGAAGAGTCTATACGAGCAGTTATTGCGTTAAAGTCACCGCCATAAAGGACAAGGCCTTGTTTAATCTTATTTACTCTGTCGCACAGCTTCTGCAGGAAGGTCTTTTGTCCCTGATTTGGACCATAAAGGGCAACCAGAGTTAACGTCTGATTATTTATTTGGCCCACAAAGATGATGAATCTGCCTTTGTCATCTGAGATAATTTGGTGGGGAGTTACCTTCAGGTCTTTGTGGAAGGCCAATAGTACCCCTCTTTTTTTTTGTGAAAGGTGCTGTGGTATATAGTGGGAAATTTGCTATTTTTGCAAAGGTGTGTATCTTTTTCAATGAGGTGGGTCTCCTGGGCCATTATGATCTGTGGGGAGAGTGATTGCATTTCTTTCCAGAACCAGTGCCTCTTAAATGCCGAGTTTAGCCCTCTCACGTTGAGAGAAGAGATTTTTAAAGACATGTGAATATCATTAATGCTATATCATGGCGACAGGTTACAACATGTATCTTATTATAGCGTGGACTCTTATATAGGTAGTAAGCATGGAGGGGGTCATTCTTAGGTAGTAACATCATACAATAACATAACTCTATAGATCTAAACCATAACAAAAAACTTTTAGCATCATCCTCGCGGTTAGGCGGGCATAAGTGTGACCGGGGTATGTGGTATAGTTCTGAAATCCACATACAGTTGTGCAGGGGGTGCAGGTAGCAAACTGTTGCTATAAAAAAGGTAAGAGAAGCTGGGAAGTGACTCGGCCATTCAGAGGGGAAACTAGAGGAACTAGCTCGGTGTGATAAACAGAAGCAAGGGCTCTCCTGGACTCGAGCCTGCCCTTGTCTTCACTTTTTAGTGCGCCAATCCGGGGTAATCTTGTTAGATGCGTAGTGGCTAATTGATCTCCTCGGTTCCTCTGTAACATTGATTTGTAGTTGTTTGAAAAGTTTGAATCCTAAGTCCGAGGATGTAACAAAGTATTGTTTATTGTGATAGGAGAAAATCAGCTTCGTGGGGAAACCCCACTTGTATTGGATCCCTATAGTTTGCAGGGCCTTGGTGAATGGTTGTAACTCCTTTCTTTGTTGCAGGGTAAACGGAGAGAGGTCATTGTAAACATGGATGTGGGAAAAAGGATCAGGGAGCGATCCAGCTTTTCTAATTGCAAAGGTTAAGTCCTCCTTTACCTGGTAGAAAAGGAACCTAGCTATGACATCTCTGGTAGTGGAATCAGGAAGATGTGCTGGTTTGGGGAGGCGATGTGCCCGATCGATAGTCAGTTCGATATCCGAAGTGTCAGGCAGTGTAGCTTTAACTAGAGATTTTAGGAAGGGCTTTAGCTCTTTGGCGGAGACCTGCTCAGAAATCCCTCTAAATTTCAGGTTGTTCCGTCTATTCCTATCTTCCATGTCTGCTGCTTTAAGTTTAAGCCAGTCGATATCAGAGGATTGGGCTTTAGAGAGATCAACCATTTTATTGTGCTCATTAGTGATTTCGGAAATCTGCATTTCTGATCTGTGCACTCTTTCCCCTAGGTATGTCATCTCCAGTTGAAGGTTTGAAGTTAAAGTAGATATGTCTGCCATTAGGGCGGATTTAAATGTTATCAGGATGTCCCTGATATATGTCTGCGAGGCAGGCTGGTCTGATGCGGGGTAGGCCTCTATGGGGATTTGGGCCCGCGTGGACAGGGAGTTTATAGCAGAAATAGTGCCTACCGTGTCACTGTCTGCTTGTCCGTATTCTCTCCGTGGTCTGGACTTCGCTGGGCTCTGAAAGGGTGATGTTGTGTCCGGAAATGAAAGAGGCCTCTGCTGCTGATTGCAAGGCGGAATCCGCCGGAGCTGCACTGCAAGCTGTGTCAGGCACAGAGGTGTCGGCTCCATCTTGGCTGCGGCGCTCTGCCCGCGGGGCGAAGAAGTCTGTGACTTTCTGCGGCCTCGGAGGATGTTTCTTCCTTTTTTTTGAGGCGTCCAGTTCGAGGACCATCTCCTCTGGTTCAGGGGGGTTCGTTGATCCCGGTTGGTGCATGCTGGATGACGCTTTAGGCAGGCTTTAGCGGGAGCTCAGCTAGAAGCCGTCCGTCTCTCTCTGCGTGCTGGCCACGCCCCCCCCTTTAACAGTGTTTTACATTTGAGTCCACCCCTGGTGGAGGGGATTTGGTCCCCCTTTGTTCCGATCTACAGAGAGCGGCTTCTTAATCCTGAGTGGGCACCGGTCTAATTCTCTCCACCTGCCTACTTAGTGGTTACCTGGATGGTAACCCAGATTTGTGAGTATATTTCTTACAACCACAACTTTTCTCCTAACTCATCCAGTAAATACTACACTATACCGTGCTCTCTGTGTCTCCCTCCCTTATATATCTTTTAGATATAAGCTTCCCACTACCACTGTTTACATTACAAAAAGCAGAAGTGCCAAGCACGTCCAAACATTTTGCCTAACTGGAGCTTCAGTGTGTGAGGGTGAGCCTCATTGCACCTTGAAGTTTTGGTTCTCTGAAAATAAACACAGGACTAGAAGGGCATCTGCAGCTGGTCAACTTTCTTGTAGATCTCAAGACTGGAATATTAGTAGTGGCGACCTGCAGAAGTAACAAAAGTGAATCGGAAGGAGACATAGTCAAGCAGCAACTGAGCTGGTAGACAAAGTTCTATCAGATGGGCAACGGTTCAGCAACAGTAGGTCAGGTGGGAAAGTAGTGAGTATGCTAAATTCAAAAGTAGGATATCAGGGACAGGCAGAGCAAAAAGTATCTGGCACACTCAAAGATAAATAAAATTATCCTGATCTTACAGATCAACAAGCAGGTACAGAACTGACCTTTTACCAGTGCTGGTACCTGCATATTGATCACACACTTATTACTATCAGCTCTCTATACTTTTTTTTACAGAACTGACCTGAAGTGTTTTTAAATGTTGCTCCACAAAGTGTCACTGTTGCACTACAGTTGTAGAAAAAAAACACATGTTTTATAACTTCCACTTATGATAAAAAGTAGTAATAACACAGTTTATCTACTAATGTGTCCATTCAATCTGGAAAATGTGGACAGGACCTTTTGGAATCGCATACATAAGCACAGGTGTAACATTTGCAAAAATAGATGAGCATTTGTGGGGCATATAGCTGTTTAATAACTGTATTCTAAGCTTTTTTGTGGTCAATTTGGAACTCCAGACAAGTCAATTTTGTCTACCAAAAACTTGTAAAGAGGAAAATTGTGACCTACCTTAATTGGTTTTGCAGGCACCAATAGTATAATGACTATTTTTACATTGTATATAGAAAGAATGCTGTTTCTAAAAATAAGTATACTGTAACGATTTGTGCCAGCAAGAGACAGAATTCTGATTAGTAGGTGATCTGCAGTATCACCTATAATGCAGATATATACCTGATTATAAGGTGATCTGCAGAATCACCTATAATACTGGTATATCAAAAGCTGATGTGACAACAAATACAGATGGTGTTTGGTGCAACAGTAATACTGATAAGAGCTATACCTCACCAGAGGAGCTGGTGGGTGCTATCAGTACAGTGCCTCTCACCAGAGACAAGAGCCCTCTGGTGAGAGTAGAGTAGTCAGACAGATCGGGTTTGGCAACAGACAGACAGATGCAGTACAAAATCGGAAGGCAGAGTCAGGAAGATATAAACAGGCAGAGTTGGCAGCAAGATCAGATGAGCAAAGGTACAGAATCACTGAGCAATAGAGAGGTCAAAACGAGCCAGAGTCATTTACAAATAATATACAGTAAAGTAATGCTTAAGGCTATCAAACAATTCCTATCTTGTGTGAAATCCCCGGTTTCCTCCCGGATCAAAGCACACCGGAACTATCTAAGGGTCTGAGCGGTAACACGAAGTATTCGCAACAGCAGACAAGTTGCGAGTGACACAGCAAGGCTTATGAAGCAGAGGAGACCCTCCAGGCATGCCCCCTGCGATCAACCAATGAGGAGCAGCGAGCGTCTCCTCTGACGTCAGCCGACCAGCCGGTCAGCTGACGCGCCTCCTCCCCGCATAAAGGTCCTGTCTATGCGTGCGCGACAAGGCAACCCTATGTGCAACTGACAGTTCCGTCCCCGGCGTGCTAGACGCTTGAGGCCAGGATATGCTGCTAAACAGGGTGCTGGAGGCTGCTGCGGTGGTAGCGCTGTTCACCGCGGCTGCCTCTCCAGCGTTTGTTACAATACCCCCCCTTGAGGCGTGGACTCCGGACACGTCCTGCATGGTTTTTCAGGATGCAACTCATGAAACTTTTTCCTAAGTTCTTCAGCATGCATGCGATGAGCCGGCACCTAAGTTCTTTCCTCAGGCCCATACCCCTTCCAATGAACAAGGTACTGTACCGAGTTACGCACCCGCCGAGAGTCCAAAATCCTCTCAATCTCATACGCAGGTTCCCCATCAATTATTTCAGGGGGGGGGGGGGGGGGGAGAGGAATCCACATGCACAGCTGGTTTCAACAATGACACATGGAATGACTCTCTCATACTGGGTGGTAGTGAAATGCCATAAGTGACATTATTGATCTTTTTGGACACCGGGTATGGGCCTATAAATCTGGGACCCAATTTTGCTGATGGCTGTTTCAACACCAAATGTCATGTTGAAACCCATACCATATCTCCGGGTACAAAGTCCCACTCGACAGATCGCTTTTTATCAGCCGGTTTCTTTTGGGTCTGAAAGGCCGTTTCCAGGTTTCTTTTGACCATGGTCCAAATCTCCTTAAAAGCTCCCTGCCACTCTTCCAAAGCAGGGAAAGGAGAAGACACCACTGGCAATGGAGAGAACTTGGGTGCTCTCCCCGTGACCACCTGAAAGGGAGAAAAACCTGAAGAGGAACTTTTCAGGTTGTTATGCGCAAATTCTGCAAATGGCAAGAATTTTGCCCATTCTAACTGCGCATCAGCCACATAACATCTAAGGAACTGTTCCAAAGACTGATTCACCCTCTCAGTTTGCCTATTGGTCTGTGGGTGGTAGCCGGAGGAAAATGACAGGTTCATTCCAAGATGATGACAAAAGGCTCTCCAGAACTTGGACACAAACTGGACTCCCCTATCTGACACCACATTTTCTGGTAAACCATGTAAACGGAAAATGTGTTGAATGAAGAGATCCGCCAGTTCCTGGGCAGAGGGGAGTCCGTTCAGTGCAATAAAATGAGCCATTTTGCTGAACCTGTCGACTACCACCCATATGACAGTTTTCCCCTTGGACCTGGGGAGTTCGCCCACAAAGTCCATTGACAAATGGGTCCATGATTCCTCAGGCACTGGCAAAGGCTGAAGGGTACCCACAGGAGCCTGTCTGGATGGCTTATTCCTGGCACAAACTGAACAGTTTCTCACAAACTCCCTACAATCAAGGACCAGTGATGGCCACCACACACACCTAGACAGTAAATCCTGTGTTCTAGCCACCCCGGGGTGTCCTACATTTTTATGTGCATGAAACAACTGTAGAGTGTGAAAAGTGAAGTGGCACAAATAGAACTCCCTCAGGTTTTCACTCGGGAACATCCTGTTGATAGGACCATAAAGTACGTGACCAGTCCTCCCAGGTCTCGGTGGCTGCCACAACAACTTTTTCGGGCAGAATGTTCTCGTGAGTGGGTGGTGGCACTGTCTCGGGCTCAAAACATCTAGACAGGGCATCTGCTTTGACATTTTTGCACCCTGGCTTATACGTGATGATAAACCTAAATCTCAAAAAGAATAAAGACCAGCGGGCCTGTCGAGGACTAAGCCTCTTGGCCCCTTCAATATATTCCAAGTTTTTGTGGTCAGTATAGACTGTAATAGTATGTTCTGCCCTCCCGAGCCAATGACGCCATTCCTCAAACGCGAGTTTAATGGCTAACAGCTCTCGGTTACCGATATCTTAATTTCTCTCTGTGGGAGAGAATGTACGTAAAAAGAAAGCACATGGATGCAATCTGCCCTGTAACCCTGAGTGTTGAGACAGTACAGCCCCGACCCCAATCTCTGATGCATCCACCTCGACTATAAAAGGACAGGTGACATCAACATGTTTCAAAATAGGGGCGGAGAAAAACAAGCTTTTCAGAGATGAAAAAGCAGAGTGTGCTTCTGGTGACCAATTATAAGTGTCAGCTCCTTTTTTAGTGAGATTAGTAAGAGGTGACACTATAGAAGAAAATCCCTTGATACATTTTCTGTAATAATTGGCGAAACCAAGAAATCTTTGGAGTGCCTTCAGCCCCATGGGCTGTGGCCACTCCAAAACGGCAGCAACTTTCTTGGGGTCCATGGAGAGTCCTGAGGTTGAAATGATATACCCCAAGAAAGGAACCTCCAACACTTCAAAAAGACATTAATCAATCTTTGCATATAAAGAATTCTGTCTCAGTTTTTCCAGAACAAACTTCACATGCTCCCTGTGTTTAGCTAGGCTGGGCGAAAAAAATCAGTATATCGTCCAGATATACCAATACAGATCGTCCAAAGACCTCTCGGAAAATCTCATTGACCAACTCTTGGAAAACGGTTGGGGCGTTACACAACCCGAAGGGCATGACCAGGTACTCGTAGTGCCTGTCAGGTGTGTTAAATGCCGTCTTCCATTCGTCACCCTCTCTTATGCGTACCAGGTTATATGCCCCTCTTTAATGGAGTTTAGAGAAGACACATGCATCAGTAACCAGAGAGAACAAGTCGTCAATTAACAGAGGATAACGATTTTTGATGCTAATTTTATTCAGTTCTCAATAATCTATGCAGGAGCGAAGCCCACCGTCTTTTTTCTGAACAAAAAAGAACCCTGCTCCAGCCGAAGACCTAGAGGGATGGATAAACCCTTTGGCAAGGTTTTCTTTAATGTAATTCTGCATAGCGAGTTTTTCAGGAGCAGACAGGTTATACAAGTGACCTCTAGGGGGCATACAACCAGACCGTAACTCAATCGGGCAGTCAAAACTTCTGTGTGGAGGAAGTTTGTCAGCCGACTTACGACAAAAGACATCAGCAAATTCTGCGTATTGTGCAGGTAACCCTTCTACTTGAATTTTGGTGGTGCAAATAGCAACTTTCTCTATACAAGGATGATGGCAGAAGGAGGACCAGCTAAGCAACTGGCCGGAACTCCAATCTATCTGAGGAGAATGCATTTGCAGCCACGGCATCCCAAGAATCACAGTAGAAGTGGCCATTTTAAGTACAAAAAATTGTATTTGTTCTCTATGCAATACCCTCACATGACACAACAGATTCGGGGTCTGAGACAGAGGACGACTCCCTTGAAGGGCAGAATCATCTACTGCAGTGAGGACAATCTGTCTGTCTAGGGGGATCAGAGGAATCCCAAATTTCTTAACAAAATCCTAATCTATAAAATTTTCGAGTGAACCCGAGTCTATAAATGCCTGGGTAGACTGGACTTGATTCTCCCAGGAAATAGAACAAGGGAGTAGTAACCGATTATCAAGTAGAGGTAACACTGGCTCGCCTAGAGTAGTACCTCTAGCTTTTCCTAGGCGGCAGAGTTTTCCGCCTTTTTTGGACAGTTCTGTACTATATGGCCCTTTTCTGCACAATATAGACAGAGCCCCTCTGACCGTCTCCGATTTTTCTCGACCTCTGACAATTTAGAATGTCCGATCTGCATTGGTTCATCCTGAGGAGGAGAAGAGGTAGGAGAGGTGACGGGAACCGACCTCACAGAGTGTCTACCACGTGCTTGTTTTTGATAACGGATACGGCGATCTATTCTTACTGCAAGTGAGATTGCATCGTCTACAGTCTTAGGTTCAGGATGGCTTAGCATTACATCCACAATGGGATCAGATAACCCAGATAAGAAACAGTCTAACAAGGCGAATTGTCCCCACCTAGCTGATACTGCCCACCGTCTAAACTCTGCAGCATAGGTCTCAGCCGTGTTCTGCCCTTGCCTGAGATTTTTAAGCTTTCTCTCAGCAGTGACTGCGATATCTGGATCATCATATATGATAGCCATAGATTTGAAAAAATTCTGAACTGACGATAATGCCTCATGACCACTAGCAAGACTGTAAGCCCATGTCTGTGAATCCCCTGATAACAGAGTTTTAATGAAGGTGATCCTCTGACTCTCAGTCCCTGATGAAATAGGTTTCATCTCAAAGTAAGACAGACAGCGGTTTCTGAAATTCTGGAAATCAAATGTATGCCCTGAAAATTTTCCCGGCATACTCATTCTGGGTTCTACAACTGAAGAGGACTGCACTGGTACAATTGCAGTCTGGAGGGTGCGAACCACCCCAGACAGCTGGGTGATCTGAGTCTGTTGGGTATTGACCACTACGGTTAAATCATTTACCGCTACGGTCAAGGCCTCAACCTGTTTACCCAGTGCGTCCATATACATTTTGGTCTGCTGTTCTGTAACGATTTGTGTCAGCAAGAGACAGAATTCTGATTATTAGGTGATCTGCAGTATCACCTATAATGCAGATATATACCTGAGTATAAGGTGATCTGCAGAATCACCTATAATACTGGTATATCAAAAGCTGATGTGACAACAAATACAGATGGTGTTTGGTGCAACAGTAATACTGATAAGAGCTATACCTCACCAGAGGAGCTGGTGGGTACAATCAGTATAGTGCCTCTCACCAGAGACAAGGGCCCTCTGGTGAGAGTAGAGTAGTCAGACAGATCGGGTTTGGCAACAGACAGACAGATGCAGTAAAAAATCGGAAGGCAGAGTCAGGAAGATATAAACAGGCAGAGTTGGCAGCAAGATCAGATGAGCAAAGGTACAGAATCACTGAGCAATAGAGAGGTCAGAACGAGCCAGAGTCATGTACAAATAATATACAGTAAAGTAACTATCAAACAATTCCTATCTTGTGTGAAATCCCCGGTTTCCTCCCAGATCAAAGCACACCGGAACTATCTAAGGGTCTGAGCGCTAACACGAAGTATTCACAACAGCAGACAAGTTGCGAGTGACACAGCAAGGCTTATGAAGCAGAGGAGACCCTCCAGGCACGCCCCCTGCGATCAGAGCCGGGACAAGGTCCTTCAGCACCCAAGGCTGAGACAGCAAAGTGCGCCCCTCTATTCCTCACACCCCAGCCATCACACCCTGATTGCTATTAGACTAAGGCGCCCCAGGTTCCTGAACATCCCCAACACCTTAATATCTAGTTATCTGGCTTGCAGTCACTGCTATGTATCCCCTTTTCTTATTTCTTTGTGCTTCAAACACATTTGGGAATGACAACTGAATGAATTGTGCGCCCCCTCCTACACTGCACCCTGAGGCTGGAGCCTCTTCAGCCTCTGCCTCGGCCCGGCACTGCCTGCGATCAACCAATGAGGAGTGGCGAGCGTCTCCTCTGACGTCAGTCGACCAGCCGGTCAGCTGACGTGCCTCCTCCCCGCATAAAGGTCCTGTCTATGCGCGCGCGACAAAGCAACCCTATGTGCAACTGACAGTTCCGTCCTCGGCGTGCTAGACGCCTGAGGCCCGGATATGCTGCTAAACGCCTGAGGCCCGGATATGCTGCTAAACAGGGAGCTGGAGGCAGCTGCGGTGGTAGCGCTGTTCACCGCGGCTGCCTCTCCAGCGTTTGTTACATCTACAAAGGCTTTTTAATTTGTTAACCAGACAGATCCACCTCACTGGCCCAACATCAAAAACATCAAAGAACCAAAACACCAAACCCTTCCTGGGATTGTTATGAGGGGTGTGTGTTTATTAAATCATATCATTATTATGCTATTCAGGCCTCCATTGTTATACTAATCAGCAGTGTTCATTTCAGTGTTAAAATTACTAACATGTAATGATCAGTGGTACTCTGCTGGTCAGAGTGAGCTCAACAGACTAGTTAGCCATACAACAGATAAAGGTACAGCCATATGTCAGTATTTTAATAAAGGTGTGATCACATGTGATTGGGTGCACAGTAGTTCAGGAGTACTCCTATGTGATAGCCCCTGGCTGTGGAGTGAGGGGTCTATCACTTATAACAAGGGTGGTCGTTCAGGCAAGGTCAGTAACAGATCGGTCAGTAGTCGGTACAAAATCAGCAATCAGAGTCGTAGTCAGAGTATAGCCAAGGTCGGCAACAATCAGATATACAGAGGTACAGAATCAGAGAGCGAGTGCAGAATCGAGGTCGGGCCGAGGTCGGCAACTAGACAGAAAGGCTGAGTACAGAATCGTGAGGCAAAAGGATATACAGAGTTCAAGCAAGGTTCATACACATAAAGGCAACAATGTAAGTTATAATTATTGCTATCAAAATCAGATCCTAAGCTATGTGTGAACTTCCCGGGGTCCTGCCGGTTCAAAGCACACTAGGAACTAACTAAGGTCTGAGAGCTTAACCGCGAAGTTTCAGCAAAAGCAGACAATGATGCACTGACCACTTCGGTCTTAAATACACAAGGTGTACCTGCGGCTCCACCCACTAGCCTCAGCCAATGAAATAGCGAAGGATCAGACTGAGTTGTCAGCTGACCAGCCGGTCAGCTGACCCTCCTCCTCAGCTCATAAAGGTCCTGTCTCTGTGTGCGCACCTGCGCCCTTCTGTTCTGATGTGACCTGGAGAGATCTGACCTGGTGTGATGTGATGCCGAGGAGGTGTCAGCGGAATCCGCCGTGACGTCAGACGCTCTCCGCTGCAGAGGTAATTTTCCTATTACTGACAAAGCCATTACATTATTTAGTTAACTTAGACAAAGTCAAAACTCCTGAGTAGTTTGTGAAAATTAAGCACCCTCTTAACATGTACATAAAATATGGTAAATGTAAGTAGGCGAGGTGAGGGTAAGCAGCAGCCAGGTGCAAATTCACTTGATTAACTGATCATCAGCAAGTGTGACCACCTTTATAAGTTCTGGCAGTTTTCTGGTGTACAGCATTCATGTTTGTGTTCACATCGTGCCAAGGAGGAAAGACATCAGCAATGATCTGGTAGAAGCAATTGTTGCCCATCAGCCTTGGATCTATTATAATTCTATTTCCGTGCAATTTTAAGTCCATAATTGTACATTGTGAAAGATAATTCTGAATAAATAAGCTGTGCCCACAACACGCGCTAGGCATATAGGTAGGGAGTTCTGGCAAAGACAGGCAAAAATGGTGCAGGAAATTTGGGCGCACCATGCGCCACCATAGGCCGTAATGTGAATTACGGCTATAGTGGTGCTCACTCAGACAGTCATTTTTTTGGCTTTGCCCTGCGTCCACATTTCCTGGTGCCTTAATTACGTGGATGCAGTTCTGGCGGCTGCTCATTTTCCATGCCGTGACTTTGTGTGGTAAATTGATTCTCCTTATTCTGCTTATTCATCAAGTTTATCATGGGACATTTAGACAAACAAGACCAAAATGAAAGTGGATCCGAGATGAACTTTTACTCATTGCATAATTGTGTTCCTCTCCTATTGTTTATAAGGCATTCCTCAAGCCAAATACTTTCTTGTTTTTGTTTTAATACTCTAATTCCCTATAAACTAAACAAGCCTCACCCACAGCTTTTCAGAGAGCCTTGGCATTTTCAGACAGTAGCAAGGGCTCATGGGAGCTCAGTCTGGGTAGGAGGAGGGGGAGGTATTACTAGACACAGATTTCCGAGGCAGAGTGGAGGAGGGAGGGGGGGATTAGTTTTTTTTCACAGGCTGAGTGCTGAAGATGCAGATAAGCTTGCCTGTGTGTAATGTTTACAAACTACATGGCTGCTGTCATTGTATCACATGAAGAAATAATCATATTCTATTAAAGCTGTTTGCAGCTAGATTTGCTGTGTAAACTATCCAAACTTTAGATTAAATATATAGACAAGTTACTTGTTATAGTTAGTTTTTCATCTCGGATCCGCTTTAAGATGTTTAGTCATAATGCACATTTGGCGAAAATACAATGCCAGCACAAAACCATACACCAGCTGTCAAAAAAGGTGATGGAAGGGTTATTTTTTGGGCTTGTTGACTCTGCCTGCTGCACTACCTGAGCCTAAGCAACTTGCAATCATTCATTTGAGGATGATCTCCGCTATATACCAAAATATTCTACAGTCAAATGTGTTGTCATGTGTATGATAGCTAAAGCTTGGCCAAAACTGAGTCATGCAACAGGACACACAGCAGCAAAACACAGTGGAATAGACTTTTTTTTTCAAATCTCAGTGAACTCAAACAATTTGTAAAAAAGGGTGGGCCATGGTTACCCCACAATGATAGGAAATACTAATAAAGTCATACAGAAAATAATTGCGTCAAGATATTGCTGCTAAAGTTGGTTTTACAGCGATTGAATCATGGGTTATACAGGTAGTAGTTCTAAGTTACATACAACCAAAATATACATACAGCACACCCACTGGGATGACATTTCTACCATGTGCAGAGGGAGAGAGGGACAGTGGAGGCACACAGGAAGGTTAGTTAAGACTGGGGGTGTCACAGAGAGGGACAATGGCAGCAGGAGGAACCATGGAGGTGGCAGTGGTGGCACATGAATACACAGGGGGTGCAGTGGAACACTGGAGACACAGAGGCACAATCGATGCCCAAGGGGGCAACAGAAAGAGGGTTTTTTTTTTTTTTTAAGTGTTTTGGGGTGGTTGCAGACCTATGGAAAAAAAAAATCCTACTGCAGGGGATATTATAGTAGAAACATTCATAGTTTGATGACGGGATTTTATCCCTTGAAGAGTTGATGATGAGATCAGCACACCTAGAAAAAGTGTGGACATCTGCAGGTGTCCCATCATAGTCCTAGCTGATGTCACTGATGAAGACTGAGAATCTAGCCAGAAGGTGGGGCGGGGAGGAGCATTGGTAAGTGGCTTCTTTTTTGAGGTCCTAATGCCAAGCAATTATCCTGCATGTTATTGAAAACTTTTTGCAAGTCTTCTCTCATATAATGATAGCATTTTATGCTGTACAATTGCACAGTTTTGGTTTCTTTTTTAAAAATTTTTAATAGCAGTAAACTGTTATTTCTACACACAGAGTTGGCTGCAACAGACAGGGTATTGCTGTACAGATATTACCTGCCAGTGCCACTTGATCAAATTGTAAATGTCTGATTTGGTCAACAGAAATCTAATACCTGTACAAGTGTAACGATTGGTGTCAGCAAGAACAGATTTTCTGATTATTGGTGATCTGCAGTATCACCAATAATACAGATGCTATACCTGATTATGTAGTGATCTGCAGAATCACCAATAATGCTAGTATAGCAAGACACAGGACAATCGGATGTAAGGATAGGTGTTTGGGGCAACAGTAATACAACATATAATGATCACCCGAGGAGCGTGTGATTCAGACTGCAGTCAGTGGTCACCCGAGGAGCAGGCGATACCGACCGTACTGCAGGTACTGATCACCTGAGGAGCAGGTGATTCAGACTGTACTGTAGCTATTGATCACCTGAGGAGCAGGTGATAAAACTGTACAGAGAATCCCTCACCAGAGACTAACACACTGGTGAGGGCAGAAGAGTCAGACAAGCAGATTCGGCAACAGACGGACAGATACGGTACAAAGACAGAAGGCTAAATCAGAGTAGTATTCAGGCTGAGTCGGCAACAGGATCAGATAGGCAGAAGCACAGAATCAGTAGGCAGAAGAGTAGTCAAGGCTTAGCAGAAGGTCATAACAAATAATACAATTCAATTAGTACTTCAGCTATCAACAGAATCTGACTGACTGGATCCCCAGCTCCTGCTGGTTCTAGCACACTTTGGGATCTGACTAAGGTCTGAGTGCTAACACGTAGTATTTGCAATATCAGACGAGGAGCTACTGACAGGCATGTCCCATATATACTGAGAGCGCCCCATAGCGCCGCCCCAGTCACTCAGCCAATCAGGAGCACTGCTGGAGTCAGCTGACCGGCCGATCAGCTGACTCCCCTTCTACTCGCATAAAGGTCCTGTTGCCTGGCGCGCGCTTAGCCCTCAGTCTATGTGCAACTGAAGGGCCAGGCAAAACTCCACCATGTAATAGCGCAGCGGAGGCCGCCGGCTGAGACGCAGAGACAGCCGCCATGCCGCTCACCGCTGCGGCGGCCTCTCCGCTATTCACAGTCCCAGGCAACACTCCACCATGTATTAGCGCAGCAGAAACCGCCGGCTGAGGCGCGGAGACAGCCGCCATGCCGCTCACTGCTGCGGCGGCACCTCCGCTATCCATTACAACAAGGCTTTGGAAAATAAATTACATTTAAAATTGATTTAGATTGCTGGGTGTTACCAATATTTCCAATTCTTAACATTTGATATTGTAACTAAGGGTTTTTAAGTATCTAAGGTATTCTTTTTTTATAACTGTTTTAAGCTATAAAAAAGTGTGGAGGATGTTAGAACTTAAAGGAAACTTTGATTGTACATTTTGCGTTAAAGAGAACCTGAACTGAAAATTAAAAGTCAAAATAAACATACACATGTCATACTTACCTCCTGTGTAGTCTACTCATCAATGTCTTTCTCCTCACCTGCGTCCTATTTGTCAACTGTGATCGATGGTATTCTCCGTCCTCCATTTTGAAAATGGCCATTACCCCATAACAGCTTCCTAGTCAGCACACAGTTAAACTGTAATATCGCCCACTTGAGCCATAGGGAAATATGGGCATTACCTTGCACATTCAGTTGTAACTGACAGTAGCTGATATATAACTGACAGAAACTGGTTTATTTCAGTTCTGACAAAATCTTGTCAGAACTGAAAGGGATCACTGTAATAAGAAAATGGTGAGCTTCTCAGAGGAACTGATGGAGAGGTAAATATTTAATATTCATATGCAGCTACATCATGTGTTTATTTCAAATAATTTTACTCAGTACAGGTTCCCTTTAAAGGATACATCTGGCAATTTGGAAAAAAAAAAAAAAAAAAAAAAAAAAATCAGATTTACTTACCTGGTGCTTCCTCTAGCCCCTGGAAGCCTATGTGTCCCTCACACGCACCTCCACTCTCAGGCAATCTCCTGGGGTTCCCTCCATAGCAGCCGCTGCCCCAGCCAGGTCGGTGGCCCCTGCGCGAGCCAGGAGCATTCTACGCAGAGGCCGCACAGTACATTTGATTTTTTTTAATTGACAGATGTATCCTTTAACTTTAACCATTATTATCTGTAGGTCAATGTTAATGCTAACACTAACTGCATTCTTTTTATTATTATCATTTATTTGTAACCTGCCAGTACATTACTTAGTACAGGTAGTCCCCGGTTAACGAACGAGATAGGGACTGTAGGTTCGTTCTTAACCTGAATCTGTTCTTAAGTCAGAACACTGTGCCGTCTTTGTCCCCTGTACCTTCTCTTTGCCCCTCTGTGCCTCCAGTGTCCCCCTCTGTGTCACCTCTGCCCTCTGTACCTGCTTATACAAGTTTAAAAGCCATTTTTTCTTAGAATTTTTTAAAATCGATTTTCTCAAAAACTGCAAGTCCAGTTTGAAAATGTTTTTCTTTTAGACTTGTTCCCATGGAAACACAGAAACCATGCTGTTCGTATCGGCAGGTCGTTCGTAAGTCGAACGTTTGTAAGTCGGGGACTACCTGTACTGTACACCATCAGGAATTGAGCCTTTACTCATCAATGCTCTACAAATCTTACATGTGTCTGTGTGTAGCAGGTTTACACTGATCTTGATTGCCCAGCTCCTAGTGCAGTATATACTGTGAGTCACTTTCAGCACAGAGCTGGAAAATCTGACTATCGGAATCCTGTTATGGAAGTATTGCTAGTTGGGGATTAGGTAGGTCAGGGTATCTGGAGAAGTTAGTGTTACACTTGTACAGAAAAAAAAAAAAAAAAAAAACAAAAAAAAAAACAAACAAAAAAACTCACCAGGCGGGTGGCACTACTATGAAATTATTGGGGTGCCCCGGATGTTGCCTGCCGCAGTGCCCTTGCACAATGCTTGGGGACAGGGCCCTCGATAGGGCATGACGGGGTGGGGGCGGAGTGAGTCTGGGTCTTGGCAAACAGTGCTTCACGCATGGGCTTCAGTTGCAGCTGCTGGCCCCCCTGCCCTCCCACAGCATTATGGAGCGCAGTGTGTGGGGAGGGTTACAGGCTGCACAGGCGGTGCAGGTCCATCTGTCTTCTATGTTGTAAGGATTGATCATGCAGATCATGGTCATGACTAGAACCAGACTGGCAGATCCACGATCTCTGCATGGCAATCGTTTAGGTTCAACAAAACTAGAAGATCACAATTGAAATACTGACATCTATACAACAGAGTAGAATAATAAAATGTGTTTATTTACTAATATGCAGTATGACAACGACACAAATCTCCATACATATACAATCAAACAATACGTGGTGCACCACAAATACCAGAAGTCCTAACTATCTATCTATACAAAATATATACAGCAACACACAAAATATCAGAATATATACAACAGTGCATCATCTAAATCAGCATACATAAAGGGAAGTCATACAAGCAGGAGTCAAACCAGGAAATCAGCATCAGGCAATAACATCAGGCAGAGAGTGGTCAGGCTAGCAAGGATCAATACCGGGAAATCAGAGAAATAATGCAAGGCAGGAAACACAGGATCAATGGCCAGAGTCACAAAACTTCAGCGAGCAAACAAAATGACCTAGCAATGTGCTGCTAGGAAGTCCGGCCTTAAATACCAGCACATTGATCAGGTGATCTGTCAGAAAGTTCACATAGTTCAACCTGCTGGTGATCCGGAAAACTGCACAGTTCTCAGCAACAGGGGAGACAGTGGAAGTCCACAGCACAGTTCATAGTAATGCCACCGGCAGGACAACAGAGGCACAGATCATGACATTATCCCCCCTCTTTAGGGGTGGACTCCGGACACTCCACCTGATCTCCAGTATTACCCCCACCTGGGTCCCAATAGAGGAGCCAAGATTGGGTGGGTGGGCAGGGAGGGAGAAAATTCAAAAGACATTACCAGATATGGATGGTACACAAGAGTCTTAGGAGGCTGGACCCAAAGATGCTGGAGAACCTGGACATTATGTGACCAGAAGGAGTCACGCAGGATTACAGATTCTGAAGCCGACTGTAAATCACCAGGTAAAACAGCAAACTTGAAGGCAAACTGGGGCCCTCCAGAGGAAACAGAAGACTGGACAGTGGACAGGATACCTTCAGGTTGGACAGTAAACTGGGTGTCCTCAAGTAGTCCAGCAGACCAGGCACCACCAGGCAGGGCCGGCCTTAGGTTTCACAGCGCCCTGAGCGAAACCTGATTTTTGTGCCCCCCCTTCATCCTTTTACCACGTGCATATACACGCACGCACGCACGCACATATACACACACACAGGCCCATATGCAATTCCCCTTTTCTCCTGAGATATCTCCTAGAACAGTGGTTCCCAACCTTTGTGATGTCGTGACATCATGCCAAATGCTCAGATCTTCGTAGCACGTCACGTATGTATAATAGAAAAATACTATTAATCACTTGATGACCCACCCTTTACCCCCCCCTTAAGGACCAGCGCTGTTTTGAGTGATCTGTGCTGGGTGGGCTGTGCAGCCCCCAGCACAGATCAGGTTGCAGGCAGAGAGATCAGATTGCCCCCCTTTTTTCCCCCCTATGGGGATGATGTGCAGGGGGGGGGTCTGATCTCTCCTGCCTGCCTGGGTGTTGCGGGGGGGGGGGGGGGGGGGCACCTCAAAGCCCCCCTCCGCGGCGAAATTCACCCCTCCCTCTCCTACCTGCTCCCCCCCCCGGCGATCGAGGCTGCACAGGACGCTATCCGTCCTGTTCAGCCAGTGACAGGACGTCCCCTGTCACATGGCGGCGATCCCCGGCCGCTGATTGGCCGGGGATAGCCGATCTGCCTAACGGCGCTGCTGCGCAGCAGCGCCGTACAATGTAAACAAAGCGGATTATTTCCGCTTGTGTTTACATTTAGCCTGCGAGCCGCCATCGGCGGCCCGCAGGCTATTCACGGAGCCCCCCGCCGTGATTTGACAGGAAGCAGCCGCTCGCGTGAGCGGCTGCTTCCTGATTAATCAGCCTGCAGCTGGCGACGCAATACTGCGTCGCTGGTCCTGCAGCTGCCACTTTGCCGACGCACGTATAAGCGTGCGGTCGGCAAGTGGTTAATAACCACGAATGGATGGAAAGAGTGCATTATCATGAATACACTTAAAAATGAAGGCTAGAACCCTTCAGGAATATTAATAAAAACAATCAGTGGGACAGTTAGCCGCCTCCTCCCCCATTTAGAATGATAGCACAGCACTGACAATTTGCACCACGCATTATAGCTGCGGTGCGCCCCCCCTCCAAAATGCCCTCAGACTGTTACGGCTGCTCTTAGCAGCAGACTTGATAGATCACAATGTGCAGCAGAACTGAGACGGAAACCAATGAATGTGAAATAAACAGTTTTATTGTCAATCAGTGCAATTATATACAAATTAGCAAATGGTAAATCCCACAGTGCAACCCACATAAACACAGCAATCCTAACTAACTAACTATACAACAATATACAGAAATATTTACAGACCAGGCGGAACAGCAGACAAGGGCAAGGCAAATCAGAGTCAGAGTAAGCAAAGAACATAAACCAGGAGATCAGATCAGAGCAGAGCTTCTCAGAGCAGGGAGCACAGAACACAGCGATCAGGACAGCCAAGCTGAACTGAGGTTCTGGCAAGGTTCTGAGGCGGGTGGAGTCCTTAAATGCAAATCCCATCAGATGATGCATAATTGTCCAGGATAGATAGCATGAGGGCCACCTGCTGGTGAATGATAGAATTACTACTGTCCAGATGCAGAGAGCCACCAGCAGGTGAACCAGGAAACTGCAGGCAAAGAAATGTCCATGACATGCTGCACAATGCCACCTACTGGTGATAGATGTTAGCACAGTCCCGAAACCAAGTGCCACCAGCAGGTGCAACCACACAGAGCCGGATTCCTAACATAACCCCCCCCTTTAGGAGCGGCCTCAGGACGCTCCACAATGTTCTTACAAATCCTCCACCAGAAACACAAAAAACAGCAGGAAATAAAATAAGCAGCAAATGCCAAGACTGGGTGGGCAGGGAGGGAAATAATTCAAAAATAAATATTACCGGATCCGGCTGGGTGACAGGAGTATTTGAAAACTGGATGACAGGAAACTGAAAAGTCTTAATAGAAGACGGATGGAAAATGTCAGGCAGGACCACAGACAAGACGCTAACAGGTGGAACATCAGGCCAGGCAGTGAACTGGATCCCCTCAGTCTGGGCAGCAGTGAACTGGATCCCCTCAGTCTGGGCAGCAGATCGGATCACCCCAGGCTGGGCGGCAGGCAGGATCGCCTCAGGCTGGGCGGCAGGCAGGATCGCCTCAGGCTGGGCGGCAGGCAGGATCGCCTCAGGCTGGGCGGCAGGCAGGATCGCCTCAGGCTGGGCGGCAGGCAGGATCGCCTCAGGCTGGGCGGCAGGCAGGATCGCCTCAGGCTGGGCGGCAGGCAGGATCGCCTCAGGCTGGGCGGCAGGCAGGATCGCCTCAGGCTGGGCGGCAGGCAGGATCGCCTCAGGCTGGGCGGCAGGCAGGATCGCCTCAGGCTGGGCGGCAGGCAGGATCACCTCAGGCTGGGCGGCAGGCAGGATCACCTCAGGCTGGGCGGCAGGCAGGATCACCTCAGGCTGGGCGGCAGGCAGGATCACCTCAGGCTGGGCGGCAGGCAGGATCACCTCAGGCTGGGCGGCAGGCAGGATCACCTCAGGCTGGGCGGCAGGCAGGATCACCTCAGGCTGGGCGGCAGGCAGGATCCCTTCAGGAGGAGGAGCAGACTGGATGCCATCAGGAATAGGAGCAGGCTGGGAACCACCCAGAGGAACAGCAGCGGAAGACTGTAATTGCTGGACAGCAGCAGCAGAAGTCCTTAGTGGCTGGGCAGCAGAAACAAAAGTCTCTTGTGGCTGGGCAGCAGAAGCAGAAGTCTCTTGTGGCTGGGCAGCAGAAGCAGAAGACTCTTGTGGCTGGGCAGCAGAAGCAGAAGTCTCTTGTGGCTGGGCAGCAGAAGTCTCTTGTGGCTGGGCAGCAGAAGTCTCTTGTGGCTGGGCAGCAGAAGTCTCTTGTGGCTGGGCAGCAGAAGTCTCTTGTGGCTGGGCAGCAGAAGTCTCTTGTGGCTGGGCAGCAGAAGTCTCTTGTGGCTGGGCAGCAGAAGTCTCTTGTGGCTGGGCAGCAGAAGTCTCTTGTGGCTGGGCAGCAGAAGTCTCTTGTGGCTGGGCAGCAGAAGTCTCTTGTGGCTGGGCAGCATAAGCAGAAGTCTCTTGAGGCTGGGCGGCAGAAGCAGAAGTCTCTTTTGGCTGGGCAGCAGAAGTCTCTTGTGGCTGGGCAGCAGAAGTCTCTTGTGGCTGGGCAGCAGAAGCAGAAGTCTCTTTAAGCTGGGCAGCATAAGCAGAAGTCTCTTGAGGCTGGGCAGCATAAGCAGAAGTCTCTTGAGGCTGGGCAGCATAAGCAGAAGTCTCTTGAGGCTGGGCGGCAGAAGCAGAAGTCTCTTGAGGCTGGGCGGCAGAAGCAGAAGTCTCTTGTGGCAGGGCAACAGACCGGTTGGCAGCAGGCATGGCAACAGACCGGTTGGCAGCAGGCAGGGCAACAGACCGGTTGGCAGCAGGCAGGGCAACAGACTGGTTGGCAACAGGCATGGCAACAGGCATGGCAACAGACTGGTTGGCAACAGGCATGGCAACAGACTGGTTGGCAGTTGGGAGGGCATTAGACTGGTTGACAGCCGGCGGAGCACCTGGCTGGGCCGTTGGCTGAGCACCTGGCTGGGCCGTTGGCTGAGCACCTGGCTGGGCCGTTGGCTGAGCACCTGGCTGGGCCGTTGGCTGAGCACCTGGCTGGGCCGTTGGCTGAGCACCTGGCTGGGCCGTTGGCTGAGCACCTTCCTGTGCGGGCTGGAGCAGGGCCTGTGCGGGCTGGAGCAGGGCCTGTGCGGGCTGGAGCAGGGCCTGTGCGGGCTGGATGCAAGCCTGTGCGGGCTGGATGCAAGCCTGTGCGGGCTGGATGCAAGCCTGTGCGGGCTGGATGCAAGCCTGTGCGGGCTGGATGCAAGCCTGTGCGGGCTGGATGCAAGCCTGTGCGGGCTGGATGCAAGCCTGTGCGGGCTGGATGCAAGCCTGTGCGGGCTGGATGCAATTTTCTGCAAGATGAGTACAATGTCCTGCAGGCTGAAACAAAGTCTCTGTAGGCTGCATGCAAGTGTCTGCAGATGGCTGGATGCAAAGTTCTGCATGCGGCTGGGTGCAAGCGTCTGCAGGCTGGATACAATTTTCTGCAAGATGAGTACAATGTTCTGCAGGCTGAAACAAAGTCTCTGTAGGCTGCATGCAAGTGTCTGCAGATGGCTGGATGCAAAGTTCTGCATGCGGCTGGGTGCAAGCGTCTGCAGGCTGGATACAATTTTCTGCAAGATGAGTACAATGTTCTGCAGGCTGAAACAAAGTCTCTGTAGGCTGCATGCAAGTGTCTGCAGATGGCTGGATGCAAAGTTCTGCATGCGGCTGGGTGCAAGAGTCTGCAGGCATCTGGAGGCAAGAGTCTGCAGGCATCTGGAGGCAAGAGTCTGCAGGCATCTGGAGGCAAGAGTCTGCAGGCATCTGGAGGCAAGAGTCTGCAGGCATCTGGAGGCAAGAGTCTGCAGGCATCTGGAGGCAAGAGTCTGCAGGCATCTGGAGGCAAGAGTCTGCAGGCATCTGGAGGCAAGAGTCTGCAGGCATCTGGAGGCAAGAGTCTGCAGGCATCTGGAGGCAAGAGTCTGCAGGCATCTGGAGGCAAGAGTCTGCAGGCATCTGGAGGCAAGAGTCTGCAGGCATCTGGAGGCAAGAGTCTGCAGGCATCTGGAGGCAAGAGTCTGCAGGCATCTGGAGGCAAGAGTCTGCAGGCATCTGGAGGCAAGAGTCTGCAGGCATCTGGAGGCAAGAGTCTGCAGGCATCTGGAGGCAAGAGTCTGCAGGCATCTGGAGGCAAGAGTCTGCAGGCATCTGGAGGCAAGAGTCTGCAGGCATCTGGAGGCAAGAGTCTGCAGGCATCTGGAGGCAAGAGTCTGCTGGCATCTGGAGGCAAGAGTCTGCTGGCATCTGGAGGCAAGAGTCTGCTGGCATCTGGAGGCAAGAGTCTGCTGGCATCTGGAGGCAAGAGTCTGCTGGCATCTGGAGGCAAGAGTCTGCAGGCATCTGGAGGCAAGAGTCTGCTGGCATCTGGAGGCAAGAGTCTGCTGGCATCTGGTGGCAAGAGTCTGCTGGCATCTGGTGGCAAGAGTCTGCAGGCTGTACTGGAAAATGAGCAACTGATTGTATAGTCAGGGATGGAGACAGATCAAATGCTGCAGGTGTTGCAGACCCAGGTTCAATAGGCAGTACATGCTGAATGGAGGCAGTGGGAACATATTTTCTTTTATGCTTTGATCTCCCCTTTCTTTTAGCAACTGTGGGGCCTGCTGTATAAGAGACCAAATTATTTTCTGGGCTTACTGAGGCTGTGTGCTGCAAGCTCTGATCAGCAGAAAAGGAAGGTAAGGAAGTAGACTGAGGAGTGGAAGAGGCAGAAAGCAGTCTTTGCCAGACAGAGATTAAAGTAAGAGCATCTTCATAGATACACAAACCCTGACAAACAAGAGAATATGCAGATTCTATACACTCCAACATTGCTTCATTACCTTCCCCCAAATATTGTTCCTCAAAATATACTGGATCCTCTTCTAATAAATACAATAATGATTGGATTTGGACTGGCTGTAGGGGTGCCGAGAAATCATCTGAAGGCAAATTGGACAGTGCTAAATCTACCCATATTTTAATTAAAGATTCTACTTCCTGACTACAAAATATTCCTTGGGCTACAAAGCCATGCACCAGATCAACTAAAGCCAGCAAGGATTCTCTGGGATGATCAGAGAAAAACTTCCTGCAGGAAAACTCATTTTCCTTTGCTAGCAATGCATAATATTGCACCTGATTGGGATACATTTCCAAAACTCAGGCTTGCTGCTGTGATCAGTGTGTGGCCAGAACCTACTGTTACAGCTGCTCTTAGCAGCAGACTTGATAGATCACAATGTGCAGCAGAACTGAGACGGAAACCAATGAATGTGAAATAAACAGTTTTATTGTCAATCAGTGCAATTATATACAAATTAGCAAATGGTAAATCCCACAGTGCAACCCACATAAACACAGCAATCCTAACTAACTAACTATACAACAATATACAGAAATATTTACAGACCAGGCGGAACAGCAGACAAGGGCAAGGCAAATCAGAGTCAGAGTAAGCAAAGAACATAAACCAGGAGATCAGATCAGAGCAGAGCTTCTCAGAGCAGGGAGCACAGAACACAGCGATCAGGACAGCCAAGCTGAACTGAGGTTCTGGCAAGGTTCTGAGGCGGGTGGAGTCCTTAAATGCAAATCCCATCAGATGATGCATAATTGTCCAGGATAGATAGCATGAGGGCCACCTGCTGGTGAATGATAGAATTACTACTGTCCAGATGCAGAGAGCCACCAGCAGGTGAACCAGGAAACTGCAGGCAAAGAAATGTCCATGACATGCTGCACAATGCCACCTGCTGGTGATAGATGTTAGCACAGTCCCGAAACCAAGTGCCACCAGCAGGTGCAACCACACAGAGCCGGATTCCTAACACAGACTCAGTATAGATAGGTAGCCAGGTATAGGTGCCCTCAATATAGGTTGCCAAGCATAGGTGCCCTCAGTATAGGAAGTCAGTTAAAGGTCTCCATCCCCCCCATAGGTAGCCAAGCGTAGGTGCCCCAAGTATAGGAAGTCAGGTGTTGGAGCCCTCAGTATAGGTAGCCAGGAGAAGGTGCCCTCCCTCAGTATAGGTAGCCAGCTATAGGTGTCCCCAGTATAGGAAGTCGGGTGTTGGAGCCCTCAGTATAGGTAGCCAGCTATAGGTGTCCCCAGTATAGGAAGTCAGGTGTTGGAGCCCTCAGTATAGGTAGCCAGCTAGGTAGCCTCAGTATAGGAGCTCCGGTCGCTCATATCAAAGGCCGGCTATGCCACCAGGAGAAGCAAGAACAGTAGCAGGCTGAGCACCATCAGGAACATCAATCTGAGCACCATTGGGAGCAGGAACATCAGCAGACTGGAGTCCATCAGGATCAGAAGGAGCAGGAACAGACTGGAACCCATCAGGATCAGGAAGAGCAGGATCAGTAGACTTGGCACCTACAGAAACAGTAGCAGCAGCAGACTGGGAACCCTCAGAAACAGCAGCATCAGCAGACTGGATACCCCCAGGAGCGGCAGCAGCAGACTGGATACCCCCAGGAGCGGCAGCAGCAGACTGGATACCCCCAGGAGCGGCAGCAGCAGACTGGATACCCCCAGGAGCGGCAGCAGCAGACTGGATACCCCCAGGAGCGGCAGCAGCAGACTGGATACCCCCAGGAGCGGCAGCAGCAGACTGGATACCCCCAGGAGCGGCAGCAGCAGACTGGATACCCCCAGGAGCGGCAGCAGCAGACTGGATACCCCCAGGAGCGGGAGCAGCAGACTGGATACCCCCAGGAGCGGCAGCAGCAGACTGGATACCCCCAGGAGCGGCAGCAGCAGACTGGATACCCTCAGGAGTGGCAGCAGCAGACTGGATACCCTCTGGAGCAGCAGCAGCAGACTGGATACCCTCTGGAGCAGCAGCAGCAGACTGTAAAGGCTGGGCAGCAGCAGAAGTATGTGAAGGCTGGGCTGGAGCAGAAGTCTGTGAAGGCTGGGCTGGAGCAGAAGTCTGTGAAGGCTGGGCAGCAACCTGGAAAACTTCAGGCAGTGCAGCAAGCAGAGTACCAACAGGCTGGACAGTTCCAGACAGGGTGGCAACAGGCTGGGCGGTTGGCTGGAACGGAGCCTGTGCAGGCTGGGAGCAAAGTTCTGCAGGCTGGGAGCAAAGTTCTGCAGGCTGGGAGCAAAGTTCTGCAGGCTGGGAGCAAAGTTCTGCAGGCTGGGAGCAAAGTTCTGCAGGCTGGGAGCAAAGTTCTGCAGGCTGGGAGCAAAGTTCTGCAGGCTGGGAGCAAAGTTCTGCAGGCTGGGAGCAAAGTTCTGCAGGCTGGGAGCAAAGTTCTGCAGGCTGGGAGCAAAGTTCTGCAGGCTGGGAGCAAAGTTCTGCAGGCTGGGAGCAAAGTTCTGCAGGCTGGGACCAAAGTTCTGCAGGCTGGGACCAAAGCTCTGCAGGCTGGGACCAAAGTTCTGCAGGCTGGGACCAAAGTTCTGCAGGCCGGGATGGAGTCTGCACCGACCTGGCTGGAGTCTGCACCGACCTAGCTGGAGTCTGCACCGACCTGGCTGGAGTCTGCACCGACCTGGCTGGAGTCTGCACCGACCTGGCTGGAGTCTGCACCGACCTGGCTGGAGTCTGCACCGACCTGGCTGGAGTCTGCACCGACCTGGCTGGAGTCTGCACCGACCTGGCTGGAGTCTGCACCGACCTGGCTGGAGTCTGCACCGACCTGGCTGGAGTCTGCACATGCTTAATGGAGCTGGTGGAAAAGAATTTTATTTTATTTTTTTGGATGCAGAAATACTCTTTAACGGTTTTTGCCAAGACCAAAGTATGGGTCTGACTGCAGTTTGCAATAGGGTTTTGACAGAAATTTGACATGCAGGTTGTGAGCTCTGGACATGGTGATCATACTGAGAGTTAACAGGTTTAACAGAGGGAAGAAGAGAAGGAAACTTAGAATATAGAAGGTCTTGCCAAATTTACATCAAAGCAGCAGCAGGTTCATACGCACATAGGTTACTGACCATCAGAGATTTCACTCCACACATACATCTCCTGACAACTTGTAACCACAGACTTTTCACAGCATGCACATATTTAACCAGACAAGAACTTTCCATTTTAGAATAGTGGTTTAAAAAAACTTTTCCTATCCTTCTTTAAATAATCAAATAGATAGTTAATATCAGCTGCACAAAAGACAGGATCTAAACGGGATTGGTTCTGCACACACTGAGAATCAGCTTGGTTTTTAATTGCACTAGGCTGGGCTGCATCAAGGACAGGATCAAAACTGAGTGGCTTAACAAAAAATGAACCAATTTGCAATTTATTGGAACTAGACTGAGTTTTGTCGTTCAGAAGCTTATTAAGAAGCTGCAACAGATAATGCACATCTGAGGGTGACAGAATTTTTTGCTGAACAAACCCATCTATAACAAGGATTAGACGTCTCAAATCATCTATACAAAAACTTGAAAATAGCTTTAAACCTGTAATCCCAAATATCTTCTGCTACAAGACTATAGTAAAACACATCCTCAGAATTCATATTCCAATTCATTGTACAGATAGACGAGTCTGCAGTATTTCTGTGATCAATATAGGAGTGGGCTAGGTCATTATGTAAGGATTGATCATGCAGATTGTGATCGTGACTAGAACCAGACTGGCAGATCCACGATCTCTGCATGGCAATCCTTTAGGTTAAACAAAACCAGAAGATCACAATTGAAATACTGACGTCTGTACAACGGTTTTGGCCAAGACCAAGGTATGGGTCTGACTGCAGTTTGCAATGGGGTTTTGACTGAAATTTGACATGCAGGTTGTGAGCTCTGGACATGGTGATCATACTGAGAGTTGACAGGTTTAACAGAGGGAAGAAGAGAAGGAAACTTAGAATCAGGGCCGGATTTCTGGCAAGGCCACATAGGCCATGGCCTAAGGCACCAGAAGTTTAGGGGCGGCTCAGTGAGTGGCAGTAATGCTGTTCTATGCAGCCATCTCTATCTACAAGGACAGCTTTAACCTTTGAACTCTCTGTCCTGTACTTGTGCTGTCCCTGCAAGATATGTAAGCTCTATCCTGCAGGTACACATCAGCCTAACTCTCATGGTGACACATTGGGTCCATCATCAACAAGATGGTAAGCATACCATAAAAGTTCAAAACATAACATATAATCTATACGCATATTACTAAAATAGCTATTGTCTGTGACACCAATGATGGAAAGTAAGTTGAATTCTCATTGGGGCACACAGAGCTAACAACCATACAGACGATATAGTTGGCCTTGGGCGGTAAAAAAGTACAAATCCGGCCCTGCTTAGAATATAGAAGGTCTTGCCAGCAGAGACGGATCTAGGGGGGGGCCGGCGGGTCTCTTGCCCCAGGCGGCGGCAGCCGGCAGGATCTTTATCCCCGCTTGTGTGGGCTCCACTTTCCCCCTGTTGTTTGCGCTGCCGGCGCTGCGCTGCCCCCCGAGTGTGTGTCAGCCAGGCTCAGCTCAGGCGCTGTGTCAGCATAGCAGAGGGACGGCGGATCATAGCGGCAGTCATACATACTAACTTCAGCTGCTCTCCGCGGAACGCAGACCTGGTCTCCTCTCTGTCGCACCTCTAGTGTTGGCTTCTGTAATGCACGTCATCAGTGAAGCCAAATAGAGAGGTGCGCGAGTGCGACTCACAGAGAGGAGAGGAGACTAGGTCTGCATTCTGGTCCGGAGAGCGGCTGAAGTGTTATGACTACTGCCGCTGCCTGAAGTGCGGGTGGTGCTGGTGCCTAATTGCTGCAGCCTGCAGGTCAGGTCAGTCAGCATAGAGAGAAATTCTCTCGCACAATTCGTTCTGTGCACACTGCACAGCCACAGTCAGTGCACCCCTCAGGCTCAGCTGAGCTACATGATATGTGCCCACCATCTCTCTCACACACTTCTCTGCCTCTCTCATCATGACATGATCTCATGTGAGAATCTCTCGCCCACTTGTGCACCCCCTTATTCAATCATGTGCCCACGTGACTTACTTGCCTCTTCTCCCTCATACATTTGTGCACCCCCTTGCCCACATATGTACCCCTTTACCACTTTTGTGCACCCCTCACCTGTGACCCAGTCAGATATGGTCCACTTCTTCACCAGCTTCTGTGCACTCCAAACTTCTGTGCACCCCTGCTTTATCCACATATGCGACCCCTTGCCACTTTTACAGAAAGGTGGCAAGGGGTCGCATATGTGGGTAAAGCAGGGGTGCACAGAAGCAAGTGAAGGGGCACATATGTGGACGAGGGGGCACAGTCTGGTGAGGGGGCACAGAAATGTGGAAGAATACAGAAAGGTGGCAAGGGGCCGCATATGTGGGTAAAGGGGTGCACAGAAGCAAGTGAAGGGGCACATATGTGGACGAGGGGGCACAGAAATGTGTGAGGGACAGAAAAGTGGCAAGGGGTCGCATATGTAATTTGCAACTTGGTCTAGATCCGTCCCTGCCCCCCCCCCCCCCCCCTCTGTTGCAATTCCCCCCTTCTTCCCCTCCAAGGGTGGCAATTTACTGGCCCCCTCGTTTGTTGCAATCCCCCCTTTCATCCACCCCTGAGGGTGGCGATTTACTAAACCCCCCCGTGTGGCAACCCCCCCCCCCTCCTGCAGCCATCCCCTGTTCGGTGTAATAATACATATCGGTCCTGCGGATGGCTGTCACACAAGCTCTGCGCTGCAGCTCCGTCTTCCCTGCCGAGGACACAGACACTCTGCTTGGTGACATCACTAAGCCGCGTGTCTGTGTCCCGACAGAGAAGAAGGAGCTGCAGAGCTTGTGTGACATCCGCAGGATCGAAGGCTCGGATTGTATAGTTACACCGGGCAGGGGATGGCTGCAGGGGGGGGGCGGGGGGCGCCACAAGGGGGAGTTCAGTAAATCGCCAGCCTCGAACAGTAGGGATAAGAGCATAGGCGCCAAAACCTGACCTTGCTCCAGGCGCAACTTGGTCTAGATCCGTCCCTGCTTGCCAAATTTACATCAAAGCAGCAGCAGGTTCATACGCACATAGGTTAGGCCCGGTTCACACTTGCGGTGGCCCTCCGGAATCGCCGTGCCGGAGCCGCACCGCTTGCAGAACGGACGGAACGGACGCACGGCATAGCAATGAAAGCCTATGCGTCCGTTCACATGCGTCCGTTCTGCCGAACCGGAGCCGGACCGGATCCGGGCCGGATCCGGACTCCGGCCTCCGTTCCAACATGCGCTATTTTTTCATCCGGCTCCTCCGGCAGCCGTATCCGGGGCGGAGCCGGACTGCACCATCCGGCCAATACAAACCAATGGGAACCGGAGAGCGCACAACACACTGGCTGAGAAATCCGGATGTTCTACCCCACTTCCTATGGGGATTGTTGCGGCGATATTGGATGGGGACACATGGGCAAGCATTTTGGAGTGGAGCAGCACAGCTGGATCCGGATCCGGAGATGTTGGCAGCATGTCGCAGGTGGAGGTGAGTGCTAAACAGCAGAGGGCCTGATTCCACAGGTCCCCCTTCTGCTGACCTCCCAGACCCCAACATTTTTTTTGTTTTTAACGTTACTTTTGCCAAACGGATCCGGATCGCATCCTGATGGACACCTGATGCAACCTGACCGGATCCGGATCGGATCCGGATCAGAACCGTACGGTTCCGATCCGGATCCGGTCCGGATCCGGTCAGGTCATCCGGTCCGTTTGGCAAACAACCGCAAGTGTGAACGGGGCCTTACTGACCATCAGAGATTTCACTCCACACATACATCTCCTGATAAACTCCTCACCTTGCTGCAAATAGTATGTCGTAAACTCTTCCCTTTCATTCTTCAAATAGCCATAATAAGCATTGACCTGTTCGGCAGTAAAATTAAAACTGACTCGATTGTTGCAATCTCTCCACTCATTTGTTTCCTCAATCACATGCATGCATGCATCTGCACTCAAATCAAATGACAAGATTTCCTTCCAAACTTGGATCAGAGCAGAGGCGGCTTCTTGCTGACATAATTTGTAACCACAGACTTTTCACAGCATGCACATATTTAAAGGGGAACTGAAGAGAGAGGTATATGGAGGGTTCCATGTTTATTTCTTTTTAAGCAATACCAGTTGCCTGGCAGCCCTGCTGATCCTCTGCCTCTAATACTATTAGCCGTAGCCCATTAACAAGCATGCAGCAGATCAGGTGTTTCAGACTTTAAAGTCAGATCTGACAAGACTAGCTGCATGCTTGTTTCTGGTGTTATTCAGATACTACTGCAGAGAAATAGACCAGCAGGGCTGCCAGGCAACTGGTATTGATTAAAAGGAAATAAATATGGCAGCCTCCGTATACCTCTTACTTCAATTCCCCTTTAACCAGACAAGAACTTTCCATTTTAGAATAGTGGTTTAAAAAAAAACTTTTCCTATCCTTCTTTAAATAATCAAATAGATAGTTAATATCAGCTGCACAAAAGACAGGATCTAAACGGGATTGGTTCTGCACACAGAGAATCAGCTTGGTTTTTAATTGCACTAGGCTGGGCTGCATCAAGGACAGGATCAGAACTGAGTGGCTTAACAAAAAATGAACCAATTTGCAATTTATTGGAACTAGACTGAGTTTTGTCATTCAGAAGCTTATTAACCTCCCTGGCGGTAAGCCCGTGCTGAGCACGGGCTATGCCGCCGGGGAGGCACCGCTCAGGCCCCGCTGGGCCAATTTGCTTAATTTTTTTTTTTGCTACGCGCAGCTAGCACTTTGCTAGCTGCGTGTAGCATCCGATCGCCGCCGCTACCCGCCGATTCGCCGCGCCGCGGCCGCCCCCCCCTTCCCAGACCCCGTGCGCTGCCTGGCCAATCAGTGCCAGGCAGCGCTGTGGGGTGGATGGGAGTCCCCTTTGACGTCACGACGTCGATGGCGACGGGGGAAGCCCTCCAGGAGATCCCGTTCTTTGAACGGGATCTCCTGATCTCCGATCGCCGGCGGCGATCGGATGGGCTGGGGGGATGCCGCTGAGCAGCGGCTATCATGTAGCTTGACTTTGTCTCGCTACATGAAAAAAAAAATAAAATAAAAATTTAAAAAACACTACTTTGCTGCCCGCTGGCGGATTTTATTAAACTGCCAGGAGGGTTAAAGGGACTCCGAGCTCATCTAAAAGATAAAAGTTGTACTCACCAGGGGCTTTCTCCAGCCCAGTGCTGGTCGGGAGGTCCCACGCCGGCGTCCTGGCTCCTCTCCTTCTCCCCGCTCCGGAATGGCTGACAGGCCGCAGCCCGGGCGACACTCTCCCGAGTGTCGGGCTGCTTCTTCCGCATATGATGCTTTAATCGCGCATGCGCAGTACTTTCACGCCGGCCGCCGTGATGACGCGAGGCGGCCGGCATGTGACATAATCCGCGTCATATGCGGAAGAAGCAGCCCGACACTCGGGAGAGTGTCGCCCGGGCTGCGGCCTGTCAGCCATTCCGGAGCATAATCCGAATCAGCATACATTAAGGGAAGTCATACAAGCAGGAGTCAAACCAGGAAATCAGCATCAGGCAATAACATCAGGCAGAGAGTGGTCAGGCTAGCAAGGATCAATACCGGGAAATCAGAGAAATAATGCAAGGCAGAAAACACAGGATCAATGGCCAGAGTCACAAAACTGCAGCGAGCAAACAAAATGACCTAGCAATGTGCTGCTAGGAAGTCCGGCCTTAAATACCAGCACATTGATCAGGTGATCTGTCAGAAAGTTCACATAGTTCCACCTGCTGGTGATCCGGAAAACTGCACAGTTCTCAGCAACAGGGGAGACATCTGCTGGTTGACAGTGGAAGTCCACAGCACAGTTCATAGTAATGCCGCCAGCAGGACAACAGAGGCACAGATCATGACATCTGTACTGTTGCTGCTCTGCACTTCCTGCTTCCTCCGTTTGGACTCTAGTAGAGGCGCATCGCTAGGGTTAAAGATCCGTGGCCCATGCCAAGTATCTCTTTTGAGGAGCCCTGAATGTAAGCCCCTGGACCTCCCAGAGCAGAGTAGCACAGCAGGCAGAACTATTTTCCTGCTCCAGCCACTTGGTCTCCAGAGTTTGAAACCATTTTCTGTTCCAGGCTTCTCCTACTAGTAGCAATAGAACTCAGTGCTAGGATCAGTCTCTGGAAATTGTGTGAGATCACTATACAACAGATTACTTTAACCTCCTTAGCGGTAACCCCGTGCTGGACACGGGGTAAGCCGCTCAGGAGGATTTCTCAGGCCCCGCTGGGCCGATCTGCATAATTTTTTTTTATACACGCAGCTAGCACTTTGCTAGCTGCGTGTTACTTACAATTGCCGCCGCCCCGCGCCGATTCGCCGCTACCCGCCGCATCAGAGGGTGCCCCCCCCCCGAGACCCGTGCACTGCCTGGCCAATCAGTGCCAGGCAGTGCCGAGGGGTGGATCAGAACTCCCTCTGACGTCACGACCCGCGTGCGTCCCCATGGCAACAGGGGAAGCACTCATGGAAATCCTGTTCAGATTTCGGGATTTCCGGATGGGCATATGCACCAGCGGCGATCGGAGCGTACTGGGGGATGCCGCAGGGAGGGGGGAAGCATGTAGCTAGCGCTAGGTTAGCTACATGCTAAAAAAAAAAAAAAAAGGTTAAAAAAACCCTCATCATACCGCCAGGGAGGTTAAGGCTGCCATCCACACAAATGATTAAACACTGAAAACACTTTCCACCATGTCCATGACTTATGCACCTCTGGCAACAGGTTGTAGCAGAATACTGAAACACATAAAAAAAAAACCCATGCACACCAACATGGCATAAAATCAGACAATTCACTCACAGTTCAATTGCACCTACCATTGAAAAGTGGAGTATGCGCAGGGCGCAGGTCTGACCGGAACTCTCACCGTGGCCAGCAGCAAAAGACGACTCCTGTCCACTGCAGGTAGCGCGCCTCCCACCGTTCAATCCCAGGTCACATGTCACTACGTTTTTGGGGCCGCCCTCCTCCTTCAGGCGACGCCCCTCATGCTACAATTTGAATTTAGACAGAGCTCTCTCTAAGTAGCTCCAGTGTCAAGGCTTGGGGCTATGCCATCTTTAAGCCACAAGACGGTCCCATGCGTACTCTACTTTTCAGCAGTAGGCAAAATTGAACTGTGTGTGAATTGTTTAATAAATGTTTTTATGCCATTTTGGCATGCATGTTCTCCCCCTAGTATCTGAGAATTAAACAGAAGAAGGGGAAGAAGAAAGGGAACATGTGTTCCAGGAGCCAATTGAAGTGGCATGGTCATTCATCACAGTGAAAGTAACTAGTGAAGTTAGTACAGCTATTGAACACTTCCTGGTAACTACCATTAGAGTGTATAGCGTCATCTAGTGGGCAAAACATTTAAGTGAAAAAAATAACCCTTATTAACACCTGGCTCCCCGCCCCCGTAGACCGAACACAAACATACATGTTAAAAAAAAAGTAAGAAAAAGTGACAGTTAAAAAAATATAATACTTATATTGTTAACTTAGGGTCTGAGCTTTTTTTTAATACATACTGTATGTATTTACTGTTATTTTAGCTAATACGAGCATATCATTTTTGTTGAGGTATAAAAAAACACAAAACAGAAAAAAACATACCTTTATTTCCAAACAGTATATTCCCACCATACATTGTACTAGGAACATAATTTAAATGATTACAAACAGGCAAATAAAAAGTGTGGGTTTTATCTATAGTAGCATTGTTCATTTTAAATCTATAGGGGATGGAATTGGAGAAAGGGTGTATTTTTCGCATTATTTTCCCTGTATTTCCCTATAAAATGCATAGAAAAAAAGTAATTACTAAAAACAAGTATCACCCCCAAAAGCCTAATTTGTGGCGAAAAAAACAAGATATAGATCATTTAGGTGGCATAAGCAGTGATAAAGTTATTGGTGGATGAAAGGGAGAAGTGCAGACATGTAAAAATTGATTCTTCCACCCTTTAGAAGTCATTCCGGTCCCGTACTGCAGCTCGAGTCGGGTCCTCCTCGGTGTCTCACTGGCCGCCCATAGCTTCTGCACATGCGTGGGCACATGTGAGCACCCGCATACATCCACGTCCTTTGCCACGTTCTGCACCTGCACAGACACAGTATGCGCCAGATAACATGGGTGAGTTTGCACTAGGGGGCGCTAACCCGCAGACGGGTCTGCCATCTTTATAGGCAGCCAGCGGGACACCGAGGAGGACTGAAGCTGCAGCGAGGGACCTAAATTACTTCTAGGGGCTGGAAGAAGTCCCTGGTTAGTAAAGCCCCAGGAGTCCTTTAAGGTGAAAACAGCCTGTGAATTGAAGTGGTTAAGGAAAACCCGGACCTTTGACCAGATATGTTGTGTTCTGTATAAGGAAAGACATATTATAGTGTAATCCAATTCCTACAATTTGCATCACTCTCTGCTATACAGTCAAAGGCCTGGAGGGCCAGCACCTGCAACTCATTTGCTTAATACCAAGATTATGATATCAGTTTGAAATCTATATCATTAATCCTAATCTCTGTCCCCTATTTAGTTTACCATCTATGACAATGGAAATGCTTTTCTTTCCATAAGAAACGCAGAATATCAGATTTGCGATTCCAATTTGTGATTCCGATTTTCCCTGGATACTATCAAAACAAAAAGAAAAAAGCATAAAAATGCAGCATGCAGTACCGATTCAAAATCAAAAATCGGAATCACATGTAAAATCACGCCAAAATGGCAAATCAGAATCGCACATAGTGTGCAAGAGGCCAAAATACACATTTAAAATACAATACATATACAGTAGCACGAAAACGTGTGTGCGCCCTTTGGAATTACCGTATTTTTTAGAAAATATAAGACACACTTTTTGTCCCCAAAAAATGGGGAGAAAAAGTCCCTGCGTCTTATATTCCAAAGACAATAAAATACCCAACTTTAAAACGGCCGCCGATACAAACTGCCGACCCACTGCAACGTCGGGGACTCCCTGCCTTGTCCCCCTGTGTGGTCCGCCAGATCCCCGTATGTCTCCACTCCCCCAGTAACAGCAACTGCTGAGCAACTCACCTCCCGATTGATTCCAGCACGGGGTGATCCACTCCGCTTCCACCATGTCAGCGCTACACCTGGAAAAGAATAGTTAGCGGGCAGAGCGGCTCACCTTCTCAGTGGCGGCGATCTGCAGACATCTTGCGTACTGCGCGGCTTCCCCTAGTGACGGCTCCTTTTAATGACTCTTGAATCATTAATAGAAGCCGATGAGACATTAACAAGAGCCGTCACTAGGGGAAGCCGCGCGGTACACGAGATGTCTGCAGATCGGCGTGGCTGGGAAGGTGAGCCGAGACATGCGGGGGTGGGGGGGGGGGGGGGGTGAGGGGGCTGGAGGGGACACAGAGTGGATAGAACGGGACAGGGAATTGGAGGACCACACAGGGGCTGTAGGGGACACAGATACAAACACAGGGGGGCAGGAGGAGACACAGACACACACAGGTGGGGACACAGGGACTGGAGGACCACACAGATGGGCTGAAGGGGACACAGAGACACAAACAGTACGACAGGAGTGGACACAGGGGGACTGGATGACCACACAGGGGGACTGGAGGACACACACACAGGACAGGATGGGACACATGAGGTCAGGAGGACCACACAGGGGGGCAGGAGGGGACACATGGGCAAACAGAGGAAGACAGCAGGGAACACATAGTGACCATAGGAGGACAATGGTGGAGAACATGTACAAGACTCTCCTAGAATATGGACGCACCGGGTTTAGTATATATATATTTTTTCCAGATTTTTCCCTCCAAACCTAGATGCGTTTTATATATTCCGGAGCGTATTATATTCCCAAAAATATAGTATATGGATTTCTGCACAAATTGATCTGATCTTCATCTAAGTCCCAATAATAGACAATCACCGTCACTAATTCCACGCAAATAAATAATTAAATGTTTTCATGTTTTTATTGAACACACCATGTAAACATTCACAGTGCAGATAGAAAAAGTGCGTGAACCCTTGGATTTAATAATTGGTTGAAACTCTTTTGGCACCACTAACTTCAACCAATGTTTCCTATAGTTGCAGATCAGACGTGCACAACGGTCAGGAGTAATTCTTGACAATTCCTCTTTACAGAACTGTTTCAGTTCAGCAATATTTTTGCATAGGACTGGAATTTCTTAACTCTTCCTGTACTGGAAACAATATTAGACTTATGTCTCTGCTCCTAATGTTTTATTTCTTATCTGTACTACACATACAAATCATTATGGGCTTGATTCAGGGTGCTAAGTGTTAACATGCCTGTGAAAAGCCCCTTAGCATGCCTAAAGACACTTTGCGCGCGCTAACAAACTTTAGCGATGCGCAGTACGCGCGAAACGTCGCACCGAGTGCGACTATAACGACGCACCAGTTGCCCCTAAAACGTTGCATCGGGTGTGCCCAAAACGGTGCACTTTGTGACGTTTCGGGCGCACCCAGTGCGACGTTTTAGGGCACCCGGTGCAACGTTTTGCACCCACCGCGCAGCGCTAAACTTTGCGCGCGATTAATAAAAGCTTTGGCTGTGCTAACTGCTTAGCACCCTAGTTAGCACGCCCAAAGCCTTTAGGCGTGCTAACTGAGTTAGTACCCTTTTGTGAATCGAGCCCCATATCATAATTTTTTTCACTTCAGTGTCTCTTTAAGTCATTCTGTTGTTGATTTGCTTCTATGCTTTGGGTCGTCCTGTTGCAACATCCATCTTCTGCTGAGCTTCAGCTGGTGGACAGATGGCCTTAAGTTCTCCTGCAAAATGTCTTGATAAACTCAGGAATTAATTTTTCCTTTGATGATAGCAATCCGTCCAGGCCCTTACGCAGCAAAGCAGCCCCAAACCATGATGCCCCTACCACCATACTTCACAGTTGGGATGATGTTTTGATGTTGGTGTGCTGTGCCTCTTTTTCTCCACACAAAGGGCTTGATTCACTAAGATAAATAGCATGCCTTATCAGAGTTAACATCTCTTATCAGAGTTAACACACCTTATCAGAGTAGCCAGACAATCACTTTAAAGGACATTATCCCCGCACTTTGATTGGCCCAATAGACTGCCTGTCACTTGACAGGAACCTTGACAGGCAGCCTTTTGGGCCAATCAAAGTGCGGGGATAATGTACTTTAATTGACTGGACCCACAGGGGCTCAGGGCAGGACTTGTGGAGCTCTCGCCATTGCCAATTAGCAGGCATACGTTCGTAGCGTGGTAAGACTGTACCTCAATATAGATTGTACAGTCTTACCACTTTTTTGTAATATAAGGGAATACCTAAAGTATCCATTTAAAATATGTGTACTCAGTTAACCCTTTTACTACATTGATCAGGATTGTATCATTGATGGGCACCTTGGGCTGTGATGTATGAAATAGATTTAGGACCCCCTCTGGTGCTCTATTGAAAGATCTCTATGCCATCCCCTTGCCCTTCAAAACCTTCTCTGGCTTGCAGGGCAGCATAAAAACAAGATTAAAGACCCCATAATTTCGCACTCCCTTGCGATCTGGAATCAAATTAAATTAAAGGGGCAGCTTATCTCACCTCACACACACACCGCTTCTCTCCTTCCTGGGACATCCTTCTTTCTTACCTGGCTTACACAACCCCTCCGCATTTAATTGGTGGAGGCAGAATAACCTCACTACGATATATAACTTAGTCACTGATAATTCAATTAAAACATTCTCATCTCTACAAGAGCATAGGCAGATTCTTGACGCAGAACGTTTTCGTTATATGCAAGTTTCACACTTCGTAAGGAAAATAATCAGCCGCCAAACATCTTTACTAACGAGATTGTGCTTTGAGCATATATGTGACTCGGACCCCTGCTCACCTGGGCTTATCTCTCTATTGTACAAATGTGTCCTCTCCCCCCCACAACTCCCTAAACCGCAATATATTCCGAAATGGGAACAAGAATTAGGTTCTACCATTGATCCCGATGATCTAAGCAACATATGGAAATGTACTCCTAGCTGCTCTATCAGTGCATCTATGGTGGAGACTCAGTATAAAGTTTTACTTAGGTGGTATTTAACACCTGACCGGCTAGCTAAATTTAGTCCTAACGTAACTGGGTTTTGCTTCCGGGGATGCGGCCAGCCAGGAACTTTTCTACACACATGGTGGTCCTGTCCTAGAGCACGGAAGTTTTGGATTAGAGTATACCAGGTGATATATACGATCTTTCATAAGCAAATCCCTAAACTGCCACAAGTAGCCTTACTGGGCATGAAGCCTCAAGACATATCCATCTCACAATACAAATTATTACAACACATCTTTCTAGCAGCTAAAAGAGTGATTGCATGCTCATGGAAAACCCCTACATTGTCCTTCGTCATATTTAAATCTAATCTAAGTCACGCCATATGCTTCGACAGGATGAAGGCCATTCTAGACGATACTCTCCCTAAGTTTGAAAAGATTTGGGCACCCTACTTCCTTAATTATGCCAACTGGCTCCCCCAATATCTTACTCAAGTGTAAAGACAAAGTCATCCCCTTTGCTCTCTTCACTATGAGCACTGCACGTGGAGTTTTACATCTGCCCGTTTCATAAGTTCGGTCTGTCTGGCTAGGAGTTCTTCTCTTTTCTTTCCTTCCTTCTTTTCCCCTTTTCTTTCGCTCCTTTTCCTTTCTTTCTTTCTTTCTTTCTTTCTTTCTTTCTTTCTTTCTTTCTTTCTTTCTTTCTTTCTTTCTTTCTTTCTTTCTTTCTTCTTTCTAGTAGAAGTTAAGATTACCTTTCCCTCTACCTCCTTCCCTCCCCTTATTTTCAGGTGCTTGAGGTCCTATTCTATGAGCCCGTCGACTCTGCATGACGGACTTTAAACCGGGTAATACTACCTAATACTTGGACCACACTGGATGTTGGTACCTGTTGCCTCGCTGCTGCCAGCATCCAATTGTCTATATCAGTGGCGTAGCTAAGAAGCTATGGGCCCCGGTGCAAGTTTTACACGGGCCCCCCAAAGCACTCTATACATAACAATTATTACAGCGCACCAAAACCTGCCAAGGATTTTCACGGTGTCAGAGGTGCAAGTAGGGGATGGAAAACTGTTTGTTAATGATTACTACTATACAAAGCATCTGTACGAGTGATTATTTCCAGCACAGGGCCAATAGAGAGCTAATATTGTGCTTGAGGGAGGGCCCCTCGGGGCCCCTCTGACCCAAGGGCCCCGATGCGGTCGCTACCTCTGCAACCCCTATTGCTACACCCCTGGTCTATATATGTGTTGCCGCCTGTGCGGTTAGTTAAGCGCCTGTTCTTTCCTATACACTAGATTGCATTTTATGAGATGTGTGATATGCCATGTTGTTTATTTGATGTTCACTTTTCGCTTTATTGAAATCTAAAACAATAAAATCTTTTGTAAAAGAAAAAGAAATAGAATTAGGAGAAAACAATAGTGGGTGACTAACTATATGTTTGCCCAAAGAAGTGGCGAGATATTAGGTTATGATTAAAGATTGTAAGTGTTGGCAAGTGTCTCATAGATTTAGGGAGAGAGTTCCAGATGTAGAAAATCACCCGTGAGAAACCATGTATAAGGCACTGAGAAGAAATGATAAGTGCAGGTTAGAAAAGAGCAGACAACAGATTGCGTTAAAGTGAACCTCCAGACTAAAAATCTACTCAGCAGCACTGAAAAGGCTTGGTGTTTCTTTAACAGTTTCAAAGCATCAGAACTTTGTTTTTCTTACCTAAGCCTTATTTTTAGCTGCACAAAAGCTAAGCTCCGCCCCATCAAAGAAAACTGCCCGGGCATTTTCCCCTGATGCTGTGCAAAGCATGATGGGATTTCCTATGTTGTTATTCATGTTGTCTAGCAACTGGGAGGTGTGATCAGCACACAGGACAGTTGGAACTGTGTCTCATGCTTCCTGTCACCTCCTTTCAACCAAAAAGATGGCTGCCCTCGTGAAATCAAACATTTGCCTGTTCTTTTAAAACGGTGGGTAAGAGATTATATTACCTATCTATTTTAATTAACATAACTAATGTAATGAAGTTCCTCTTTAAAGAGACTCTGAAGCCTTAAAAAATCTCCCTTTTTACTTACAAGTCCTCTTGAGCATTATGCTACTAGCTGAAACGCGGCTATCCCGCAGCTGAACAATGCCTCTATACCCCTCTAATCCCAGAGCAAAAATCCCAAACTTTCTTGGTCGTGGATTTTGCTTCCCGGGGAGGCAGAGCTTTCGGCTGATAATGACAACTTTGGCCAATAATCGGCCACCTGTCAAGTATGTGCATAACACATGCCTGACGACGCTTAAAGAGGAACTCCAGTGAAAATAATGTAATTAAAAAGTGCTTCATTTTTACAATAATTATGTATAAATGATTTAGTCAGTGTTTGCCCATTGTAGAATATTTTAAATCCCTGATTTATATTCTGACATTTATTACATGGTGAAATTTTTACTGCTGGCAAGTGATGTAGCTGCTGCTTGCTGTTTTGGTAGTTGGAAACAGCTGTAAACAGCTATTTCCAACAATGTAACAGGGTTCACAGACAGGAAACTGCCAAAAGTACCTCGGTACTCAGAGCTTCTTGTGGGAGGAGTTTCACCACAATATCAGTCCTACAGTGCCCTCTAAAGGTCTGTTTGTGAAAAGGAATACCGTATTTTTCGGAATATAAGACGCTCCGGCATATAAGACGCACCTAGATTTAGAGGGCAAAAATCAGGAAAAAATAAATAAACTAAACCTAGGTGCGTCTATGGTGCAGGGGCTTCTTATGGACCTCTAACTCCCCCAAAACTGTCTTTATCTAAGCTACACTGCCCATCTATACTAACACCTGCTACACTACACTTCCCTTACCCCTGCTGCCCCCACCAACTACACATTACTTCACTAACCCCTACTACAACTACACTACACTACACTACACTACAGTATACTACACTTCCCTCTCTAACCCCTCCAGCCAACCCAAACTACACTACACTTCACTAAGTAACCCCTCCAGCCAACCCAAACTACACTACACTACACCCCTGCTGCATCTCACCTGATCCTGTCGCCGCGATCCTCCCCTCCTCCATCTGCCTGCCATCAACCGAGAGTCGCAGCAGCCGTCATCTGAGGGTCCCATTAGGTGTCATCAGAGGGTCCAGCAATCCCATCCAGTATCCCCGCTCTTTAAGTGTCCAGGTTGCCGGCTCCTCTTCGCTGCAGTCATGCTTGTATGCAGCCTCGTGGTGATCACGTGGTGATTACACGCTGCCGGGCCGACTTCCTCCATAGTTACGGCGTCCTCTTCTTGGTTACGAGCGGCACACGTGCGCCTGACGTCATGCGTGACCCCGGCGCACATGCTCCGCTCGTCATACAGAAGAGGGCACTGTATCTAAGAAGAGGACGCCGTAACTATGGAGGAAGGCGGCCCCGGCAGCGCGTAATCACCGCGTGATCACCGCGAGCCTGCATACAAGCATGACTGCAGTGAAGAGGAGCCGGCGACTTGGACACTTAAAGAGCGGGGATACTGGATGGGATTGCTGGACCCTCTGATGACGGCTGCTGCGACATTGGATGACGGCGGACAGACGAAGGAGGCGAGGATCGCGGCGGCAGGATCTGGTAAGTATTTTATGGGGCGAAAATACTGTACCTTTGTAATATAAGACGCACCCACTTTTCCCCCCCAGTTTTGGGGAAGAAAAAGTGCGTCTTATATTCCGAAAAATACGGTAGATTTCTCATGTAAAAGGGGGTATCAGCTACTGATTGGGATAAAGTTCAATTCTTGGTCGGAGTTTCTCTTTAAGTATCTAACATGGTAGATCCTTAACGACCCCTGACGCTCAAGTATGCCCAATCGCATTGTTATTTTTGCTTTCCCTGCCCGCGGAGAGCCTCTCCATCATGCGCCAATTGTCATCCCTTTGGCCCTCACCATAACAAAAGAATGCATTGTTAGCCTTCACGTTAGCGATGCGTCTGTACAGCATTGGTCTCTGATTTGTCGCCTGAGAGATCGTTTTCCTATGCTCCATGGGTGACAATAACTGCATGTGTGTCCTTAGCTTTAGCCTTTACATTTTCAGCTTCAAAAGGCAAGGATTTTATATATTTTCTTCCTCTATCTGTGGGTAATATACAGTGGCTTGCAAAAATATTCAGCCCCCTTGAAGTTTTCCACATTTTGTCACATTACTGCCACAACCATGAATCAATTGTATTAGAATTCCACGTGAAAGACCAATACAAAGTGGTGTACATGTGAGAAGTGGAACGAAAATCATACATGATTACAAACATTTTTTACAAATAAATAACTGCAAAGTGGAGTGTGCGTAATTATTCGGCCCCCTGAGTCAATACTTTGTAGAACCACCTTTTGCTGCAATTACAGCTGCCAGTCTTTTAGGGTATGTCTCTACCAGCTTTGCACATCTAGAGACTGAAATCCTTGCCCATTCTTCTTTGCAAAACAGCTTCAGCTCAGTCAGATTAGATGGACAGCGTTTGTGAACAGCAGTTTTCAGATCTTGCCACAGATTCTCGATTAGATTTAGATCTGGACTTTGACTGGGCCATTCTAACACATGGATATGTTTTGTTGTAAACCATTCCATTGTTGCCCTGGCTTTATGTTTAGGGTCGTTGTCCTGCTGGAAGTAGTGTTGGGCGAACACCTGGATGTTCGGGTCCGAACAGGCCGAACATGGGTCAGTCAATGGAAGTCAATGGGGACCCGAACATGCCGCAATACGGCCCCCCTATGGGGTCGCAGGCATAAGGGGGGAGCATGCCCTGATCGCGGGGGGGGGGTCGGAAATTCCCCCCACCCCTCCGCTAGCGCTCCCCCCTCTGCCCGCTTCCCCATAAAAAGTTTGTTGAAAGTTAATAGTACCGGTGGCTGGCTCAGTGGCTGGCTGGCAGTGGTGTGAGTGAGGAGGAGGAGTCCAACTAGGACGCGTTGAGGTCGGGCAGCGGGCGGTTCAGCGGTAGTACCCTTGTGGTACTTCCGCCCTTTCTCTGACCTCACGTCCTCTACGTGATGACGCATACGAGGGTACGCGTGACGAGGGTGCCCGGCCTCAACGCGTCCTAGTCGGACTCCTCCTCCTCACTCACACCACTGCCAGCCAGCCACCGCAGCCAGCCACCGGTACTGTCTATTAACTTTCAACAAACTTTTTTTATGGGGAAGCGAGCAGAGGGGGGAGCGCTAGCGGAGGGGGTGGGGGGAATTTCCGACCCCCCCGCGATCGGGGCATGCTCCCCCCTTATGCCTGCGACCCCATAGGGGGGCCGTATTCGGGCGAACAGGGCCCTGTTCGGCCCTGTTCGGCGGGCATTGAGTAGTTCGGGCGAACCCGAACTAAAAAGGCCGAACACCATCAGGTGTTCGGCCGAACTCGAACATCACCCGAACAGGGTGATGTTCTGCAGAACCCGAACAGTGGCGAACACTGTTCGCCCAACACTAGCTGGAAGGTGAACCTTCGCCCCAGTCTCAAGTCTTTTGCAGACTCCAAGATGTTTGTCCTGTATTTGTCTCCATCCATCTTCCCATCAACTCTGAACAGCTTCCTTGTCCCTGCTGAAGAGATGCACCCCCCGAGCATGATGCTGCCACCACCATATTTGACAGTGAGGATGGTGTGTTCAGAGTGGTGTGCGGTGTTAGTTTTCTGCCACACATAGCCTTTTGCATTTTGGCCAAAAAGTTCAATTTTGGACTCATCTGAGCAGAGCACCTTCTTCCACATGTTTACTGTGTCCCCCACATGGCTTGTGGCAAATTGCTAACGGGACTTCTTATGCTTTTCTGTTAACAATGGCTTTCTTCTTGCCACTCTTCCATAAAGGCCAACTTTTTGCAGTGCACAACTAATAGTTGTCCTATGGACAGATTCCCCCACCTGAGCTGTAGATCTCTGCATCTCATCCAGAGTCACCATGGGCCTTTGATTGCATTTCTGATCAGCGCTCTCCTTGTTCGGCCTGTGAGTTTAGGTGGACGGCCTTGTCTTGGTAGGTTTACAGTTGTTCCATACTCCTTCCATTTCTGAATGATCGCTTGAACAGTGCTCCGTGGGATGTCTAAGGCTTTGGAAATCTTTTTGTAGCCTAAGCCTGCTTTAAATTTCTCAATAACTTTATCCCTGACCTGTCTGGTGTGTTCTTTGGACTTCATGGTGTTGTTGCTTCCAATATTCTCTTAGACGACCTCTGAGGCCATCACAGAGCAGCTGTATTTGTACTGACATTAGATTACACACAGGTGCACTCTATTTAGTCATTAGCACTCATCAGGCAATGTCTATGGGCAACTGACTGCACTCAGACCAAAGGGGGCTGAATAATTATGCACACCCCACTTTGCAGTTATTTATTTGTAAAAAAATGTTTGGAATCATGTATGATTTTCGTTCCACTTCTCACGTGTACACCACTTTGTATTGGTCTTTCATGTGGAATTCCAATAAAATTGATTCTTGTTTGTAGCAGTAATATGACAAAATGTGGAAAACTTCAAGGGGGCTGAATACTTTAGCAAGCCACTGTATTAGCCACAGTCCCACGAGCAGTGTGTATGTGTGTGTAATATGTCCTGAACAACTTTAATATGAACCTTGGTGGTTTTGTGGATAGGATGTAAGGAACTGTAATATAAACTTCTTAGGGTCTGTAGGCTTCTATTAACAGTGAGATTAATATTGACATAGAATGAAAAGTTCCTTTTTAATCAATCCATAGCATTAAAGGACCACAATCGCTAAAAATTGAATAATTTAAAATACACATGTATAAGTAGTACATTTCTCTCAGAGTAAAATGCACTATAAATTACTTACAGTAAGCAGTAAAAATATGGCAGAGCTGACAGAGATTTTGGACTAGTCCAGCTCCTAATGAGGGATTCTCAGTATTTTTTATTCTTTGCAAAATCACCTTATGGAAAGGGTCTATACAAAGATGCTGGCCAACCTCCCTTCTCGTTTGCACTCTATTTGGCATTTGAACTGAACGACTGCTGTTCAGGAAGTGTTCTTGAAGAAAACTCTGAGAAACCACAATGAGGGGATGGTCTACTCTAGTCCAAAACCAGTCAGATCAGTCAGCTTTTTACCATCTGTTGTAAGTGACAGGGGGGGGAAATACATTTATAGTGCATTTTACTCTGGGAAAATTGTACATTTTATACATATGCAAAAACAAGCATTTTAAATTTTAAACTTTTTCATTATAGCTGTAAAGAAACGAACTTGCAATTGTATCTTAACCAGTTATACTGTACTTATGAAAAGAATCTGCCACACTGATTGACTTTTTTTTTTACAAAATGATTGATATTGCGATTGATCTGTTTTCATACAATTAGAGATAAGGGTAATGACTTAATTACGATTTCGCAAAATTTCACGTAATTAGTGTAATTACGATTATGGCCGTAAGTACATAATCGTAATGCAGAAGGATTTCGCGAAATTCCGCGTAAGCGTAATTTTCGCGTAATTTTCGCATTACAGTGGGTATCGCGAAATTACGTTTGCCTTGCATGCAACCGTTTGTAAGCGTAGTTACATAACGTAATTTCGCGATAGTTCATATTACTGTAAGCGTTAATTTTCGCGTTACGGAATGCTATTTCGCAAATAAAATTCGCCATGCAGTGATATTTCGCATCAAAATTCGCCATGCAGACGAAATTGCCTTTGGCGAAAATTCGCGAGCAACCCTGCTAACAAGTAATTACGAAATTCGCGAAATTACGAAGAAATGCGAAATTACGTTATGGTTTAACGCGAAATTACGTTATGAACGAAACACGAAATTACGCGTTGAAAATTACGCTTACGGTATTTTCAATTACGATTTTAATGGCAATTACGCTACCATAATTTCGCATCGTAATAGCAAATTTCGCATGCGTAATTATAGTAACGCGAAATTTCGAAAATTTCGGCTCAACACTACATACAATACAATCTTAATTATCAAAAACATGGTTGTTTACTAAAAATGATACCATTAGAAACTCTTCCCTGCTATACGGAAAAGGTGTATTTATTGCTGACTGTGTCCCTCTGGGAGAGATGTATCTGCTGGGAACTGATGGGGTCCCATATGGCAATAAAACCCCCAAACATCTTCCCACATTATTTCACATACGGGAATGGTTTGGCCAGAATTTTGCTTTGCAATAAACACATTCCAAGCATTTCATCCTTATCAGTAACATTCAGCAAATCTGCTGAGCTCACCTTCCTAGGAACTTGTGTCTATTGCACAATCTTCCAGTATAAATACATTAGGGAAACATCTGGACCAGCCAGTTGAAGATACTGATTTCTACAGCAGCTTAAAATGGTAAGTGCATTTTCACGCTCATTTTATCTTAGTGTAAAGTATTTTTGTATTGTCAGCAATGATGTACATGCTAAGTTATTTGTGGTGGAACAAAACAGCTGTTTGGGCTGGTGCACACCAAAAACCGCTAGCAGATCCGCAAAACGCTAGCAGATTTTGAAACGCTTTTTCTTATTTTTCTATGGCGTTTTGCTAGCGTTTTGCGGATTGCTGCAGCGGATTTCAGTATAGTACATTTCATATATTGTTACAGTAAAGCTGTTACTGAACAGCTTCTGTAACAAAAACGCCAGCAAAACCGCTCTGAACAGGCGTTTTTCAGAGCGGTTTGCATTTTTCCTATACTTAACATTGAGGCAGAAACGCATCCGAAATCCAAAAAATGCCTCACCTCAGCATTTTTCGTTTCTGCAAAACGCCTCCCGCTCTGGTGTGCACCACCCCATTGAGATACATTGACCAAGCGGATCCGCAGCCGCAAGCGGCTGCAGAAACGCTGAAAAAGCCGCTCGGTGTGCACCAGCCCTGACTGTATATCATATGGTACCCTCCACTCAAAGCACAGATTTTCATTATCATATATGTTATCATATCATATCATTATCATATATGTTAATTGTCTTATACCTAAGTGTTTAAAAATCTATCTCTGAGTACTGGTATTACTACCTATACAAATAGCAAAGTAACTGCACTGTGTGCGGATATCAGAAAATGTGCAACACAAATGTCCTCACTGTTTTATAGATATCTCCTTCCAATTCATAAGTGTAAAATGTTTGTCTGCAATGTGTGTGCGTGTGTGTGTTGTCTGCACAGCACGTGTGTGTTTGTCTGCACTGTGTGTGTGTGTGTGTGTGTGTGTGTGTGTGTGCGTGCGCGTTTTTTGCCTGCACTGTGTGTGTGTGTGTGTGTGCGCGCGCGTGTTTGTCTGCACTGTGTGTGTGTATGTGTTTGTCTGCACTGTGTGTGTGTGTGTGTGTGTGTGTGTGTGTGTGTGTGTGTGTGTGTGTGTGTGTGTGTGTGTGTGTGTGTGTGTGCGTGCGCGCGTGTGTGTTTGTCTGCACTGTGTGCGCGTGCGTGTGTGTGTTTGTCTGCACTGTGTGTGTGTGCGCGCGTGCTTGCGTGTGTGTTTGTCTGCACTGTTTGTGTGTATGTGTTTGTCTGCAGTGTGTGTGTGTGTGTGTGTGGTGTGTGTGTGTGTGTGTGTGGTGTGTGTGTGTAAGTGTAAGTATGTGTGTGTGTGTGTGGTGTGTGTGTGCGGTGTGTGTGTGTGTGGTGTATGTGTAAGTGTGTGCGTGTGTGTGTGTGTGTGTGGTGTGTGGTGTGGTGTGTGTGTGGTGTGTGTGTGGTGTGTGTGTGTGGTGTGTGTGTAAGTGTGTGTGTGTGTGTGTGTGTGTGTGTGGTGTATGTGTAAGTGTGTGTGTGTGTGTGTGTGTGTGTGTGTGTGGTGTGTGTGTGTGTGTGGTGTGTGTGTGTGTGTGGTGTATGTGTAAGTGTGTGTGTGTGTGTGTGTGTGTGTGTGTGTGTGTGTGTGTGTGTGGTGTGTGGTGTGGTGTGTGTGTGTGTGTGTGGTGTGTGTGTGGTGTGTGTGTGTGGTGTGTGTGTAAGTGTGTGTGTGTGTGTGTGTGTGTGGTGTGTGTGTGTAGTGTGTATGTGTGGTTAGTGTGTAAGTGTGTGTGTGGTGTGTGTGCGTGCGTGTGCGTGCGTGCGTGCGTGCGTGTGTGTGTTTGTCTGCACTGTGTGTGTGTGTGTGTGTGTGCGTGTGCTTGCGTGTGTGTTTGTCTGCACTGTGTATATGACAGAGTATGGGAGAAAAATAGCTAGTGATAAGTAATTTGTACAATGTAAAGGGGTGTAGTGTTTTTACTTTAAAAAAAAAAAAAAAAGAGCTGATGTCAAGCGCGCAAATATATTGTATTATTGATCAGCTTTATTTTAAGTTATTGGAAACACAAGTGATGAACAAAAGTACACATCCATCATCTAGAAAAAATAAGTTTTGTTTTTTTGTGTTGGTCCCTGATTTAAAATGGTCTGGAAAATGTTCTCCCTCTTTCTACAGCCTTCCTTCTCTTCTCTCCTGCTGCAAGTTGTTTATCTGCATCTCTGAGCAGATGTTATTGTTATTATTCATCTGGATAAATGTAGCACCAGCATGTTCCGTGGTGCGTTTTTTCAGCTTTTTTAGGCAAACCCTGAATATGGAGTACTGATTAGCGATCAGTCATTGTTTAGTGTATACAATGTGAATCGCATGGCAATATTTTTTAAACAGAGCCAAAATCAGTAATGCAACTATTGCATCATTACGCATTATTAATCAGAGACTCACGTTAAAGCCTTTGTATGCTAATCATGATACCATACCTGCCCTAGATAAAACTCATTATACCGTTTTTACACAAATACCTGAAGTAGTAGCATTGCCGTCATGCTGGGGCTTTGGTCCAGGTGCCTGGTGGCTACTGAAATTGGGGTTGTAGCCTATCATTGGTGCAAAACGCAAAATAATGAAGTAAAGCGGAAGGGAGGAGGGGGTTGTTGGGGGCATAGCTGCTACACCCACTTTTTCTATAACCGCATTCAGAAGACAGTTTAAACTGAACCTGAGACGGCGCAGGTAAGGACAGATGGGACACAGACGCATGTTTCCTGGTCCATGAGATGCCTCTGTGTCCCTTAAGCACCCCTCTCTGAATCCCCCCCCCCCCCGCGTGAAGTGCTGTGACCCACCTGAAATTGTCGACATTGGATCGTCGACCTGAAGGTACATCCTCCACTTCTCTTTTCACTGTTTCATCCAGTCATTTCTGGTTGTGTCCCAACTTCTGCTCATTCTTTACACTATCTTCAGCAGTATCCTTCTTCTTTTTTTCTACTGGTGGTTCAGGCGCATTAATCTTTACACAGCACTGCATCCTTTGAACTTAACATGTTTTCGATGTTCTGTCAGATTAGAAGAGAAAATCAGTATATCGTCTAGATACACTAGTACGAATTTTCCCAGAACCTCTCTAAAGACTTCGTTGATCAATTCCTGGAAGACGGCAGGGGCATTACACAACCCGAAGGGCATGACCAGATACTCGTAATGCCCATCGGGCGCGTTGAACGCCGTCTTCCATTCGTCACCGTCTCTAATGCGTACCAGGTTGTATGCTCCTCGCAGGTCTAGCTTAGAGAAGATACTGGCATTAGTCACTTGAGCAAACAAATCGTCAATCAGAGGCAATGGGTAACGATTTTTTACTGTGATCTTATTTAACCCCCGATAGTCAATACAAGGTCTAAGTGTGAGAAAACGCGGAAAAGCCGCCGCGAGTATTCAGAGTAAGGCGGCTGATTCCGCGTTGAACATGGCAGCTTGCGCGTATGGGCCTGCATCCACTAGCCTGATGGAGCGCGGAGAAACCACCGCATGCCCAGTGAACAAGGCGGCGGATTCCGCGTCCGACGCGGCGGTTTACACGCATGGGCTTACCACTAGCAGTATGGCTGAACGCGGGGAAACCGCCGCATGCTCTGACAGCGGTGCGGCTGGCCCCGCGTTCAAACCAACAGATGCATTACAACACATGTCTGGTGTGGCTGGGACTGATAGTCCACACAGGTTCAGAAGGACGCGCGTGCACGCGCGCTGAGAGGCAGAGCCGTTATGGCAGTCAGAAGGTCTAAGTGTGAGAAAACGCGGAAAAGCCGCCGCGAGTATTCAGAGTAAGGCGGCTGATTCCGCGTTCAACATGGCAGCTTGCGCGTATGGGCCTGCATCCACTAGCCTGATGGAGCGCGGAGAAACCACCGCATGCCCAGTGAACAAGGCGGCGGATTCCGCGTCCGACGCGGCGGTTTACACGCATGGGCTTACCACTAGCAGTATGGCTGAACGCGGGGAAACCGCCGCATGCTCTGACAGCGGTGCGGCTGGCCCCGCGTTCAAACCAACAGATGCATTACAACACATGTCTGGTGTGGCTGGGACTGATAGTCCACACAGGTTCAGAAGGACGCGCGTGCGCGCGCGCTGAGAGGCAGAGCCGTTATGGCAGTCAGAAGGGTGTCAGCTGATCTAGCCGATCAGCTGACAATTCTATCAGGTTTCATTGGTCCAGCACTTAGGGGAGGCGCTGGAGAGCGCTGGTGTATATATACTGGGTGCTGGTCATTTCTCTGGTGTCTGGCGTTGCGATCACTACGTGGTAGCACTTAGACCTTGTCAGTATCTGTGATATTATCTGTGTTATTATCTAGACCAGTTCCTAGGTGTTGATTACCAAGGACCTCACACTTTAGTCTAGGGAAAACTGTATATTATCTGTGTTATTATCTAGACCAGTTCCTAGGTGTTGATTACCAGGGACCTCACACCTCAGACTAGGAATTAGCCTTACCATCTAGTTATACTCAGACCAGTTCCAGGGTGTTGATGATCAAGGAGCTCACACAAAAGACTAGGCATTGTTGATTATTTGTTATGACCTTCTGCTTTCCTGACTACTCTTCTGATCTCTGATTAGGTACTTCGCTATATCTGATACTCTGCTGCCGATCTCTGCTTGTCTTAGGATTCCGCATCTGTCTCCTGTCTCTGTCCCTGATCTGTCTGTCTGTTGCCGACCCGGCTTGCCCGACCTCGAGAGCTATCTCCTCAGTCAAGAGATAGCTCGCAGACCTGGGGGTGACACCCTTCCTTGGTGTCACTCACACTCTGTCCTTCCTATTCCTAGCCTGACCCCTCCCTCGGGAGAGTCTCAGGCTTGCAGAAGGAACATGTTACTGTGCAGTACTCCTTACTGCTGGGCACCTGCTCCTCAGGTGCAGTCCTCAAAGTATTTCTGTTGTACCAAACACTCTTATTACCCAGGTTTTCAGAGGTTAGAGATATATCTCTATCTCTCTCATCAATAATCGGGTATATATCTGTATTCTCGGTGATACTGTAGATCACCGGTAATCAGACCCTCTCTGTGGTACACCGATCGTTACAGCACGCCAGACCAAAAATGCAAATGGACGCACACACCGACCGTCTGGGCGCACTTACCACTTCGGTGTATACCATCAACCAAGTGCTGGGTAATCACCGGGCATTAATTGTCGCTTTGTCTGGGTCTTTACAAACCCTCCAGACGGCTGTGGATGAAGTGCAATCTCCTCCTAGCACAGACATACGCATGCCTGTACCTGAAAAATGTTCTGGTCACAGATCTGATTTCCAAAATTTTAGGAGTAGAGTGTTATCATACTTTGAGTTGAGACCTAGATCTTCAGGAACTATGGCCCAAAGGGTCACATTTATTAAGACTTTGTTAGCAGGCGATTCTCAGACCTGGGCGTACAGTCTACCCACTGGAGACTTAGCCCTAACCTCTGTAGATGAATTTTTTAAAGCCATGGCAATAATTTACGACGATCCAGACATTGCCTCGACTTCTGAGCGGAAGCTCAAGTTGTTACGTCAAGGCAAGAGTCCGGTCGAGGAGTATGCTGCTGAATTCAGAAGGTGGTCAGTATCAGCCAGGTGGGGCACCTTTGACCTGTTAGATTGTTTCTTATCAGGATTGTCAGATGAGGTCTCTGATCTTATGTTAAGTCAGCCTGAACCTAAGACCATTGATGAGGCCATTTCATCGGCCATCAGGATCGATCGTAGGCTACTCTATCAGAGACCGACCCGGGATAGAAACCATGTAAGGATGGTGTCCTACGCTGCACTCCACCTCCTCCCGTTTCACCTCCACCCGAACCAATGCAGATTGGTCGGTCAAAGTTGTCTCAAGTGGAGCGGAGACGCAGGATTTCAAAGCAGTTATATCTTTATTGTGCAGAGGGGGGTCATAGAGTACAGAATTGCCCTAAGAAATCGGGAAACGCTACTGCCTAGGAGTAATTGGGGGTAATACCCTAGGTGTACAACTTTTACCCCTAGATGATAAAAGGTTGCTTCTTCCTTGTACGATTACATGGGAAGATAAATCTGAAGTCACTGAGGCCTTCGTTGATTCGGGCTCAGCGGCTAATTTTATGGATTACGAATTTGCTAAGAAATTGGGTATTCCACTCACCCCGGTAACACCACCTATCCAGGTTACGGCAGTGGATGATTCCCCCCTGCAACGTAACCGCCCTCTGTCTCAGACACCAGAGGTGGGAGTCACTATAGGGGTGCTGCATAGGGAGAAGTTGTGTTTTTTTGTGTTACACATGACAACCTCCACTATCATCCTTGGCATGCCTTGGTTACATCTTCACTCCCCTCAGATTAATTGGGCCACCGGTCAGCTAACAAGCTGGTCAGCCCATTGCTTTCATCATTGTTTAGTGAGGGTAACCTTGGGTCAGACCAGGATTCATGTGGAGGGAGTACCGGAACAATATTCTGAATTTTCAGATGTGTTTTGTCCCAAAGCTGCAGAGAAACTGCCTCCACATCGCCCTTTCGATTGCCCCATCGATCTCCGATCTGGTTGTATGCCCCCTAGAGGTCATCTCTACAATAATGGGCCAGAAAAAGTGGCCATGCGAGAGTACATCCGTGAAAACTTACCTAAGGGTTTCATTCGCCCTTCCCGGTCGCCTGCCGGAGCAGGTTTCTTTTTTGGAAAGAAAAAAGACGGAGGCCTTCGGGCCATGCATTGATTACCGGGGCCTGAATAAAATCACAGTAAAAAATCACTATCCATTGCCTTTGATAGACGATTTATTCACTCAGGTCACCAATGCTAAGATTTTCTCGAAATTGGATTTGTAGCGTGCATACAACCTGGTGCGGATCAGAGAGGGCGATGAGTGGAAGACGGCCTTTAACACACCCGATGGGCATTACGAGTACCTGGTGATGCCCTTCGGGTTGTGTAATGCCCCGGTAGTCTTTCTGGAACTCATTAATGAAGTATTCAGGGAGGTGTTGGGTAAATTTGTTCTGGTATATCTGGATGATATACTAATCTTCTCAGATAACCTCTCTGAGCAGAGGACTCATGTGAAATTGGTGCTGCACAAGTTAAGACAGAACATGCTTTATGCTAAATTGGAGAAATGCATTTTTGAGGTAACATCTGTCACTTTTCTGGGATACATAATTTCCACCTCGGGCCTTTCTATGGATCCTGCCAAAGTCTCTGCTGTCCTGGAATGGCCTCAGCCAGTGGGACTAAAATCTCTCCAGAGATTTTTAGGATTCGCTAATTACTATAGAAGGTTCATAAAGGGGTACTCCACAGTCATAGCACCCCTCACCAGTCTTACAAAGAAAGGGGCAGATACCAACCACTGGTCACCCGAAGCTCTGGCTGCTTTCTCCACTTTGAAAGAATTGTTTTGCTCTGCACCCATTTTGAGACACGTCGACACCTCCTATCCCTTTATTGTGGAGGTGGACGCCTCAGAGGTCGGGGTAGGGGCTGTGCTGTCTCAGCGTTCTGGGTTGCAGGGAAGATTACACCCATGTGCCTATTTCTCTCGTAGGTTTTCACCAGCAGAGAAAAACTACGATATAGGCAACAGGGAGCTCCTAGCCATTAAATTGGCCTTTGAAGAATGGCGTCATTGGCTAGAAGGAGCAGAACATACGATTACCGTTTACACTGATCACAAAAATTTGGAATACATTCAGGGGGCTAAGAGATTGAGTCCCCGTCAGGCTCGGTGGTCACTGTTTTTCTCGAGATTCAGATTTGTAATTACGTACACTCCGGGTGGTAAAAACATTAAAGCGGATGCTTTGTCCAGATGCTTTGAGCTAGAGACAGCACAGCCCTCAGACCCAGAGACTATTATCCCACAGAGAGTAGTGTTGGCAGCCACAGAGACCTGGAAAAACTGGATGGAGACTTTAAGTCCCTTCCAGCAGGATGTCCCTGAAGGAAAGCCTGAAGGGGTGATGTTTGTACCACTGCCATTTCGTCTCAAGATATTGCAGATGTTCCACTCCCACAAAAATGCTGGACATCCTGGGGCCACCAGAACACAGGACCTTGTTGCTAGGTGTGCTTGGTGGCCTTCATTGGCAACTGACTGCAAGGAGTATGTTAGAGAGTGTGCAGTATGTGCAAAAAGCAAACCCTCCCGTCTGGCACCTGTGGGAACGTTGCAGCCTTTGCCCACCCCGAGTGAACCATGGACCCATTTGTCCATGGATTTTGTGGGTGAGCTTCCGAGGTCTGTGGGCATGTCGGTCATTTGGGTGGTAGTCGACCGTTTCAGTAAAATGGCCCATTTTGTGCCCCTGAAAAGACTCCCCTCGGCCCAGGAGTTGGCCGATCTTTTCATCATCCACATATTCCGGCTACATGGCATTCCGGAAAACGTTGTGTCAGATCGGGGAGTCCAATTTGTTTCTAAATTTTGGAGGGCATTTTGTCATCAAATGGGCATGGAACTGTCATTTTCGTCGGGCTACCACCCACAGACCAATGGTCAGACTGAGAGAATTAATCAGTCATTGGAACAGTTTCTAAGGTGTTATGTTGCGGATGCGCAAAATGATTGGGTCAAGTTCTTGCCGTTTGCAGAATTTGCGCACAATAATTTGAAAAGCTCTTCCTCTGGATTTTCTCCGTTTCAGGTGGTAACTGGAAAGTTGCCTAAGTTCTCCCCACTGCCAGTAGCTTCTACTCCGTTTCCAGCTTTGGAGGCTTGGCAAAAGTCATTTAAGAACATTTGGGGGATCGTGAAAAATAATTTGGAGAAGGCTTTTCAAAGTCAGAAAGGTCAAACTGACAAGAAACGCTCCTTAGAGTGGAAGTTCCGGCCAGGAGACTTGGTCTGGGTGTCCACACGTCATTTGACCCTGAAACAGCCCTCGCCGAAGTTAGGACCCAGATTTGTGGGCCCTTTTCCAGTGACCAGGAAGATCAACAATGTTACTTATGCCATTGATCTCCCTGCCAGCATGCGTGGTGTAAGATCCTTTCATGTGTCCCTGCTTAAGCCAGCAGTTCATGTAGGTTCCACTCCTCCTCCTCCTGTGATGGTAGATGACCAACCTGAGTACGAAGTAGAAAAGATTTTAGACTCACGTGTTGTACAGAACTCAGTGCAGTATCTAGTTCACTGGAAAGGGTATGGTATTGAGAAGAGAACATGGGTACCTGAGTGTCGCATGCATGCGGATAAATTAAGGAGAGAGTTCCACGCTTTATATCCTGAGAAACCGGGTAGGAGCTGTCCGGAGTCCACTCCTCAGGGGGGGGGAGGTACTGTGAGAAAACGCGGAAAAGCCGCCGCGAGTATTCAGAGTAAGGCGGCTGATTCTGCGTTCAACATGGCAGCCTGCGCGCATGGGCCTGCATCCACTAGCCTGACGGAGCGCGGAGAAACCGCCGCATGCCCAGTGAACAAGGCGGCGGATTCCGCGTCCGAGACGGCGGTTTACACGCATGGGCTTACCACTAGCAGTATGGCTGAACGCGGGAAACCACCGCATGCTCTGACAGCGGTGCGGCTGGCCTCACGTTCAAACCAACAGATGCATTACAACACATGTCTGGTGTGGCTGGGACTGATAGTCCACACAGGTTCAGAAGGACGCGCGCGCGCGCTGAGAGGCAGAGCCGTTATGGCAGTCAGAATGGTGTCAGCTGATCTAGCCGATCAGCTGACAATTCTATCAGGTTTCATTGGTCCAGCACTTAGGGGAGGCGCTGGAGAGCGCTGGTGTATATATACTGGGTGCTGGTCATTTCTCTGGTGTCTGGCATTGCAATCACTACGTGGTAGCACTCAGACCTTGTCAGTATCTGTGATATTATCTGTGTTATTATCTAGACCAGTTCCTAGGTGTTGATTACCAAGGACCTCACACCTCAGTCTAGGGAAAACTGTATATTATCTGTGTTATTATCTAGACCAGTTCCTAGGTGTTTATTACCAGGGACCTCACACCTCAGACTAGGAATTAGCCTTACCATCTAGTTATACTCAGACCAGTTCCAGGGTGTTGATGATCAAGGAGCTCACACCTAAGACTAGGCATTGTTGATTATTTGTTATGACCTTCTGCTTTCCTGACTACTCTTCTGATCTCTGATTAGGTACTTCGCAATATCTGATACTCTGTTGCCGATCTCTGCTTGTCTTAGGATTCCGCATCTGTCTCCTGTCTCTGTCCCTGATCTGTCTGTCTGTTTCCGACCCGGCTTGCCCGACCTCGAGAGCTATCTCCTCAGTCAAGAGATAGCTCGCAGACCTGGGGGTGACACCCTTCCTTGGTGTCACTCACACTCTGTCCTTCCTATTCCTAGCCTGACCCCTCCCTCGGGAGAGTCTCAGGCTTGCGGAAGGAACGTGTTACTGTGCAGTACTCCTTACTGCTGGGCACCTGTTCCTCAGGTGCAGTCCTCAAAGTATTTCTGTTGTACCAAACACTCTTATTACCCAGGTGTCCAGAGGTTAGAGATATATCTGATTATCGATGATACTGCAGATCATCAATAATCGGGTATATATCTGTATTCTCGGTGATACTGCAGATCACCGGTAATCAGACCCTCTCTGTGTTACACTGATCGTTACACTAAGGCTCCCATCCTTTTTCTGTACAAAAAAGAACCCAGCCCCAGCTGGTGACCGGGAAGGACGGATGAATCCTTTAGCCAAATTTTCCTTAATGTATTCCTGCATGGCCAGCTTCTCTGGCCCTGACAAATTATAAAGATGGCCTCTAGGGGGCATACAACCTGATCTCAGGTCTATGGGGCAATCAAAACTCCGGTGAGGCGGGAGTTTATCTGCTGATTTGGGACAGAACACATCCGCAAATTCTGCGTACTGCACTGGCACCCCTTTGACCTGTACCTTGGTGGCACAAACAGCAACTCTCTCTAGACAATGATGATGACAATGGGTTGACCAGCTCTGTAGCTGACCTGAAGCCCAGTCTATCTGAGGGGAGTGAATGTGCAACCAGGGCATACCAAGGATAATAGTAGAGGTTGACATTCGCAGAACAAAGAACTGTAATTTCTCTTTATGTAACACCCCTATTTAACACAACAACAAGAGGTTGTCTACACTGTAATGGAGAGTCATCCACTGCTGTGATCAGAATCTGACGATCTAAAGGGAGTAAAAGGATCCCCAATCTTTTTACAAAATCATAGTCTATAAAATTGGCTGCAGAGCCGGAGTCCACAAATGCCTCTGTAGGTGTGGTCTGACCCTCCCAGGTAATGGAACAAGGAAGGAGCAACCGATTATTGTTTAGAGGTAGAAACGGCTCGCCTAGGTTATTACCTTCAACTACACCTAGGCGGCAGCGTTTCCCGACTTCTTAGGACAATTCTGGACAATGTGGCCCTCCTCAGCACAGTATAGACAGAGTCTTTCTGACCTTCTGAGATTCCTTTCCACTTGCATCAGCCTCGAGTGACCGATCTGCATCGGTTCGTCTGGAGGTGACGAGGGTGGAGAAGAAGCGTAGGAAACGGCTCTGACAGCGTTTTTCCCCACGTGTTTGTCTCTGATAGTGAAGGTGGCGATCAACCCGTACCGCCAAAGAAATTGCTTCGTCTTGGGATTTAGGCTCAGGATGCCCTAACATCAAATCAGAAACTGCATCCGATAATCCTGACAGAAAACAATCTAACAATGCATACATTCCCCATCTAGCTGATACAGCCCACCTCCAAAATCAGCGGCGTAAACCTCAACCGGATTACGACCCTGCCTGAGGGTTTTCAGTTTCCTCTCAGCAGTGGTAGCAATATCCGGATCATCGTATATAATGGCCATGGCCTTAAAAAACTCCTGGACTGAGGACAAGTCTTTATGTTCAGCCTGCAGGCTATATGCCCATGTTTGTGAATCTCCTGACAGAAGGGTCTTTATGAATGTTACCCTCTGGATTTCAGATCCTGACAGATTGGGCCTCAACTCAAAATAAGATAACACGCGATTCCTGAAATTTTGAAAGTCAGATCTATGACCAGAAAACTTTTCAGGTACGGACATGCGAAAGTCCGTGACTGGAGGGGATCGCACTGTATCAACAGCTGTTTGGAGTACCTGTACAGTCCCAGACAATTGAGTAATCTGAATCTGTTGGGTATTAATCTGAATCTGTTGGGTATTAATCACCCCGGTAAGATTGTTTACCGCGGTGGTCAGGACTCCAACTTGGTCACGCAGTGCATCCATAATGTTTGGCCTGCTGTTCTGTAACGATTGGTGTCAGCAAGAACAGATTTCTCTGATTATTGGTGATCTGCAGTATCACCAATAATACAGATGCTATACCTGATTATGTGTGATCTGCAGAATCACCAATAATACTAGTATAGCCAGAACCAGGATAACCAATGTAAGAACAGATGTTTGGTGCAACAGTAATGATAGAGATACCCCAAAGGAGCTGGTGGTGATAGTTATCTCAATAGAACACAAGAGTATTCACCCAGCAAGCTGGATCTGAGATTCAGTACAGCTAAGGTCACCCGAGGAGCGAGAGACTCAGACTGTACTGCAGCCGGGAATCACCTGAGGAGCAAGTGATTAAGACTGTACTGCAGTCAGGACTTACACCTGAGGAGTAGGTGTTAAGACTGTACTGCAGCCAGTGGACACCTGAGGAGCAGGTGTTTAAGACTGTACTGTAGTCAGGGCTTGCACCTGAGGAGCAGGTGCTAAGACTGTACTGCAGCCAGTGGACACCTGAGGAGCAGGTGTTTAAGACTGTACTGTAGTCAAGGCTTGTACCTGAGGAGCAGGTGATACAATACTAGAATCCCTCACCAGTGGCTGACCCACTGGTGAGTACAGGATAGTCAGACAGGCAGGATCGGCAACGTACGGACAGATACAGTACAAAGACAGAAGGCTAACTCAGAGTTTAAGTTCAGGCAGAGTCGGCAACTGGATCAGATAGGCGAAAGTACAGAATCAGAAAAGCAGGAGAATAGTCAAGGCAAGCAGAAGGTCATAACAGATAATACAATGCAATTAGTACTTTAAGCTATCAACAGAATCTGGCTAAGTGTGGATCCCCAGCTCCAGCTGGTTCTAGCACATTTTGAGATCTGACTAAGGTCTGAGCGCTAACACGTTAGCATTCGCAACAGCAGACACGGACCAACTGACAGGCTGGTACTATATATACAGAAGTGCTCCACAGCGCCGCCCCAGTCATTCAGCCAACCCAGCGTACTGTTGGAGTCAGCTGACCTGGTAGATCAGCTGACTCCCCTTCTATTCGCATAAAGGTCCTGTCGCCTAGCGAGCGCGTGCGTAGCCCTCAATCTATGTGCAATAGAAGGACCAGGCAGAGCACCAGCATGTAACTGCGCGGCTGAGGCCGCCGGCTGATACGCGGAGATAACCGCCATGCCGCTTGCCTCTGCGACTGTATCTCCGCTAACCATTACACCCGCCTTATAAGCTCTTTGTTTTTTAATTGCTTTCAATTACGTTTTATAGTTGCTTAAAGAGACACTGAAGCGAGACTAAATCTCGCTTCAGGTCTTATATATAGCAGGGGCACGTGTGCCCCTGCTAAAACGCCGCTATCCCGCGGCTTAACGGGGGTCCCTTCACCCCCAACCCACCCCCCGCAAACCTGGGTCGGAAAAAGGTCGCTGGAGCTGATCTTCCTGGAGGCAGGGCTAACGGCTGCAGCCCTGCCTCCAGTCGCGTCTATCAGACGCGCATCGCCGCCTCTCCCCCGCCCCTCTCAGTGAAGGAAGACTGAGAGGGGCGGGGGAGAGGCGGAGGTACGCGTCTGACAGACGCGCATGGGGCAGGGCTGCGGCGGTTAGCCCTGCCCCAACCAGGAAGCGCTCCCCCGCTGCTCGGAGGGGATTTGGGGGGACAGGGACCCCCGTTAAGCCGCGCTTTAGCGGCGTTTTAGCAGGGGCACGCATGCCCCTGCTAGCTATGAGGTCTGAAGCGAGATCTATTCTCGCTTCAGACTCTCTTTAATAAAGATGATTTTGCCTTCTTGCACTGACAAACAGTGACTTAATAATTTATAAAGTAATACTGTAAAAAAATAAGCAATTGTATTCATTATGTTATTTTCAGAACCGTTCCTCTTTAACCACTTGCCGACCAGGGGTGATTTGCCTGATCTGTGCTGCGTGGGCTCTCCAGCCCGCAGCACAGATCAGTATTATGCCAGGGCGATCAGACTTCCCCCCTTTTTTGCGTTTTGTGGGGGGGGCTCCTCAAAGCCCCCCTCCGCAGCCATTTCCGCCCTCTGCCTCCTTACCTCCCTCCCTCCCTCTCTCCGTAATGCGCAGGACGGAGTTCCGTCCTGCGCATTGAAGGATAGGCTTCCGCCTATCAGATGCCGGCGATCCCCGGCCAATCAGAGGCCGGGGATCGCCGATCTGCCCTACGGCGCTGCTGCGCAGCAACGCCGTATGATGTAAACAGATGATGTTTACATTTTGCCGGCGAGACGCGATCGGCGGCTCTCCGGCTGTTCACAGAGACACCCTCCGTGAACTGACATGGAAAGGCCGCTCGATCCATGGTAACCCGCAGACGACCAGTTTACGCCAATCGGCGTTAGCTGGTCGTCAAGAGGTTAAGTCAAACGTTCAGGTTAAGTTCACAGTACAATATGTGGGTTGTGTAATACATGCATAATGCAGCACACACTGTGCACATTCTAAGGGGAAATGTCAAATTTGGTGAAGAAAGGTAGACATTTGAATATAAGTTCATGCAAATGTTACACAATTTAACTACTTAACGTCCACCTCACGCCAAAGGGTGTGAGTGGAGCGGCATCCCCGGACCGCCGAACGCCGATTGGCGTGCAGTCCTGTGGGCGTTTTGCTGGGGATCGCACGTGCTGATGTGCGCGCATCCCCGCTTGAATGACGGAGCTCCGCTCCATCATCAGTCTCCCAGCGGAGATCACCACTAGGGATTGTTAGACGGCGAAGCGCCATCTATTTGCCGTATTTTTCAAACTATAAGATGCTCAGGACTATAAAGGTGGCCATACACTGGCCCGATTCCCGGCCGTTTCGACAGCAGATTCGATCCTGGGATCGAATCTGCTGCCAATCGTTCGCGGTAAACGCCGCCGACGATCCGATTTCCTCCCGAAATCGGATCGGTCCGTCGATCGCGCCGTGCGGAGAATTACCCTCGATCGCCCGCGGGTAAAGTGCGCGTCGCTAGCGGCGGCCGATCCGATGAAAAATACATTACCTGATGCGGGCTCCCGGGCGTCTTCTCCGCATCTTCTCAGCGCTGCACCCGCTCCATCCCGGCGCTTCCTGGGTCACAGTGACCCAGGAAGTTCAAATAGAGGGCGCTCTATTTGAACTTCCTGGTCACGGAGTGACACAGGAAGCGCCGAGATGGAGCAAGAACAGAGCGGTGCAGCGTGGAGAAGATGCCCGGGAGCCAGCGTCAGGTAATGTATGCGCGGGGGGAGGACAGGCGGCAGGAGCAGCTGAACAGATTGTGATCGGTTTCAGGCTGAAATCGATTCACAATCTGTTTGCAGTAAAGGCAGCCATACGATCCCTATCTGATCAGATTCGATCAGATAGGGATCTGTCAGCTGGTCGATCTGATGGCACATCGACCAGTGTATGGCTGCCTTAAGACGCACCTAGGTTTAGAGGACAAAAACCGGGGGAAAAGATAAAATGCTAAGCCTGCTGCGTCCATGGTGCAGGGGCGTGTTATGGACCTTTCCCTCCACAATGATTATGTCCTCTTGTGCCTTACTTGTACCTCTAGTGTCCCCTGTGTTCTCCTCTCACCCCCTTGTGTCTCTGGTGTCTTTCTGTGTCTTCTGACCCCCTTCCTCTGTTATCCCAGTGTCTGCGATCCCTGTGTCTTCGGGGTCCCAGTGTCTGGTGTCTCCCTGTGTCCTGTCTGTCCTAGTATCTGCGTGTACCGGTGAATTAAATACATACATGCAGCTGCAGCTTTCCTCAGGCTGTCTACTGCTTTTATCACCGAGCTGTCCTGGTGTCTTAAATACATACAGTTGTCCGCACTGTCCCCATGTCTTAAATACATACAGTTGTCCGCACTGTCCCCATGTCTTAAATACATACAGTTGGAGAGGTGGTCCCGCTCTCGGGACCAGCGCTTCCTATTAGGAGAGGAACCAGGAGCAGTGGGCAGCGTGATTGGCGGTTGGGGCCAGCGCCCCACCTGATTGGTACATTTCTCTTCCAAGTTGAGCGGAACTTCCTGGCGACAGTACCTGGGGAGAGCGCAATGACGAAAGCGGGGATAGGGTGAGAAACGATGCGTGTATGTAATCGGCAAAGTTGTGTGGACTTTCTTACAAGACAGCTGCGGCAGTACCGGGGGACAGCGAGGACAACTGTATGTATTTAAGAATCGGGGACAGCGCGGACAACTGTATGTATTTAAGAATCGGGGACAGCGCGGACAACTGTATGTATTTAAGACTCAAGGACAGCGCGGACAACTGTATGTATTACAGACAGGGGGACAGCTCGGTTATAAAAGCAGCAGACAGCCTGAGGAAAGCTACAGCTTCATGTAGTACACGCAGATACTAGGACAGGCAGGACACAGGGGGAAAGGATCCGCAGATCATAATAGTAGTATTCGGACTATAAAACGCACTGACTTTTCCTCCCCACTTTTGGGGGAGAAAAAGTTAGTCTTACAGTCCGAAAAATACGGTACACCTTACAGCGCTGCGATCTACGGCAGCGCTGTACTGAGGACAGCTGTGTGACACGGCTGTCCCCCTGGGACGCTGGAGAGCAATCAGCTCTCATTGGCTGAAGCCTATGACAGTCGATCGCTGTCATAGGCTGGCAGAGGGAGGGAGGGAGGGCTGGGGAATTATATAATAAAAAAGGACTTATTTAATAAAAAAAAAACCATAAAAATAATTGTTAAAAAATAAACAAACATCCTGGGAGCAATCACAACCCACTAACAGAAATCTCTGTTGGTGGGCAGAAAAGGGGGGGGGGATCACTTGTGTGCTCAGTTGTACGGCCCCGCAGCGAGGTCTTAAAGATGCAGTGGCCTACTTTGTAAAAAAAAAGCCTGGTCACTAGGGGGGTTTAAGCCCGTGGTCTTTAAGTGGCTAAAGGATAACCGAGGTGACACGTGACATGATGAGATAGACATATGTATGTACAGTGCCTAGCACACAACTAACTATGCTGTGTTCCTTTTTTCTTTCTCTGCCTGAAAGAGTTGCTCCTTTTTTCTTTCTCTGCCTGAAAGAGTTGTTCCTTTTTTCTTTCTCTGCCTGAAAGAGTTGTTCCTTTTTTCTTTCTCTGCCTGAAAGAGTTGAACATCAGGTATTTAAGTGGCAGTTCTTACCTGAGTCAGGACTGGATCAGGCTACAGTGTAACCCTTACTGATAAGAAATTACAACTATAAAACACTTTCCTAACAGAAAGTGGCTTCCGAGAGCAGGAAAGTGATAAAAAGGGTCAATAGTTCATAGATTTTAACTCTGGCATACGTTAATGAATGTGTTCTTGAGCAAAAATAATAAAACAGTAAAAACTTAAAAAGTAGATTTAAATATAAAAAAAAACAAAACAGTGGGATATCTTGAAAAGTCATTTTTAGGAGGAGGATAGATACAATTGTTAATTTAATTAGTTTATTTTCACCTCGGTTGTCCTTAAAACAGAGGCTTGAATAGAAAACCTGGATTTATGATTATGGGCTTGATTCACAGAAGAGTGTTAACTGATAGCACGGCCGTGCTATGCAGTTAACACGCGAGGTGATGCGCATGCAGCTTTGCGCGCGCAAAGGCTTACACCCACGTGCTAAACAAAGGTTTGCACTCGAACACATGACCGGTTGTGCGCAAATGTTAGTTAGCACGCGGGCGTAAGCCTTTGCGCGTGCAAAATTGCGCGCGCGTCACCTTGCGTGTTAACTGCATATTCACTATTGTTTGGTTCCAATCCAGTTCTTTATTATATCTGAAGTAGAAACAATGTTTCGAAAGCTTTCAGTAAATGGTGCAGTTTTTCATTACAAATATTACCTAAATCAATTTCTGTTGGATTGATGTCTGCATTAAAACATTGGAAGTAACCTTTATAGCATGAATAATAGCTATGTAACATGCGCGTTTTCCCACGTTATATGGATATGCACTGTAGAACGTGCGTTATGATAACGTCATCCATTACAAGACAGAGATGTGAACATGCCCATACAATTATATGGCCAGTGTGTTCACATTCAGCAACGCAACAGGCACTGTGTGAGCTCCATGTTAATCTTAAATGCATATATTTATTGGTAGCCATACATCTAGCGATGATGGGCTGATTCAACCAAAAGACAAATCTCTCTAATCAAATCTGATTAGAGACAGATCGGTCGGCTGTCCATACACCAAATGCCAATTCCCTATCAATGTCATGCTGAAAAGGATCCAGAATCAGCCTCGTGACGCCGCAACCGCAGCCTCGTGGCCTAACGCTGTCCCTCTAATGTTCATTGTGCCCCCTCGGTGCTAATTGCACTATACCTATCCGTGTGCACCGCTGGCTCCGGGCACAGTCCTCCGTCCACACATGCATCCCACACGGTTACCGGAGTAACATGGGCACATGTGACGTCACACACGTGCTTACGTTTATGCCTGTAACCAAGTGGAGCGCGTTTATGGACAGAGGACGGAACCCGAAGCTAGCGGCAGACATGGACCGGTAGTGTATATTACACTGGGCACCGGGGGGGGGGACACACATTGAACATTAGGGGGGCATCGTCAGGGGTTTCGTTGCATTCGTCGCTCATCCCGATATCGCTTGTTGTCACTGCCACGCACTCGACCGACCACTACTGGCCCACATCTTGCAGCATGTCCAATCGACATACTGAGCCTGAAATTGGTTGCATTGTCGATCGGGCATGAACTTGGCTGCACCGATTTTCATCCGATTTGATAAATATTATCAAATTGGATGGTTGATCGGCTGCCAAGTTGCTAAATGTATGGCCACTTTAACACCTTCATACTTACCTCACTACTATGTAAGAAGTCACAACTATTTATAAGCTGAAAACCCTTTAACTTTTTAGCTGTGTGCTCTCATTGCAGAAGCTTATCTTTGCCGCCTTGTTTTGCGCTGGGGTCCTGGTGGCTGCGAGCAGTGCAGCCTGTGAACTATTACAGGCTCGAATAATAGAATTACCTCCAGGTAAGTAAGACATATTTTTTCCATTTATAAGAAAAAAAATACAAAAAAACTTTAATTATTTGTTATTGCTGAACTCAGATGAAGGAAAGCATTTAAACCTGAAAGAAAATTGGATTGTAAGGTCACAAGGGCAGGTCTCTCTCCCCCTTTTGTGCCTTGGAATTCATTATACATTTTATTCCTCATGTTACTTTTGTCACTGTCATTACCAATTCTGTATTCTGTATCAATTTTGTATTTTGTCACCAATTATGTATTTTGTATATTGGGGTATTCCATTTATCTGTATTATTATGTACCCCATGTTTGTTTCTTAGTTTGTACAGCGCCATAAAAAATGTTGGCACTTTATAAATCAATCATAATAATAATAATAATAATAATAATAATAATAATAAAGAAAATTAAAAGGAAAATAACTTCAACATGGCTCATTTTCCACCATACTGAACAAGCAGTCAGTAGTATGTGCCGTTCTTTATCCTCTATGCAGGGGTGTTCCGCCCATGACACCACCTGAACGACTTGCGTCAGGTGGCACGTCTTCCAAGGGGTGGCATCCCGCCCAACCCCACCCTCCCTGGACCATTATCTTCTCGAGTTGGCGGCCCCCTCCTCCATCACAGACAGTCCCTGTCCTCCTCCCTGGTGCTAGACCTCAGATTAGTGGTGACCCGGTGCAGGAAGTGAAGAGACACCCGAGCGGTGCCCTTATCGGCATGTAGACAAGAAGTACTTACTTCCTGTATAAGTGCCGTTACTAAAGGAACCACTCTTGTGTCTCTTCACTTCTTGCGGCCGTGTCACTTCCTGTGACCACTGATTTAAGAAGGTAATCGAGCGACGGCCAGGGAGGAAGGGGGGACAGGACAAGTTGGCTAAAAATACTGAGGGAACCTACCTGACTAACCTATATTGGGGGCACCTATACCTGGCTAACCTATACTGGGGCAACAATACCTGGCTACCTATACTGGGAGAAACTATAACTGGCTACCTATAATGGAGGCAACTATACCTGACCACCTATACCTAGCTACCTATACTGGGGGCATCTAAACCTGGCTTCTTATACAGGGGGCACCTATACCTCGCTACCTACCTACAGTGGGTTGCAAAAGTATTCGGCCCCCTTGAAGTTTTCCACATTTTGTCATATTACTGCCACAAACATGAATCAATTTTATTGGAATTCCACATGAAAGACCAACACACAGTGGTGTACACATGAAAACTGGAATGAAAATCATACATGATTCCAAACATTTTTTTTTACAAATAAATAACTGCAAAGTGGTGTGTGCATAATTATTCAGCCCCCTTTGATCTGAGTGCAGTGAGTTGCATATAGACATTGCCTGATGAGTGCTAATGACTAAATAGAGTGCACCTGTGTGTAATCTAATGTCAGTACAAATACAGCTGCTCTGTGAGGGCCTCAGAGGTTGTCTAAGAGAATATTGGGAGCAACAACACCGTGAAGTCCAAAGAATACACAAGACAGGTCAGGGATGAAGTTATTGAGAAATTTAAAGCAGGCTTAGGCTACAAAAGATTTCCAAAGCCTTGAACATCCCACGGAGCACTGTTCAAGCGATCATTCAGAAATGGAAGGAGTATGGCACCACTGTAAACCTACCAAGACAAGGCCATCTACCTAAACTCACAGGCTGAACAAGGAGAGCGCTGATCATAAATGCAGTCAAGAGGCCCATAGTGCCTCTGGACGAGCAGCAGAGATCTACAGCTCAGGTGGGAGACTCTGTCCATAGGACAACTAATATCATGCACTGTACAAAGTTGGCCTTTATGGAAGATTGGCAAGAAGAAAGGCATTGTTAACAGAAAGCATAAGAAGTCCCGTTTGCAGTTTGCCACAAGCCATGTGGGGGACACAGCAACCATGTGGAAGAAGGTGCTCTGGTCAGATGAGACCAAAATTGAACTTTTTGGCCAAAATGCAAAACGCTATGTGAGGCGAAAAACTAACACTGCACATCACTCTGAACACACCATCCCCACTGTCAAATATGGTGGTGGCAGCATCATGCTCGGGGGGTGCATCTCTTCAGCAGGGACAGGGAAGCTGGTCAGAGTTGATGGGAAGATGGATGGAGCCAAATACAGGGCAAACTTGGAAGAAAACCTCTTGGAGACTGCAAAAGATTTGAGACTGGGGCGGAGGTTCACCTTCCAGCAGGACAATGACCCTAAACATAAAGCCAGGGCAACAATGGAATGGTTTAAAACAAAACATATCTACGTGTTAGAATGGCCCAGTAAAAGTCCAGATCTAAATCCAATTGAGAATCTGTGGCAAGATCTGAAAACTGCTGTTCACAAACGCTGTCCATCTAATCTGACTGAGCTGGAGCTGTTTTGCAAAGAAGAATGGGCAAGGATTTCAGTCTCTAGGTGTGCAAAGCTGGTAGAGACATACCCTAAAAGACTGGCAGCTGTAATTGCAGCACACCCCACTTTGCAGTCATTTATTTGTAAAAAATGTTGGGAATGATGTATGATTTTCGATCCACTTCTCACATGTACACCACTTTGTATTGGTCTTTCACGTGGAATTTCAATAAAATTGAGTCATGTTTGTGGCAGTAATGTGACAAAATGTGGAAAACTTCAAGGGGGCCGAATACTTTTGCAACCCACTGTACCTATGCACCACAGCTACAACTTGCAGTTCAAATTGTTGGGTGCATTGTGATCATTACAAATCGAGGGTGGGGGGCAACCTCACAAGTTTGCCTCAGGCAGCAAAAAGTCTACAACTGGCCCTGCAGGGGAAATCCTCCTCTCTTCCCCGTCACTTAATAGTTGAGTTACTGATGCAGATCAGCTGTTTAGAAGATAAAAAATGGTAATTGGAGGTTGTTTTTTTTACACAAGCTCAGTGGAGAAATGTATGCTGTCCTTATAATGCAACTGATAATAAGGATATTGGAATTGCATGATTTTCGCCTTACTGCCCCTTTAACCAACCAAGCCAGACCTCAGGGGACAGCTGTACTAATGCTAAATTCTAAGCTGAGATTGCTTGACCAGTCGTAGTGGCCAAGAACTCTCTAGTGTGTGTACAAGGCCCTTTGCTTGCAAGTCCTTATATTACAGTCACGGTCTGTGCTAATCAACGTGGGATGTTTATTCAATTACACAACTTACTGGATCTCATAATCATTGCGTCACAATTGAGCAATAGCTGCTTCCAGTGAAAGAAAGGCTCACTAAATTTAGTTCTGTTTTTCTTTTTTCTTACTATTTCTGTACTGGAAATATTTAGTTTCAAACGGTATTTATTAGCAGAAACACAAATCCACATAAAATGCCAATGAAGACCCAAGCAGGGGATCAAAGTTGAAAACAAATAGTATATGTTAGTAAACTAAATTAATTAACAGAGACAATATAACTGTTAAGAGAAAAAATTAAAGTTGTATAATGGTGTATTGTAGCATAAAATTACAGAAAAATATTAATATATGTGTGAAGAGAGGGACAACAGATCTCTCCCAAAACAACTCCCAACATGCCCCCATCAGAGAACCGCAGCTCCCTGCATGCCCCATAAAGGCACCACATCACGCAGCATGGCACCAGCACCCAGCAGGCTCCCATAGAGGCACCAAAGCTCCAAGCATGCCTCCCATTGAGGCACCACAGCTCCCAGAATGCCCCATAGAGGCTCCACACCTCTATGGGGGTATGCTGGGAGCTGTGGTGCCTCAATGGTGATATGCCGGGAGCTGTGGTGCATTAATGGGGGACCTGCTGGATGCTGGGGTGCCATGCTGAGTACCGTAGCGGGAAGAACTACTCATCTCCTCCATCCGCACTCCAAGTCTGGAGACATCCTCTGTAGCTGGCGATTCTCCCCCTAGCATCTGAGAATCAGAAGCTCTAGTACAGGCATGGGCAAACTTGGCCCTCCAGCTGTTAAGGAACTACAAGTCCCACAATGCATTTGCCTTTATGAGTCATGACTGTGGCTGTAAGACTCCTGCAATGCATTGTGGGACTTGTAGTTCCTTAACAGCTGGAGGGCCAAGTTTGCCCATGCCTGCCCTAGTATCTGATTCATTCTCAGACACTAGGGGGAGAAGCTGGTAAGGGAAGATGTCTGCAGAATCTGGAGACCAAGCGGCCAGAGGTAAGTACTGCCTGACTCTGCCTGGAGGACATCCGGGGCACCCCAGAATAGTTCCGTAGCATGTGCTACAGATCTTTGGGGCTAGAAACGTACCTGTTAGCATACAGTTTTCTCTTTTATGTGCTGTGATTTGTGTATAGCTATATTAACTTAATGGTGTTGAATTTTCACATGTGAGGAGTGTATAAAAATGTAACTTTTCCTTGTGAATTCTGTATTATGTATGTAAGTGAAGGAGTTGCAAAGGCATATTGTTGTGCCAAAAGTGTTCCTTATTGTACTCTGAGAGTGGTAGGAAGTACAAGTCGTATGCAAATGGTTCTGCAAGAATTATTATAGCTTAAGCTTAAAGGGAAACTTAAGTCAACTTTAAAAAATTAGATTTACTCACCTGGGGCTTCCCTCAGCCCCCAGCGGCCGATCGGTGCCCTCGCAGCCCCACTCTGACGCTCCAGGACCCGCCGGCGAACACTTCCGGCTTGGCCGTCACCGGCCGACAGGCATGGGAACGCGAGTGATTCTTCGCGTTCCCAGCCTGTATATCGCCCCCTATGCTGCTATTGCGACCCGGCGGGTCCTGGAGCTTCAGAGCGGGGCTGCGAGCGCACCGATCGGCCGCTGGGGGCTGAAGGAAGCCCCAGGTGAGTAAATCTAATTTTTTAAAGTTGACTTAAGTTTCCCTTTAAAGAGGAACTCCAGTGAAAATAATGTAATAAAAAAAAGTGCTTCATTTTTACAATAATTATGTATAAACGATTTAGTCAGTGTTTGCCCATTGTAAAATCATTTCAATCCCTGATTTACATTCTGACATTTATTACATGGTGACATTTTTACTGCTTACTGCTGGCAGGTAATGTAGCTGCTGCATGTTTTTTTGGCAGTTGGAAACAGCTGTAAACAGCTATTTCCCACAATGCAGCAAGGTTCACAGACAGGAATCTGCCAAGAGTGTGTACTCAGAATTTCTTTGTGAGAGGGGTTTCACCACAATATCATCCATACAGCGCCCCCATCATGGTCTGTTTGTGAAAAGGAATAGATTTCTCATGTAAAAGGGGGTATCAGCTACTGATTGGGATAAAGTTCAATTCTTGGTCGGAGTTTCTCTTTGATATACAGTGTAAGTGTTGCCCAAAATTATTTTTTGTGAATGGACTAGTATCAATATGCATGCTTGGCTCATCCAAGGCATAACTACTGTTCAATGGAGAATGGTGAGAGGGGGAGAAGTTAAAGAGAAACCGTGACCAAGACCATCAGTAGCTGATACCCCATTTTACCCCATTTTACATGAGAAATCTATTTCTTTTCACAAATGGATCATCAGGGGGCTCTGTATGGCTGATATTGTGGTGAAACCCCTCCCACAAGAAAAGTACGTACTCCTGGCAGTTTCCTGTCTGTGAACCTTCCTACATTCTGGGAAATAGCTGTTTACAGCTGTTTCCAACTGCCAAAAAAGCAAGCAGCAGCTACATCACCTGCCAGAAGTAGAAATGTCACCATGTGATAAATGTAAATCAGGCATTTCAAAGATTTTACAGTGGGAAAACACTGACTAAATCATTTATACATAATTATTGTAAAAATGAAGCACTTTATTATTACATTATTTTCACTGGAGTTCCTCATTAAGCCCTGTGAAGAGTGGGCTACCTACTGTTGGGGAATACAATAACTGATATGCCCTGTTCAGCTATTAACTTTCACTTGATCCAAGCATACTTGATTGGTTTGAGCAACAGACACCTAACATCTGAAGAAGGCTTTAGGTTAAAGAATTAAATTACAAATTATTTAGTAGACAGAATACAAAGTGCCACCTCCTCAGATGATACAAAATTATGCAGAATTATGAACACTAATCAGGATAGTGACATATTTCAGCAGTCACTCGATAACATGGCCATATGGGCAGGAATATGGCAGATTACATTTAATGTAGATAAATGTAACATCATGCACCTTGATTGTGCCAATGATAGAGCACCTTATAAAATAAATGGCATACAGATGGGAACATCAGACTCAGAGAAGGACTTGATAATACTGGTTGATTACAAGATAAGTAATTGTATACAATGCCAAGCATCAGCAGCTAAAGCAAGTAAAATTCTGGGTTGCATAAAGCAAGAAATAAAATCATGGGATGCTAGTATACTCACTGCTCCCTTTGTATAAATCACTTTTGAGGCCACATCTGGAGTATGGATAACAGTTTTGAGCATCATACTATAGGAAGGAAATTGATGCTATCAGGTATGATAAGAAAAAAAATGAGTCTGGAGTGTGACAGGGAATAAATATACAATCAAACTTGTCCTCACCTGGGATCATAAAACGCTGAAACAGGGCGCATGGTAATAACAAAGTATACTTGTATAGCTACCCCTCAATAGTGCAAGAGAGAAAGCAGGCAGGTGGACCTAGGGGCAGAGTAGTGTTGTTACAATTGTTACACTGTATGAGACGTGCGAGATGCTATTCTAAAGTAACACAGGTGGACCACAAGTACATCTGCCCTGCATTATTGAGGGGTAGCTATACACATATACTTTTGTTCTTGCCCTGTTTTAGCCTTTTACAATCTTTATTAAAAGTTATATTTTTATTACTGTCTATAGGGCTTAGTCCCCAGGTGGGGACAATTTTGATTGTTTTAGAACAGGTACAAAGATAAGCTATTTAATTCATCAGAGGGGGGAAGGAAGGTCTCCGTTATCAAGAAAGATTGGACAAACTGGGCTTGTTTAGCTTGAAAAAAGGACAATACAAAAGCTTGGCAGATGAACTTTTCATCCCTAGGCTTGTAGAAAGGACAAGGGGACTTTTTCTTCATTGGCCTCAATTCATTAAGCATTACCGCATGAGGTAAGGCAGAAAATAGCTGACTTTACCGAGCACAGGAAAATGCCAATTCATAAAGGCTATTACTGCATGAAAAGCTGAAATTACAGAGCAGTGAGGAAAATTACCGACTTGTGCAGTGAATACCTCAACACGTCAGTAAATGTCAGTAAATGTCAATTCATAAAGACTACAACATGCGGTAAAGCCCATAAATATTACTGGCACTTCTGGTGTGACGCAAACAGTGCGAGGATTGAGCGAGACTGTGCTAAGCCAGCCATGACTCACAGAAGCAGAAGCAGATAGAGCTATGACTGACAGGAGCAGAGCTAATAGAAACATCCCCTGTCTTCTGCAAGTCCCGCTGATCGGATTTTGATAGGTTGTGAAGACATCTCGGGTGGAACAAGCTTTTCCACCTCCCAGTCAGCGAGCTGAGAAATGAACAAAAGTGGTTTCCCTTGGAGCCCTTTGGCCATTTAACCATCTAGGTTCCTGTTTGAAGATGCTGAGAGACTAGTGGGGAAATCACCTAAGCATGGCATGTTTAAAGTTTCTTAGCATTCATCTAGCTGTGACAATTAAATAAAATGTTAAGAAAGACTAAAAGACAGATTCAGAGCAAGCATAGACAGTAAAACAAACATGTACATTTTAAAGGGATGTCGGGATGCCTCTTACTATTGTATTGCCCTCTCTGCACGGGACAGCTTGTAACAACACAGAGACAGCTCCACACTGCTTTGCTGTTACTGAACAAGTTTTGTCTATTGACTTCTACTGCACCTGGGCACATTTTTATGAGTTAGCACACAAAAGTTTAAAATACCGAATGCGTTGTTTTAACGTCCAAGCCTTTTATGAATCGAGGCCTTTGTATGGAAGAAAAAGCTTTTGTCATCTATTTAGGAAGGGGTTCTTTGCAGGAAGAGTGGCTAAAATGTGGAATATCTTGCCACAGGACAAAGTTATGGCACATTCAATATCTCCATTTGAAGAGGGTTTGGATGCTTTCCTTGCATTGAAGAACATTCACGGCATTAAAATAGTAGGTAATCCCCAACGGTTGACTTTGGGATTCTGGAGTCGAGAAGGATATTTTTCCCATTTTAGGGCTAATGGGTCCAAGCCTTGTAAGGGTTTCTCGCCTTCCTCTGGATCAACTGGATATGGTTGAACTTGTTGGGTGGATGAGGTCTTTTTTCAACCTAACTATGTCACATAGATTGCTGCATCCAACTGATATGTGCAATTTTTATTAACTCAATATATTTATGAGTCTAGGGCAACACTAATACACATGTCTCCTTATATTATCATGTATTTGTGGAGTGCCCATCAATTGCCCAGTGCCGTTTGTAGTCAGAATATCAGCATTTGTATATTATAAATATTTGTCTATTTATTCTTAGGATGTCGCCATGGCAGAGAATTTCATCCACCTGAAAGTAAATGGAGGACAAGAAATTGTTATACCTGTACCTGTTCCAAAAATGGAGACATAGAATGCTGCAGGTATGTCAGACTGTAATGAACCTCTTGTGCTTCCACTTACCCTGATTGTCCACCTCCTAGTTCAGTGCATGCTCGCACAGCACCTACCATCACCATAAAGATGGGTGATTTCATTTTTTGAAATCTTTTTATGTAAGTATTGCTGCTAGTATCAGGTATTATAGAGATCAGAAAAGTTTAGGGTCAGCAGAGGCTAGATAAGTCTGAAAACAAAATGAGCAGAAGGAATCATTATTTTTTAAAATAACCACTTGCCGACCACGTTATGCCGATGGGCATGGCCGGGGTGGCTGCCCCAGGACCACCTAACGCCAAACGGAGTAAAGTCCTTGGGGCGTGGTTTTCAGGAGATCTCACGTGCCGATGCGAAACCACCGTCTGTTTACTCCATACAGTGCTGCGATCTATGGCGTCGATGTACTGGGGACAGCCGTGTGACACGGCTGTCCCCCTGGCAGGCTCAGGGATGATTGGCTGTCATAGGCTGAAGCCTATGACAGCCGATAATGGTGATTGGTTGGCGGGACATATTTATTGAAAAAATAATCAAATAAATATTTGTAAAAAACAAACAAACAAAAACTGCATCACCAATCAGAGCCCACCAAGAGAGAGCTCTGCTGGTGGGCAGAAAAGGGTGGGGGGAGGGGTCACTTGTGTGCTGAGTTGTGTGGCCCTGCAGCGAGGCCTTAAAGCTGCATTGGCCCTTTTTGTGAAAAATGGCCTGGTCTTTAGGGGGGTTTAAGCCCGTGGTCCTTAAGTGGTTAAACTCCCAGTAAAGTGGATGTTGGGGTGACCCTCACTACTTACTTACAGAGATGCAATCAGATTGTTACGGAACAATAAACAGGTATTGCAGGGAATGACCAAAGTTTGCAGAAACACTGATACTGAAACAAGAATGTGCAAAAAGGTGTTTTATTAAGAACCAAAGCATGCAAATAACATACAACCATATGCAAACAATATATACAGTGAATCTCTTGCAAACCAAACAAAACAGTGTGCACACATATAACCAAAACCCTGACTAACTATCTATCTATTTACAAACGGCGTGCAGGAGATATATATACAAATATGTACAAGCAAAAATATATACAATAACGCGGAATCAAAGAGAGCAGGCAAAGAGAGGTCAAAATGGAATATCAGAGTCAGCAACGGGTAATCAGATACATACGCGGTACAGAGGAATAAACAGAAGCAGAGTCAGGACAAGCAAAGGTTCAGCAACAGGTAATCAGATCATAGAACACAAGGAATCAGAAATCAGGTAACAGAGGTGACCAGAGACTCAGACCTGTAACAAAGGAAGTTCTGGCAATTACTAGGAGGAAGGGGCAGACTTATATAGGCCCAGAAGCAGGAAGCAGCTGGAGATAATTGACATAAGTCTCATTAGAGGCATCTGCAGGCCAGACATTGAACTGCAAGTCTTTTGAACTGCAGGGCTGCTACATGTCCAAAAAGCCCTCTGCTGGTGGCACAGTGAAAGTTCAGGATAGACCAAGTAAATACTGCCACCAGCAGGCAGGAGAAGGAAATACATGAGTCGTAACACAGATCCACGGACCACATCTTCCTGAGCAGGCCCCGGTAAATAAGTAATTTCTGGTGCTCAGTTCGTTTTAAGTTGCCCATTAATGATGCAATCTTTTTTTGTCCAATCTTACCATTTCTATGTAATATGAGGGTCTACCTAAAATATCCATTCAAAGAATATTCACTCAGTTTATCCTTCTACTACATAGATTTAGTAAGATTTGACAAAAATATTGTATCATTAGTGAGCACCATTAGGGTTTTAGTGTTAGAATCTTGTTGGAGATCCTCATTTCTAAAAGAATGAATACTCACCATTGTATTCAGAATTCAAGACTTTTAAAACCGGGGAAGACAAAAATCCCTCGAGGAGATGACCACCATGGTGGCAGCAGACAGATTCCCATATTGGGTTTACTTCCAGGTGAGAAGCTTCATAAAAACCATCCAATCTAAAACAGCTCTGAATCAACCTGTTACAGAATTTGGACAAAAAGTTGCATGATTATACAGGCTATAGGTTTCCTGTGGCACTGAGGCAAAGCTTCCTTATCATCAGAAGTGGGCAACAGCATTCAGTAGCACCTATTCTACTGTACAACGCGACTAAATTTTATATAAATATGTCCAAAAAGGTGAAAAAGTGTTGTCAAACTATTCTTAGTATTGTCTTGCTTGCTGGTGGCTTGACAAACATTTTATATATAAGATGTGAAACTCCACATAGGAGAAAAGTTCTGACAGGAGCGTTACGGGGGTAGCAGCCCGTGCGACTGCAAGGGGGAATAAGAGGTGTGGGGGCCCAAACTACTAACTTTCCCTTTCTCTGATACTCCAGGTGTTTTGTGGATACACATGTTATGGATGTGCAGATCCTGATGACCACACTTGTTTTATGAGCCTTAGATGGGCCCCAGGCTGTGAGGGTAACCAAGAAAAGGCACAGGAAGGGCTGTGAACACAAAATTTTGATTGGGGGCCCCATGATTTGTAGTTTCGCCCCTGATTGCTAACCTCTCGTCTTGATAGTTCTATGACTGGCTAGGAGGTAGTTCCTGGTGACTGGAGCTGAAGATACCAAATCAGCATAGCAGCCAAACAGTTTCCCAATACGTCATCAGGAATGTCTGCAGCAGTTTCCGTTAGAGACTAACTATTGTATATCTGTCTTATTTTTCAGTCTCCCAAGACCTGTTGAGTCAGAAGATTGCAAATACACATTTCACCGAAAGTCCTGCACCTATGAGCTGATTCCCAATGACAAATGCATCCATGAAGCCTGGGTGGGTTAAGAAGGAAAGAGACCACCCCACAATCATCACTAGCAAAAGTTGCAAACCACATTATTTACACAAAGTGGTATAAAACAATAATAAATAAATACATTTACAACATTGTACATTGTATTATAATCTTTTTTTTTTCTTTACAAAACTTGACTTTTCACTATTAAGTGCATTTTAAACCAGTTTCTTTACTTTATATTTTCAAGGGTATTTATGAATTGGTAATTTTTTTCACTACCTATTCCGTCCAACTGATAAAATTAGAGACCACTATAGATGGTCAATAAAATGTTGCTAATTATGGTTTGAATGCAAATTAAATGCAATTGTATCCATCTTGGAACTAGGCCAATCAAATGCACATTGTGACAGTTTTGATTGGCTCTATTTCAAGATGCATACAGTTTTCATTAAATGTGCGGGCAAACAAGACTTATTAGCAATACATTGACCATCTCTGTTGCCCACATACTATGGCCCTTAATATTTTTCAACTGTTTATATCCTCATTATCATCACTGATTTGTTCTGTGGCTGTGAGGCTTACGCTACTATATTTCTAATTATAGCATAGATCAGGCACAGAGCAGTATTGCTGTTAGTCTGCTCGTTACAGCCCTAAACTACTTTTACAGTGCTGTGTTGCAGACATAATAGCCACAATGTAATGCTGGATGTCACACTGCAATGTACAATCAATAGTGACGTTTACAGTGTGGGCAGTGCAGTCTAATGATGTGCGGCATCCCAACGTACTGCACACAGTGCACTACTGCAAAATGTGCACATTAACAGTCACAGTAAAGCATACTTGTCTTTAACTGTATGCTTCCCTGCACGGTGGTGTAGTGGTCTAGCTTTACAGTGCTGGTCCGCTGGTTCAAATCCCAGCCACGGCAATATCTGCATGCAGGGGCGTAGCAATAGAGGTTGCAGAGGTAGCGACCGCATCGGGGCCCTTGGGCCAGAGGGGCCCCGAAAGGCCCTCCCTCATCTACAGTATTAGCTCTCTATTGGTCCTGTGCTCATAATAATCACTTCTATAGATACTTTGAATAGTGGTAATCATAAACAAACTGTTCCCCATCCCCTTCTTGCATCTCTGACACTGTAGTTGCCATTGACAGGTTTTGGTGCACCGTATCGATTGTTATGTAAAGAGTGCTTGGGGGGCCCCATTGTAAAACTTGCATCAGGGTCCACGGCTCCTTAGCTACGCCACTGTCTGCATGGAATTTGTATGTTCTCCCTGTCTCTGCATGGGTTTCCTCTGGGCACTCTGGTATCCTCCCACATCCTCAAAACATACCGTAAATTGGATTCCCCCTAAATTGGCTCTAGACTACAATGGAAATATGACTATGGTAGGGATTAGATTGTGAGCTCCTCTGAGGGACAGCTAGTGACAAGACTATAAATACCCTGTAAGGCACATATACACATATATACTCTGTACAGATGTCAGCGATTTACAAAAACTAAATAATAATAATAGTATGTGACGGAAAACGTGTAGTGTGACTTTTATGTTCCATTGTGTCGCATTCTGTTTTTTACAGGAAAAGCAACACCCACTGTGAACGTAGCTTCACTGTTCAACCATAGAATCATTGGACTTGACTCACTAAGACAAATAGCATGCCTTATCCTGAGTTAACATGCTTTATCAGAGATAACACGCAGTATCAAAGTTAATACGCCTTATCAGAGTAGCATAGAGAGCTCTTCAAACCCGCAGGGGCTCAGGGCAGGACGAGTGGAGCTCTCGTCATTGCCAATTAGCAGGCATAAGTTTGTAGAGCTCGCTATGCTACTCTGAAAAGGCATGTTATCTTTGATAAGGCATGTTAACTCGGATAAGGCATGCTATTTGTCTTAGTGAATCAAGCCCTTTGTGTTGTGCATATTACGATATTTACAATTGCAGCATATTAGATCAGGCTTTTAACTGCACAGCTGTTAATCAGTATTTAGTCGTGAAACATGTTTTTACACTACCTTTCTTTTGATAAAGACACTTTTTTATACAGTGAAGAAAGGGTTTTTCACATTTTGATAGTAGAGGAAAGCTTTAGTACGAGTCAACAGGGCTTTTTTGGCACTTTTATGTTCAAATGCCACTACTGCCATACTTCAGAACTCTTTTTGTACATATGGCACCTCTTTGCCACTTTTATTATAAATACGTCTTTGTCAGACTAAGTTGTCAGACATTTTCCTGTACAGTGTGACCACATTTTAATTGCACGTGGAAAAAAAATGATAACATTTCTATTACCATGAGAAGCTTAGCACACTGCTCACAGAAGCCTGTATGACCCCGCCTTAAAATTCCATTAAAATGAGAGCTTGAACATCTGTGTGAGTTAGAGTGGAAAACCCTGCCAGACAGTGCCTTCTGCTCACTTTCCTCCACTATAGTTACTACATCTAATACAACTTTATTGCCAGCCTGCCCACAGCCTTCTGACTGGTCAGTGGAGTGGTACTGCATGCTGATGAGACTACCCTCAGCCATAACTAACAAGTGTGTGGGTACAATGCCACCTGCTCTGGAGAATATGGGGTGGGGTGCTGTATTGTTTGTATTGTTTGGACCCCCAGTAGTTACGCTTCTTTTCACAAGTCTGTTCCTTCTTACAGGATACAACAAACATGTGAGTACATTACCTCACCATATCTAACTAGAGTACTGTAAAAGCCCTCTATGTGGTCTAGCAATGAACAGGCTTTAACTTCTCCAGTCCATCCTAAACTCTGATGCTCAACTTATCTATTTTTCTACTTGCTCCTCAGATGCTGCTCCTTTCCCAGCACTGGCTGCCTACTACATGCAATATTCAGTTCAAGCCAGTGCTGTACCTAGGGTATTTGACACCCGGTGCTGACTATTTATAGACAGCCCCCCCCCCCATATTCTACTATGACCCTAATTCTCACACTAACGCTGCCCTATCTACACCTAACACCCTCCCCCCAACTACTCCTAACACTTATGAGAAAAAATGTGCAGCTGAACAAGATCACTTGAATCAGGTTCTAGCTCCCCACTGCTCAGCATCTGCTCCTATGTGTGTCCCAATCTGTACCCAGTTCCTGCAGCATTGTCTGGTGCCCAAACAGCAGAAGTAGCTGAGGCATTGCATAGAGCTAGCAATATTGGAGACACCGGTCTTCAGGGGCAAAGGGAGCAGCAAGCTGGCATTTGGAGCAGAGAGCCCTGGTGACATCTAAAGGAGGAGCTGGCAGCTGCTGCTGATTTCAGAGCTGGCCTGCAGAAGAGAGCCGCACTACGGCAGTGGCGTATCTACAACAAGGCTGCAGGTGCTCACAGCACCAGGTGTAGTCGTGGCTAGGGGTGCCGCTGTGGTGCTCAGCCACTGTGTTCTTTCACCTGGGATCATTTTTTCATAGTTCGAGCAACATTCAGTAAAATAGCAGCATGCAGTGCATGGGACTGTACTACTTCCTGCACTAGATGTAGCACCCCCCCCCCCTCCTCCCTGTCCCGTGGGCAATATGTCTCCTCCCTCTCTACACACAGTCTGTAGTGAGTGAATGTGCAGAGCAGCAGGGTGAGTAGAGAGAATGATTGCTGTGCTAGAGCTGGGATATTAGCAGGGAGAGGTGGCAGGATGTGTTTAGTGCTTCAGAAGTTGCCTAACATTAGTAGCCATGTGCACTGGCTCCTGTAATACCAGAGTGCCCTAGACTATTGATTATTTATCCTGATCAGAGTAAATAATCAATAATACAGGGCAGTCTGCTGTAGCAAAAACCCATGATACAGGTGCGGACAGCCAGCTTCTGTAGTGAGCACAGAAGCAAGCTCCAGGCAATTTAGATTAGCTTGATTGCAAGCAATCGTATGTCTTTTCCCAGCTTCCCCCTCCCACCCTGTTGTCTTCCCGATTACCCTGTCCTCTTTTCAGATTTTATTGGCTTCCTTTAACAGCATGTCCCTGCCAAAAAGCACTGGTGATGTCTGCAGTCCTGGTGAGAGGTCTTCCTGCCATGTCTTCTCTCCCACCAGGCTCTCTGTCTTGTGCCTCTACCTCTTTATCCCCCCTCCTCCCATGCATCCCCTTCTTTTGTATATCCCCCTTTTCTGACTGTCCTCAGAGGAGCTCACAATCTAACCGTACCATAGTCATAGTCTAATGTCCTACCATATTATTATTATGTATTTATATAGCACTGACATCTTTTGCGGCACAGAGTACAGAGTTTCATAATGGTTAGCTGCTGACTCCTCTTTCCCCAAAATCCCCCCAAATTTGCAGTGACACACTCGGTGCACCAACCCGTCAACCAACCCTTCTATATTTTTTTCTTGTGGGGGGGGGGGGGGGGGAGTTGTCTATAAATATTCAGCACCAGGTGTCAAATTCCCTAGGTACACCACTGCACTACAGGCAAAGCCACACTACCGGCAAGGAGCTGACAGCCACTTCTAAGAGGAAAAGGGATAAGAGAACAAAAATAAAGAAAAGAAAAACACATGAAATGACCAGGAACTCCACATTTCAGGGATGTTAAGTAATAGGCCTATAATCCTCCATGTTTTTCCATAGCACCCATGGATACCTAACAGCGTTACATTTATCAACAGTATTATTTAATATAGCCGTCATCTCTTTGTTTCACATCAAGAATTTTATTAACCAGCATTTCCCTTGTTGGTGGTAATTGGGAGCGCCACAAGGCTGCAATAGAGCATTTAGCAGCATTAAGAATAATAGCTGAGTCTACTAGCTTTACGTGATTGTCTCGGAAGTGGGTACTATAACAGTAGGGTGAGTGGTTTGTGTTCCGAGTTTCCCAAATCTCACTCAGTAACTTGACAATCGGTTTCCAGAAAGGTATGATATGTACACACTCCCAAAATATATGTAACAACGTTCCTCGAGAGCTCTGACATCTCCAACAGGCCGATGTACAAGGATTCCATGTGGCATAGCTAGAGATTATGGGGCCCCATAGCAAAGTTTTCATGGGGCCCTCAGATGTGAGCACTCTTTAGCTTTGCAACCTGCCCCAAACCTATGGATATGAGGTAATTGGCAATTTACATTCTTGTGCAATCTGCACTGCATATAGTTCATAGGCACTGAGCGGGTGGAAGAACACAAGAAAGTTAATAGTGAATACATCAACTATCACCTGGACCCCCTCTGTTCCTGGGCCTCATAGGAGCTGCTATGGCTGCTATGGCTATTGCTACACTCCTGAGATCAGGGATTAGAGATGGCCTGAATATCAGATTTTGGATTTGTGACCCGCGAATGCGAAGTTACGCAAACATTTTTAGCTCGCATGAACTGGGCGAACCGCAATAGATTTTAATGAGCAGGCAAATTTTAAAACATACAGGGACTATGTTTGATCACAAAAGTGATGGAAAAGTTGTTTCAAGGGGTCTTACACCTGGAGGGGGCATGCCGGAGTGGGATACACGCCAAAAGTCCCTCGGAAAATTACATATTTGACACAGAGTAGGGTTATAATCCATAAAGGACAGAAATCACATTACATTCCTAACTTGCAGGCATAAAGTGCTTTAAAACATCTTGCGTGTGTATACATCGATCAGGTAGTGTAAGTAGTGTACTGCTTCACACTGACAGACCACACTCACTGTTTAACGTACCACCGCAAACAGCCGCAAAGGGTTGTCATTAGTTGACCCTCTCAGGACATAAAATGTCTGTCGTCTGTCCTCTCGGCTGCAATATTTGTGTGGTGATGACTGTGCTCGGTACAGTTTGGGTATCGCCTCTTTGGAAAAATAATTGCGACCTGGTATCTTCCACTGTGGTGTCCCAATCGCCACACATTTTAGGAAGGCCTCAGAGTCCACCAGCTTGTATGGTAACAGTTGGCGGGCTAACAGTTCCGACAAACCAGCTGTCAGACGTTGGGAAAGGGGAGGACTGGCAGATATTAGCTTCTTCCACTCAAATATTTCCTTAACGGACATCTGGCTGTGGGCAGAGGAGCAGGAACTGCTCAAGATGAGAGGCGGAGTGGAGAAGGGTGGCTGTGAAGGTGCAAGGGCAGCAGAGGATAAAGTGGCTGAAGATGCTGGACCAGAAGGAGGAAAAGGAGGCAGCGGGTGGCTTTGGGTTTGTGTGCTGTTTTTCCTCATGTGCACATCCCATTGGTGTTTGTGCTGGGACATCATGTGCCTTCATAAGGCAGTTATCCCTAGGTGGGTGTTGCACTTTCCACGACTCAGTTTTCATTGACAGATATTATAGATGGCATTGCTGTAATCTGAGGCAGAGACACAAAACAAATGCAAAACTGCTGAGCTCTGGAATAATGGCACTCTGGTGGTGGCAGAAGCAGGTGTTGAAGGCCGTGTTGGCTGGCTGACCCAAGGTGGCGATACGTGCCATCGGACACTGCCATGAGCTCCCCCTCCTGCTTACAGCAACTCATCTCCTCCTCTCTGTCTCCCCCTGTGAACTGTCCCATGTTCATCTCGTCTTCCGGGGTCCCACGTGGCATCCATGCCCACATCATCATCGTCATCATCATCCATAGCTTCGCTTGTATCAGACACTTCCAAAACTGCACCAACAACAGATAGTTCATCATCATCCTCACACCTTACATCCATTTGTGTAGTGACGCCTAACTGAGACATATGAGGTGGTGTTGGTGTAACATCCTTAGCGCCTTCATCTTGTAACACTAATGGTTGTGGATCAGTAAATTCACCACAAACATGTGTGAATAACTCCTGTGACATCTGAAGTGGAGCGGCTGTGGTGGGGGTGGCTGCTGCCGGCTGAGTAGTAAGTAGTTGTGGGATGCCCGAATCAGAGCAGGCGGAGGAAGATATGTCACGGTTCCATGCGGAAGCTGAGGAAGATGAGGTGTTCTGTGTTAACTAGTCACTTTGGATGGCTGAGATTTAAACTGGATTAAAATTGGACTTGGACTGAAAATGCCTAGCCTGCTAGGAGCTGACCTCAAACTTTGAAATTCTTCAACTTTCTTCAACCCTCAGTTCCTGATCCTTCTGTAAGTAACGGAAATGGCAAAAAACACCTTGTGAGCTTTCTATGTTATATGACTATCCCTATTTCTACATTTATTCCAAACTTTTTAAATTGAAACAAGGAAGTGTTTTAATTTGTTTTAATCTGGAGCATCTCCTTTTTTCTGAGAAGTACAGCTTGCAAAAGACCCCTTCCCTTTGATCTCAGCAGGGTGTCAGACATGGTTGGATCAGAACTCAGGACCCACTCTCGCGGCTGCGGTACCAGACAATTACTCAGTTTTACACTGTGAAAGGCAAAACCGCAAGGGAGGAGGATTAGCTTTGTGCGGCCTAGATAGATAATTCTGGGAGACTTTAACGCATGGGTCGATACACACTCTTCCCAATTTGGAACTAAGCTACTTCTCTCCATGAATGAACTGGGCTTCTCTCAAGCCATCAACCGCCCTACCCACAAAAAAGGACACACTTTGGACCTCATTTTCCATTCAGAACTCCTAATATCCAATGTGGAAATTGATCCAGTAGTTTGGTCAGACCACCACACTGTCCACTTCTCCTTCACAGCACCGACTAGAAAACACCAAGTGAAAGAACTAATAAAATATCGTTCCTTGAAAGGTTTGACATCCCAACACCTTCAGAACAGCTTCAATCTAGGCGGACTGACAGATCACAACTTAGGCCTTGAATCCATGGTCCTTAAATATAGCCACGATGTCTCAGCCGCTTTTGACGCCATAGCTCCCTTAAAGATTAAACGTTGCGCACCATTACATCACGCTCACTGGTTTGACAACTCTATAAAGGAACTAAAGAAACAGGGACGCAGACTGGAACGAAGGTGGCACAAACATCAGTCTCCTGATGACAAACTTTCCCTAATTGCTCACCTGAATAAATATCAAACGATGATTAACAAAAAGAAGTCCTTATTCCTGTCTCACGAAATTGCAAATGCAGCCAACAGACCTGCCCAACTCTTCCGCACGGTTGACAGTCTCTGCAATCCATCTTGCAGGAAATCCAGCATCAGACCTTCACAGGAACTGTGCGAGAAATTTGCCCACTTCTTCTCAGACAAAGTCTCCTCCATATGATCTGCCATTCAATTCACAGCCCCATGCAGAGCCATATAACAGGTGCAAAAATAGCCTACCACCATGGTCTGATTTTAAGGTAATCACTGAAAAAGACATCTTGGATATCCTCTCAAACCTTCGCTAGACTACCTGCGATCTGGACCCTGGCCCCACTAAGTTCATGTTGAAATGCCCTGAACTATTTACACCGGCATTCCACAAAATAGTCAACGGCTCCTTACAAGAAGGGTGGTTTCCCTCTACTCTGAAAGAAGCAATCGTCAGGCCTCTACTCAAGAAACCATCCTTAGACCCAGATGCTTTAAACAGCTACAGACCTGTCTCAAACCTCCCCTTTCTGGGAAAAGTTATTGAAAAGGCTGTCTACCTCCAACTTGAAGCCAGGCTCTCCAGAAACAACATCCTTGACCATCTTCAATCTGGCTTCAGGAAATATCACAGCTGTGAAACAGCCCTCACCCAGATTTGCAATGATCTGCTCATTGCAAAAGACAAGGATCAATGTTCCATCCTGATTTTGCTCGACCTCTCAGCGGCTTTTGACACAGTCGATCATGAAATCTTGCTCAACAGGCTACAAAAGTACTGTGGCATAGATGGCATTGTTCTCCGGTGGTTCAACTCCTTCCTGGCTGGCAGAACACAAAGGGTAGCCTTAGGGCCCTTCCTCTCCAACCCTGTACCACTAAAATACGGTGTACCTCAGGGCGCAATATTATCCCCTTTACTTTTCACCATATACATGCTGCCACTTGGAGAAATCATACAAAAACATGGCCTGACATATCATTGCTATGCTGATGACACCCAGCTATATTTGTCATTCAAACCTGACGTCACAGACCCTACTCCACAAATAAACGCATGGTTAGCTGAGCTTCAGGAGTGGATGAATAATAATTGGCTAAAACTTAATGCTGACAAAACCGAGGTTCTTGTTATCGAGGGCCAGGGCTCAACAGCAAAGCAGCCCCAGTCTCAACCAACACCGCTAAGGATAGGGAGCTCAGACCTGAACAACTCAGACTGTGTGCGCAGCCTGGGAGTACTGATTGATGGGAAACTAAGCTTCAGGAATCAAATCTCAGCTGTTGTGAAACATTACTTCTTTCACCTAAGGAATATTGCAAGGATTAAACACCTAATTCCTTCAGAGGATCTTCCAACCCTAGTTCATGCCTTAGTCACATCAAGGTTAGACTACTGCAACGTCCTCTACACAGGCCTGCATAAGAAAGACTTACTCCGCCTGCAATTAGCACAGAATGCCGCCGCAAGGCTGTTATCGAGCCAACCCCGCCATTGCCACATAACACCAACCCTGTGCTCACTCCACTGGCTACCGATAAAATGGAGAATTCTGTTTAAGATTGGCTTACTGACATACAAATCCTTGCACAATCTGGGCCCTGGATACCTGAAGGACTTGTTGCAACTGCATCACACCCACCACAATCTTAGATCAAAAAGACGTAACACCTTGGTCACCCCCAGAGTCCACCTCAAAACCTTTGGAGACAGAGCCTTTTGTCATGCTGCCCCTACATTTTGGAACTCCCTGCCACACCCAATCAGGACAGCTCCATCCCTGGAAGCATTTAAGTCTAAACTGAAAACCTACCTCTTCAGTCTGGCATTCATGAACATCTGACTATCTCCTCTGTAACACAACCCAGCCTGCAACTCTGTATTAATCTGAGACACAGCTATGCGCTTTGAGTCCTATGGGAGAAAAGCGCTTTACAAATGTTATTGTTATTGTTATTGTTAGTTGTAACGCTCGGTGAAGCACAGAGAGGTCTGATTACCGGTGAACTGCAGTATCACAGGGAATACAGACGTATATCAGATTATATGTGATCTGCAGTATCACCGATAATCCAATATACTAGCTAACCTCTGGTCACCTGAGTAGAGTGTAGTGATTAGTGCAACAGTAATACAGAGGACTAGCCTCAGTGCAGCAAGGAGAACTGCACAGATTCCTTCCACAGGTCTGAGCTCTCCAAGATGGGAGGAGTCAGACTAACAGTGGGGAGGAAAGTCCGAAAGTGACACTCAGGCGTAAGTGTCACTGACGGGACAGGGAACCGCCTCTAATCGTGAGGTCGGTTCTCGGGGTCGGGCAAGCCGAGTCGTAACCACACAGACAGATAAGGTACAAGATCAGCAGACAAAAGGCGGAGTCAGAGTACAGGCAGGGTTCGGCAACGGGGTATCAGATATATCGGGGTACAAAATCAGGAGGCAGAAACAGAGTCTAGGAGCGAGCTGGGGTTCGGTAACGGAGAATCAGAAATAACGAGGTACAAGATCAGAGTACAGAAGAGTAGTCAAGGCAGGCAAGAAGTCATAACAAATATCACAATCAAACTAGTACTTTAAGCTATCAACGGAATCTAGCTTAGTGTAGGATTACAGCTCCAGCTGGTCCCGGCACACTAACGGATCTGACTAACGGATCTGGGTGCTCCCACGTATGTGAACGCAACGCCAGACAAGGAACAAATGAACAGCTGGCCATATATATACATGGAGGCCTCTTCAGCCCCTCCCTAAGTGCTGGACCAATCAGGAGGGAAGCCAGGGTCAGCTGACCAACCTGGTCAGCTGACTATCTCTGGCTGGCATTTATGTTCTGCCTGAGTGCGCGCGCGCGCCTCACTCTAACTCCAGAGGGACTACATGTCCCAGCCACAGCCGCCCTGCTCTGTGCCTCCACAGCGGAGGCATGCGGGCCAACCGCCGCGTCTAACGCGGCGGTTTCTCCGCGCTCCGCATGCCTCTGCACGGGAACAGCCGCCCCATGCCGGGAGGAGGCGGCTGCCTCCCCGTGTGTGAGGCTGCTGTATGCGGGAGGAGCCGCCCGCCGCTGGCTCATGGCGGCGGCTCCTCCGTGCTTTCTCACAGTACCCCCCCCCCCGAGGAGTGGACTCCGGACAGCTCCTTCCAGGTTTTTCTGGGTGTACTGCATGAAATTCTCTCACTAATTCGTCCGCATGCATGCGGTTCCGAGGTACCCATTGCCTCTCCTTAATGCCGTACCCCTTCCAATGTACGAGATACTGCACCGAGTTCTGTACCGTACGTGAATCTATGATTTTCTCCACCTCATACTCGGGTTGGGCATCGACTAAGACAGGAGGAGGAGGAGCGGGACCCACCTGGACTGCGGGTTTGAGAAGTGATACGTGGAAAGACCTCACCCCACGCATGCTGGTGGGAAGATCAACGATATATGTGACATTGTTGATCTTCCTAGTAACTGGGAATGGACCCACGAACCTGGGGCCAAGTTTGTCAGAGGGCTGTCTCAGGGTCAAGTGACGTGTGGACACCCAAACCAAGTCTCCTGGCTGGAAGCTCCACTCTACTGAACGTCTTTTATCAGCTTGACTCTTTTGACTAAAAAACGCCTTTTGTAAATTATTTCTCACCGTGCGCCAAATGTCTTTAAAAGACCTCTGCCAGGCCTCCAGAGCTGGAAATGGGGTGGAGACCACTGGCAATGGTGAGAATTTGGGCAATCTTCCAGACACAACCTGGAACGGAGAGAATCCGGTAGAAGAGCTCTTTAGATTGTTTTGTGCGAACTCCGCGAAAGGCAGAAATTTGACCCAGTCATTCTGTGTCTCCGCAACATAGCACCTCAGAAATTGCTCCAATGACTGGTTGATTCTCTCCGTTTGCCCATTGGTCTGTGGGTGGTAGCCCGATGAAAATGACAGTTTCATACCCATTTGTTGGCAGAATGCCCTCCAAAATTTAGAAACGAACTGGACTCCCCGATCCGAGACTATGTTTTCCGGAATGCCGTGCAGCCGGAACACATGTGTGATAAACAGGTCAGCCAGTTCCTGGGCTGAGGGGAGTCCTTTCAAGGGCACGAAATGGGCCATTTTACTGAAACGGTCGACTACCACCCAAATGACCGACATGCCTTCTGACCTGGGAAGTTCGCCCACAAAATCCATGGACAAATGAGTCCATGGCTCACTCGGGGTGGGTAAAGGCTGCAAGGTACCCACAGGTGCCAGCCGGGAGGGTTTGCTCTTGGCACAAACCGCACATTCCCTCACGTATTCCTTGCAATCAGCTGCCAAGGAGGGCCACCAGGCGCATCTGGCTACCAGATCCTGAGTTCTAGATGCTCCAGGATGCCCAGCATTTTTATGCGTATGGAACATCTCCAGAACCTGGAGACGGAACGGTAACGGAATGAACAGCACCCCTGCGGGTTTTCCTTCCGGGATGTCTTGTTGAAAGGGAGTTAAAGTCCCCCTTCCAATCCTCCCAAGTCTCTGTTGCGGCCAGTACCAACCTCTGGGGAACAATAGTCTCTGGAATGGAGGGCTGTGCTGTTTCAGACTCAAAACACCTGGACAAGGCATCCGCCTTGACGTTTTTGCTACCTGGGGTGTACGTAATAATGAAAGAGAACCGAGAAAAAAATAATGACCAACGGGCCTGGCGAGGGCTCAACCTCTTAGCCCCCTCGATGTATTCTAGATTTTTGTGGTCAGTGTAAACCGTAATCGTATGCTCCGCTCCCTCTAACCAATGTCGCCACTCCTCAAAGGCTAACTTAATGGCTAAGAGCTCTCTGTTGCCAATATCGTAGTTCCTTTCCGCAGGGGAGAACCTACGGGAAAAGTAAGCACATGGGTGCAATCTACCCTGCAGGCCAGATCGCTGGGACAGCACAGCCCCCACCCCGACCTCCGAGGCATCCACCTCCACAATAAATGGAAAAGACGTATCCACATGTCTGAGGACGGGTGCGGAACAAAATAGACCCTTCAGGGTGGCGAAAGCCTGTAACGCCTCAGGAGACCAGTGAGTGGTATCTGCACCCTTTTTGGTGAGACTGGTAAGTGGGGAAATCACCGTAGAGTACCCCTTTATGAACCTCCTGTAATAGTTGGCGAAGCCAAGAAACCGCTGAAGTGATTTCAAGCCTACCGGCTGAGGCCATTCTAACACAGCGGAGACCTTGGCTGGATCCATGGACAGGCCTGTAGTAGAAATTATGTACCCCAGAAAAGCGACAGATGTTACCTCGAAGATACACTTTTCTAATTTTGCGTACAATAGATTCTGCCTTAGCCTGTTCAACACGAACCTCACATGAGTTCTATGTTCAGAGAGATTGTTGGAGAAGATGAGGATATCGTCTAAATAAACAAGAACAAATTTCCCCAACACCTCTCTGAAAACCTCGTTGATGAGCTCCTGAAAAACGGCCGGGGCATTACATAACCCGAAGGGCATCACCAGGTACTCATAATGCCCGTCAGGTGTATTAAAGGCCGTTTTCCATTCATCGCCCTGTCTTATGCGTACCAGGTTGTACGCACCCCGCAAATCCAGTTTAGAAAAGATCTGGGCGCCAGTGATCTGTGTGAACAAATCGTCTATGAGGGGTAACGGATAGCGATTCTTTATCGTAATTTTATTAAGACCGCGGTAGTCGATGCAAGGCCGCAGGCCTCCGTCTTTCTTTTTTACGAAGAAGAAACCTGCCCCAGCAGGCGACCGGGACGGGCGGATAAAGCCTTTGGCCAGATTCTCCTTGATGTACTCCTGCATAGCTAATTTTTCGGGCCCCGACAAATTGTACAAATGACCCCGGGGGGGTACACAACCAGAACGGAGATCAATGGGACAGTCAAAAGGGCGATGTGGAGGCAATTTATCGGCTGCTCTAGGGCAGAAAACATCAGAATATTCAGTATACTGATCTGGTACACCTTCCACCTGAACTCTGGTCTGTCCCAATGTTAATCTCCCCAAACACTGTTGAAAACAATGGGGAGACCAGGAGGTTAACTGGCCTGTGGCCCAGTCTATGTGCGGTGAATGGACTTGCAACCACGGCATACCTAAGATAATAGTGGAGGTTGACATGTGTAAAACGAAAAATTGTAACTCCTCCCCATGCAATACCCCTATGGTGAGTCCCACCATCGGAGTCTGTGACAGGGCATGATTCCGTTGCAAAGGGGAATCGTCCACTGCCGTAACCTGAACGGGGGGTCTCACAGGAGTGAGTGGAAGGCCCAACTCCTGAGCAAAATCAAAATTCATAAAATTAGCCGCTGAGCCTGAGTCAATAAAGGCTTCAGTGGATACAGATTTATCCTCCCATGTAACAGTACAAGGGAGCAGTAATTTCTTTTCTTTAAGGGGTGGAATTTGTGCGCCCAGGGTGTCACCCCCCACTACTCCTAGGCAAACTCGTTTCCCGACCTGTTAGGGCAGTTTCGAACTCTATGCCCTGCTGCTGCACAATACAGGCACAGCTGCTCTGTCATTCTCCGCCTTCGCTCCACCTGGGTCAGTCTCGACCGACCAATCTGCATAGGTTCGGGCGGCGGCAAGGCCGGGGAGGGTGAGACAGGCGGAGAAGGTGTTACTAGGGGTGTAGCGGATGGTGCTGCATACGATGTCACCCTGACACGGTGACTGCCCCTAGCCTGCCTCTGATGGCGCAACCTGCGATCAACTCGGATGGCCGATGTTATGGCCTCATCAATCGTCTTGGGCTCGGGTACGGTTAACATAAGATCAGAGACCTCCTCCGACAACCCAGACAAAAAGTAGTCCATTAGTGCAAAGTTGCCAAATCTAGCTGTGACTGACCACCTGCGGAATTCCGCCGCATAGTCCTCGACCGATCCTCTGCCTTGCCGCAAAAGTTTGAGCTTCCGCTCCGAAGACGCAGCAAGGTCAGGGTCGTCATAAATCACAGCCATAGCCTTAAAGAATTCCTCCACTGAGGTCAAAGCAGTATCAGTAGGAGGTACGTTATATGCCCAGGACTGGGAGTCACCAGTCAACAGGGTCTTAATGAAGATGACCCGTTGGGTCTCAGTCCCCGAGGATCGGGGTCTCAATTCAAAATATGATAGCACTCTACTCCTGAAATTCCGGAAGTCAGACTTGTGGCCGGAAAATTTCTCGGGTACAGGCATACGTATATCATCACTAGGAGAGGATCGCACTGAATCAACTGACGTCTGGAGGGTTTTCACAGAGCCTGAAAGGGCATCAATTAAGGCTTTGTGCTGGCCCAAAGCTTGATGGATGTTATCCACCGAAGTGGCAAGCACAGTCAGAGGATCAGTGCGTGATTCCATAGTTTTGTGGTCTGGCGTTCTGTAACGCTCGGTGAAGCACAGAGAGGTCTGATTACCGGTGAACTGCAGTATCACAGGGAATACAGACGTATATCAGATTATATGTGATCTGCAGTATCACCGATAATCCAATATACTAGCTAACCTCTGGTCACCTGAGTAGAGTGTAGTGATTAGTGCAACAGTAATACAGAGGACTAGCCTCAGTGCAGCAAGGAGAACTGCACAGATTCCTTCCACAGGTCTGAGCTCTCCAAGACGGGAGGAGTCAGACTAACAGTGGGGAGGAAAGTCCGAAAGTGACACTCAGGCGTAAGTGTCACTGACGAGACAGGGAACCGCCTCTAATCGTGAGGTCGGTTCTCGGGGTCGGGCAAGCCGAGTCGTAACCACACAGACAGATAAGGTACAAGATCAGCAGACAAAAGGCGGAGTCAGAGTACAGGCAGGGTTCGGCAACGGGGTATCAGATATATCGGGGTACAAAATCAGGAGGCAGAAACAGAGTCTAGGAGCGAGCTGGGGTTCGGTAACGGAGAATCAGAAATAACGAGGTACAAGATCAGAGTACAGAAGAGTAGTCAAGGCAGGCAAGAAGTCATAACAAATATCACAATCAAACTAGTACTTTAAGCTATCAACGGAATCTAGCTTAGTGTAGGATTACAGCTCCAGCTGGTCCCGGCACACTAACGGATCTGACTAACGGATCTGGGTGCTCCCACGTATGTGAACGCAACGCCAGACAAGGAACAAATGAACAGCTGGCCATATATATACATGGAGGCCTCTTCAGCCCCTCCCTAAGTGCTGGACCAATCAGGAGGGAAGCCAGGGTCAGCTGACCAACCTGGTCAGCTGACTATCTCTGGCTGGCATTTATGTTCTGCCTGAGTGCGCGCGCGCGCGTCACTCTAACTCCAGAGGGACTACATGTCCCAGCCACAGCCGCCCTGCTCTGTGCCTCCACAGCGGAGGTTTCTCCGCGCTCCGCATGCCTCTGCACGGGAACAGCCGCCCCATGCCGGGAGGAGGCGGCTGCCTCCCCGTGTGTGAGGCTGCTGTATGCGGGAGGAGCCGCCCGCCGCTGGCTCATGGCGGCGGCTCCTCCGTGCTTTCTCACATTAGTCAACTAAGTCCTCAAAATTTTTGGGGTTGAGGGTATGTGTCCTATGAACACTGTGCATTGGTGGAGGGCCTCACGAATCACACCAGCACGCCCTCAAAAAGACCTGCGGAGTGGCCTGCCTCTGCCTCTGCTTGTCATTTTTTCCATATTGGGGTATGCAGTAGTACTAACAATATTCAATAGTAGTAGACAGTGTGTGTAATCACAAAGAGGCACACAATCAGTGTCAAATGCACAGCAGCTGTGTGTGTGTATCACTGGGCTGTGTACTTAAACACACACAGAGATATATGCAGTTGTGATATTACAATGTTTGTAAAAAGGCGGAAGTGCTGTAAAAGCAGTGTGCGCAATCAAATGTATGCGTGGACTGTGGGCTGCATGCAGTGTGTCACCCACACAGAGAGCTATGCTATAGTAAGTTCAATCACAAATACTGTTGAAAGATATGCACTGGTAATAGATTGTGCTGGCGGACTACAAGGGCCAGCTGCGACTGTGGGCTGTATGCAGTATGTCACCCACACGGAGAGCTATGCTATAGTAAGTTCAATCACAAATACAGTTGAAAGATATGCACTGGTAGTAGAGTGTTCTGGTGGACTAAAAGGTCAAGTTGCGACTGTGGGCTGTATGCAGTATGCCACCCACACAGAGAGATACAAGGTAATGCTTAGTCAGTCACTGGATGGAGCATGGAAATTAGGCAAGTTAGGTTCACTCAGATGCCTAGCATGGGTTCACAGTGATGGAGGTGCATGATCAGGTTGGACACAAAAGGAGGAGGACCCTGCCCAAAGGCTTACAATCTAAAGGGAGAGGTAGGGACACGAGAGGTAGGAGACCAGAGTTCAGCTGTGGGTTTAGAGCACTTGTGAGGGGTAGTAGGCCAGAGTGAAAAGGTGAGTTTTGAGGGCTTTCTTGAAGATGTTGAAGGAGGGGGCTGCCCTAATGGGTGGAGGTAGGGAGTTCCATAGTGTTGGAGCAGCTCTTGAGAAGTCCTGGAGGCGTGCATGGGACTGGGTGATGCGGGGGGCGGTTAGGCGAAGTTCATTGGAAGAGCGGAGTGAGCGGCTAGGTGTGTACCTCTGAGTAAGATCGGAAATGTAGGTTGGACAGGTTTTGTGGACAGATTTGTAGGTCAGACACAGTATCTTGAATCTGATTCTGGACTGGATAGGAAGCCAGTGGAGGGATTCAAGGAGGGGATCCGCCATGGTGGAGCGATGGGAGCAGTGGATAATTCTGGCTGCTGCGTTCATGATGGACTGCAGTGGGGCTGTTGGGGTCATAGGGAAACCAGACAGCAGGGCATTGCAGTAGTCAAGGCGGGAAATTATGAGGGCATGGATGAGGAGTTTGGTGGTGGCAAAGGTCAGCAATAAATAATAGCGAGGAGCAAGCTAACAACAGCCTAACTAACGCTTTCTCTATCTCCAGCAATGTCTCTCCCTTCCTCTCACTAAAGCAGCAGCCGAAGACTGAAAACATGGCCGGCGCTGCTGTGTTTTTATAGGGGGGTGGGGGGACCATGGGGGACTGCAGTCCAACTTCATGGGCATGGAGGGCCATTTTTTTTTTCAGACCCCATGGTGGAGGGCCGGAGGTTCTTGCTAGAGCAGCAGACCCCCCCCCCCCCCCCCCCCCCCCCTGGAAAAAAATGCAATTAAAGGACAATTAGATTGGCAGCACTTTTCACAAAATGCAATTTAAAATAATGGTGAAGTTACGCGCGCCAGAAAACACGAGGGTTCCGTTGTGCGGCGCGCTACGCGTGCCTGAAAAATGGGTGTGGCCATGGACCAGAATGCGGGTGTGGCCACGGGTGGAGACAAATTTACATGAACTTAGCAATGTGGGACATTAGATTAGGACAGTGGTGGTGAACCTTTTGAAGGCCGAGTGTCCAAACTGCAACCCAAAAGTCACTTATCTATCGCAAAGTGGCAACAGCAATTTAAACTAAATACAAACGTTTTAGCTCATACATGAACATTATGGAAAATCCAAGTTGAAAATAAACTCTGAAGATAAACAATTTCATCCATCCTACTCCTGAAAAATGTATTTTTTTTTTAGAACCTCCCAGTTTTATTTTCCGTTTTAAAAAGCTAAAAAAGGTTTAATGCTATTGTCTCATGATGATGATTCAGCTTTTCCATAGTCTCGCAGTTCGCAATCATGTGACCCCCAACAAGACAAATTCAGCAATCATGAGGCCCCCAACAAGACAAATTCAGCAATCATGAGGCCCCCAACAAGGCACATTCAGCAATCATGAGGCCCCCAACAAGACAAATTCAGCAATCATGAGGCCCCCAACAAATCATGAGGCTCCCAACAAGACAAAATCAGCAATCTTGAGCCCCCCAACAAGGCAAATTCAGCAATCGTGATGCCCCCAACAAATGAGGCCCCCAACAAGACAAATTCAGCAATCATGAGGCCCCCAACACAACAAATTCAGCAGTCATGAGGCACATAAATAGAGAGCATTTTACATAAATAGGCAGAATGCCCCTTTAATATGGTAGACACCTCTTACCTGGCTTCTGTATTCTCCTCTACTGGCTGCTGTGCCTGGCTGGCCTGGCAATAGTGTTTTCGGCCAGATTGGCATAGTCCCCAACAGTCCCGATTTGATCGGGACTGTACCGATTTGGGGGGCCCCTCCCGCCATCCCGCGCTGCCCCCCTTCTGTCCCGGCCGCTGGGCAGAGAGAAGGAAAAAAATTGATCGAGGCACCAGCCCCGGGGATCTGCATGCGGGATGGATTGCCGCCGCTATTTATTTCTCCCTCCCTCCTTCCTAATGTGTCCCCCAGTGTCCCCCGCTGCGTACCGGGATCTCCTCTGATCTTCTCGCTTCCTGTGACGTCACAGGAAGCGAGAAGATCAGAGGAGATCCCGGTACGCAGCGAAGAGGCAGTGGTAAGACTCACTGCCCGCTCTGCTGCCCATATTACTGTGCGGGGGGAAGCCGGGGACACTGGGGGACATATTAGGAGGGAGGGAGAAGGATAATGATGGCGGCGGCGGCCATACATGCCGCATACCGGGCGGGCTGGTGCCTCGATCGGCTTTTTTTTCCCCCCTCTCTCTGCCTGGCCACCCCCCTCCTCCTCCTCACCACCACCCACCCCGGCACCCTCCCATTTGGGAGTAATTTAATAACAAAATTATTTAAAAAAAAACAAACTTTTTTTCCCCCTGGGGTGGGCGTGACTAGGGGGTTGGGGGCGTGGCCAGGGGTGTGGCCTAATTGTCCCGTTTTGGGACATTGAAATGTTGGGAGGTATGGATTGGTGATGATGTGTGGGCTGAAAGGTCTTGCGGTGCTGCTGTGGCCGGGCTGGCGGTGATGCTGAGGTGTGGCCGGATGAGGTAGTAACAGGTGTCCCCCCAGTTAGATAGTGACAGGTGTCCCCCCAGTTAGATAGTCACAGGTGTCCCCTCAGTAAGTGACAGGTGCCCCCCCAGTTAGATAGTGACAGGTGTCCCCCCAGTTAGTGACAGGTGTCCCCCCAGTTAGATAGTGACAGGTGCCCCCCCCCCAGTTAGATAGTGACAGGTTCCCCCCCAGTTAGATAGTGACAGGTGCCCCCCCCAGTCACATAGTGACAGGTGTCCCCCCCACCAGTCACATAGTGACAGGTGTCCCCTCCAGTTAGTGACAGGTGTCCCCCCCCCCCTAGTTAGTGACAGGTTCCCCCCCTCCCCAGTTAGATAGTGACAGGTGCCCCCCCAGTTAGATAGTGACAGGTGCCCTCTGAGTTAGATAGTGACAGGTGCCCCCCCAGTTAGAGTGACAGGTGCCCCCCCCCCCCAGTTAGAGTGACAGGTGCCCCCCCAGTTAGATAGTGACAGGTGCCCCCCCCCCCAGTTAGAGTGACAGGTGCCCCCTCCAGTTAGAGTGACAGGTGCCCCCCCAGTTAGAGTGACAGGTGCCCCCCAGTTAGAGTGACAGGTGCCCCCCCAGTTAGAGTGACAGGTGCCCCCCAGTTAGAGTGACAGGTTCCCCACCAGTTAGAGTGAAAGGTGCCCCCCCAGTTATAGTGACAGGTTCCCCCCAGTTAGAGTGACAGGTGCCCTCCCAGTTAGAGTGACAGGTGCCCCCCCCAGTTAGATAGTGACAGGTGCCCCCCCGTGACAGGTTTTCCCCCAGTCAGCGTCCATTGCCTCGCTCCTGTGCTCCGCTGCCTCACAGCTCAGACCTCACAGATCGCGGCGACTGAAACAAGCAGAGCGCGCGCATGACACCCGCGCGGCAGAACGTCACATGCAGAAGTGATTGATTTCACTTCCGCATGTGACGTACTCCGTGCGGGTGTTATGCGCGCGCTCTGTCTGCCTCCTGTCGCCGCGATCTGTGAGGTCTGAGCTGAGCTGTGAGGCAGCGGGAAAACAGGAGAGGCCACACAAGAGGGAGCAGGCATGGCGCCCATAGCGCGGGCTGCCAGTTGGACAGGGCTGATGTAGAGGGTCAAAATTTAGCCCAATGACAAGGTATAGGGGGCGGGTCGAACACGCTATGTGTTCACATCCCACCGTAGATGCGAACAGCTGAATTTTGCTGGTAACTGTCCGCCGGCGAACCGTTCTGTCCATCTCTATCTATGAAAAGATTAGTGATATAAGTGCAGCAAGCAGCAATGGAAAAGGGCCCTTACTGATAAAATAACTTTAAAGTAAAATAGAAATGCCCATTTACTTACCTGGGGCTTCTTCCAGCCCCCTGAAGTCTTTCAAGTGCCACGCCCTCATCCCGCACTCTGTCGGTCCTCCGATTGCCCCCCCCCCCCCTCCAACGGCGGATGCAAAAAAATTGCTACCCTGACAGGGGCGTAACAATAGACCCTGCAAGGGTTGCAGCCGCAGGGGGGCCCAGAAGCCACAGTGGCCCCCATCCTGAGAGACTGTCAAAAACTGAGAGAAAAAAACTTTCTGCTCTCTGCACAATTGTTCTAATGACTGCTTCTGCTCAGCCACTGATAATGAATCATACAAAGTTTTGCAGACAAAGATTTGTAGACAGTGCCTATTCAGTGTGCAGCAGGCTCTTCTGTACAACATCCAGCCCCCAACCTCTCTACCCCTCCCCAAGTGCTGTATCCTGGTGGAAGGGGGCCCCATCCAAAGTTTCGCAGGGGGGGCCCAGTGATTTCTAGTTACAACCCTGACCCTGCATGCACAGAATGCTCCTGACCTTGGGAGCGTGATAGAGGATGCGTGCGGTCATCACCCCGCATTGGCCAGGCAGCTCGTCAGTCAGCTGGATTACAGAGGCAGACAGCAGAGGAACAGCTGAGCACTGAATCACGGCGAAGGAGCAGGAGGACTTCATGAGCCTGGAAGAAGCCCCAGGTAAGTAAATGGGCACATTTTTAATTCACTTAAAATTAACTTTAAAGAGAGTCTGAAGCAAAAAAAAGTACCTGTTTTTAGGGCCGGTTCACACTTGTTTTAAAAACGTATCCTTGAATCTGTTTTAGGGCCCGGATCAAAACTGGAGCCACTGATAACTAGAGATGGTCCGAACCTCCGATTTTAGGTTCGTGAACCGGGTTCGCGTGAACTTTCACGAACCGCAATAGACTTCAATGGGGAGTGTGAACTTTGAAAACTAGAAACACTTATGCTGGCCACAAAAAAGATGGAAAAGATGTTTCAAGGGGTCTAACATCTGAGTTTTGGCATGGATGAGTGGGATATACGCCAAAAGTCTCGGGGAAAAATCTGGATTTAACGCAAAGCAGCGTTTTAAGGGCAGAAATCTCATTGTGATACTCAAGCCCTTTCACCGTGGCAAGGTAACGATCACGAAGGGGAATTGGCACATGTACCTGCCTTTTGTTTTGTTGTTGCAGCTGCAGTGCAGCCAGAAAAATTAGGCAGGCATGTACACGCACCAGAAAAATTATTAAAATTCAGGAATCCGACTGGAGTCCTGGACCCTGTTGGTGGTGGTGGAGAAGGCAGTCAAGCGGCCTGCAGACAGAGATGCTGTGTGGGGAACGACTTAGTCTGGGGGCAAGCAGTCACACGATGTGCAGGCAGAGATGCTGTGTGTGGGACTGACTTAGTCTTCGGGCGGGCAGTAGCCCCATGCCTCATTCATTTTGATAAAGGTGAGGTACTGAACACTTTTGTGACTCAGGCGACTTCTCTTCTCAGTGACAATGCCTCCAGCTACGCTGAAGGTCCTTTCTGACAGGACGCTTGAGGCAGGGCAAGACAGAAGTTGGATGGCCACAGCTCTGGCCACAGGTCAAGCTTGTGCACCCAGTAGTCCATCGCTGCTCATACTGTCGATCAGGGGCGCCTTAACCGACAGGCGGTACAGGCAGCGGCTTGCAGCGGCATCAAAGGGGGTAGGCGCTGCCGTGATGGGAGACTGCGGCTAACCACCGCTACTACTATCAGCTGCGCTGCCTTCTCCTGTCCTGTCTTATCCAGTATCGTGGTTTGTTTACACCACGTGCTGCCGCCTCTATGCCCGCCCCTCTCGCCCAGCCAATAGACATGGAAAGCAGTTTGCTTCACTGCATTTCCTGTCACTAGCTCCCACCCACTCCACCTCCTCCTCGACATTGACCACATCGCCTGGCCCGCCCCTCTCCACGGTTTGTTTTCTGCCTCACTGCCTGACTGTCTCACACCCGCTGACGCTGTGTAAACCTTGCACTGCAAGCCATGCACAACTCTGCACGCAATATGTCTGCAGCCGCACAGGGAATACGCGAGCGTGGAATCAGGAAGTGTTGTGCGGGGTGTATATGTGCAGCATTACCGGCGCCGCCTCTAACTCCGCCCCCCCGCCTGAAGGCAGCGTGACTAGCCGGCGCCGGATGCCTTTAGAGGAGACGACCGACCGAGGCACTGACTGTGCCCCCTCTTGGCCCTGCGGGTGTGTGCGTGCATTCCCCCCTTTCCCCCGGCCCCCCAAACAAGTGGCTGCAACTTGAGTGCAGGCAGCCTGAAGGTAAGCCCGCCGGCCTCTGCATCCTAGGCAAAAAATAAATGTATTCAAAAAAGTGGACCTGAACTCTTGCACAGGTCAGAAGGAAAAAACAGAGAAATGCATCCTGTATTATATATATATATATATATATATATATATATATATATATATAAAATTTATATATTATTATGATTTAGTATTCATATAGTGCAGACATCATCTTCCGCAGCTCTGTACAGAGTACATTGTCTTGTCTCTAACTATCCCTCAGGGGGGCTCACAATCTAGTCCCTACCATAGTATATATATATATATATATATATATATATATATATATATATATATATATATATATATATATATATATATATATATATATATATATATATATATCCTGTTTAATTCCCCCTCATTTGTTTCTAATTGCACCTGACTGCCATGGCGGTCGCAGATAAGCTCTTTTGAAAGCACAGGATGTCAACAATTTGTTTCTGCTTCCATGACTCAGGAAGTAGAAACTGTGCAGATTTATTTTTACATTTGTATCACCTGTAATTGTTGTATAAAGTGTACGAGAGACGAGAAGCATTTTTGGTACAATACTTACCTGAGGCTTCCTTAAGCAGCATTAGGGCTGCTCATCCCTTGCCATCTCCCTGGGTGATTCCTGCCACCCACAATGTTCTGGCCGAGTCATACTCCGTTAGGTGAGCTATCTGCGTTTGCACAGTACAAGTACAGGAGCACGCCTGGTGGGGCTGCACATGTGCGATCGAGCGTGACTCGACCATGTTTTCTGGGACAACTGCAGGTGACAGGAGTCACCCAGGGAGACTGCGAGGGACGAGCAGCCCTAACGGGGTTTAAGAAAGCCCCAGGTAAGTATAGAACCTGAGACTCTTCTCATCTCAGGTTCAATATAAAGGTTCTTATGCTGTTGCTTGTCTTTCAGAGAGGACGTTCTGAGTTGAGGTCCGCTTTAATATGACCCAGAGATCACAAATTACAACTTTGTTTTACTTACCCGGGGCTTCCTCCAGCCGCATAAGCATGGATGCCTCCCTCGCTGTCCTCCATTTAGCGGTAATCAGCTCCGGTATTCGGCTCAGTGACGTCAGATGGGGTCTTCTGCGCAGGCGCAGAAGGTCCGTGCATGTGCAGAAGACCCCGGCTGACTCAGACTGGAGCCGACTGAGCCAGTTACCGGGGCTGATTACTGCTGAACGGAGGGCAACGGGAGGATGGCGAGGGACGCATCCATTCTTAAGAGGCTGGGGGAATCCCCGGGTAAGTTAAAAAAAAAGTTGAAATTCGTGATCTCTGGGTCATTTTAATGCTGTTGTAAACAAACAGCCCCACAATGTCTTCTGGTTAGCCTTCATAGTGCAGGGGGTCAGTAAACTGTGGGTAGGGGTAAGCTGTGTCTGGGGGCTATGAACTGTCACTGGGGGTGTAATGAGCTGTCACTAGAGGTGGTCTAATGTCCCCCGTCGCTGAGCGGGGCCCCCTGCAGATCAGTGTCGCACTCATCCTCTGTTATGAGCGTGGCCATGCAGTAGCCAAGCAAGCACGGCCACAATGTCTTGTCAGGAGACATCAGGCTACAAGGGGATCCTAAGGCTTCCCTTCACTCTATGTATTTATTTACGGGGCAGCGCAGGGGTGTAGTGGTTAGCTCTCTCGCCTTGCAGCACTAGGTTCCTGGTTCGATCCTAGCAAGGGCACTATCTACGCAGAGTTTGTACGTTCTGCCTTTGCATGGCTTTCCTCTGGGCAGTCTGGTTTTCTCCCACATCCCAAAAACATACAGATAAGTTAATTGACTTTCCCCTAAATTGGCCATAGGCTATGATACATACACTATACTGTACATAGACATATGACTATAGTAGGGATTAGATTGGGCGTCCCTCTAAGGGACAGTTAAGTGACAAGACAATATACTCAGTACAGCACTGCAGAAGATGTCTGCACTATGTAAATACTAAGTTATAATAATAATAATAATAATAATAATAATATATAGCAGTGACATCGACTGTAGCACTTTACAGAGTACATGGTCACATAACTGACTGTCCTCAGAGGAGCTCACTATCTAATTTTACCATAATCCTAGTCCATTGTCTTACCATATTACTATTATTATATAGCACTGACATCTTCTGCAGCACTTTACAGAGTACATAGTCCTGTCACTGACTGTCCTCAGAGGAGCTCACACTCTAATCCTACCATAGTCATAGTCTAATGTCCTACCATATTATTATTATTTATTTTTATAGCACTGACATCTTCTGCAGCACATTACAGAGTACATGGTCACATAACTGACTGTCCTCAGAGGAGCTCACTATCTAATTTTACCATAATCCTAGTCCATTGTCTTACCATATTACTATTATTATATAGCACTGACATCTTCTGCAGCACTTTACAGAGTACATAGTCCTGTCACTGACTGTCCTCAGAGGAGCTCACACTCTAATCCTACCATAGTCATAGTCTAATGTCCTACCATATTATTATTATTTATTTTTATAGCACTGACATCTTCTGCAGCACATTACAGAGTACATAGTCATGTCATGGACTATCCTCAGAGAAGCTGACAATCGAATCCTACCATAGTCATAGTCTAATGTCCCACCGTATTATTATTATGCACTTATATAGCACCGACATCTTCTGCAGCACTATACAGAGTACATAATCATGTCTCTGACTGTCCTCAGAGGAGCTCACAATCTAATTCCTACCATGGTCATAGTGGAATCTCCTACCATATCCTACCAAATTATTTTAGCTGCACTGTACAGTGTGAATAGAGATGTCATTGACTGTCCTTCCTCAGAGAAGCTTAGAGTCCAATGACGATCATCGTCACAGTGTGATGTTTTCACTCTAGGCTTGTTATGCGAAAAAGCATACGTGTGTCATCTGCATTTGATCTTTGGTGGACATGAAATAGTTTTATGTGGGGGAAATTATGTCTTGTCTTGTTCTGTGGGGGATGTGTTATGTGCATTTGATGTACGGGGACATATCTGCATTTGATCTGGGGGAACATGTTATATGCATTTGATCTATGGGGACATATCTGCATTTGATCTATGGGGACATATCTGCATTTGATCTATGGGGACAAGTTATATGCATTTGATCTTTGCGGACATATCTGCATTTGATCTTTGCGGACATATCTGCATTTGATCTATGGGGACATGTTATGTGCATTTGATTTGTGGGGCATGTGTTATGTGCATTTGATCTGTTAGGGATGTGTTATGTGCATTTGATCTGTTAGGGATGTGTTATGTGCATTTGATCTGTTAGGGATGTGTTATGTGCATTTGATCTGTTAGGGATGTGTTATGTGCATTTGATCTGTTAGGGATGTGTTATGTGCATTTGATCTGTTAGGGATGTGTTATGTGCATTTGATCTGTGGGGGATGTGTTATGTGCATTTGATCTGTGGGGGATGTGTTATGTGCATTTGATCTGTGGGGGATGTGTTATGTGCATTTGATCTATGCTGACATATCTGCATTTGATCCGTGGGGAACATGTTATCTGCATTTAATTTATAGGGGACATATGCTATTATTATATATCTGAACATGTTCAGAATTGCCCATGTTATCTGCTGTTGTGTGACGTTAGTGCTGCACCATAGGGGGGTTGCCACGACGGTGGGGGGGGGGGGGGGGGGGGGCGACACAGGTTTTCTCGCCTGGAGTGACAAAATGGCTAGAGGCACCCCTGCTGTCGATGATTCTTTCTCTACCAATGTTAAAGGAAGCGTACGGCCGGGGAGTCAGGGTTCGATTCCGGTCCGGAGTTGGAGCCTGAGAAACGGCTACCAGCACACATCCAAGGAAGGCAGCAGGCATGGCATGCAAGTCCCAAGTTAGTGACAAAAAATAACAATACAGGAGGACTTTCAAGTCCCTGCTGTATATGACACTAATCGACTTTACTACCTTTAACGAGAATCTTTTATGGAGGGCAAGTCTGCCATCCATTCAAGTGAAAGATATGCACTGACTGCCAGGTATAATACAATGTGCAGTCACAGATGCAGTGAAAGGTATGCAGTGACTGGTATTACAATACAATTTGCAGCTGTCACACAGGTGCAGTTAACAGGTATGCTCGGAGTGGTATATTACACAGCGTGCGGTCACACAGGTACTGTGAACGATTATGCAATGACTGGTATTACAAATGTGCACCTGTCACACACACACAGGTACCGGACAGGCACAGTGACACTGCGTGCGCTCACGTAGGTAGGTGGGTGCACTGAAGGTAACAACAGGTAGGTATATGCAGTGATGGGTATTACAATATGCACCTGTCACACACAGACAGGTACCGGACAGGCACAGTGACACTGCGTGCACTCACGTAGGTAGGTGGGTGCACTGTGAACAACAGGTAGGTATATGCAGTGATGGGTATTACAAATGTGCACCTGTCACACACACACACACAGGTACCGCCGTGAACAGGTGCAATGGCTGGTGGTATTAACAATGCGTGCGCTCACGTAGGTAGGTAGGTGAACAGGTGCAGTGATTGGGATGGGATTACAAATCTGCAGCTGCCTGTCACACACACAGGTAGTCACTGAATGTGCTGGGCCTAGCAGTGGCACAGTAGCAAAAAAAAAATTGCGTCTGTCTTGCACCTGTTCAAAAATGGATCCGCGGGCAATCCGGGGGATCCTTGCTGAAAAACTGAATGCAGGGTCCAGATTTGCAGGATTTTCATAGACTCTGATCGCTCCCCGATACACAGAGGGGTAGTGAAGGGCAGTGTAAAAACGGGTCTCCCTCTACACTGGCTATTTTTTCACACAGAAATGGAGGGAGATCCGCATTGCCCTCTTCCTGCGCCTCCCCTTTACGTCACCCCAAAAGGTGTCCCCCAGGTAGCCTGAGGGGCTGAAAATTGGATTAGAAAAGGTTAACCATGACATCAGATTGTGGGGATCTTTATGGACTCCACGATTCCTAGAATTCAACTTTAACCATTTCCTGCCCTACACTGTAAAAACATCCATTTTGCAGGAAGGGGTTCAGGGAAGGTGACTAGGCAACCTCGTTGGACGTGTCTAACACCGCGGCTTAACCAATATAAACATCCTTATTTATTTTATTTTTAAAACAATAAAACATTTAAAACAAATCTATGCCCAAAGGATTACATTAAGCATACCCTAATTTCTGGATTCAGTCTCTCGTTATATTGCATGTACGCATAGATTATTGTTTACTTGGCTCCCACTACTCAAAATGTACTAACCTATGGCTTGATTACTCATACCATATACTACCTGGACTATGTATCCAACCCAATTTTCACCATGTACATAATGCTTAATCCTATGAATTTTTATAGATCAACCATCACATTACATGGGAGCAAGTGACTGATGCCTATACTATATTACACACCCATACTGGTGATACCATTATATCCCAAACATTAATATGTGAGTGTAAACCCTATTACCCTCATGTAAAACACTTTACAGTGTGACAGTGTTAACACCATGTATCTAACACAAGCCTTATTATCTATACAATAAGAGTCCCCTACATCACCTTAGGGTGACCCTATCCACCATGCATACAAATTAACCCCTTAACAAATCCACCAATATTACCCCTACAAGCCCAATTACATATAACGGACTCTGCCAATTGTTATCATTAATTCCCCCCTGCATAACAATATAAGTGCCCTATATCACCTTGAATTCACATATTCACCATACATTATAGTGACACTTTATATTTAATCCACCAATGACCCCCTACAAGCCCAACTATAACAAACTCTATGTGCCAATATGCTTAATTAGTAGTGCATACTAAATAATCCATAACTACAATAAACAGAGAAACCATAGTATCAATAACTATAAAGTTTAAAGTGTTGCCAATACATGCACCACTACATCTTGTGTAACAACCCTGCCCCCAATTTAAACCACTCTATCCATACCAATATATGGCAAGTCCCAACTTATCCATAACAAACTACAACCACCACTAACTCATACACACCTCACTTTATCACTATAACTATATGTAACACCACTGTTCCGAATAGTGAACCACTATAGCCTTGCCATTACCTGACACACTAGCCTCCTATCACTCACTTGGTCTAGATAGTCCTAATCATTGACTATGAAGAAATTAATATCTAACTCAATATTGAGTCCCTTGGGCTTCATAGGGCCCAATCGGTGTATCCATTCAGTCTCTTTTCTGCACAACTGCTGTAGCCTATTAGACCCCCGCCAGTGTGTATGAATTTGTTCAACCGCCATAACCCTCAAGCTACTTGGATCTTTACCATTCACCTCGGCAAAATGTGCCGATACACTATGCCAGCTGAATCCCTTTTTTATATTATAAATATGTTGGTATATGCGCTTTTTTAATGGTCTAATCACGTACAGGCTGGGGAGTTACTTGGATAGCTTCCTGCAGCCAGTGGTTGGGACACTCCCGAGAGTACTGAAAGATACTTCCCATGTACTGCAAGTGTTAGATGGGATGGTAGTAGAGGATGCCACGCTGCTGGTGACAGCAGACGTGGCGTCCCTATATACTAATATCACACATCAAGGGGGGTTGAGAGCAGTAGAGGGGGCCCTTATAAAGGATGGTAAAATACACCCTAAACAAAGGGAATTCCTAATTGAGCTGCTGGACTTCGCTTTGTCCAGGAATTACTTCTGGTATGGAGGCGACTTCTATGTGCAGACAAAGGGATATGCCATGGGGACCCCGTTTGTACCATCCCTGGCAAATATATACCTGTCAGAATGGGAAGAAAGGGCGATTAGTTTTAAGGTAAAGCAATGGCATAGTGTAACGATCGTTGTCAGCACACAGAGAGAATCTGATTATCGGTGATCTGCAGTATCACCAAGAATACAGATATATACCTGATTATTGATGATCTGCATAACCACCGATAATACAGATATATTGCTAACCTCTGGACACCTATATAGTGTGAGTGTTTGGTGCAACAGTAATAACTTTGAGTGAGGACCACCCGAGGAGCAGGTGGTCCTTGGCAGTATAAGAAATACCTCCCTTTGGAAGTGCAGAGATCTTGCAGCAGCCTGAGACATCCAAGGGGGCGGAGTCCCAGGCTGAGTAGCAAGAAGACCCGGTGGCTAGTGACCCCTGGAAGATGGGCGTCACAAGCAGGTCTAGAGAATAACACAAATGATAATACAGTTCCCTAGTCTTGGGTGCGAGGTCCGTGGTCTCAGCACCCTGGAACTAGTCTGGAGAATAACACAAATGATAATACAGTTCCCTAGTCTTGGGTGCGAGGTCCGTGGTCTCAGCACCCTGGAACTAGTCTGGAGAATAACACAAATGATAATACAGTTCCCTAGTCTTGGGTGTGAGGTCCGTGGTCTCAGCACCCTGGAACTAGTCTGGAGTATAACACAAATGATAATACAGTTCCCTAGTCTTGGATGCGAGGTCCGTGGTCTCAGCACCCTGGAACTAGTCTGGAGTATAACACAAATGATAATACAGTTCCCTAGTCTTGGATGCGAGGTCCGTGGTCTCAGCACCCTGGAACTAGTCTGGAGTATAACACAAATGATAATACAGTTCTCTAGTCTTGGATGCGAGGCCCGTGGTCTCAGCACCCTGGAACTAGTCTGGAGTATAACACAAATGATAATACAGTTCCCTAGTCTTGGATGCGAGGTCCGTGGTCTCAGCACCCTGGAACTAGTCTGGAGTGTAACACAAATGATAATTAAAAGTAATCTGGCTCAGTGTGAATTCCCAGGTACTCCTGGTTCAAGCACACTGTAGGATCTGACTATGGTCTGAATGCTTCCACATAAGTGTTCGCAATGGCAGACAACCAGCAACTGGCAAGCAAGCTGTATACATAGTTGCAGGACTCTGTCGCCCCGCCCAAGCCACTCAGCCAATCAGGAGTCCAGCAGGAATCAGCTGATCATCCTGATCAGCTGATCCATCTCCAGCTGGTATAAAGGTCCTGACTTCTGGCGGCCGCGTGCGTAGCTCTCCATCCAGGTGCACTAACAGAACCAGCTACACACTGCTGCGTGCAAACCGCCGCGTTGGATGCGGAAACAGCCGCCTTGCTGGCAGTACATGCGGCGGCTTTTCCGCGATCTATCATAGTGTCAGACACATGCTGCTGCATACAAACCGCCGTGCTGGACGTGGAGCCAGCCGCCTTGCTGTCAGTACACGCGGCGGCTTTTCCACGTTTTCTCACAGTACCCCCCCCCCCTGTCCCTTACTAGTCTGATCTTTCAGAGTCCGGGGTTTCCTTGACACTGGTAAATCTTGTAATGTACCCGGTGAAGTCTGACGAGATGTTTTACCCCCTAGAATGTCTCGCTGGCAAGGGCCCAGACTAGGCATCCAGTCCTCCACCGTCTCCGCAGGTGCCCTGACCACCCTTCGAGGTAGGCTGGTCTCAGGCTTGGCACCTTTAACTACAGCTTCTGCTTTAACCTGCACTGCCACTCCTCCAACCTGTATCTTGGTAGCAGGAACTGCCACTCTGCCCAAGCAATGCTGATGGCAATAGGCTGACCATTCCAGCAGCTGACCTGAAGCCCAGTCAATCTGTGGGGAGTGGAGTTGCAACCAGGGCATACCAAGAACAATGGTGGAGGTTGCCATGGGCATAACCAGGAACTGTAATCTCTCTTCATGTGACGCCCCTAAACAACATGACAACAAAGGGGTTTGAAGAAGAGATTGACTACTCTGCAACGGAGAGTCATCCACTGCAGTCACCAAAATCTGTCGGTCAAGTGGGGACAAAGGTATCCCCAATTTTTTAACAAAATCGTAATCAATGAGGTTTGCCGCAGAACCGGAGTCTACCAAGGCTTCTGCGGAACTAGTCCGACCTTCCCATATAATCGAGCAGGGAAGGAGCAGACGATCTTTGTTTAGAGATGAGGATCGCGCACCTCTGATATTGACTAAACCCAGGCGACAGCATTCTTCTGGGCCTTTAGCACCACTATTTATTGGCTTTCTGCCACTCTTTTTCACTTGACTCAGCCCTGTATACCCGATTTGCATCGGCTCGTCTGAGGGTGATGGAGAACAAGCAGAGTCGTCTAAGACAGACCTTCTAGCATTTCTACCACGAACCTGTTTCTGGTAGCGCAAACGGCGATCTATCTGCACGGCTAAAGAAATTGCCTCATCTACAGATTTGGGTTCAGGATGTCCAATCATCACATCATAAATTGCATCCGACAAACCTGCCAAAAAACAATCCAAGAGTGCAACTGGCCCCCATCTCGCAGATACTGCCCATTTCCTGAACTCAGCTGCGTAATTTTCAACCGAATCCTTGCCCTGCTGCAACGTCTTGAGCTTCTGCTCAGCGGTCGAGGCAATGTCCGGATCATCATAAATTATAGCCATAGCTTTAAAAAATTCCTCAACTGATGCTCGGGCCTCATTCCCTGCCTGAAGACCATATGCCCAGGTCCGGGAATCCTCTGACAACAGAGTCTTAATAAACGAAATTCTCTGTGTCTCGGTTCCCGAAGAATTAGGTCTCAACTCAAAGTATGATAACACTGTATTTGTAAAGTTCTGGAAGTCAGATCTGTGACCAGAAAACCTTTCGGGTACAGGCATACGTATGTCTGTGCTAGGAGGAGATCGCACTGAGTTTATAGCTGATTGAAGTTCCTGAATAGCCCCATATAACTGGCTGATCTGGGTCTGTTGGTTCAAAACTGTCCTGGAAAGATTGTTTACCGCGGCGGTCAGGACTTCAACATGTCTATACAGTGCGTCCATTTGGGTTGGGTCTGCCATTCTGTAACGATCGGTGTCAGCACGCAGAGAGAATCTGATTATCGTGATCTGCAGTATCACCAAGAATACAGATATATACCTGATTATTGATGATCTGCAGAACCACCGATAATACAGATATATTGCTAACCTCTGGACACCTATATAGTGTGAGTGTTTGGTGCAACAGTAATAACTGAGTGAGGACCACCCGAGGAGCAGGTGGTCCTTGGCAGTATAAGAAATACCTCCCTTTGGAAGTGCAGAGATCTTGCAGCAGCCTGAGACATCCAAGGGGGTGGAGTCCCAGGCTGAGTAGCAAGAAGACCCGGTGGCTAGTGACCCCTAAAAGATGGGCGTCACAAGCAGGTCTGGAGAATAACACAAATGATAATACAGTTCCCTAGTCTTGGGTGCGAGGTCCGTGGTCTCAGCACCCTGGAACTAGTCTGGAGAATAACACAAATGATAATACAGTTCCCTAGTCTTGGATGCGAGGTCCGTGGTCTCAGCACCCTGGAACTAGTCTGGAGTATAACACAAATGATAATACAGTTCCCTAGTCTTGGATGCGAGGTCCGTGGTCTCAGCACCCTGGAACTAGTCTGGAGTATAACACAAATGATAATACAGTTCCCTAGTCTTGGATGCGAGGTCCGTGGTCTCAGCACCCTGGAACTAGTCTGGAGTATAACACAAATGATAATACAGTTCCCTAGTCTTGGATGTGAGGCCCGTGGTCTCAGCACCCTGGAACTAGTCTGGAGTATAACACAAATGATAATACAGTTCCCTAGTCTTGGATGCGAGGTCCGTGGTCTCAGCACCCTGGAACTAGTCTGGAGTATAACACAAATGATAATCAAAAGTAATCTGGCTCAGTGTGAATTTCCAGGTTCTCCTGGTTCAAGCACACTGTAGGATCTGACTATGGTCTGAATGCTTCCACGTAAGTGTTCGCAATGGCAGACAACCAGCAACTGGCAAGCAAGCTGTATATATAGTTGCAGGACTCTGCCGCCCCACCCGAGCCACTCAGCCAATCAGGAGTCCAGCAGGAATCAGCTGATCATCCTGATCAGCTGATCCATCTCCAGCTGGTATAAAGGTCCTGACTTCTGGCGGCCGCACGCGTAGCTCTCCATCCAGGTGCACTAACAGAACCAGCTACACACCGCTCCATGCAAACCGCCGCGTTGAACGCGTAAACAGCCGCCTTGCTGGCAGTACATGTGGCGGCTTTTCCGCGATCTATCATAGTGTCAGACGCATGCTGCTGCATACAAACCGCCGTGCTGGACGCGGAGCCAGCCGCCTTGCTGTCAGTACACGTGGCGGCTTTTCTGCGTTTTCTCACACATAGATATATTGATGACCTGTTGATTTTGTGGTCTGGGACTGGAGAAGAATGGGGGGGGGGGGGGTTCTTAGAGGAGGCCAATTCTTTATGTCCGAATATTATATTGGAAGCAGTAGCCAGTTATGTGTCCATCGACTTTTTAGATCTCAATATTTTTAAGATGGGAAATGGAGTGGCAACTAAATGCTACTTCAAAAAAACAGATAGTAATGGGTTTATACCCACTTCCAGCTGCCACCACCCTTCTTGTATAAGGGCGGTACCTAAGGGGCAGTTCCAGAGGGTGAGGAGGAACTGCTCCAGAATTGAGGATTATGAGGAGCAGGCCCCTATACTCTCTGGTAGATTTGTGGAGAAGGGATATGGAGAGGATGCCATGGTGGGAATAATGAGAGAAGTGTCCAGGATGGATAGAGGGACACTAATAGCTGGTAATAAGAAACAAACTGCTAACCACATGGAGCTTCCCTTTGTCTGCACATTCAGCACACAATTCAAACAGATGGAGTATATAATTAAGAGGCATTGGAAGATTCTTAAAGAAAACCTGTACTGAAAATTAAAAGTCAAAATAAGCATACACAAGTCATACTTACCTTCCATGTAGTCTACTCCTCAGTGTCTTTCTCCTGTCCCGCGTCCTATTTGTTCACTGTGATCAAGGGAATTTTCCGTCCTCCATTTTGAAAATGGCCATTACCCATAACAGCTTTCTGGTCAGCACACAGTTAAACTGTAGCATCGCCCACTTGAGCCATAGGGAAACATGGACATTACCTGGTACATCCGTTTTCCTCTCAGCTATAACTGACAGCAACTGATATATTTCAGATCTGACAAAATATTGTCAGAACTGGAAGGGATTATTGTCAGAAGAAAATGCTGAGCTTCTGAGAGGAACTGATGGCAAGGTAACTATGTAATGTTCATTTGAAGTTACCTCATGTGTTTATTTTAAATATTTTTACTCAGTACAGGTTCTCTTTAAGCAAGATGAAGCATTATGTAAGGTAGTGCCGGATAGGCCAAAGTTTATCTACAGAAGGGCCAAAAACTTAAGGGATATTTTGGTCCCTAGTTGTATGGACCCTCCGGTGAAGGCGAAGGTGTTCTGGCAAAAACTAGGTTATCATGTGTGTAGGGATTGCTGTATATGTAAGGATACTGATAGTATATCCATGGACCATATTAGATCATATAATTATGGAAAGGATTACAAGATTAAACAGTGTATGTCATGTGCCTCGGCATATGTGGTATACGTGCTGAGCTGTGAGTGTAATTTACAGTACGTCGGGCCAACGACTAGACCATTAAAAAAGCGCATATACCAACATATTTATAATATAAAAAAGGGATTCAGCTGGCATACTGTATCGACACATTTTCCCGAGGTGAATGGTAAAGATCCAAGTAGTTATGGCGGTTGAACAAATTCATACACACTGGCGGGGGTCTAATAGGCTGCAGCAGTTGTGCAGAAAAGAGACTGAATGGATACACCGATTGGGCCCTATGAAGCCCAAGGGACTCAATACTGAGTTAGATATTAATTGCTTCATAGCCAATGATTAGGACTATCTAGACCAAGTGAGTGATAGGAGACTAGTGTGTCAGGTAATGGCAAGGCTATAGTGGTTCACTATTCGGAACAGTGGTGTTACATATAGTTATAGTGATAAAGTGAGGTGTGCACGAGTTAGTGGTGGTTGTAGTTTGTTATGGATAAGTTGAGACTTGCCATATATTGGTATGGGTAGAGTGGTTTAAATTGGGGGCAGGGTTGTTACACAAGATGTAGTGGTGCATGTATTGGCAACACTTTAAAGTTTATAGTTATTGATACTATGGTTTCTCTGTTTATTGTAGTTATGGATTATTTAGTATGCACTACTAATTAAGCATATTGGCACATAGAGTTTGTTATAGTTGGGCTTGTAGGGGGTCATTGGTGGATTAAATATAAAGTGTCACTATAATGTATGGTGAATATGTGAAATCAAGGTGATATAGGGCACTTATATTGCTATGCAGGGGGGAATTAATAAAAACAATTGGCAGAGTCCGTTATATGTAATTGGGCTCGTAGGGGTATATTGGTGGATTTATTAAGGGGTTAATTTTTATGCGCGTTGGATAGGGTCACCCTAAGGTGATGTAGGGGACCCTTATTGTATAGATAATAAGGCTTGTGTTAGATACATGGTGTTAACACTGTCACAGTGTAAAGTGTTTTACATGAGGGTAATAGGGTTTACACTCACATATTAATGTTTGGGACATAATGGTATCACCAGTATGGGTGTGTAATATAGTATAGGCATCAGTCACTTGCTCCCATGTGATGTGATGGTTGATCTATAAAAATTCATAGGATTAAGTGTTATGTACATGGTGAAAATTTGGTTGGATACATAGTCCAGGTAGTATATGGTATGAGTAATCAAGCCATAGGTTAGTAAATTTTGAGTAGTGGGAGCCAAGTAAACAATAATCTATGCGTACATGCAATATAACGAGAGACTGAATCCAGAAATTAGGGTATGCTTAATGTAATCCTTTGGACATAGATTTGTTTTAAATGTTTTATTGTTTTAAAAATATAAAATATAAGGATGTTTATATTGGTTAAGCTGCAGTGTTAGATACGTTCAACGAGGTTGCCTTGGAGCGGCGGCATAAGAATAGCGTCAGGTCAGTGTACTCCCAACCCCTGAATGAGACGCGTATGACGAAACGCGTTGGGCGGAGCCGGAGTCGCTGACGCTGCGGGAGAAGGCAAGCCGAGAGTGGACGTGTTCCCCTGTGTTCCGCGGCCAGGGAGGAAAACCCATGTCAAAGCTGCCGAATGTTGGTAATAAACAGATTCTTTTATCGGTCTTATGCTGGGAGTCCTGTGTTCGTTCTGCTGCAGCACTTGTGATATGCTTGATGACAAGTAGCGTTCCGGTGAGTGCATGCACAAGAGGGGGAAGAAATCCTGATCCCTATATAGTGGTGGCACGTCCCCCTGGACCGGACCACGGGGTGCTGATTGTGATTTTATCAAAACAATACTTTGCACCATGTGCGATTTTTATTTGCTTTTATAGGGTGGTACGTATCTTTTGGAAAAAAGGACTTTGAAGCGCAGCTTTATTGGTGTTTGTGTAATAGATAAAGAGTAAAAGGTGACTCTTATTATTGCTACGATCCCCTAACTAGGATCTACTATCTGTGGAGCGCAATTTTTCTGAATTTTTAGGGAAGGTGACTAGAGAACCATTTTGACAGAGCTAAGCATTCTGTGCACCAGCCAGTGGTGGCTCCAGCTTCAAACTTTTGGGAAGGGCATAAAGGGGGCACGATGGCTGGCTGGTGAGTGATCAAAATCGATGTTTGTATGGCGAGCTTTAGATTTTTTTTTTTGCCTGAAGGCGCATACACAGAAGGTGATCAGCGGATCAGTCTGCCGACAGCTTGTACTCACGTTGGCAGAACGACCGCCCCGCGGGAGGGTCTGACGGACCCGTAGTTTGAAAAAAAATGGCGTGTGTACGTGTCTTAAAGAGACTCTGTAACAAAATTTTCAGTCTTATTGTAGCGATTGTGGAATTCTCTCCGTGGCCAGCGCACAGGACGTGCGCTGACACTGCAGAAATCCTCCACAAGCGTATAATTTGAGGGAACCCAGCAAAAGGTGCAACGCACCTGTAGAGGGAAATTCCTGTCGGCAGATGGAGCTGTGGAGTGCAGAGGAACAGATCCTCTGCTCTGCCACAGACGCCAGACAGGAATTGTACGAAAGGAAGAAACGCAGGGCAAGATAGCCCTGAAAGAGAGAGATCAAAGCGACTGAGGGTATGTGTGTCCACCAATCTAGTCGCCACCCTGCGACGATGAACACACAACCATGAAGATCAGGTGAGAAGGCAATCGCCAGAGATGACGATTGCTAACAGCGACACAAGACCGAATAAGCACAGATGAGGAATGTATGTATGTCCACCAATCTAGCCGCCAACCTGTGACGGAGGACACACAACAGAGGAAACCAAGTGAGAACGCAATCGCAAGAGAAGCGATTGCGAAAGAGAATGAGCACAGGGACAGAATGTATGTATGTGCACCAATCTAGTCGCCAACCCGCGACGGTGCACACACAACAGCAGAAACGAAGTAGGAACGCAATCGCAAGAGAGGCGATTGCCCGAGGTGACACAAGGCTTAAGCAAGACAGGGCATGAGAGTAGCAAAGGCACAGCAATCATACAATGAGAAGATAAGGAAAATAACAAACGCTAACTAAACGCGAACACCGCACTCATTCGCAACAGCGAACGCGTTTACTGCGCGGTCTCCGCATGTTAAGTACAACAGAGACAAGCACGCCTAACTAACCACTGACAGACAAACATGAAACATAGGACGCGAGTGCTTGCTTAACGGTTACCTCACCGAGCCTCTAGCAAGCGTTCGTATCAGACAAGACAGATACACGAAAACAGGAATAAGTGAGAGATACGATCCACTGCTCTTTCCGCCAGAGCGAGTGCGATCCAAGTAAGGCAACAGAGCTTGCAGGATCCTCTGCTCTTTCCGCCAGAGCAAGTGCGATCCAAGTATAGCAAGATAGCTTAGCAGGATCCATTGCTCTTTCCGCCAGAGCGAGTCTGATCCAAGTATAGAAACAGAGCGAGCTGAATCCACTGCTCTTTCCGCCAGAAAAGAGAGACAGAACAGGCAATACAAATAATACAATCCTGACTGCTCTAGCAAGGATGCCTAGCGCAGTCCCAGGAATTACTCTAAGCTAATCTTCAAACAATAAGCATGGCTGACACTCCAGGAGTGTTTCACAGGACAAACCCTTATGACCAGCCACGTACTGTGGAATCACATGGTATATATAGAGCAAGCCTACAAAGGATGTGGCTAGGCAATTTGCATGACAAAAGTATGCAAATCCCTCAGCAGCAGCAAGCTGCAAAACTGACAAAAGGTATCTTTTCCAGAGATCTGCAGAATGCAGACCTGAACAGTGGTCAAAAAGCTGCCTGCCTGCGCAGGCAGCTGAGCGGATCATTACAGTACCACCCCCCCTCTAGGGTCGGATTCCAGACGAGCCTCTAACCTGATATTTGCAAAAGACTCTAACTGAAGACTCATGAAGGTCGGGACAGCCAAACAAGGCCTAATTCCAGAGCCAGCCCACCCGAAACCGACCTCATCGGAAGGAGAAGCCACCGAAACAAGCCCATCAGTACCACAAGTCTCAGTGTAACACCCATCAGGACTGTGAATGCCAGAGAAGAAGTCATCGACACCCACCGAGCCATGCCCACCACCTTCCAGGGACCGTCCAAAAATACCAAACCTGCCACAATACCCATTCGAAGTGTCCCTTTCCACAAAGCACCCACTGCTGATCTCATTCAAGGTACCAGGAATATTTCCCCCAGGATCTCCCAAAACACTTTGAAGCTCCGCAGAGACCCCAGGAGGGTAGAACGATCACCAGGCTCACACGGAGAACTATAAAGAACCCCTATGGAACCAATGACAATTCTGGATTCAGAATTACCAGGACAAGCATCAAGACCAGGGCCTTCAGGGACCACCTCTGGGCATGCAGGCAGGCAGGCAACATCAGAACAGGTTTCCACCGAGGAAGCATCTGAGCAGGCTGGCAACCGAGACACACTTGGGCTTTCTGGGTCACAGAACACATCGGGGTACACTAGCCCAAGGGGAACCTCAGGACACGTCGAGGAACTGCCAACCTCAGAGTCCGTCATGACAAGACCAAAACCAGAACCGGGCAGATAATCATCACGAGCAGTGGTCACAAGCACTGGACTTTCAAAAGAAGGCTTGGACTCAAACCTAGAAATCTCTGTGACTGTACTGGTATCTACCCCATGTTCATCATTAACTACACAAGACTGAAGCTCCTCCAGAGCTGCAACAGTAGTCAGCACAACAGCAATGCCCACTGAAGTGGGCAAAACCTCAGACGGATCTGGGGGGCAGGAGGTATCTCCTAGAAGTTCTGCACCCTTTAGGAGGGACTTGGAAACCTCCAAAACATCAACTAAGACCTCAGAAATGTCATTTTCCACGTTTTCTATGAAGGGTTCTGAACTATCCATGTTACAGGGCTGAACATTAAATACCTCCTGCAGGCAGGGCAGATGTCCCAGGAATGGTTCCACCATAAGCTGAGACTGAATTTCATCATCATGAGCGGAATGTACAGGAATATTTACTGGAACACACACTGACTCCCTAACTTCAATCTCACTGCACCCAGAATTCTGCGTAGCAGTCAAACTAGCTTGCAACTCCAAAACTGCAGAAAAACAGGTGGGAATAGTAGCAATACCTAGACGAGCCTCTAGGGACACTGCAGGGGATTCTAAGCAAGGCCATATTGACTCATCCAGAGTACAGGGTGCAGAATCAGCATTTTCCTCAGAGCAAGAAAGGAACTCACAACTGTCAGTGCGAGTGGAAATCATATCTTCATTCATGGTACAGGGCAGGTTCAGAAAAAGCTTCTCTGGACAAGGCAAAGAAGCTTCAGCATCAGATTCGCAAAACCGAAGCGCTGTCTCACTCTTAGATTCGGCTAACAATGTCGAATCCGAGGAGTCAGAACGCAAAACTTGCGAATCCAAAATCGCTTTAGGTTGTGAAACTGACGCTTCCATAGCGCAAACCTCCGCAATCTGCGGAGCAGACTGTAAGGCACTCCGGACAGAAACACTGGAGCAACTGTCACTAGGCAACGGGCCCTTACAGGTGTGAACAGGGTGAGACATAGACTCATTTGCAGAAGAAATAGCGACAACAACGGGAGAAAGTTTATTAGACATATCAATTTTACTTTTGACGCTGCATAATTTAGGAATTTTCCCCATAGCAGGATCATAGATGGAAGATCTTAAAGATCTGTCTTTAGATCGCATAAATTCAAACTGCACACAGTCAGGAGAGAATCTTTCCGGATTCGCACAGGAGTCAACCACAGTGGTATACCCATTCATTTCAGATCGCACAATTAGTGTTGGGTGAACACCTGGATGTTCGGGTTCGGGCCGAACAGGCCGAACATGGGCCAGATGTTCGGCATGTTCGGCCCGAACCCCGAACTCAATGTAGGTCAATGGGACCCCCGAACATGCCGCTTTTGGGGGCCCTATGGGGTCGCAGGCATAAGGGGGGAGCATGCCCCGATCGCGGGGGGGGGGGGGTCGGAAATTCCCCCCACCCCCTCCGCTAGCGCTCCCCCCTCTGCCCGCTTCCCCATAAAAAAAATTTGCGTAAAGTTAATAGTACCTAGTGGTGGCTGGCTGGCTGTGTTGATGAGATGAGTGAGGAGGACGCGTACCCTCGTATGCGTCATCACGTAGAGGACGTGAGGTCAGAGAAAGGGCGGAAGTACCACAAGGGTACTACCGCTGAACCGCCCGCTGCCCGGCCTCAACGCGTCTCTTAGTCGATCGGACTCCTCCTCACTCATCTCATCACCACAGCCAGCCAGCCACCACTAGGTACTATTAACTTTACGCAAACTTTTTTTATGGGGAAGCGGGCAGAGGGGGGAGCGCTAGCGGAGGGGGTGGGGGGAATTTCCAACCCCCCCCCCCCCCGCGATCGGGGCATGCTCCCCCCCCTTATGCCTGCGTAACAGGGCCGTATTCGGGCGAACAGGGCCCTGTTCGGCCGAACAGGGGCCCTGTTCGGCCCTGTTCGGCGGGCATTGAGTAGTTCGGGCGAACCCGAACTAAAAAGTCCGAACACCATTAGGTGTTCGGCCGAACTCGAACATCACCCGAACAGGGTGATGTTCTGCAGAACCCGAACAGTGGCGAACACTGTTCGCCCAACACTACGCACAATGTCTAGACTCACATGCTTTACCCCAGAAAAGCAGGAACAATCATCCGATAACGATAACTCTCTAGTAAGGCCACATCTGGAATATGGAATTCAGTTCTGGGCACCACATTACAAAAAAGATATTGCAGTTTTAGAGCAGGTGCAGAGACGAGCAACAAAATTGATACGTGGGATGGAAGGTCTCACTTACCAAGAAAGGTTAGATAAACTGGGTTTATTTAGTCTAGAGAAAAGACGCCTTAGAGGAGATCTAATTAACATGTATAAATACATCAGAGGGCAATATAATAGCTTAGCGGATGAGCTTTTTGTCCCTAGGCCTTCTCAAAGGACTAGAGGACATGATCTGCGCATGGAGGAAAAACGTTTTAGCCATTTATTTAGGAAAGGGTTCTTTACAGTAAGAGTGATTAAGATGTGGAATGCATTGCCACAGGAAGTCGTTATGGCAAACTCTATACCTGCATTTAAAGGGGGCTTAGATGCTTTCCTTGCGTTGAATGACATCCATGGCTACAATTACTAGGTAATGCCAATGATGTTGATCCAGGGATTTTATCTGATTGCCATCTGGAGTCGGGAAGGAATTTTTACCTTGTAAGGGTTTTTTCGCCTTCCTCTGGATCAACAGGGATATGTGAGGGAGCAGGCTGGAGTTGTACTTTGTACTGGTTGAACTCGATGGACGTATGTCTTTTTTCAACCAAAGTAACTATGTAACTATGTAACTATGTAACGATGTATGTCCACCAATCTAGCCGCCAAGCTGCGACGGCGGACACACAACAGAGGAAACCAAGTGAGAACGCAATCGCAAGAGAAGCGATTGCGAAAGAGAATGAGCACAGGGACAGAATGTATGTATGTGCCCCAATCTAGTCGCCAACCCGCGACGGTGCACACACAACAGCAGAAACGAAGTAGGAACGCAATCGCAAGAGAGGCGATTGCCAGAGGTGACACAAGGCTTAAGCAAGACAGGGCATGAGAGTAGCAAAGGCACAGCAATCATACAATGAGAAGATAAGGAAAATAACAAACGCTAACTAAACGCGAACACCGCACTCATTCGCAACAGCGAACGCTTTTACTGCGCGGTCTCCGCGTGTTAAGCACAACAGAGACAAGCACGCCTAACTAACCACCGACAGACAAACATGAAACATAGGATGCGAGCGCTTGCTTAACGGTTACCTCACCGAGCCTCCAGCAAGCGTTCATATCAGACAAGACAGATACACGAAAACAGGAATAAGTGAGAGATACGATCCACTGCTCTTTCCGCCAAAGCGAGTGCGATCCAAGTAAGGCAACAGAGCTTGCAGGATCCTCTGCTCTTTCCGCCAGAGCAAGTGCGATCCAAGTATAGCGAGATAGCTTAGCAGGATCCACTGCTCTTTCCGCCAGAGCGAGTGTGATCCAAGTATAGAAACAGAGCGAGCTGAATCCACTGCTCTTTCCGCCAGAGCAAATGCGATCCAAGTACAGCAAGAGAGACAGAACAGGCAATACAAATAATACAATCCTGACTGCTCTAGCAAGGATGCCTAGCGCAGTCCCAGGAATTACTCTAAGCTAATCTTCAAACAATAAGCATGGCTGACACTCCAGGAGTGTTTCACAGGACAAACCCTTATGACCAGCCACGTACTGTGGAATCACATGGTATATATAGAGCAAGCCTACAAAGGATGTGGCTAGGCAATTTGCATGACAAACGTATGCAAATCCCTCAGCAGCAGCAAGCTGCAAAACTGACAAAAAGTCTCTTTTCCAAAGACCTGCAGAATACAGACCTGAACAGTGGTCAAAAAGCTGCCTGCCTGTGCAGGCAGCTGAGCGGATCATTACACTTATTTCTTCTATCCTATAAGTTCCAATACCTGTTCTAATGTGGTCTGGATTACTGCAACGTTTTCTAGTTGCACTGTCTCCGTAATATATCTAATCTTGTTTCCTTTGTCAGGCTTTGTCAACATAGAGAGGAATGCACTGCTCTGCTGTGATAGAGAGAAGTTATGCATGCCCTCTGCATGCCCCCTGCAGGCTCTGTGTGTGTGCTTTGTTTATCTCTCACAGACAGGTCCCTGCTCTCAGTTTTGGGTTTGGGGCTGTACTGTCTGGTCTACAGGGCAGGTTACACCCATGTGCATTCTTCTCTCGGAAATTTTCTCCCGCCGAGAGAAATTATGACATTGGAAATCGAGAATTGCTGGCCATCATGCTCACGTTTGAAGAGTGGCGGCATTGGCTCGAGGGAGCAGAACATACTATTACAGTTTATACTGACCACAAGAATTTGGAGTATATTGAGGGGGCCAAACGTCTCACTCCTAGACAGGCCCGATGGTCGTTATTCTTCTCTAGATTCAGGTTCATTATTACCTATAAACCAGGTAGTAAGAACATCAAGGCGGATGCATTATCTAGATGTTTTGAGCCTGAGGCAGTACAGCCACCAACCCCTATGAGCATTCTTCCCGAGAAAGTTGTCCTCGCAGCTACAGAAACTTGGGAGGATTGGTCGTCCACTTTGAGTCCCAATCAACTGGACGTTCCTGAAGGGAGACCTATAGAGGTTCTGTTTGTGCCACTGCAACCCCGTCTGAAAATTCTGGAAATGTTTCATGCTCATAAGAATGCTGGGCATCCAGGAATTACTAGGACACAGGAATTATTGGACAGATGCGTCTGGTGGCCATCTATAGTCTCAGATTGTAAGGACTTTGTCAAAGATTGTTCAGTCTGTGCCAGGAATAAGTCATCCAGACAGGCTCCTGTAGGCACGCTTCAGTCATTACCTGTACCTGAACAACCATGGACTCATTTGTTCATGGATTTCGTCTGTGAACTACCTAGATCTGAGGGTAAAACGGTTATTTGGGTGGTAGTCGATAGATTCAGTAAAATGGCTCACTTCATACCATTGGACGGACTCCCCTCAGCTCAGGAACTGGCAGAACTCTTCATCCAGCATATTTTCCGGTTGCATGGGATACCGGAGAATATAGTGTCAGATAGGGGAGTCCAGATCGTGTCCAAGTTTTGGAGGGCCTTTTGTCATCATTTAGGTATGGACTTGTCATTTTCCTCAGGCTACCACCCACAGACCAATGGTCAGACCGAAAGGGTTAACCAGTCCCTTGAACAGTTTCTAAGGTGTTATGTGGCTGATGCTGAACTGGATTGGGTTAAGTTCTTACCATTTGCAGAGTTTGCGCACAATAACCTAAAGAGTTCTTCTTAAGTTTCTCCCCGTTTCAAGTGGTTACGGGAAGATCACCCAAATTCTCGCCATTACCGGTGGTGTCACCTCCCTTTTCTCGCTTTGGAAGATTGGCAGGAAGCTTTGAGGGAAAATTGGGTCTTGGTGAAAAACAACCTGGAAAGGGCCTTTCAGTCCCAGAAAAGACAGGCAGATAAGAGACGGTCTGTAGAGTGGGAGTTTGCTCCAGGAGACATGGTGTGGGTCTCTACCAGGCATTTGACCTTAAGACAGCCGTCAGCTAAGTTGGGTACCAGATTTATAGGCCCATACCCAGTGTCCAAGAGGATTAATAATGTCACTTATGTCATTGCATTGCCTTCCAGGATGAGAGGTGTAAAGTCATTGCATGTGTCTTTCTTGAAGCCTGCTGTGCATGTGGATTCCTCCCCCCCCCCCCCCCATGATGATTGATAATGAGCGTGAATATGAGGTTGAGCAGATTTTGGATTCCCAGTGGGTGCGCAACTCAATTCAGTACCTGGTGCATTGGAAGGGGTATGGGCCTGAAGAAAGGTCTTGGGTGCCAGCTTATCGCTGAGAAACTTAGGAAGAAGTTCCATGAATTGCATCCAGAAAAGCCACGTAAATCGTGTCCGGAGTCCACGCCTCAAAGGGGGGGGGGGGGGGGGGGTACTGTAAGGAACATGGAGGAAGCAGCTGCAGGTAGTCTGGCATCCTCCGCAGCTGCCTCCATTCCGCTGCCCAGTGTGTCTGTGGGGAACATGGAGGAAGCAGCTGCGGGTAATCTGGCATCCTCCGCAGCTGCCTCCATTCCGTTGCCCACTGTGTCACCCGTGCCTCCGGCATCTAGTACGCCGAGGACGGGTTTGTCAGCTGCCCATAGCGTTGTTGTGACGCGTGCGCACGCGCACCGTCACGGCCTTTATGCGGCGAGGAGACGGCTCAGCTGACCTACAGGTCGGCTGACGTCATGCCATGCGACCGTCGCCGCTGATTGGCTGAACGCAGGGGGGCGTGCTGCGAGGTCTCCTCGGGCTCTTAAGCCCGGAGGATTCAGTCTTTCTTTGTCTGCTATTGCGAATGCTACGTGTTAGCACTCAGACCCTTAGATAGATCCGGTGTGCTTTGATCCGGGAGGAAACCGGGGATTTCACACAGACTAGGATTTATTATTGTTATTTGATATATTGCTTGATACTTGTGTATGACTCTGGCTCTCTTCTGACTTCCCTTTCGCTTAACGCCTCTGTACTATAGCCATCTGATCCTGTTGCTAACACTGCCTGCCTGAAATACCTTTATCCTCTTGCCTGCCGATTCTGTACTGTATCTTCCTGTCTGTTGCCAAACCGATCTATCTGACTACTCTACTCACCAGTGAGCCCTTGTCACTGGTGAGGTTCTTTATTGTTAGTGCCCACCAGCTCCTCTGGTGAGGACTACTGTATTGATAGTCTCCACCAGCTCCTCTGGTGAGAACTACTGTATTGATATCATTCACCAGCTCCTCTGGTAATAGGCTTCTGTACTGATAGTGTTCACCAGCTCCTCTGGTGAGGGCTACTGTACTGATATCATCCACCAGCTCCTCTGGTAAATAGCTTCTGTACTGATAGTGCTCACCAGCTCCTCTGGTGAGGGCAACTGTACTGATAACATCCTCCAGCTCCTCTGGTGAGAGTCCCTATACTGATAGTACTCACCAGCTCCTCTGGTGAGCTATCAAGTATTACTGTTACACCAAGCACTATTTATCATATACCTCCTGTGTGTGGCTACACCTGTTACACCTTCTGTATTTGTTGTCACGGCAGCTTCTGATATACCAGCATTATAGGTGATTCTGCAGATCACCTTATAATGAGGTATATATCTGCATTATAGGTGATACTGCAGATCACCTAATAATCAGACTCTGCCTCTTGCTGACACAGATCGTTACACATAGGTGTTTGTACACAGCACAAGTTCTTTATGGCACCGTACAGCTCTCTTCGGCAGGTATTAGCTCTGGAATTACCACAGTTATTAAAGTAACATATCAGGAAAAAAACAATGTAGAATTCAATAAATAACTCTTCAATTGTCAATCAATCAAGGAAAAAAAAAAACGTAATTTTCAATTTCCATCATCATGGCCTGCACTCTCACCAACATGCGCACGAGCACGGCCATCATTACACGAACATTGCCTCCCAGAGGACTGACATTTTATGTCCTGGGAGTGTCAACTAATGACAACACTTTGCGGCTGTTTGTGGCGGTGCGTTAAACCGTGAGTTTGGTATGTCAGTGTGAAGCAGTACACTACTTACACTACCTGATCCATGACTACACACAAAGATGTTTTAAAGCACTTTAGACCTCCAATTCAGGAATGTAATGTGACTTCTGCCTTTTAGGGATTATAACCCTGCTCTGCGTCAAATCCGTAATTTTCCCAGGGACTTTTGGCATGTATCCCACTACTCCATGCCCCCCTCCAAGTGTTAGACCCATTGAAACATCTTTTCCATCACTTTTGTGGCCAGAAACAGTGTTTGTAGTTTTTAAAGTTCGCCTGCCCATTGAAGTCTATTGCGGTTCGCTGGTTCGTGGACTTTTGCGGAAGTTTGCATCCGCGAACCCGAAATCTGAGGTTTGACCCATCTCAATTGACAGTGTTAGAAAATACAATCAGAAGGAGGTAGAGAGATTTATTTTGCAAATATAAGTTTCATCCAGATACATTAACTACAAGGGATATTGCAAGGATTGTGTGGTATTTGTTGCAAATAGATAAGACCCTTGGTTTAATGAATGCCTACATAGATTCAGGCTAACATGAGAGTTTTTAACAGACACTATCCTCTTCACTGTACACTGCTGGGGCCTGGAAACAGTTAACTGTATGTTACTGAGCAGGAAGGGGGGGGGGGGCACTCAGAAGGGCACAGTGCTTCCCAGGGGGGCCAGTAAGTACCACAGCATGCCCCGTGTAGCGCGGCCCATGACACCAGAAGCTCTTTATACTGTCCAGACATTACACAGAGTGTGCAACTGGCCATTTACTTTCCTCAGTCTCCACAAGGATTATTCAGTGACTGAAAAAGTGCATGACATTCATATAGGTAATGTCAATGCTTGTAACACTTGCCTATTTTTCTTTAATACAATGAACAATACATTTTCTGTTCAAACTTTAAAATCAAGTCACAATGACCTGACTATAATAGCATTAAATAAATCACCAGCAATTTCAGACATCAACTGTGTGAGCCATCATGTAAAAAAATATTGGTTACACTGCTAGCCAAGGATCCAGGTCAACGCCTTTCCCACAATGCCCCCTTTTGCTCGTTAATTCTTTGAATATAAGTCGTTTTGCCAGGTAATCAGTGTAGTCTGTATCCAGAACAGAACGAAGATCTTAACATGGTATGTCATAGATTTCAGCTTACCTAACATAACGGGGGGATTCTTACCAAGAAAAAACTACAAAAACCAATGCAATAAATAAGTGTTTAATGAATTTATGTTATATATGTACCGTATATAGTATTTGCATCTGTAAGGTAATACACATTTTCTTTATCCCACAGAAAGACCTTGTGGCTGCTATTCTTATGGCTGGTATCCTGGTGGCTGCATGCTATGCTGGATGTCTACGCAAGGAACCTTCACAGGTGAAGAAGTATGAAACCCTTCAAGGTAAGAAAACCATACTTCACAATTGAAATTCAGTTTAGTTACTTTGTTTAAAAAAATGCTTCCAATATAGACATAATTTGGTGAGTACATTTAGGCATGAGCGGGCGCACGTGAAATTCAGTTTTGCCTGAGGCGAAATTGTGCAAGTGGGCTGTGGCGAAGGTGGTTGACTTACCCTGGGCACTGCCTATGACTGCCACGCTGCGTTCCATGCCCTCGATACTTCACAGCTGGAAAAAGGAAGTATCAGAAGGCTTACATCTGAGAAACATTTGGAAGTTGGCTTCCATGAGTTCCTGATACATTTTTGTTGATTGCGCAGCCAGGCAACTTTAACCACTTACCGACGACCCGCCACATTAAAACATTCCCCTAACCAACCACAATGCCTGGAATGAATGGGCATGACCCCGATTAAAGGCCATGTCCATTCATTATACAGAAAGCAGTAAAATCATGTATTAGGTGTATAAAAAAAAATTAACACTTCCTGCAAACCAGGATAGTGCTCACATACATTTTTTATTAAAAATTAATAAAATGAATCCCTTCCACTTACAAAGCCACCCCCCTCCCCCCCCCCCCCCCCCACACACACAAAAAAAGACACTTGTAGAAAAAAAACTGTTTAAAAATACATTAATAGTTGCCTTAGGGGCTCAGCTTTTTTTAAAAAAGTACTTTATCTCACTAATATTAGAAATGCAAAAGTTTGGATATTTTGTTACTCAATCACGCAACAATGGTTGAACGGATTTGAATGAAATTTGGCACACAGATAGTACATTACCTAGAATAACATATAGGATACTTTTTATCCCCATAACCAAAAAGTGGCCGGAGACAAATGCACATTTTACTGGGAAAATGTAAACTGCAGCCATTCTTACACAGTTAATGGTAGGGTTCTCAAACTTTGCACAGTTGTTCACTGGGTGATTGGGATTAATATTCAGAAAAGTGGATGGAGCCTACAAAAGCCAATCAAAATTCACCTCTTGAATTACTAGGGGAATATTTAATTGCTCCCATTCTTGCACTGTTAATGGCACAAGTCTCAGACCTGGTAAAGTTGGTCATTGTTTAACTGGGTTGAAATTCAGGAAAGGGGGTGGAGCCATAAACAGACAATCAGATTTGTTTCATTTCAATGCAAATTATTGATGCCAAAGACCACAAAGCTCACAAACTTGGTCGTTGAGAAATTGTGTGCTAGGGTTAGAAAAAGTGGGCGGAGCCAACACAAGTCAAATACATACCCGAGCAACTCTGAGCCATCAGCTAGTTAAGGTATATTACTGTTATTTTACAACATAAGGGCTTGTATTTATGGACCGGACACAGAAAACAAAAACAGAAAAAGTACAGTGGCTTGCAAAAGTATTCGGCTCCCTTGAAGTTTTCCACATTTTGTCATATTACTGCCACAAACATGAATCAATGTTATTGGAATTCCACGTGAAATACCAATACAATGTGGTGTACACATGAGAAGTGGAACGAAAATCATACACGATTCCAAACATTTTTTACAAATAAATAACTGCAAAGGCCTCGATTCATAAAAGTGCTGTCGGGAAGGTAACGTCGAGCGGGGAAACACCGCTGTCGGTATTTCCGCCTTCAGGGTGGTAATTCATAAAAATTTTGCTAGTTGTGACAGGCGTGCGGAGATATTCCGCTGTAGGCAGGCGTTAGGCTGTCGGGAGACATGCGGAAACAGGAGAAGCAGGCGGAATCCCTCCGTGCGGTGTTCTCTCTGCAGCTGCTTGGGAGGTCTGACCCATTCACTGCAATGTATTCCGCACGCTTCTCGCCACATCAGAGGTAGCGGTAATACCCGTCCGCATACCGCTACCTCTAATCTTTATGAATTGACTACTTGTTACTTTTGCTATGATAATCACCGCGCAAGGCGGTGATTGATCACTCTGCTCGCGAATGTCGGCTTTTCATGCGGAAAAAGCCTTTATGAATACAGATTTTGCTGTGTGGTCGGTAAAGTGAGCAGTTTTCAGCATTTCCGAATGCGGGAATGCTTTATGAATCGAGGCCAAAGTGGGGTGTGCATAATTATTCAGCCCCCTGAGTCAATACTTTGTAGAACCACCTTTTGCTGCAATTACAGCTGCCAGTCTTTTATGGTATGTCTCTACCAGCTTTGCACATCTAGAGACTGAAATCCTTGCCCATTCTTCTTTGCAAAGCAGCTCCAGCTCAGTCAGATTAGATGGACAGCATTTGTGAAACAGCAGTTTTCAGATCTTGCCACAGATTCTCGATTGGATTTAGATCTGGACTTTGACTGGGCCATTCTAACACATGGATATGTTTTATTTTAACCCATTCCATTGCTGTCCTGGATTTATGTTTAGGGTCATGGCTTACTGGAAGGTGAACCTCCACCTCAGTCTCACGTCTTTTGCAGACTCCAAGAGGTTTTCTTCCAAGATTGCCCTGTATTTGGCTCCATCCATCTTCCCATCAACTCTGACCAGCTTCACTGTCCCTGCTGAAGAGAAGCACCCCCAGAGCATGATGCTACCACCACCATATTTGACAGTGGGGTTGGTGTGTTCAGAGTGATGTGCAGTGTTAGTTTTCCGTCACACATAGCGTTTTGCATTTTGGCCAAAAAGTTCCATTTTGGTCTCATCTGACAAGAGCACCCTCTTCCACATGTTTGCTGTGTCCCCCACATGGCTTGTGGCAAACTGCAAACGGTACTTCTTATGCTTTTCTGTTAACAAAGGCTTTCTTCTTGCCACTCTTCCATAAAAGCCAACATTGTGCAGTGCACGACTAATAGTTGTCCTATAGACAGATTCCCCCACCTGAGCTGTAGATCTCTGTAGCTCGTCCAGAGTCACCATGGGCCTCTTGACTGCATTTCTGATCAGCGCTCTCCTTGTTCGGCCTGTAAAATTAGGTGGACGGCCTTGTCTTGGTAGGTTTACAGTTGTGCCATACTCCTTCCATTTCTGAATGATCACTTGAACAGTGCTCCGTGGGATGTTCAAGGCTTTGGAAATCTTTTTGTGGCCTACGCCTGCTTAAAATTTCTCAATAACTTTACCCCTGACCTGTCTGGTGTGTTCTTTGGACTACATGGTGTTGTTGCTCCCAATATTCTCTTAGACAACCTCTGAGGCCGTCACAGAGCAGCTGTATTTGTACTGACATCAGATTACACACAGGTGCACTCTATTTAATCACTAGCACTCATCAGGCAATGTCTATGGGCAACTGACTGCACTCAGACCAAAAGGGGCTGGATAATTACGCACACCCCACTTTGCAGTTATTTATTTGTAAAAAAATGTTTGGAATCATGTATGATTTTCGTTCCACTTCTCACGTGTACACCACTTTTGTATTGTTTTTATGTGGAATTCCAATAACATTGATTCATGTTTGTGGCAGTAATGGGACAAAATGTAGAAAACTTCAAGGCAGCCGAATCCTTTTGCAAGCCACTGTACACCTATATCTCTAAATACTATATTGTCGCCATACATTCTGACAGGGACATAATTTAAATGGTGTAATAACCGGGATGAATGGGCTAATAATTTTAATTTTGGCAGCATGTTTTATTTTGAAACTATAATGGCTGAAAACTGAGAAATAGTGATTTTTTTTTTTTTGGGGGGGGGGGGGGGGGTATTATTCCAATTAAAATGCACTTAGTGTAACGATTGGTGTCAGCTAAACAGATATTTCTGATTATTGGTGATCTGCAGTATCACCAATAATACAGATGTATACCTGATTATATGATGATCTGCAGAATCACCAATAATACAAGTACCGGTATAACCAGGTCACCGGAGCTGTTATGAATATAGGTGCTTGGTGCAACAGTAATGGCGTAATCCAAGTCTCCCGAGGAGTGGGTGACTTAAGACAGTACTGCAGCCAAGGATCTCCTGTGGATCAGGCGAACCTGGCTGAGCTATGACAATAGCAAAATTGAAGCTGAAAGATTCACAGAAGTATCGGAGTTAATCTCCTGAGGAGCAGGTGATTAACACTGTACTGCAGCCGAGCACACCTAAGGAGAAGGTGTAAGCTACAGATCCCTCACCAGTGGCAGAGCCCACTGATGAGGATAGAGAGGTCAGACAAGCCGAGTCGTAAACTACCGGACAGATAAAGTACAGAAACAGAAGGCTGATTTAGAGTCGGTAAACAGGCAGGGTTGGCAACTTGAATCAGATAGGCAGAAGTACAATAACGTTTAGAGCAAAGGATAGTCAGGAATAGCCAGAGTCATTCACAGGTAATAATATACAATCCTAATCTGAGGTGTGAAGTCTTTGGTTTCGACACCTGGGATCTAGTCTAAGGTCTGTGCGCTAATACAGAAGTATTCACGACAGCAGACAACTTGCTACTGACAAGCAAGTCCTATATGTACCCAGAGAGCTGCCCAGCGCCGCCCCAGACCCTCAGCCAGTCCAGAGACTAGCTGGAGTCAACTGACCGGCCTGGTCAGCTGACTCCCCTTCTAGAGGCATAAAGTTCCTGTCTCCTCGCGCGTGCGCGCGTAAGGCGGAGACTATGAGCCGGCGAGGGAGCGGACGACCCTCCAGGCAGCAACTGTGCGGCGGAGTCCGCCGAGCTTACGGACTCCACCGCCTGCACTACCCCGCCCGCCGGCAAGGATGCGGAAACCGCCGCTTGTGATGCAGAACCCGCCGCCACGTCCGTTCCGGCGGCGGTTCCGCTGACCCTTACACTTAGAATGAAATAATCCTTAGCAAAATGTAAAACCCAAAGAAAGCCTAATTGGTGATAGAAAAGACAAGGTATAGATCATTTTGTTGTGATAAGTAGTAATAAAGTTATATAGGACTAAAAGGGAGGAACACTGACAGGTGAAAATTGCTCTGGTTCACTAGGGTAAAAACCCCTTGGGGGTAAAGCAGTTAATGCATGTTATCAAAGGTTGCTTATACATATAATTTTATGTGACATGTGTAATTAACTGGTATTTTATGCACTACTTATTTCCGGAATGTAATATTGGTCAGTTGAAGAAAATCCAGATTAGCCAACTGCTAGATCCCCCTGCAGATGCTGGATTCATAAAAGGAAAGTATAACTGTACAGCAGTCTCCTAATCTAGTAAATCATTGAATTGGGCAGCAAATAACTCCATTGGCTTGGTGGGGTGTCTGTCCTGGGGCTCATAGGATACCAGAAAAAGACAAAGGGGAAAAAAAACAGGTGCCAATACTGAAAACTGCCAGTAACACCTTACAGGGTGGTAATTGCGTATTATACTCACATTTTGTGGGTTGCAGCAGGCAACCACTTTCAATAAGCAGGGCCGGATTTCTGGGAAGGCCACAAAGGTTCAGGACTTGGGCGGATGCAGCCCAAGGGGGCAGCTTGACATGGTAGAAGGGTTGCTGCATATGGAGAAGGCTGAAAACAGGGAACAACACATGGAAGAGAGGTGCTGCTGCCAAAAAGAGTTACACATGAAGGAGATGGGCTGCTGTTCATGGACATTACATATGGATGAGGGGGCTGCACATGGAATGAGAGACACTGCTGCACATGAAAGGGGATCAACAAGAAAGTTGGCCTGGGAGCGCTTAAAGTATAAATCCGGCCTTGTCATTATGCATGGAAGATTCTTGCTTCCGCTCAGGGTGGGTTATTCTCCCTTGATGGTTGCTCTTCAAATGATTAGGTTCCTCGATGTTGGGAGTAACAGAAAGACTCTCAATCGGGGGCGAAACTAAAAAATCCATCCTTAGAGCTAGACGTTCTGTAGATTATAACAACTTTTGGCAGGAAGTGCTCGTCTACGTGCTCAGCACTGCCTTGGTTGGCTACTCCTGCAATGGCTTAGTAGCTGTTATACGATGGCTTATTCTTCTAGAGAAGTAGGCCAACCCTTCCCACTCTATTTTAACCATTTAATGTATTTTATTATTCCGCCCAAAAGTTGATCTAACACCTGTAAACTGGTTAGTTTATATACTAAGTATGTTTATACTTAATGAAAATTGATGTATGAAATTGATGTTTGCAATTCTTTGAATTTGCATTGGAGACAAGAATTTAACCCACATCAATATTTCATTTTCAATTTTTTTTTGAGAGGTGCCCTTTCTTTGATTATGCTGTATTTGGAGATAGGAAATCTGTGAGCTGATGGGAAAATGTTATGTAAGCGTAAGCTTTAATCCAAGCCACACTTGTCTGTCAACACTACTCTCATTCTAGCTATTAGGATCATATTTGTAAAATGCCAATATATTATCACTTGCTGTTCGTTGTCAGGATGCCGAATGTACTCACCAATATTTCACATATTTCTTTCCAGGATGCTATTATGAGGAAAAAATACATCCGCTTGGTAGTAAATGGCGTTCAGCGGACTGTCTGAATTGTACGTGTGATAATAATGGTGGCATGGAATGCTGCCCAACGTAAGTTGTTCATTTATTATTTTACTGTATATTATTAGCTTATTTCTGTACATTTGCTTAACCGCCCTCTAAAACTCCTCCTACATTTTAGTGAATCTTTTGCAGCATCACCAGTCCTCAGCATTGGGCTAGTGAGTTAAATTATGGGAACCCTTTGCAAATATTAATGAGATTCAGTAGAAGTTGGACTTAGGGTGCATTCACACTTTGCCTGCTGCGTTGCTGCATGTGTATGCACAGTTCATACAAATGCATAGGTATGTTGACATCTCTGCATCGGAACAGACCATGTTATCCAATTGCATTTTCTACAGTAAAGTTATTGAAGCAATGCTATAGGCTATGAAAAGTAACATGCACATTATAATGTGCAGAGTGTGCGTTGCGTTATGTCCACATTGCAGCATTATGCAATATTTATAGTATGAACTTAGCCTCAGTCTTTTAGGTGATGTAAGCATCAGGTTGGGGTTGTTGTAGGGTTGTCAGGATCAGGAGAAAGTATTTGGGTACAGGCAGGCCCGGATTAACATCACAGGAGCCTATAGGCACAGATGCCCTGGCACCTTAGACTTTGCCCTCCATGAATCTACAAACCCCACCCAACTGCAATGCAAGTGTGCTGGCTGGCCCAGCTCTCACTTCTCCCTTAGTTCCCTTGCCTGTTATAAGTAGCTCCCTTAGCATTAGGTAGTCATTGGAATGCCGAGAGCTGGGTGAGTAACTTCTCATTTACGCTCTGCTCGGGACTCTGCATAGGGAAGGAGGGAGAAAGGCACTAGGGGAGCAGCCTTTCCATCATCAGACGCCTGTTGGCACGTGCCTACACTGCCTTATGGTAAATTCGGCCCTGGGTACAGGCTAAGTGCACTCAGTCCATTACCAGTGATGCTGCTACACCAGGAGGAGCCTAAGGGCCCTTTCACACCAAGGCCCATATGCAATTCGCTCTTTCTCCTGAGTTTTCTCCTAGGTGATATTTTTAAACTTGTCAATAAAATGCCTTTTAAGCCACCAGAAAGCAAGAAAATACTGAAAATAATTTTGATATTACTTTATCACCTGCTTTTTGGAATTTTTTTTTTTTTTTAAAGATTCTTTTATTTTTAGTAAGATTTTTATACATAGAACAAAAAGACATCGAGTCCATCAACATACAGCTCGCCATACAAAGTACGAGCCATAGAGAACATTGATACATTACATGGTATTAAGACCAAAACATATTCTGTAACATTAATTGAACCGTGGTTAGGTGAACCACAAACCAGCGTGGTTCCTATGCAGAAAATAGAACATCAAATATAGTACAAATGAGTGCTTAAACTTAAAAGGTCCTTGCGGTGAAATTAAGACTCCCTGCTATGTATGGGGACTTCTAAGAGACCAGCTCCGGGCCCAAAGGGAACATCCACCAGAGTCTGGTCCTGAGCAGATAGTCCACCTAGGAAATGTGAGAAGTCTAAAAGAAATTGAGTCTTTCTATGTATACCATAGCTAGTTCAATATCGTCTATTGAGAAGATCTCAGACTCTCCCATATATGGCTGTCACATATGAATAAACCTCGGAAAAAGGTCCATTCTGACATAGACAGAGATGAGAAGAAGGTTAAGAAGAAGAGTAGATAGAAAAAGTAGTTAGAAATGAGAAGAAGGTGGTAGAAAGAAAGGAAAGAAGGGCGGCAGAGGGGGTAGGGTCCCGAAGACAGCGCTCCTACTTCAACACTGTCTCAGGAACGCCAGGAGAGCAAATAGGGTTTCCCTTGGCACGCTGTGCAGCTAGGCGGACATGAGGGAGCGGTAGCGATCAGATTCCTTAAATTCAAACCATCCATACCATGTCTTCCAGAATTGCTCATGTTTGTCATGAATAGAAGAGGTAAGGTCTTCCATTCTCTGGACTTGGTCAATCTCTCGAAGCCACTCTTGAATTGAAGGGGCCTCTGAGGATTTCCAATGTCTGGCTATAAGAATCTTAGCAGCATTAATCAGATGTCGTGTGAGGGTTTTCTTATATTTTCTGATGGACCAGGTGTTATGATGAAGGAGGAAAAAGGCAGGGGAGTCGGGTGTTTGAAAATCTGTCATGGTATGCATCAGCTCCCTCACCTCCGCCCAGAACCCAGTCAGACCCGAGCAGGACCAGAATATGTGTAGAAGGGTGCCTAATTCTGTTCCGCATCTCCAGCAGGTGCCTGTGGAACCAGGGAACATTATCTGAAGTTTAGAGGGTGTAAGGTACCACCTAGTAAAAACTTTATACCCCGCCTCTTGACTTCTCGTAGATATGGACGATTTTTGTGAGAAGATCAGGATTTTTTCCACTGCTTATCAGAGAAATGATCTCCAAGATCAGATTCCCATTTAGTTTTAAGTGTACCTGCCGGGGACTCAGAGGAGTTCAGGAGTGAATATACCAAAGTAATCATGCCCTTAGTCGTACCCTTTCCTAGGCAAGTCTGTTCAAAGGTGGACATAGGTCTGTTAAAGCTTTCTTTCGTTCCCTGAGACCTTATGAAATGTTTAAATTGGTTCCAGCTCCAAATGTCCAGGTCCGGGGTATTAAACTGTGTGCGCAAATCAGTAATTTGGATCCAACTCCCCTTGGTGAGAAATTGATGCGCTCTAATAGGTGGGTCTACTCGCCAGGCCCGGTAACCTCTAGCCTGAAGGCCTAGGGGGAAGAGCGGGTTGTTAAGAATGGGGAGGAGAGGAGTGGGCCAGGGGGATATCAACGGGTTGGATCTGTACTTCCCTAATAGTCTAATAGTATAAGAGATTAAGGTTGCCTCTGGTTCCGTTATTTGGAGCGAGTGCGCAGACCATGGGGCCAGAGCTAGACGATCCGACAATAATTCGTTTTCCATTCCTACCCATTTCTTTTGTTCAAGGTGTCTATGCCAGTCTATGATCCTAATCAAGACCGACGCTGCATGATACAGGCGGGGGCATGGAACGGCCATACCTCCTTCTTCTTTAGGGGATATCTGAAGTGTATACTTAAGCCTAGGCTTGCGACCTCTCCAGATAAATTTAGAGAACTGTTGCTTAATCTTATTAAGGTACTGGGCTGGGAGAAAGATTGGTAATGTCTGAAAAAGATAGAGCAGGCGTGGCATTACTGTCATTTTTATTATGTTTGTTCGCCCGAACCAGGAAAATTGGGGTTTGTCCCAGCGCTGGAGATCTCCCTTAATCTTTTCAAGGGCAGGGAGGAAGTTTTTTGAGAATAAGTCTTTCGGGTCGGGGGTGATCTGGACTCCTAAATATTTTAGGGACTGAGCGGGCCATCGAAAGGGGAAATTGCTTTTTAGTAAGGTCTTAAAGGCCTCAGGGAGTAAAACGCCAAGAGCTTCACTTTTGTCATAGTTTATAGACATGTTAGACAGTTTTCCATATGTGGAAAATTCTGCTAAAAGATTGGGCAGGGATATGTGGGGGTTAGTTAGGTAAAATAACCTATCATCTGCATATGCAGCAAGTTTGTGGGAGGATTTAGGAAAGGGGACTCCTTGGATATCTGCGTTGGCTCTTATCTTACAAAGAAAGGGCTCCAGGGAAAGAGCAAAAATTAAGGGAGATAGGGGACACCCCTGACGCGTGCCATTCCGTATATTAAATGAGTCCGATAGGACACCATTAGCCTTCACCTTAGCATTAGGGCAAGAATATAGCGTCAGGATACGCTTGCGCATTTTACCCCCTAATCCTATATGGCGGAGAGTGCATTCTATGAAGTCCCAGTCCACCCTATCAAATGCTTTTTCAGCATCAGTAGAGAGTAAAAGTGTAGGGATGGACCGGGACCTCACCCAATGCAGGATATTTAGGGTTCGGATTGTGTTATCCCTGGCCTCCCTTCCCGTTATAAAGCCTACTTGGTCTGAGCTGACCAACTTGGGGAGTAGCGGGGAGAGCCTATTAGCTAGAATTTTAGCATATAGCTTAAGGTCTACATTTAGGAGTGATATAGGCCTATAGCTTTGACAGAGAGCTGGGTCTTTTCCCTCTTTAGGCAACACAGAGATATATGACTCCAACATCTGGGTCGAGAACCAATTTTTCTCTAGGGGTAAGTCAGTTATCGCATTGAAGGCATTCAGCATATGTGTAGATACAACCCCCCCAAAGATCTTATAATATTCTGGGGTAAACCCATCCGGTCCAGGTGATTTGCCCGAGGGGATCTGAGATAGGGCCATTCTGAGTTCATCGATCGTAAATGGTTCTTCCAGTTCTTCAGATTCAGCTTGTGGTAAGGAGGGCATTTTAGCTTCCTTGAGATAGGAAGTTATCTTTTCCCTATGTTTGGATCTCAGTTTGGGACCCTGAGGTGATGGCAAATTATATAGTCCTGCGTAATACTCTTTAAAGAGTCTGGAGATGTCCTCATATTTGTGATGTAAAACAGAACGTTTATCCTTAATGCCTGCTACATAAGTGGATGTTTGTTGCTTCTTTAGGGCTCTAGCAAGCATAGTGCCACACTTATTTCCAAATTCATAAAAAGTACGCTTGCATCTGTCTGCAAAGTAGCGTACCTTGTGAAAGAGTAACTCTTTGAGAGCAGTTCTCTCTTTAGTGAGAGCCTCTAAAGTAGCCGCAAGCCTATTCTTTTTGTGCTGAATCTCTAAATTTTTAATGCGGGTTAGAACCTCGTTGATTTCTTTCTCTCTTATCCTCTTCCTTTTAGCCTCTTCTCTTATTAATATGCCTCTCATAAAACATTTATGAGTTTCCCAGACCACTAGAGGTGATATGTCTCCCTGAGCATTGATCCCAAAGAATTCCTCCAATTCGCTCTTGAGTTTCTGGGCAAGTGATTTATCTTTAATTAAGGAGTTATTTAGGCGCCATAAGGCTGGGCCTCGCTTGATATCCCCCATGGCTAAATTCACCCAGACCGGAGCGTGATCAGATAATGACATGTTGCCAATAGTAGGAGAAGAGGAGACTGATAACAGGTTTTGGGAGATAAATAAGTAGTCAATTCTGGTGTATGAGTTATGTGGGAATGAGTAGAATGTATAGTCCTTCACTGAGGGGTTGTGAATTCTCCACACATCTACTAGCTGTAAGGCATGCAGTAGAGATTTACATTTGCGAAGTAGCTTTCCAGAGGTAGGCGTTTTCTGGGAGGATGCGTCTAGCGTGGGATCTAATACTAGATTCAGGTCTCCTCCTAATATAAGGCTTCCCTCAGCGAAGGACTCTAGTTTATGTAAAAAGTTTTGAAGGAATTCCACTTGGTGAAGATTAGGAGCATAAAAAGAGCCAATAGTAACCTTTCTGTCCAGAATGGTGCCCTTAATAAGATTGAAGCGCCCTATGGGGTCACTGAATTCTCCAGTTATGATCAAAGGAGTATCTCTGGAAATGAGAATAGCTGTCCCCTTAGTTTTGGTATCCTGAGGGGTACTATAGAAGGCATTTCTGTAATATTTGTTAAGCAATTTTGGAATGTGGGGTCCTTTAAAGAGAACCCGAGGTGGGAATTACTTTTACTATTGGGGCACAGAGGCTGGTTGTGCGCACTAAGACCAGCCTCTGTTGCCCCATCGTGTGTCTCCATGTCCCCCCTGCTCGCCGCTATACCCCCCGCATTGCTGGCGACACGCAGCGTGTCGCCAGCTCAATGTTTACCTTGCGCTGTCAGTCAGCGCTGCTCCCCTGCCTCCTCCGCATCGGCGCACCCGCCCGTGTCCCTTCCCTCCCGCTGATAGGAGGGAAGTGACGCGGCGGGTGGCGCCGATGCGGAGGAGGCGGGGGAGCGGCGCTGACTGACAGCGCAAGGTAAACATTGAGCTGGCGACACAGCCAGCAATGCGGGGGGTATAGCGGCGAGCAGGGGGGACATGGAGGCACACGATGGGGCAACAGAGGCTGGTCTTAGTGCGCACAACCAGCCTCTGTGCCCCAATAGTAAAAGTAATTCCCACCTCGGGTTCTCTTTAAAGTGGGTTTCCTGGAGGAATATTACATTGGCTCTTTCTTTGTGACATAAACGGAGAACTGCAGACCGTTTCTCAGGCACATTTAAGCCCCTGACGTTCAGAGTCAGAAATTTAAGTAACTGCTGAGCCATGGATCAGCACCCATCCCCCAGACCCGTCCCCACACCGCCCCGGAGAAGAAATCCATATAGAATGGTAGAGCATAGCAGCAAGAGATAGGAAAGAAACAGACAGAACAAAACAATTTAGAAAAGTGTGTGTAAGAAACCACATACAGCACTTAGGTGAGGTATGGTCCATACTTCACTCACCTGCAGGCTACAAGCCTGCTTGACTAGGAAAATTTTCCTGTAGCTCACTGGTTGCGCAAGACAAGCCAGTGACTATGTGGCAAAAAAGCCCCGGGGGTAGAGAGACCACACAATAGGGCTGACATACTCTCCCTCCCCCCCGGGAACCTGCATGCATAAATTAAATGGTGAGGCTCAACATTTCTAGCTTAGAATCAGAGAATATTTTTTATTTTTATTTATTTATTTATTTTTTTTTCTTCTTTTTTTTTTTTCTTCTTTTTTTTTTTTCTCTTTTTTTATTTTTTTTTAACTCAGATGCACACCACATGCAGAAAGCTTGTCAGCTAGAGGCTCATCAGCCTTAAGTGGCTGTGTGCCATCGCTGGGTAATGCTATCATCATCGTTCGGTTCCATTTTTTTGTAGCGCTTATAAATTTCTATACAAACTAAATAGATCGCTTAACTACCCTTTCAGTGGCCAATCCTCCCCTCTCCAGCATGACTGCACTATTTCAATTGTCCCAGCTTGCTAACCTTCGGACGATGGGCAGAGGTTCTAGCTTCCGCATGTATGAATGCACATTCAACCCTCATCCATTCACTCTGCTGTGCATTTCATCTGCAGATTTGCTGTGACACTTGCCGTGTACTGCTCTGCTGCTCAGCTGCCTGTGCTACTGTACTGTGCCTGCCTGTGCTACTTAATGTGCTACTTAGTACCTACCTGTACTGAACTGTACTGAACTGTACCTCTACCTGTACTGTACTGTACATGTCTGTAGTCTTGCTGTGACGCTTACTGTATGTTGCTCTATGTTGCTCTTCTGCTTGAGTGGCCGGTATCTTGCCTGTGCTAGGTATATCCTCTTCATTTCTGCAGCTGTGCTGCGACATCTGCGTTGAGCTGATCATTTGTCTGTGCGGACTTTACTCTGTCTGTCTGATCGGTCTATGCTGTGCAGCTTTGCCTGGACACCTGCTATGTGCAGCTTTGCTGTTCTCGCTCTATAAGTGCCCGACAAGTGCTGCCACTTTTTTCAGTACTGCCGCTTCCACACCCACCACGGCATCTCTCTACATTTAATCATTTAAGCCATAACAGTTAGTGGCAACGATCAGTGGTGTCAGTCATGTGTCAGTGAGTTACGATCTTGTGCTTTACCCACCCGCTGATTAACTGATTAATTAGTCTCTGCCGCTGCTACGCTAGCTAGTCGATCCTGTATTAAACAAGTGGTTTGTACAAACGCATTCCGACTTTCGCATAGATTACATTCACAAGCTTAGGAAGGTAGGGGGAAAAGAAAAAGAGTGTTTTTTTTTTTTGTTTTTTTTTTTGGGAAGGCCCACTGTAGATGGCAACTGGGACAAGACAGAGAAAGAGGGGGAGCCAGATAGACAAAGAAAAAAAGCCTTATCAGCTTTGGTTTCCAATTATCTTCAGATACGTCTAAATCTATCAAGATGACTTCTGATAACTCACAGTCGGTATTAAGCCCATTGAAGCAAAACACAGGCATTTTGGGCCCGCAGGGGTCTGTAACCTCTAAAGACATAAACAAGCATATTAACCAGCTGAGCGGTCTGGACGAGCTCAGCTCGTCCAACACCGCCAGCGGCTGCCGCTCAGGCCCTGCTGGGCCGATTTTAATGAAATAAAAAGCAGCACACGCAGCCGGCACTTTGCCAGCCGCGTGTGCTGCCTGATCGCCGCCGCTCTGCGGCGATTCGCCGCGAGCAGCGGCGAAAGAGGGCCCCCCTAGCCGCCTGAGCCCAGCGTAGCCGGAACAAAAAGTTCCGGCCAGCGCTAAGGGCTGGATCGGAGGCGGCTGACGTCAGGACGTCGGCTGACGTCGATGACGTCACTCCGCTCGTCGCTATGGCGACGATATAAGCAAAACAAGGAAGGCCGCTCATTGCGGCCTTCCTTGTTTATTCTGGGCGCCGGAGGCGATCGGAAGATCGCCTCCGGAGCGCCCTCTAGTGGGCTTTCATGCAGCCAACTTTCAGTTGGCTGCATGAAATAGTTTTTTTTTTATTTAAAAAAAACCCTCCCGCAGCCACCCTGGCGATTTAATCAGAACGCCAGGGTGGTTAAAAAAATTTCAGAGTTTTGTGAGGCATCACAGCAAGCGGTCAAACACACAAAACCTAATGCTGCAGTGGCTGTAAGTAGCACACAGGCAATACAGCTGGAATCTAACCAAGTCATTGCTAGACCTGAAAATGAAAATACTACTTATGACGAAAAAATAAAAAAAATGATGGAGGACTTCACGGTGAGGATTAAAGAAACTATAGTAGAAACAGTACAGGTTTCTATAAAAGAAGCAATGAGCAGCGAGCTCAAAGTGATCAAAGAAGAAATGCTACAGCTGTCAGAGAGAGTGAACAGTTTGGAAAAAGAGACAGACAATATTGTTAAACAGACAGATTTGCATAAAGAAGAAATAGGAGCGCATAAAAAGTGTTTGAAGGACCTTACACACAAGATAGACGACCTGGAGAATAGGAATCGAAGAAACAATATAAAAATTCGTGGACTACCTTCTAATATCCCTCCCAAGGATTTACAAGAAGTGGCTGGAAAAATGTTTAAAGAATTTACAGGCAACGATGCACCAGCTGGCATACTAATAGACAGAATCCACAGGATTGGCAAAGAAAAGAACTTTTCTGGCCTTAAAAGCACAGATGTGCTCTGTAGGGTGCATTTTTTTCATGAAAAAGAACAGATCTTGAGCAAAACTCGTACTTTAGGCGCTCTGAAATTTAATGGTTGGAGCATTGAGTTATTTCCAGATCTATCTAAGAGGACAATTGACCGCAGAAGGTTGCTGAAACCACTGCTGGAGAAAATTAAACAAAAAGGAGGAATCTATAAATGGGGTTTCCCCCTATCATTGAGAGCCACCATCGATGGGAAAACATGTGTTCTTAATGATGGCGAACCAATTCAGAAGTTCCTGTCTAACCTAGGGCTCCCCCCCAATTGAGATTCCAGGCTGGGAAGATTTGTAATGTGTGTTTTTTTCTTTTTTGTTGTTGTTTTTGTTTTTTTTTGTTGTTTTGTTTTTCAAACACTTTACCGCTATATTTGCACGCAAAAGGAAGGTAGGCGGTAAATATCTGACATCGGGACTCTATTCCATTTGACGAGTATCAAGATGGAAATAGAGAAGTCCGACACATGTCGACAACATTTAGTTGTCAGTTCGGACAAGACCAATCTGATTGTGAAAAGAATGAGTGTATGTATGATTGAATTCCACCGATACCCGCCTAGGTGTGCCCTGTTGCTGATATCCCGTCCTCCTGCTCCGACACAGGCAGCAAATGGAGCGTCATGTAATGTTTTTTTAATAATTATTTGATATGGCAGATAATTTGAGATTGCTTACACTTAATGTTAAAGGAGCAAATTCTGGATGTAAGCGTAGGAGAATTGTAGATGAACTAATAAAGAATAAAATTGATATAGCATTCATTCAGGAAACACATTTTAAAAAAGGGAAACTCCCCAAATTCTTTGATAAAAGGTATAAAGAGTGGATCGTTAATTTGAATGAGCAGAAAAAAAGCCTGTGGAGTAGCTATTGTGATAAGATCAGGTCTGGACTTCACTATAGACCAAATTTACAAAGATAAAGCAGCAAGAGAGCTAATTGTGCTTGGGAAGGTCAATGGCATCCGTTTGACATTAGCAAATGTGTACGCGCCAAACAAAGGCCAAGTAGCCTTTCTAATTGATTTTTTTAAGAGAATGAGAGAAAAAGCCAGAGGTAGGGTCCTTATTGGTGGAGATTTCAACCTAACGATTGACCCAAAACAAGATACCTCCTTTTCGCACATTTGCAAACGTGATATTATAAAATTTAATAATGAACTTACAAATTATAAACTCATAGACACATGGAGGATTAAAAACCTTGAAGAACGAGATTACACCTTTTTTTCCAATGTACACCAAAATTACTCCAGACTAGACTATTTTCTTATCCCAGAAAACTTTATTACATCCATTATAGATGCCACAATTGGGCACATTACCTTCTCAGATCATGCCCCTGTCATATTAAGGATTAATCTTGGTTCAAAAATCCCGCAAAACAAATTATGGAGATTAGATAAAACTATATTAGAGGAAGAAGAAACTAGACTTTTGATAACTAATGCGATAAAGGAATTTATTGAAATTAATTTACCAACGGCGACAACACCATCCATCCTTTGGGATACACTAAAATGTGTTGTAAGAGGAATTTTAATTAAACTGAGTAGCAGAAAAAAAAAAGATAAACAAAAAAAGATTACCGAGCTAATAAATAGTTTACACTTAGCAGAAACAGAACATAAATCCTGTCTATCGTCTAAAGCACTACTCATTTTATCAAAAATTAAGACAGAATTAAATGTACTGCTTGATAATAAATGCATAAAAGAGTATAAAGACTTTAAAAAACATTATATACAAGGAAAAAACAAACCGGGTAAAATATTAGCAGATTTACTAAAAAAGAAAACGCACACAACTAAATTTATTCAGCAAATCAAAAATACAGACGGCAGATTAGTCGAAGGTACGGAAAATATAGGTAAGGTGTTCTTTCTTTTTTATGAAAGATTATACAACATGGATATTCCAAGACTCCAGAATACAAGGGATTACTTGGAAAAAATCAATTTGCCCAAATTAGACACTATAAACCAAGAAATGCTTGGCTCACTAATAAAAGAAAGTGAATTTATAGATACTGTGTCCAAACTCCAGAAGGGAAAGAGCCCTGGTCCTGACGGTTATTGCGCAGAGTTTTATCAGTACTTCGCTCCAGTCTTGGCCCCTATCTTTTGTAATATGGTTAACAATGAGGAAGGAGCTGCTATCTTTTCTAAAGAGACTAACCGAGCAACCATAACGTTAATTTCAAAGGAAGGGAAATCTAACTTAGGCCCCATACACACATCAGACCATAGTCTTTTGAAAATGAAAGATCACAGACCAATCTTACCACCCTTCATGTAGTATGAGAGCCATACCTTCACAGTCTTTTCTATGTCGCTGAACTCCACATCAGACAGAAATCTTTGCAAGATGCTGCACACACAGATGCTATACAGACACAAAAGATCAGTATCTGCAAAAGATCTGTTCCTGCCAAAAATCCATTCCTGCAAATTGCAATGATAGTCTATGAGATCTGCAGATCATCATACACACATGATTTAACTGACATTCATCTGCAGATCAGATCCACCAGGATGGATTTTCAGATCTGCAGATGATTGCTTGATCTGCAGATGAATGTCAGTTAAATCATGTGTGTATGATGATCTGCAGATCTCATAGACTATCATTGCAATTTGCAGGAATGGATTTTTGGCAGGAACAGATCTTTTGCAGATACCAATCTTTTGTGTCTGTACAGCATCTGTGTGTGCAGCATCTTGCAAAGATTTTTTTCTGATGTGGAGTTCAGCTCCATAGAAAAGACTGTGAAGGTATGGCTCTCATACTACATGAAGGGTGGTAAGATTGGTCTGTGATCTTTCATTTTCCAAAGACTATAGTCTGATGTGTGTATGAGCCTTTAGAATGTGCAAATTTCAGACCAATATCGCTTCTAAACTGTGATGTCAAGATTTATGCAAAAATCTTGGCAAATAGACTGGGCGGGGTTGCTGATGGAATTCTGGGCAAGCAGCAGGCCGGCTTTGTTAAAAATAAACAAACCCAAGATAATATTTATGCAGCAATAAATTTGATACATACATGCAGAAAAAGGGGGGTAGAAGCAATAATAATTGCTGTAGACGCAGAAAAAGCGTTTGACAGACTTTCGAGGGATTTTATATTCTTAATTCTCAAAAGGTTTGGCTTTGACTTCAATTTTATTAATAAAATTAAAAGACTGTATACGAATCAAAGTGCTGGAGTCAATGTTAATGGACATATATCTAGTAATTTTGACATAAAAAATGGGGTCAGACAGGGTTGCCCACTATCTTCTTGGCTATTCAATCTAAGTCTAGAAGCTGTTATCCAATTAATTCAGTTCGATAATCAGATAAAAGGTGTTAAAACAAATGAAGATGAGATCAAAGTGCTTGCCTATGCTGATGATCTGTTATTAATCCTGACTGACCCGATCCATTCTATTGCTAGGTGTGAGGAACTTTTTAATACATTCTCACTGTATTCCAACTTTAAGTTAAATCAAGACAAAACTACAATCTTGAATTTGGGGTGTTCAGTTGCTACTGTACAAAATATTAAACAAAAAAATAAATTTAAATGGAACGAGTGTGTAATTAATTACCTTGGAATCTCCCTCACTAAAGACCCTAAGGATCTGTTTAGAGCTAATTTCTCTAAAATTATAAAAGATTATAAGGAAAAACTTCAGTCATGGGATCGCCCTTGTTTTAACATCATTGGCAGGATTAGTATTATCAAAATGATTGTGCTACCCAAGATCATCTTTTTATTGCGGAGTTTGCCGGTGACCATCCCAGGTTCATGGTTCCAAAGCTGGCATAAAATTTTTCAAAACTTTATATGGAGTAGGTCTAGACGTAGATTAAGCTACAAACTAATCTCTAGGGGGAAAGAGACGAGAGGCCTAGCGGCACCAAACATCCAGAATTACTACAGAAGTATACACTTGGCCAGAGTTCTGGACTGGAGGATAGAATCCTCTCCTAACAAAACAGGTAAAATATGGACGTTACTGGAAAAGGAGGAAGGTAAACTTAATTTAATTTTTTCATGGATACCAAGTAATATTTATAAAGTATATTCCACTACCTACCATCCGCTGATTAGCCCCACACTAAAAACCTTTTACTGGTTTGTTCTAAAATGGCAAAAAGAAACAGGCCTCTCGCCTCTGACCACATTGAGAGACAATCCAGACTTTATTCCAGGTTTGGAGAAGTCTTGGTTTATAAAGAACAAAATAAGCATTGAAACTCGTATTATTAACCTCAGGGGCGACCACACTTTGAAAATACCTAGCCTATTATGTAATCATGGGCAGGAAAACTCCTGGGGATTAACTCAAGCCCGAAGTTTCCTGCAAAAAGTGCACTCGAAATCTACTAAAATTAGGAAAGATCTGAATATTTTAGAAAAACACATCCTACTTAATAAAAAAATGGAAAAGGCTCTATCTAAACTAAATAGACTTAACAGCCCAGGAGAGATAGATAATTCTACCCCAACGTACTGTACAAAATGGGAAACAACTATCAATCCTACTCTCAGTTGCAAATGGCCTAAGATCTGGCGTAGTAACTGGTCTATACAGGATACAGGACTACAACTTTTCCAGTACAAGACCACTGCTAAATGGTATATTACCACAGCACACATCCAGAGATTCACTGGCCATAGAGAAGTATGTTGGAGGTGTGGGCAGGAGGACGGGACAGAGCTGCACATGTGGTGGACATGCCCCATAGTTAAAATCTTTTGGGATGAAATAAGCCATTTTTGTAGAGAATTACTAGGAGATACCTTCGATCTATCTGCAGAAGAAGCTATTTTTGGATTTGCTGACACGGGTGGGTGTAAAGGTAGTATTTTAATTAAAGAAGTAGGTACCAAGGTTGCCAAAAAAATGATAGTAGATAAGTGGAAAGAATCAACCCCCCCAAGTTTGGATGAATGGGTCTGCAGAATGGACCAGCTATGTGGTGGCAGTACCCCTGCAGTTCAAGATACGAAGGAAGACAAAATGGTTTGTGGTGGATGTGAATGGGCAAGTCCGTACAGTAAGACCTGGCAAGAAATCACAGAAAGGTATATAAATAAAATATAAATATACACACATTTTGGGGACAAAGGTAGACAGAGCCTGAGGCGGGTGGATAATCTGCGGTGGAGACTGGTAACAGGATATATTGCGCTTCGGTATGTTTTTGTGTGTTTGTGAGTCTGAGTGGGAAGATTGTGGACTTAGAATCAGAGAATATAATTGTGATTCCTCTTATTGACTAAATCCCCTTCCCACCCTTGTCCCAATTTTTGCCTTTAACCAAAGCCCCCCTAAGACTCAAGTTGCGCCACAGATCGGCCATGACACACGCGCCCGGCAGGCAAAGTCCCCGCCCCCCCGCCGATGCGCGAGGGGGCTGGGGACAATCCCCGCACGCAATGCAAATGAGCCAGGGCCAATCGTTTATCATATAATCATGGCATGGGTGACCCCCAGAAATAGTTAGCGTCCCTTATCTGTGTTGAGAGGCAGTCCCCCCCCCCGGACACCCCCCACCCCCCCACCCCCGCATGCGCAGGCTAGGAACCCATGTCCGTACCCCCCAAGCCAACCACATTTCCTTTCTCTGGATCTCGCACTAGAGATAGGCGTACATGAGAACTTTTCTTGTGCATGTGCAGCAAAATATACAGCATTCAGTTTCTGAAAAGCGGAATCTTACTTCAGCAAGCATGTCATGTAGGGAAAAATAAAGTGTCCTATGGAGCGTGGGAGGGGGGCCCGGGGAACCATCATCACCTGAGGGGGGGGGGGCATGGGGCACCCAAGACACCGAGCCACCTCCAGTCAATATGTTGTAAAAGGGATCACATGAGAGAGGCTGTGTCCAGCATTGTTCTGTGCCTTATAGTTGGGGCGCATCTAAAAGGAGCAAAATGAAAATTGACAACTAGCTGTCCAGAGTCCAGTGTCAACCAGGGCCATGGAGACGAAGGGAGGGCTCATATAGAAGGGGAATAAAAAGTGGGGATGAAAAAACCCCCAGTAATCAGAAAAAACAAAAAAAGAACAGGATCCGCAGTCACAGCACTTACAACCGCAGAGATCTATTGAGGATCACGGGCCCGTTGTGGACGAGCGGCCGGGAGGCCATCTGGGTCCCATTCAGGTAGCTCCACAGAGGGTATTTCCAGTGTTTGAAAAAGGTCCGGTAACTCCCGCGGGTGACGGAGGGTAAAGGATTGGTTGCCCTTCTCTGCCATTAAGTAGAAAGGGAAGCCCCATCGGTATGGTGCCCCTTCCTGCTGGAGTACCTGGATGAGAGGTTTTAGGGCCCGGCATTGAGTGAGGGTAGAGGGGGCCAAGTCTTGATAAAGGGAGACCTGGGCACCTTCATAATCAACAGGCCCATGAGCACGGGCTGCCGCCATGATCTGTTCTTTCTCTCGGTAGTTGTGGAGCCTGCAGATAATGTCCCGAGGTGGAGCTTGACCTTTAGGCATGGCGCGTAGAGCTCTATGTGCACGGTCCATTTTCAATTTATGGTCCTCTGGGCGGTTTAGTAGGCCATTGAACAGAGACCGCATGGAGGTGAAGATGGCGTCTGTTTGAACAGACTCTGGTATCTCGCGTACGCGGATGTTGTTTCTGCGGCCTCTGTTTTGTAAGTCCTCCATGTTGACCCGCATGAGCTGATTATGCTTACTTTGTGTGATTCCTTCGGCTTTCAGTCTGGCCACCTCGGTGCGCAGTTCCGCTATGTCGTTTTCCGTGGTCGTCACACGTGCAGCTAGGCCCGATATGTCAGCACGGATCCCCGCAATCTCGGAGCGGGTGGAGGTGACAATCCGTTCGGTTTGCTCATCTAAGTCCTGCTTAGTGGGAAGGCCGCGGAGGTACCTCCATATATCCTCCAGGTTGGTTAGCGCCGACAGACCGGCTTTACTGGGACCTGTCGCCTGAGGCGGAGAGTGAGCATCGTCGGCCATCTTGGGAGTTTCAGGCCCGGAGTTCTGTGCCTGGAAATATCTGGTGAGCGGGCGCTGGGATGCAGTCTGTGACCCTCGTTTGGGTTGTCTGCGTTTGCCGTTCCTCTTTCTGTCCCTCTGGGTGCTCATGAGGGGAGAGGATAAAGCTAGAAGAGGCTTTTAGAAGCACACGGGGCCGGGAGCTCGGGAGAACACGTCTTCACTCCTCCATTGCTGGCTCCGCCCCCTTTTTTGGTACTTTTTTAATTAAAAAAGTGCTGGAAAGTTATTTGAAATCAAAGATGAAAAATGATCTCCTAGGAGAAAACTCAGGTGAAAAAGAGAATTGCATACGGCCCCAAGTGCGTTCTGATCTGATTTTCAGAAAGCTGCTGTTTTCCGAATTGCATCAAAAGCTCCTTTACAATTGTAATTGTGAGAATGCATTTACACTGAATGCATTCCGATTTTTTTCAAAAGGCAAATACTGCTTTGCTGCATATTTCCCACGTTTCAATTGAGGCCAACATAGAGAAAATCGCAAAACGCATGGAAAATAGATTTTTTTTTTTATTATTGCAATTACATTTTACATTTGCATTTGGTGATTTTTGATGTGAAAGAGCCCTGAAGCTTACCTCAACTTAGGAACTCTCTTGCAAACATAAATATATAGATAAGTTTCATTGGAAATGATGTTGCATCTAGTTGTTGTGTTCCCAGCTGCAGTTGTTTGCAGGGAAAAAAAAATAATATATATATATATATATATATATATATATATATATATATATATATATATATATATATATATATATATATATATATATACAAAAAACAGAATGCCTGGTTTTTTTAGTTCTTTTTTCCCTGTTGAGTACAGGTCCACTTTAAGCCTTTAAAATGGATCCGAGATAAACTTTTACTCATTGCATAATTGTGCTCCTTTTATATAGTTTAAAGGGCATTCCGCAAGCCAAATACTTTTTTTGTTTTGTTTTAATACTCTCATTGCCTATAAACTAAACCAGCCTCGCCCACAGCTTTTCACAGTGCCTTTGCACTGTAGCAAGGGCTTATAGGAGCTCAGTCTGGGCAGGAGGAGGAGGAGATTACTAGCCAGAGATTTCAGAGGCAGAGGGGAGGAGGAGAGGGGACTGAATTTTCACACAGGCAAGCTGATAGAATCTCCAGCCCTCAGCCTGTGACAATGTGACAAACAGAACATGGCTGCCCTCATTGTATCACAGGAATAAATAATCATAAAATGTTGAAGCTGTTTGCAGCTAGATATGCTGTGTAAACTAATCTAAACTTTAGATAAGATATATATAGACAAGTTACTTGTTATAGTTAGTTTTTCATCTTGGATCCGCTATTTAAATTATGCAGTATACAAATTGATACAGAAGGCACCCGGCAATCAATAGGTTGTACTGCTAGAAAAAGATGCATTTTGTCCATGCCTGAATGCTTAATTATATATTTATTATAGAAAAAAAAATAATAAAAAATAAACCGCATTACCGAAATATCTACCAGGCGCAAACAAGACGCCTTTTTCTAGTAGTGCAAGCAGTCAATTTTTTTAAAATGGGCGCTTGCTCTACTTTTTCAGTATTTTTGCTCCAGTCTTCCTTGCTCTGGTTTTGATAAATCTGTACTACTTCCTACTGTAACATAAAATAGGATTAAAAAAAAAACAGGAACTAAAGAAAATGTATCCAAGTATGACTTGATACAGCCTTGAAAGCCAGATAGTGAATCTAAGAGTTCTTTCAGGACTGTTGGCCACTGATTGCTTTCCAGGCTGCAATTTAATGCAGCTGAATGGCAGTGTTTGTAGCGCCAGCTTTGTCAGTGTGTGACACTGGGAAACCTACTATCACATCTAGAGAAACAAGGAGGAAATAAAGAGAAAGAGGGAAAACCGAGAGCCTACATGGTATAGAACTTAGAAAATAAATTGACAATAAGAATATAAATGATACACTCACAAATGAGGGTCACGACTGATGACAACACTGATTTTGCAGTTAAAGGAGATATGTGAGGGTGCAGGCTAGTGTTCTACCCTATTTTCTAGTTGAACTCGATGGACTTATGTCTTTCTTCAACCCAACTACAAGGTGGTGCTGATAAGTTCCTGGCTTTGCTCAGAATTTAGACAGCCAGAGTTATTAAATAACACATTTACAGTATATGCACTTGGTACAGCATAGCTGCAGCTTTTCTAGACTTAAAATTAAAGTCCTTTTTTTTACATCAGAAATCTTCTCAAAATGTTGCCCCTTCAGGTGTTTGTTCAAGTTCAGGAATAGATAATAGTCTGGAGGGTCTAGGTTAAGTGAGTAGGGGGGATGGGGGACCAGTTGGAAACCCAGGGTGTTCAATTTGGCAGCCAAAATGTTAGCCATGCGTGCAGGTTCATTGTTCTGCAAAAAAAGAATCCCTTTGGTCAACTTTCCACACTATTTTGTCTTAATTGCCTCCTTTAGCTGGTCCAAGAGGTTAGGATAATACTGTCCATTGATTCTAGAGTCCTGAGGTACGTAGCTCACCAACAGAATACCATCCTTGTCCCAGAGAATTGATCCTGTGACTTTTTTAGCTGAATTCTGGGTGCAGAACTTTTTTGGCCGTGGGACCCAAAAAAGATGTGGAGCCAGGATTCATTCTTGGTCACTAGCCTAGCCCAAAAGTTTCACAATGGGCCAAAAATGGCTTTGGAGGCTTCAACTTATTCCTTCTTCTGATCACCGTTCAGACATTTTTGCACTCACTTTGGTGAAAGCCTGCACAGGTCTAGGATGGTGGTGATAATAAGTCCAATAAGTTCCCATGAGATGTCCAGTATCTATGTTTTTGTCAACATTTGCCAGCCGTCAATAATCAGCTCATGGACAATTGGACATCATCTCAGATTGCCAGGTGAGTTAAGATTGGGGTAATCCACTGCAGGGCCCATCTTCAATGGTGGAATGCCCAGTCTTGAAAGGAGATACCCAGGTTGTAGGCTGAGATACCCAGTGCTGTAAGGAGGACATTTTCAGCATTTAACATCCTTCAACTGGCTTTGAGCTTGCTTTTTTAATAGATATGTTAAATCAATATACTTAGCTTGTAATTTTAACCACTTAATTCTATCTGGACGGAAATATCCTTCCAGATAGCCTGCACCGCTGCCGCTGAGCTGGGTGCGCGATTGTGCACGCTCCCGCCACCTTCCGCATTGAGCCCGGAGATCAATGAATGGAAACACAGTTCCCATTCATTGTTCTAAATCCCCGTATCAAAGACCGATGCCATTACCTAGACGGCTCCCCTTCTGTCCCATTTTTGCTTTCCTTCCGCTTTGTGTAGTAATACTACGCATGCAGAGGAAGGGCATTTTGTGGCCAAATAGTAAAGTTACATCTGGAAATGAAAATTTCCAGAAATGACATTTTTTTTTACTTTTAAAATTACTGGTAGTCCCTTACCTCCCACACACTCCCCAATAGCTACACAACATTATTTTTGTTAAAAAAAATTACACAAAAGAAATACAATTAAAAAAAATACATAAATAGTTACCTTGGGGACTGAACATTTTTTTTTTATATGTATGTAGTAAGATATATTACCATGCCGGACGCAAAACTGAAAAAATGCACCTTTATTTCCAAATAAAATATCAGCACCATAAATTGTGATAGGGACATAACTTGAATGGTATAGCAATCGGGACAATTGGGCAAATAAAATATGTGGGTTTTAATTACAGTAGCATGTATTATTTTAAAACTATAATGCCAAAAACTGAGAAATAATGAATTTATTCCATTGTTTTCTTAATCTTCCTGTTTGTAATGCCGGGGGGGGGGGGCATACTTTGACCACCCAGCGCAACAAGGCCAAGTAGCTGGATAGTGGAAGAGGCTCCACAGATGGACACAGGAGTAATGAACAAGGGAACAAGATTGCCCAGAGCAACTGCAGCTCTGGGCCGCCGATCAGGCTAGATGCTAAGTGTTACAATACACAACAGACGTAGTCGGTAACAGTCAAACACGTTAATTCAGATGTCAGTCGTATTGGAAGGATTAGGCAGATTCGTAGCCGAGAGGCAGGCAAAGGTCGGTACACAATACAATATACAATACTAGCCAACCCGCGTCGTAGCATATGCCGCATCTTCTATCTATCTAACAGAGTGCGCGCCTCAACCTTGAAGCAAGAAGAAGAAGTAGGCTTTCCATGAGAAAATGTATGCATGCTCAAACACCAAGTTTAACCCTAGCAAGTCTGGCTTTGCAAATCCGGCCTAATTGGCTATTCATGAGGCAATGCTCATGCAAATATGCATTTGCTTTCGCATGCCAAACTATGCAGGGTTCAAAAACCAATACCGCAAAGCGATCGCCCTGCGGGAATTAGTTCATGCTACATTAGCACTATCCAGGAGCGCCACAGGAAGGCTTCCCAATGCCCCCATACAACCGGGGGGACCGCGGGGTCCCAGAATCTCTCACTGCCTGGGAACCACAGCGGCACCCCGAAGGGGGAGGCTTGGTGGCGCAGCCGACCCCCCCCCCCCCAAGTGTGGTCAGCGCCGGGCCAGCCATCCGCACCCACCTCCCAATATTAAAAACAGGCCCTTACCTTAAAGAGACACTGAAGCGAGTAAAAAACTCGCTTCTTCTCCTATATTCAGCAGGGACATGTGTGCCCCTGCTAAACCGCCGCTATCCCGCCGCACAACGGGGGCCCCTTACCCCCCAATTCCCCCCCTGCAAAATCTACGACCAACTTGGTCTTAGATTTTGCTGCTCCTAGAGGCAGGGCTAACGGCGCAGCCCTGCCTTTCAGCGCCATCTATCAGTGGCGGATCTCCGCCTCTCCCCACCCCTCTCAGTGAAGGAAGAGGGAGAGGAGCAGGCGAGAGGCGGAGATACGCGCTGACAGACGCATGAGAGGCAGGGCTGCGGCCATTAGCCCTGCCTCACCAGGAAGAGATCCCCGGCGAGGACGGAGGGGATTTGGGGGGTAAGGGACCCCCGTTGTGCGGCGGTTTAGTAGGGGCACACATGCCCCTGCTGAATATAAGAGAAGAAGCAAGTTTTATACTTTAACTTCTTTTAACTACTTTAATGTTCATTGCGTTCTGCTACATGCGCATTAACTTGTGGGGCACCACATTAGAAAGGAGTGAAGTATGGGTCACCCCGAGCTTTAGAGCTCAGGGCTGGCTCACATACAACACTCTGCATTTTGTGCAGTTTGTATCCTTTGGAGGCAGGTGGTGGATGGCTTGCTCAGTTGGTGCGAGCCCTGGAGTGAGTTGTCTGCGCCTGTCCTACCCCCCCCGTCTCCGGAGTGTTGTATGTGAGCCAGCCCTGAGCTCTAAAGCTTGGGGTGACCAATGCTTTACTACTTTCTCATGTGGTGCCCCCAAGTTAATGCGCATGTAGCAGAACGCAATGGACGTTAAGGTAAGTGCCTGTTTTTAATATTGGGAGGTGGGTGCGGATGGCTCTCCCTGGCGCTGGCCACACTTGGGGGGAGGGGGTCATCTGCACCACCCAGCCTCCCCCTCCAGGGTGCCGCTGTGGTTCCCAGGCAGTGAGAGAGCCTGGGACCCTGCGGTCCTCCCGGTTGTATAAAAAGGGGGCATTGGGAATCCTCCCCGTGGCGCTCCTGGATAGTGCTAATGTAGCATGTAGCAGGGTGACTGCTTTGAGGTATTGATTTGTGCATGCATTTGCATGAGCATTGCCTCATGAATTAGCCAATTAGGCCAGATTTGCAAAGCCAGACTTTCTAGGGTAAGGCCTCTTTTCCATGGACTGTTGATAGGCAGTGAAATGTCTCTCAAACTCTCACAACTGCTCACTGCTGCCTGGTAACTGCTCGCTGCTGCCTGGTAACTGCTTGCTGAGCACACAGCTCAACAGTCCGTGGAAAAGAGGCCTTAAACTTGGTGTTTGAGCACGCATAAATTTTCTCATGCAAAGTACTTCTTCTTCTTGCTTGAAGGTTGAGGCACTTACCCTATTATATATATAGTAGGGATGGGACGAATCCACAATTTTTTCGAATCCGAATCCGAATCCGAATCTGAAAAGGTTCTCGAATATCTCGAACCTTTCGAATCCCGAATCTAACGAATCCTGCACATAAGAATTGTGCGATCCGTGGTATAGTTGCCCCTAGTATAAATAGCCAGGCATAGGTGCCCCCAGTACAGATAGCCAGGCATAGGTGCCCCCAGTACAGGTAGCAAGGCATAGGTGCCCCCAGTACAGATAGCCAGGCATAGGTGCCCCCAGTACAGATAGCCAGGCATAGGTGCCCCCAGTACAGGTAGCCAGGCATAGGTGCCCCCAGTACAGGTAGCCAGGCATAGGTGCCCCCAGTACAGGTAGACAGGCATAGGTGCCCCCAGTATAGATAGCCAGGCATAGGTGCCCCCAGTACAGGTAGCCAGGCATAGGTGCCCCCAGTATAGGTAGCCAGGCATAGGTGCCCCCAGTACAGGTAGCCAGGCATAGGTCCCCCCCCCCCAGTATAGGTAGCCAGGGATAGGTGCCCCTAGTATAGGTAGCCAGGCATAGTTGCCCTCAGTATAGATAGCCAGGCATAGGTGCCCCCAGTATAGGTAGCTTATGGTTCAGGTGGCCACAGTTTAGCTAGCGTAGCCAGGCATAGGTAGTCAGGTACAGTACATTGTGCCCCTCAAAGACAAACAGAATGCGAGTATAGTACTTTTCTTACTGTAGCAAGATGTCTGTGGTGGTCTCTGTCTTTGGCGGCAGCTTGTGTGAGGCTCAGGCGGCAGCTTGTGTGAGGCTCAGGCAACAGCGAGTATCTGGCTTGTGTGGGGCTTGGACTGCAGGCATTCATAAAGGGAGAAGGGTAGGAAAGGCTCATATGAGTTCAACCAAACCTTTTCTCAAAGAACAAGCACATGATAATCAAAATGACAGTATAGGTAGCTTCTGGTAAAGGTGCCCCCAGTGTAGATAGCCAGGCATAGGTGCCCCCAGTATAGGTAGCCAGGCATAGGTCCCCCCCAGTGTAGGTAGCCAGGCATAGGTCCCCCCCAGTATAGGTAGCCAGACATAGGTCCCCCCAGTATAGGTAGCCAGGAATAGATCCCCCCAGTATAGGTAGCCAGGAATAGATCCCCCAGTATAGGTAGCCAGGCATAGGTCCCCCCAGTATAGGTAGCCAGGCATAGGTCCCCCCAGTATAGGTAGCCAGGCATAGGTCCCCCCAGTATAGGTAGCCAGGCATAGTTCCCCCCAGTATAGGTAGCCAGGCATAGGTCCCCCCAGTATAGGTAGCCAGGCATAGCCCCCCCCCCCAGTATAGGTAGCCAGGCATAGGTCCCCCCAGTATAGGTAGCCAGGCATAGGTCCCCCCCAGTGTAGGTAGCCAGGCATAGGTCCCCCCCAGTGTAGGTAGCCAGGCATAGGTCCCCCCCAGTGTAGGTAGCCAGGCATAGGTCCCCCCCAGTGTATGTAGCCAGGCATAGGTCCCACCAGTATAGGTAGCCAGGCATAGGTCCCCCCAGTATAGGTATCCAGGCATAGGTCCCCCCCCAGTGTAGGTAGCCAGGCATAGGTCCCCCAGTATAGGTAGCCAGGCATAGGTCCCCCAGTATAGGTAGCCAGGCATAGGTCCCCTCCAGTGTAGGTAGCCAGGCTTAGGTCCCCCCAGTATAGGTAGCCAGGCATAGGTCCCCCCCAGTGTAGGTAGCCAGGCATAGGTCCTGCCCAGTGTAGGTAGCCAGGCATAGGTCCCCCCCAGTGTAGGTAGCCAGGCATAGGTCCCCCCCAGTGTATGTAGCCAGGCATAGGTCCCACCAGTATAGGTAGCCAGGCATAGGTCCCCCCAGTATAGGTATCCAGGCATAGGTCCCCCCCAGTGTAGGTAGCCAGGCATAGGTCCCCCCCAGTGTAGATAGCCAGGCATAGGTCCCCCCAGTGTAGGTAGCCAGGCATAGGTCCCCCCAGTGTAGGTAGCCTGAGGCATAGGTCCCCCCCAGTATAGGTAGCCAGGCATAGGTCCCCCCCAGTGTAGGTAGCCAGGCAGGCATAGGTCCCCTCCCCCACAAAAGTAGGCCGCCCGACCTCACGTAGGCCCGCACCCGACCCCACCCGCCCCCACCGCCATCATCCACCAAGCAAGGTCTTCTAGGTCTTCTAGGGCTCCTGGGCAACCCCCCCCCCCCCCCCCGACATACTGTACCTGACCTGTAGCTTCTTCTTTCGCCCGTCCGTCCACGCCTTCAGCTCTTGCGACGTCCGCGCCGGGTCTTCTCCGCGAGAGCGACGTCTTCAAGGGGCAGCGTCAACGTCATCACGCGGCGAGCGGGAGCGACGCGCGGATGGAACGCGAGGTCGGAGGTGGTCGAGATGACGTCACAAGCGGCGCAGGTAATGTATACAAAGCGACGCGTGCGACAAAATGATGCGGCGGGTTGCGCGGATTCGTCGGATTCGAATGCGCGCAAATGGCATGGGGATTTGAATCCACGAATCTCGAATCTTTCCTAAGATTCGATGGATTCGTGGATTCGCCGGATTCGAAGTCCCATCCCTAATATATAGATTACAAGTAATATAATACTGACTGACTAGAGTACATATATATCGAGCTGATGCGGAATATATGAAATGTAGCTCTCAAATAACTCACTAGCTAAAGCACAAGTAATGACAATTAACAAGACAGACAACAGACAGACAGACGAAATGCTCAGCCAACCTAGTCGCTGTTTCAGCGACGGCAACATTCACACTGAGATAGACAAGACTAACAGGTAGTAGCGAAACTAATGGCAACCGCTGCTATAGTTTGTCCTCAAGAACAAGGCAAGAACAAGGCTAGAAGGAGTGCTATCAGTCACCAACGTGGTGCTGGCAGAATCCAAACTATCAGGATCAGAAGGACTTCACTGACCCCCACATGTCAACATGTAGAGCAAGGCATTATACATTTTTACAATAACAACTTTCACAGCATAGACCCAACGACACCTCAGAGAGCTGAACGCTATGTCGGGCGGGTTCTGAAATGGGAGGCAAACTTTTATGCTGGCATCAGCCAATGGATGCAGGTATGCAAATTCCCACACAGCTGAATGGTAATCATTCAATCCTGAGCTGGCTTGATTACCATTTAATAGCTGAAAGACTAACATAACAAATGCATGCAGTACTATGCAACAACATGCATGCAGGAAATCCAGGGTTATCTGGCTGCAATTCAACTGCAGCAAACCATAGGAGGAATCCTGACAGCATCCTAAACTGCTCTGAACTGCAGAGTGATTGCAAATGACAATAAAACTCACTGCAAATGCGCAACCAAATGAAAGCAGGCAAATCAAAACTGCCCAGTTGCAGCTCCACTGCAAGCGACAGAACATGCTACAGGAGAGATCCTGACACTGTTACAATGGATGCAGAATAAAATAATTCTTAGCAAAATGTACCACCCAATGAATGCCTAAATGGTGGTGGAAAAAAACAAGATATAGATAATTTCAGTGTGATAAGTAGTGATAAAGTTATTAGCGAATGAATGAGAGGTGAAAGTTGCTCGGATGCATAAGGTGAAACAACACTGAAGGCTGAAGTGGTTAACATCAATGTCTTTTATTTATTTCAGAGTTCCACAGCCATATTTCTCAGAATCTGACAACTGTGAGGCTATTCTGAACAAAACTACTTGTAAATATGATGTGAAGCAGAAGGGGAACACGTCCTGTGAAGTGACCAGATTCATTCTTTAAAAGTACCATACGATACAACAATGCCATTGCTATCAATGTACTGATAAATACAACTATTGTACTGATAAATAAAACTAACACCAACAAATTGTTATTTTTCTTGTGGCACATTGGATATATACCTGGGAATAACCTTTAGGCCAGAGTCACACTTATTTGAATCGCATGCGTTATAGAAAATGCATGAAAAAATACACATAATAATAGTCTATGGGCTGCACGAAAATGCTTTGGTATGCATTTTTTGTGCATTCTAAAATGCTCAATAAGTTAATTATTTCTGCATAATGTATGCAGAACACATGCGTTCTGCATACATTATGCAGAAAGAATTAACTTATGCTTTCCTTTGATCAAAAAAATGCATGTGTTTTGCATGCATTTTTATGCGATTTCGCCCCAAATAAGGTAAAAACTAATTTGAAAATGATTTAGTCTTACTTGTTAAATGCAGGTATGAATATTAATGAAAAAACGCAAACGCATGAAAAATGCACATGAAAAAACACGAACACAGGAAAAAATGCAAAAAAAACGCCCATAGCAGAAAACTGATGGTTTTCTGCATGGACAAGTGTGACCTTAGCCAGAGGCAGGGAACACACTTGTCTCTTAGTTTTCTGTGCATGTTTTTCTGCATGCGTTTTCTTCACACCATGTACGTTTCTATGCAGAAGCACCCGCGTGTTTTTTCACAGCAGCTCATGTAATTGATAGAGGAAACTGACAAAATGTGCAGAATTATCCTGCAGAATATCAGTTTTTGTCTGAAAAATGCATTAAAGGACCAGTATCGTGAAAAAAGTAGGCAGTTAAAATCTGACAGAACCGACAGCATTTTCTGAACAGCAGCTGCAAACTCTAACTGACAAAATAGTGTGCAAGCAAGTAGGGAGGTATCTAACTATTTTGGCAGTGAAACTGCTGTTTAGGAAATGCTGTTGAAAACAAAGAAAACCCTGAGAATCCCCCATGGGGAGATGGACTGGCCAAAAACCTGTCGGTTCTGTCAGATTTGAACTGCCTACTTTTTTCGTGATAGTGGTGGTGTGAACTAGCCCATTGATTAACATGAGTTCCCAGTTTTTCTGTGCAGAAAAAGCGCACGAAAACAGTCAAGTGTGTTCCCTGCCTTAAGAATATCCTTGATTGCATACTGGATGATGCCTGTTCTACCATGCGTTTTCATATCCCTGGGGTTTTCTGAGTAAATTCTTTGTTAATGTGGAGTACTGAACAATGTCCCTGGTGGCATCATGATTAATGTTCATGGAAATTTCCTTTTTAATGAATCCAGTGTATGTTAGAATCCCTGGCAATATTCATAATATTAATATTATGTGGTTAGTAATATTAATATGGTTAGTTAGCCATAGGTGCACTAGTACAGGTTAGCCAGCCATAGGTGGCCCAGTGTAGGTTAGCCAGTCCTAGGTTAGTCAGCCATAGGTTAGTCAGCCATGGGTGACCCCTCCCTCCCCCCCAGACTGTGGCAATACAGATGAGGGGAAGCAGATGTTCAATGGGACTCAGCTGCGGGGAGAGGGGGGGCCTGATTCCTCCCTCTCCTTGTGTTCCCCTCCATGCTTCCCCCTTTATTAAACAAGCGTCCAGCAGCAGCAGGGAGGGTGTTAGCAATAACTCACCTTCTGGGCTCCAGGCAATGATCACATGCTGGGCTGCTCTGTTTACATTGCCGGATGCTTATTCAATAGAGGGGGAAGCACCCAAGGAGAGGGAGGGAGGAGTCAGGCCCCCCTCCCTGCGGCTGAGTCCCATTGTGTCGCTGCTCTCCCCTCCTTCATTGCGCCTCCTCCCTCACTGTCTTCTGAGCGGTTATTATAGATTGATTTTCTCAATCATTTCCTTCCAGATACAGAGATGAATGATGCTGGATACAGTATGGTGACAAATGTATTTCCAAAAACAGAAGAGTAGATTAGAAAACATGAAGCATGGACATAGTTAACATTTAAAAGGAACTGTAAAAAATAACGTAATGAATAAAAGTGCTTATTACTTACAATATTAATTTATAAATTATTTAAATTTTTTTTACATCTAATCATTATTTACATCTTGACTGCTGGCAGGTAGATCACTGCGGAATGTTTGTTTATTCTTTGTTCCAATAGAAACGACACCCGGGCCCATATGCAATTCACTTTTTCTCCTGAGTTTTCTCCTAGGAGATAATTTGTTATCTTCAATTTAACCCTCCTGGCGGTTAATTTTTTCTGCCAGATAGGCAGAAATCCATTTTTTTTTGTTTCATGTAAAGCTACCAGAGTGGTAGCTACATGAAACACCACTAGAGGGCGCATGTGTCCCTCTAGTGCGATCGTCGCCGGCATCAATAGCAAACAGGGGAATGCGTATATAATGCGTTCCCCTGTTTGGCTTCTCCTGTCGCCATGGCGATGATCGGAATGACGTCATGGACGTCAGCCGACGTCCTGACGTCAGACGCCTCCGATCCAGCCCATAGCGCTGGCTGGAACTCATTGGTCCGGGCAGCGCAGGGCTCTGGCGGGGGGGCCCTCTTCCGCCGCTGCGTGCGGGGGATTGCCGCAGAGCGGTGGCGATCAAGCTGTGCACACGGCTAGTGTTGGGCGAACATCTAGATGTTCGGGTTCGGGCCGAACAGGCCGAACATGGCCGCGATGTTCGGGTGTTCGACCCGAACTCCGAACATAATGGAAGTCAATGGGGACCCGAACTTTTGTGCTTTGTAAAGCCTCCTTACATGCTACATACCCCAAATTTACAGGGTATGTGCACCTTGGGAGTGGGTACAAGAGGAAAAAAAAATTAGCAAAAAGAGGTTATAGTTTTTGAGAAAATCGATTTTAAAGTTTCAAAGGGAAAACTGTCTTTTAAATGCGGGAAATGTCTGTTTTCTTTGCACAGGTAACATGCTTTTTGTCGGCAAGCAGTCATAAATGTAATACATATAAGAGGTTCCAGGAAAAGGGACCGGTAACGCTAACCCAGCAGCAGCACACGTGATGGAACAGGAGGAGGGTGGCGCAGGAGGAGAAGGCCACGCTTTGTGAGACACAACAACCCAGGCCTTGCATGAGGACAAGAAGCGTGCGGATAGCATGCTTTGTACCGCCATGCAGTCATAAATGTAATAAAGATAAGTGGTTCAATAAACAGGGACCACGCGGCAACGCTAACCCAGCAGCAGCAGACGTGATGGAACAGGAGGAGGCGCAGGAGGAGAAGGCCACGCTTTGTGAGACACAACAACCCAGGCCTTGCATGAGGACAAGAAGCGTGCGGATAGCATGCTTTGTACCGCCATGCAGTCATAAATGTAATAAAGATAAGTGGTTCAATAAACAGGGACCACGCGGCAACGCTAACCCAGCAGCAGCAGACGTGATGGAACAGGAGGAGGCGCAGGAGGAGAAGGCCACGCTTTGTGAGACACAACAACCCAGGCCTTGCATGAGGACAAGAAGCGTGCGGATAGCATGCTTTGTACCGCCATGCAGTCATAAATGTAATAAAGATAAGAGGTTCCATAAACAGGGGCCGGCAACGCTAACCCAGCAGCAGCAGCAGCACACGTGATGGAACAGGAGCAGGCGCAGGAGGAGAAGGCCACGCTTTGTGAGACACAACAACCCAGGCCTTGCATGAGGTACCGCCATGCAGTCATAAATGTAATAAAGATAAGTGGTTCAATAAACAGGGACCACGCGGCAACGCTAACCCAGCAGCAGCAGACGTGATGGAACAGGAGGAGGCGCAGGAGGAGAAGGCCACGCTTTGTGAGACACAACAACCCAGGCCTTGCATGAGGTACCGCCATGCAGTCATAAATGTAATAAAGATAAGTGGTTCAATAAACAGGGACCACGCGGCAACGCTAACCCAGCAGCAGCAGACGTGATGGAACAGAAGGAGAAGGCCACGCTTTGTGAGACACAACAACCCAGGCCTTGCATGAGGTACCGCCATGCAGTCATAAATGTAATAAAGATAAGTGGTTCAATAAACAGGGACCACGCGGCAACGCTAACCCAGCAGCAGCAGACGTGATGGAACAGGAGGAGGCGCAGGAGGAGAAGGCCACGCTTTGTGAGACACAACAACCCAGGCCTTGCATGAGGTACCGCCATGCAGTCATAAATGTAATAAAGATAAGTGGTTCAATAAACAGGGACCACGCGGCAACGCTAACCCAGCAGCAGCAGACGTGATGGAACAGGAGGAGAAGGCCACGCTTTGTGAGACACAACAACCCAGGCCTTGCATGAGGTACCGCCATGCAGTCATAAATGTAATAAAGATAAGTGGTTCAATAAACAGGGACCACGCGGCAACGCTAACCCAGCAGCAGCAGACGTGATGGAACAGGAGGAGGCGCAGGAGGAGAAGGCCACGCTTTGTGAGACACAACAACCCAGGCCTTGCATGAGGGCAAGAAGCGTGCGGATAGCATGCTTTGTACCGCCATGCAGTCATAAATGTAATAAAGATAAGTGGTTCAATAAACAGGGACCACGCGGCAACGCTAACCCAGCAGCAGCAGACGTGATGGAACAGGAGGAGGCGCAGGAGGAGAAGGCCACGCTTTGTGAGACACAACAACCCAGGCCTTGCATGAGGGCAAGAAGCGTGCGGATAGCATGCTTTGTACCGCCATGCAGTCATAAATGTAATAAAGATAAGTGGTTCAATAAACAGGGACCACGCGGCAACGCTAACCCAGCAGCAGCAGACATGATGGAACAGGAGCAGGCGCAGGAGGAGAAGGCCACGCTTTGTGAGACACAACAACCCAGGCCTTGCATGAGGGCAAAAAGCGTGCGGATAGCATGCTTTGTACCGCCATGCAGTCATAAATGTAATAAAGATAAGTGGTTCAATAAACAGGGACCACGCGGCAACGCTAACCCAGCAGCAGCAGACGTGATGGAACAGGAGCAGGCGCAGGAGGAGAAGGCCACGGTTTTTGAGACACAACAACCTAGGCCTTGCATGAGGACAAAAAGCGTGCGGATATAGCAGCAATGCTTTTTGCCGCCATGCAGTCATAAATGTAATACAGATGAGAGGTTCAATAAACAGGGACCGGAAATACTACACCATCCCAGATGTTCATTGGTCATGTTACTTGGTTGGGGTCCTGGAGTGTTGCGTAGTCATTTCCAATCCAGGATTGATTCATTTTAATTTGAGTCAGACGGTCTGCATTTTCTGTGGAGAGGCGGATACGCCGATCTGTGATGATGCCTCCGGCAGCACTGAAACAACGTTCCGACATAACGCTGGCTGCCGGGCAAGCCAGCACCTCTATTGCGTACATTGCCAGTTCGTGCCAGGTGTCTAGCTTCGATACCCAATAGTTGAAGGGTGCAGATGGATTGTTCGACACAGCTACGTCATCTGACATGTAGTCCTTGACCATCTTCTCCAGGCGATCGGTGTTGGAGGTGGATCTGCACGCTTGCTGTTCAGTGGGCTGCTGCTGCATGGGTGTCAGAAAATTTTCCCACTCCAAGGACACTGCCGATACCGTTCCCTTTTGGGCACTAGCTGCGGCTTGCGTTGTTTGCTGCCCTCCTGGTCGTCCTGGGTTTGCGGAAGTCAGTCTGTCTGCGTACAACTGGCTAGAGGAGGGGGAGGATGTCAATCTCCTCTCTAAAGTCTCCACAAGGGCCTGCTGGTATTCTTCCATTTTGACCTGTCTGACTCTTTCTTCAAGCAGTTTTGGAACATTGTGTTTGTACCGTGGATCCAGAAGGGTATAAACCCAGTAATTGGTGTTGTCCAGAATGCGCACAATGCGTGGGTCACGTTCAATGCAGTCTAGCATGAATTGAGCCATGTGTGCCAGAGTCCTACCAGAATCCTCATCATCCTCTTGTGAGCGTTGTGATAGTTGTTGTGATGCATCATAGTCGTCACCTTCCTCCTGGTCTGCTTCTGCTGACCATTCGCGTTGAATTGTGGAAGTTCAACGTGCACCGCTCTGGCCCTCGTCAGTGGTGGCATGAAATTCCTGCTCCAACTCCAGCTGTTCCTCCTCCTCTTCTTCGTCATAGCTGCTGGGGCCAGCGTTCCCTGAGGCGGATGGCCTGATGTTGGTACCATCACGCTGATCGTTTTCTCCTTCAGATTCCCCCAGTTGCATCATGACAGCTGTTTCCTTGATTTTCAACATTGACCTCTTCAGTAAACACAGCAGTGGTATGGTAATGCTGACTGAAGAGTTGTCACTGCTCACAAGCAACGTGGATTGCTCAAAATTTTGGAGGACTTGGCAGAGGTCCAACATGTTGGCCCAATCGGATCCACAGAAGCTTGGCAGCTGTCCGGATGCGCCTCGGTACTGCGCCGTCATGTACTGGACCACTGCACTCTTCTGCTCACAAAAGCGTGCTAGCATGTGCAGCGTAGAATTCCAGCGCGTAGGGACATCACACAGCAAGCGATGGTGGGGGAGATTGAAGCGCTCCTGCATCTTGGCGAGTGCCCCCGAAGCAGTACTGGAATTTCTACAATGTTTGGCCACTCGACGCACCTTCAACAGAAGATCGGCCACGCCTGGGTATGTCCTCAGGAACCGCTGAACTACTAGGTTCATCACGTGCGCCAGGCAAGGGATGTGTGTCAGCTTAGCCAACCTTAAAGCGCGAATGAGATTACTCCCATTATCACACACAACCATGCCCGGTTTCAAGTCCAGCGGTGCCAGCCACAAATCCGTCTGTTCCTTTATTCCCTTCCAAATTTCCTCCCCTGTGTGCTGCTTATCCCCAAGGCAGATCAGCTTCAGCAACGCTTGCTGACGCATGCCAACAGCTGTGCTGCACTGCTTCCACGATCCTACTGCTGCTGGGTTAGCGTTTCCGGATGAGGTACAGCTTTGAGATGCGTTGGAGGAGAAGGAGTCAGAGAGGTAGGTGCTGCTGTTGTTATCCAGTGGGAGGGACGGCGGTGCAGCTGTTTGCGGCGTGGGCAACACCCGCGCCGTAGCAGGTGAGGAATCGCTGCCAGGCTCCACAAGGTTCACCCAGTGCGCGGTAAGGGAGATGTATCGACCCTGGCCGAACGCACTCGTCCAAGTGTCAGTGGTGAGGTGAACCTTGCAGGCAACGGCATTCTTCAAGCTTCGGGTTATTTTGCTGACCACGTGCTCATGCAACTCAGGCACTGCAGAGCGCGCAAAGTGGTAGCGGCTGGGAACCACGTAACGTGGGATGGCCACTGACATCATGCCCTTGAAGCTGTTTGTCTCCACCACTCGATATGGCAGCATTTCGCAGGCCAGAAGCTTGGCTATGCTGGCTGTTACTGCCACGGCCCGGGGGTCATTTGCTGGCAATTTCCTCTTGCGCTCAAACATCTCCGACACAGACAACTGAACCGTAGCGCTGTACACGGAAGGGCTGTTGGTTGTTGTGTTTGATGAACACTGGGAGACCTCAAGAGCACTACTCTGGAAAGTGACAGTGTCAGCGTCGTCTGATGTTTGTGAATGTTGTGAACCACACAATGGCTGGGCTACTGCTGCTGCTGAGGCGGGTCTGGTGGTGAGTCTGGTGCCAAGGGAGGCAGTGTTGCTGGTACCCTGTCCTGCCGCGTTTGCCCACAGAGTGGGATGTTTGGATAGCATGTGGCGGCTCATGCTGGTGGTGGAGAGGTTGTTAATACTTTTCCCCCTGCTCAGGCGAGTCTTGCACACCTTGCAAATCGCCATGGTAACATCCTCAGTGCAGTCTTCAAAGAAAGCCCAGACTTTGGAGCACCTGCCTCCTTGCTGGCGATTTCTGTTTCCTCCTCTTTTGCCTCTCACTCTAACTTCCACGCTTGTGGTGCCTGAAATTGCGCGCCGCCTACCTTGTGGCACAAGGCGAACTCGTGCAGCAGTGGGTTCTTCAACAGACTCATCTGTGCTGCTGCTACGACGGCGATGTTCTCGTTCACAAATAAAATCTGGGTCTCTGTCCACATTATCCATACCCTCCTCTTCCATCTCCTCAAACTCGTCATATGTCATTGTGGGGGGCCGCCGCCGTGGAGTAGAGCTCCCCAGAACAACCTCTGCGCAGCTCACTCCAACGTCGTCTTCCAGATCTTGTCGGCCGACCTCCTGCAATTGCAACCCCTCCTGCCCAACTTGCTCTGGGATTTGGGTTTCCGAGTCCTCCTCGGACTCGCCTTGTATTTCAGTGCGCGGTGCATTTCCCACAGTTAATGGTTGTGAATCCGGGCACAACATTTCTGGCTGTTCCTCCATTGACCTTTCATAGGTGGAAGTTTGTTGGGCTGGGAATAGCTCCTGCGAATACCCCATTGTGTCCTGAGGTAATTCATAGGACTGGTTATCTGGCAGTTGTGTGCGTGGTGTCGCTGCCGGTTGTGTCAGCTTTGTGCCCACTGGCTCCTTGTAACTGGCTGAGGACTCGGACCTCGTGCGTGATGTGCTGGTGCTGCTTAACCCACTGCTGGACGCTTGAGAGGTCATCCAAGTAATTATCTGGTCCTGTTCTTTTGGATTTGTGAGGGTTGTTGTCCTGGACAACATGGGCGGTATTGAGTGGGTTTTCTTGGGTGCTCCCCTGTGGCCTGTACGTGAACCGTCAGGGGAAACACCTCTTCCCTTGCCCCTTCCTCTTTCACCGGATTTCTTCCTCATTTCACTTATCCTTACAGTACACGCTGACTGGCAGCAGTACAGTGGCAGTACAGAAATGCTATACAGTACCACTATTCCCAGCAGCGACACAGAGCACAATGCTATACAGTGGCGGGTGAGCGGTGTACTACTGTTCCCAGGCCCAGCAGACACAGAGTGGAAGTAAACACAATGCTATATAGTCTGGCTGAGCGGTGTACACAGAGTGGCAGTACACACAATGCTATATAGTCTGGCTAAGCCGTGTACACAGAGTGTCAGAAAACACAATGCTATATATAGCGTGGCTGAGCGAGGTGCACAGTGGCAGTACACACAATGCTATATTAGTCAGGCTAAGCCGTGTACACAGAGTGTCAGTAAACAATGGTATATAGTCTGGCTGAGCGGTGTACACAGAGTGTCAGTAAACAACGGTATATAGTCTGGCTGAGCGGTGTACACAGAGTGGCAGTAAACACAATGCTATATATAGCGTGGCTGAGCGAGGTGCACAGTGGCAGTACACACAATGCTATATATAGCGTGGCTGAGCGAGGTGCACAGTGGCAGTACACACAATGCTATATTAGTCAGGCTAAGCCGTGTACACAGAGTGTCAGAAAACACAATGCTATATATATAGCGTGGCTGAGCGAGGTGCACAGTGGCAGTACACACAATGCTATATATAGCGTGGCTGAGCGAGGTGCACAGTGGCAGTACACACAATGCTATATATAGCGTGGCTGAGCGAGGTGCACAGTGGCAGTACACACAATGCTATATATAGCGTGGCTGAGCGAGGTGCACAGTGGCAGTACACACAATGCTATATATAGCGTGGCTGAGCGAGGTGCACAGTGGCAGTACACACAATGCTATATATAGCGTGGCTGAGCGAGGTGCACAGTGGCAGTACACACAATGCTATATATAGCGTGGCTGAGCGAGGTGCACAGTGGCAGTACACACAATGCTATATATAGCGTGGCTGAGCGAGGTGCACAGTGGCAGTACACACAATGCTATATATAGCGTGGCTGAGCGAGGTGCACAGTGTCAGAAAACACAATGCTATATATATAGCGTGGCTGAGCGAGGTGCACAGTGGCAGTACACACAATGCTATATATAGCGTGGCTGAGCGAGGTGCACAGTGGCAGTACACACAATGCTATATATAGCGTGGCTGAGCGAGGTGCACAGTGGCAGTACACACAATGCTATATATAGCGTGGCTGAGCGAGGTGCACAGTGGCAGTACACACAATGCTATATTAGTCAGGCTAAGCCGTGTACACAGAGTGTCAGAAAACACAATGCTATATATATAGCGTGGCTGAGCGAGGTGCACAGTGGCAGTACACACAATGCTATATATAGCGTGGCTGAGCGAGGTGCACAGTGGCAGTACACACAATGCTATATATAGCGTGGCTGAGCGAGGTGCACAGTGGCAGTACACACAATGCTATATATAGCGTGGCTGAGCGAGGTGCACAGTGGCAGTACACACAATGCTATATTAGTCAGGCTAAGCCGTGTACACAGAGTGTCAGAAAACACAATGCTATATATATAGCGTGGCTGAGCGAGGTGCACAGTGGCAGTACACACAATGCTATATATAGCGTGGCTGAGCGAGGTGCACAGTGGCAGTACACACAATGCTATATATAGCGTGGCTGAGCGAGGTGCACAGTGGCAGTACACACAATGCTATATTAGTCAGGCTAAGCCGTGTACACAGAGTGTCAGAAAACACAACGCTATATATATAGCGTGGCTGAGCGAGGTACACAGTGGCAGTAAACAATGCTATATATAGTGTGGCTGAGCGAGCGGTGTACTACTGTTCCCAGCAGCGACACACAATGACTGGGGGGGACCCTGGCTAGCGTGGCTGGAGAGCGAACTACCCTGCCTGCCTACCCAAAGCTAAACCCACAGACAAATGGCGGAGATATGACGTGGTTCGGGTATTTATTTACCCGAACCACGTGACCGTTCGGCCAATCAGAGCGCGTTCGGGCCCGAACCACGTGACCCGTTCGGCCAATCACAGCGCTAGCCGAACGTTCGGGGAACGTTCGGCCATGCGCTCTTAGTTCGGCCATGTGGCCGAACGGTTTGGCCGAGCACCGTCAGGTGTTCGGCCGAACTCGAACATCACCCGAACAGGGTGATGTTCTGCAGAACCCGAACAGTGGCGAACACTGTTCGCCCAACACTACACACGGCTAGCAAAGTGCTAGCTGCGCGTATAGCACTTTAAATGGTGCAAATCGCCCCACCAGGGGCTGAGATATCCTCCTGCGCGGCATAGCCCGAGCTCAGCTCGGGCTTACCGCCAGGAAGGTTAAGTTAACTTTTTAGCACTTTGCAATGGAAAAAGTACCAAAAAGTAGGTGAAAAAGTACTGTTACAATTATTTTGAGTATTAGTTTGCTTACTGGTGGTGTAAAAACCATTTTATTTACAGGTTGGAAAAATATCACCTAGAAGGAAACTCAGGTGAAAAAGTGAATGCATATGGCCCCTGGTCTCCCAGAATGCTCTAGGAGGAGAATTCCGCACAGCTTAGCAGCCTAGGCTGGAGACCAATGTCCAGGAATCAGTGACAAAGCTGAAGCTGCGCCGGGGCTGGATCTTTGAACAAGACAACGACCCTAAACACTGCTCAAAATCCACTAAGGCCCGGTTCACATTAGCGGTCGCCGTCCGGAATCGCCGTGCCGGAGCCGGACCGCATGCAGAACGGACGGAACGGACGCACGGCATAGCAATGAAAGCCTATGCGTCCGTTCACATGCGTCCGTTTCGTCCGGACCGGATCCGGACCGGATCCGGACTCCGGCATAAGACCCAACATGCGCTATTTTTTGGTCCGGCTCCTCCGGCAGCCGTATCCGGAGCGGAGCCGGACTGCACCATCCGGCCAATACAAACCAATGAGAACCGGAGAGCGCACAACACACTGGCTAAATATCCGGATGTTGTACCCCACTTCCTATGCGTATTGAAGCGGCGATTTTGGATGGGGACACATGGGCAAGCATTTTGGAGTGGAGCAGCAGTGATTTTAAACGTGCTGGAGATGTTGGCAGTATGTCGGAGGTGGAGGTGAGTGCTGAACAGCGGAGGGCCTGATTCCACAGGTCCACCTTCTGCTGACCTCCTAGACCCCAACATTTTTATTCCTTTTCTACTATCTTTTGCCAAACGGATCCGGATCGCATCCTGATGAACACCTGATGCAAACTGACCGGATCCGGATCGGATCCGGATCAGAACCGTACGGTTCCGATCCGGATCCGGTCCGGATCCGGTCAGGTCATCCGGTCCGTTTGGCAGGGAACCGCAAGTGTGAACCGGCCCTAAGGCATTCATGCAGAGGAACAAGTACAACGTTCTGGAATGGTCATCTCAGTCCCCAGACATGAATATAATTGAAAATCTGTGGTGTGAGTTCAAGAGAGCTGTCCATGGTCGGAAGCCATCAAACCTGAATGAACTAGAGATGTTTTGTAAAGAGGAATGGTCCAAAATACCTTCAAGCAGAATCCAGACTCTCATTGGAACCTACAGGAAGCGTTTAGAGGCTGTAATTTCTGCAAAAGGAGGATCTATTAAATATTGATTTCATTTATTTTTTGTGGTGCCCAAATTTATGCACCTGCCTAATTTTATTTAAACAATTACTGCACACTTTCTGTAAATTCAATAAACTTAATTTCACTTCTTAAATATCACTGTGTGTGTCTCCTATATGATATTTTTAATCTTAAAGAGACTCCGTAACAAAAATTGCATCCTGTTTTTTATCATCCTACAAGTTCCAAAAGCTATTCTAATGTGTTCTGGCTTACTGCAGCACTTTCTACTATCACAGTCTCTGTAATAAATCAACTTATCTCTCTCTTGTCAGACTTGTCAGCCTGTATCTGGAAGGCTGCCAAGTTCTTCAGTGTTGTGGTTCTGTGATGCATCTCCCCCTTCCAGGCCCCTATCTGCACACTGCCTGTGTATTATTTAGATTAGGGCACCTTCTCTCTTATCTTTTACAAGCTGGAAATCCTCCTCTGAGCTGGCTGGGCTTTCACATACTGAGGAATTACATACAGGCAGAGCTGTCTGCACTCTGCAGTAAGAAACAGCCTGACACTTCAGTGGAAGATAGCTGCAGGGGGAAAGAAACACACAAATGATCTCTTGAGATTCAAAAGGAAGGGTGTATACAGCCTGCTTGTGTATGAATGTATTTTCTATGTGTGGACATACTGTACATCAACCTACTTCCTGTTTTGGTGGCCATTTTGTTTGTTTATAAACAAACTTTTTAAAACTGTTTTTAACCACTTTTAATGCGGCGAGGAGCGGCGAAATTGTGACAGAGGGTAATAGGAGATGTCCCCTAATGCACTGGTATGTTTACTTTTGTGCGATTTTAACAATACAGATTCTCTTTAACAGGCATTTTTAATCTTAACCAACGATTTATACAGGAAAATCATGACGATTAACAAGGTTGCCCAAAATTTCACATCCCACTGTATTGGCAACTTAAAAGAATAAGAGTAAGCAAGCTTTCTGCTGTGCAGCCTTTGTTGGGCTTCGATCCTGTTTGCTTACAAGATGTTGGAACAGACTTGTGAGCAAACAGGATTGAAGCCTGACGAAGGCTGCACAGCCGAAAGTTTGTTTACTTTTATTCTTTTGAGTTAGCCAATAAATGGTATCATTCCAATTCAAAACTTCTTACATGTAAACATAAGGTATATGCATTAAAAACACCAAATACCTCGAAAAATACACAATTGTTAAAAGCTGGCAAACATAGTAGGACCCGAGTGCCTATGCATAAAGAAAAAGAGGGGGTGGGGATAGATGAATGCATTAAAAGATCTAACATTAAAACGTATATGTTAGACTTAGATCCCACTTGGCATTGAGGCCATTTGCGGAATGAGTGTACATCAAATATATCCAATGGGCCTCACATTGAAATAGGAGTTTTTGAAGGTCCCCCCTCTTATTAAGCATTGGACCACCCCCTGAAAGGTAAAAGAAGACATGTCCACTTTGTGACAAGATTTGGAGACAGCCGACTTATGTAAAGTTTTCCATTTGGCACCCCCACAGTGCTCTGCAATACATGTTCACAGGTAGCAAGGAGTTCTCAAACACTCTCCATGAGCGCTGCGTAATATGTTGGCGCTCTATAAATACAATAAATAAATAAATAATAAATGAACCCTGTGAAAGATCCCCACGCAGTCTCCCAGTGCCCATCAAATGAACTAACTGTAACTGCTCTTGTGAATACCCTCTCTCTATGAGCCTCCACTCAGCCAGGCTGCACTCCCGCTCCAAATCATCAGAATCCGAAGAATTTTGGACAGCCCTTACAAATTCACCTGTAGGGATGGCATGTATGGTGTGCCTAGAATGACATGATTTGGCCAACAAGATTAAATTACCAGCAGTAGGCTTGCGAAAAGTGGAGGCGGATACATTATGTTTAATATGGTCACCAGTCAAGGTAAGGGCTGGATCACACTGCAAGAGCTTGTTCTAAGTGCTTGTGACTTTAAAAGCAATTGGTAATGTTATGCTATGTGTGTGTTCTCACCTGAGTGATGTGATTTTATACAAATCCCCCATAGCATTGCATTAGCAAGAGCTTTTCAAATCACTAGTGCTTAAAGAAAACATGAACTGAAAATTAAAAGTCCAAATAAACATACAAAAGTCATATTTCCATCCCGTGTTGTCTACTCCTCAATCTCTTTCTCCTGTCCCACGTCCTGTTTGCCCACTGTGATCAAGGGAATTCTCCGTCCTCCATTTTAAAAATGGCAATTTCCCCATAACAGCTTTCTGGTCGGCACACTGTTAAACTGTAACATCGCCCACTTGAGCCATAGGGAAACATGGACATTACCTGGCACATCAGTTGTCCTCTCAGCTATAACTGACAGCAACTGGTATATATAACTGACAACAACTGATATATTTCAGTTCTGACAAAATGTTGTCAGAACTGGAAGGTATCATTGTCAGAAGAAAATGGTGAGCCTCTGAGAGGAACTGATGGCACGGTAATTATGTAATGTTCATTGGAAGTTACCTCATGTGTTTATTTTAAATAATTTTACTCAGTTCAGGTTCCCTTTAAAAAGCTCTAGCAGTGTGAACCAGCCATAAGATCTAGATAGTATATGGTTGTGGGATGCACATTCATGATAAAAAACAGATTGTTTTATGCATAGGCACTAGGAGGTGTTACTAAGTGTGCTAGCTATTGACAATCGTTTATTTTCAGTGGTTTTTGATGCTTTTAAAGCATATGCTTAGGGTTGAGCTGACATTTTCGAAATTTCGCATTACTATAATTACGCATGCGAAATTTGCTATTACGGTGCAAAATTATGGTAGCGTAATTGATGATACCGTAAGCGTAATTTTCAACGCGTAATTTCGCGTTTCGTTCATAACGTAATTTCACGTACAACTATATCGTAATTTCACGTTAAACCATAACGTAATTTTGCATTTCTTCGTAATTTCGCGAATTTCGTAATTACTTGTTAGCTATAAAAAGAAATACATTTTAATTTTGAAAATGAAAGTAATTTCGTTTATAATAGTAATTACTAGACACAGGAAAGTGTCTGGGTATTGGAGATTGTCCAATCATATTACAGGCTTCTTTTGAGATACATCCTAAACAACCAATTGTAGTTTGACCCACCCTCCTAGTATATAATTTGGCAGCCATGTTAGTTTCACTTTGTGGGTTGTTGTTTCTGTAGGAGAAGGAGTGAGAGAGAGCACATTGCAGAACTCATATACACCATTTCTTTGCCTTTTCTAGCATTTTGCTTTATTTTTTTTTCGCGTTAAATAATGTAAAAACTAAGCATGCGCAGTTCAAGGGTGTATTGACAAGAATGTTTCTACGCATAGAGCAAGCTTTTTCGCAATAATTATACTGTGTTCAATGAGAGTAATATGAACTATCGCGAAATTACGTTACGTAACTACGCTTACAAACGTTTGCATGCAAGGCAAACGTAATTTCGCGATACCCACCGTAACGCGAAAACTACGCGAAAATTAACGCTTACAGTAATATGAACTATCGCGAAATTACGTTATGTAACAACTCTTACAAACGGTTGCATGCAAGGCAAACGTAATTTCGCGATACCCACTGTAATGCGAAAGCTACGCGAAAATTACGCTTACGCGGAATTTCCCGAAATCCTTCTTCATTACGATTATGTACTTACGGCCTAATCGTACTTACACTAATAACGCGAAATTTTGCGAAATCGTAATTAAGTCATTACGCTCACCTTTACATATGCTTTGTATTTACATGTGTCTATCTCTTTAAAAATCAAGAGGTTTATGTGTTTTCTTTTGGGTGGGTTGTTTCATTCCCCTACCTATAAAGATCCCACTTCCACTTCAGGTCCTTGCAACTATGATGTTAGTTGACCTTGTGGATGATGTTTGTTCTTTGTGTCAGCACCACACTGACCAATTGAAAACATTAACAAATAAATACCTTTATTGAGAAATTATACAACACTAAATAAAACCAACTAAAATGTAACCTTAGGATGGTGTCTTTATCCATAATAAATAATTACTAGCCACCGTAGCCTGTGGCTAGTGTCTCCTGCTCCTCCTTGTCCTTCACATGGCACGTAATCACTTTTTCTTTGGGCTATTTGCTCCTGTTATCTCTTGCTGCTATGTACAATTGCACCTTATTTTAGGACTGTTGTGACATTTGTTTACCTTGAGCTAACCTCTGTGGGGTTGCTCTGATACACTTGTTTGTTACATGATTTTTTGTCATTGTGGTAGATCCTATACATAATTGTGTGTATTTTTTGGCTATATGCTGTTGCTCCATTGCTGTATCTGTAACGATCTTACCTTCCCGTGGGGGGGGTCTCGCGGCATCTCCGGCGCCGTTCGTCCGCATGATGGAGCTTCTGTGCTGGCATCTCCTCCTGGCATCCTTGGCTCCCCTGTGGCGGTGGTTCGATGGGGGTGCGTGCGCAGTCCCTCTGAACGGACGTGCGCGGTGCAGCGCAATCCTTATAAGCTAAGGAGGCGTGTCTGAAAGAATGTCAGCTGACAGGTGGTCAGCTGACACCTTTGGACAGGAGGAGCTGGCTGTTTTTAGGAGCGGGGCTTAGGCTTGTCCCTCCAGTACTTTAGGCCGGCTCTCTCACTTTCTCCTCGGCCTTGATACTAATCAGTTTGCTGGTTCTTGGCCCATAGCTAGTAAGAATCTTGAGAGCTACATTTCATATATTGGGCATCAGCACGATATATATGTACTCTAGTCAGTCAGTGTTATATATTGTAGTATTGACATTGTAATATTGTATGTTATATTGTGTACCGACCTTTGCCTGCCTCTTGACTACGAATCTGCCTAGCCCCTAAGTACTACTGCCATCTGATTTCTGTGTACAACTCGGCCTGCCCCTGACTTCGCTCCTGTTTGATCCCTCCAATACGACTGACATCTGATTTATGTGTATGACTTTGCCTGATTTCTGACTACGATTTTGCCTAGCCCTTCTGTACTATAGCCTTCTGCTCATGTGTATGACCTCGGCCTGTCTCTGACTACGCTATTTCTCTCTAGTACTCTGAATTGCACTTGTTACGCTAGCCCTATTCACGTATAAGCGTGATAATATCTCTGTACACTGTTATATCATTATTCTTCACAAATATACATACCGTATATTTTTTTGGATGAGGAGGACTATATAATATTGTTACTACCATTTAATTATTAATTATGGTTTAAGACACCATTCTTATCACCTGTTGGTGATTTTTTTATTTGTTTTATTTAGTGTTGTATTATTTCTCAATGAAGGTGTTTATTCATTTATTCAATTGGTCAGTGTGGTGCTGTCTTTGGTTATTTTTGTCCCCCTTTTTGAGCTGTAAATTATGCTGAAAACCCTTAGCACACTCTGTACCTATTTATAATTACTCTTGGTAACTATATCTGTATGGTGCTTGTCCGACCCCCCTTCTTTTTCAATACTTTATGTCTGTCTATCAACAATAAAGTACCGGATGTTATGCCTCACAGACGCTTGCCGATCATCTCTTTCTCCTCATTGAACCCTGCTTGCCATACAGGATCCTGCACCTGTGAGTTATATAGTAAAGGGGATTCAGAGCGTTGTGAATTTTGTTTTTCTAAAGAAGAATGCTGTTGTTTTACCTACACACAGTGGTGCACAGGCACAGACTTATGACCAATGCAAGGAGGATTGAAGCAAAACCAATGGTGCAAAAATGGATCAGCTGCTCACAGTGACTAATCAGAATCCTTGATCTGACCATCTGCTCCCTTACTGCACCAGTTTTCTCCGGTTTTCATTGTACTGGTTTTAATAAATCTGCCTGTTTGGTTTTGGAAATGAATGTGACGTTCAATTTAAACATCTACTACAAAGGTGGGTTTTTAGTTACTGTATGTTTTACTACACTACGGGCTTGATTCACAAAGTGGTGCAAACTGTTTAGCACGGGTGTGCTAAACAGTTAGCACGTGAAGTGCCGTTCGTGGACTTTTGCGCACGCAATTTGCTGCGATTCGCGCGATCGCGGCACATTGCGCGCACAAAAGTCTGCGAACGGCACACCCGTCCTAAACAGTTTGCACCGCTTTGTGAATCAAGCCCTACAGCTTTTCTTTTTTTTTTACATTTAGCAATAATGGTAAATGGAATAGTAATAAATCATGGACTACACACTTTCATATGTAATATGTTAATGCTTTGCAAGGTGACTTGAGTGTACATGGCAGGTCTCCTAGCCTCAGAAGGATTATGGCAGTGACAAGTAAATGACATTAGCCTGGAATACTGGAGCAGAGCAAGGAAAACTGGAGCAGAAGAGCAGATGTCCAGATCAAGGATTGTGATTGGTCGCTCTGAGCTACTGCTCCAAATCAGCACCTGTTCTGCAGGAGATGTGCTCCAATTCTCCCTGCACTGATTTGCCCCATATCTCTACAGATGGTCAATAAGACGGTAGCAATTTTGAGTTCATGCACATCTTATGTTAATTATGCTGCTTGGAACCGGACCAATCAGATGCAGTAGCTGAGGATTTTGATTTGTTCCAAGATACATAAAAGTTGCATCAATTTAAAATTGTTAGCATCTCTTTGACCATATCCGATCATTTTACATAATGCCATTTTCAGACTGGGCAGTAATATTTACAATGGGCGAAGGACCATCAGCAGTGATGTAACTATATTTTATAATACAATAAGTATTTACATAGCACCAACATATTACGCAGCGCTGTACAGATTATATTGTCTTGTCACTAACTGACCCTTAGAAGGGCTCACATTCTAGTCCCTAACATAGTCATATGTCTATGTATGTATCATGAGGTGCATTTATCATAGTCTAGGGCCAATTTTAGAGGAAAGCCAATTAACTTAAAGGGGCACTATGGGAAAAATTGTACAATTTAAAATATGTGCAAACATAGACAAGTAAGAAGTACGGTACCTTTTTTTCCAGAATAAAATGAGCCGTAAATTACTTTTCTCCTAGGTTGCTGTCACTTACAGTAGGTAGTAGAAATCTGACAGAAGCGACAGGTTTTGGACTAGTCCATCTCTTCATAGGGGATTCTCAGCAAGGCTTTTATTCTTTATAAAGATATTCCCTAAAACGGATTTAAACAGTGATACTGGCCAGCTTCCCTGCTTGCTACACAGTTTTTTGGCAGTTGGACAGAGCAACTGCCATTCACTGAGTGCTTTTGAATAAAATAAATCCCTGAGAATTCCCCCATGAAGAGATGGACTAGTCCAAAACCTGTCGCTTCTGTCCGATATCTACTACCTACTGTAAGTGACAGCAACTTAGGAGAAAAGTAATTTGTCTAATTTTACTCTCAAAAAATGTACTTCTTATTTGTATATTTTTGGACATATTTTAAATTTTACAATTTTTTGCCATAGTGCCCCTTTAACTGTATGTTTTTGGGATGTGGGGGGAAATCAGAGCGCCCAGATGAAACCCACACAGACACAGGTAGAACATACAAACTCCTTGCACATGCAAGAAGGTGTACAGAGGCGCCGGAAGTATAAAAGTGGCTAAAAAGTTTAAAATGTTTTGGTCGCGGTGGTGGACCAGCTGACCACAAACGGACAACAAGGCTGTTGTTTTTAAATAAATATATACGAAATTTATTCGGAAAGCTCCCAGCAATTAGTCGCAACGCGTTTCACGGGTAGCAACCCGCTTCTTCAGGCAATAGGGGGCAGGGGCAGAGGTGCCAAGCTTCATCCAGACTTCACGCTGTGTTGTTGCTCCTGCCCCCTATTGCCTGAAGAAGCGGGTTGCTACCCGTGAAACGCGTTGCGACTAATTGCTGGGAGCTTTCCGAATAAATTTTGTATATATTTATTTAAAAACAACAGCCTTGTTGTCCGTTTGTGGTCAGCTGGTCCACCACCGCGACCAAAACATTTTAAACTTTTTAGCCACTTTTATACTTCCGGCGCCTCTGTACACCTTCTTGCATTCAGAAGTCCACCCTTGGTGGAAGGGTGATCTGCCCTACAATTCCTCTATCCACAGAGAGCGACGTTTTACTCCTGAGTGGGGACAGGCTTGTTCTCCCCACCTGCGTTTACAGTGGTTGCTCTTGAGGCAACCCTGACTTGTGAGTATATTACTTACTTTCATTATTCTCATCCCCTACAAAAACATACTACACTATTTTGGGCTCTCGGTCTTTTCTCCTTGCACATGTTGACCTGGCTGGAATTCAAACCAGGGACCCAGCACTGCAAGGCAAAAGCATTAACCCCTACACCACCGCGCTGCCCAGAAAAATACTCAGGCTCATCAAAGCTTGTAATGCTGCCTGATCAAAATAATCTTCCTACGTTAATCTTTTTATATTGTGAGAAAATATTAGTTAGTTATATACCCATCGCATTCAGACATTTCTTAGGATTAATGGATTGTAACATGGAAATATTATCTTACTGATACTAATATAATTATTGTTGCGTAACAACAGACTGGTGTCCCAACTACTGACATAAAACAAGAGATATATGACTCACATTTATCAACGTTTATCCATCATAACACAGAGTTCTTTCCATTTTGGATTGCACAATTCTCCTCATTTGCATTGAATGGATTGCTGTTGCCAGAGGTATAATCGTTTCTCTTTGCTCTGCAAATAATTCGCTTCAGTTATATGCTACTCTGTTGCTATTGATGTTGGCTTCGGATACCTGAATCAAAGAGCACGTATTCCAGATCAGCAGGGAAGCCAAATAATAAGCCACATATTAGCATTCATAACACTTGTGGGGTTCTTTGACTTTTCCTTAATAAGCAGTATTAAAATAAGAAACTAAATGTGCTTCAAGCAAAACTGTGAGGTAAAAAAAGCAAAAGTCCAACACTTACATCGGTAGAGGTACAGAAAGTGTGTATCTGCTTGACCAGTGTGCGGACAGTGCAGGATCCAGGTGGCTCGGACCCCAGAAAGGTAAAGAATGAAGGTAGGCTCTGCACGATGTCCAAAATATGAAATCTTATTCTGACATGTTTCAGGCGCACACTGGTCCTTAGCAGGGGCATCAATAGGATTGGTGCCACCCGGTGCATAAACTCATGATGGTGCATAAACTCCCCTCTTACCCCATGAACCCCCAACCTCACCAGGTAGTAATGTTTCTTGTTATAGGGGGATGTTAAGATGATCGCCATGTGGCCCTGGTGGCCTTTGAACTCCGTTATAAGCTCAAAAAGGAACAGTCAAAAGGGAGAAGAGCAGGAGGGAGAAGTCCATCAGGCACTAGCCTGGTCTGTATTTACACAGCCTACTCCCCTCTTTCTTAGCCTGGAGCATGGTGTCACCCCCTCTGCTGGCGACACCTGGTGCGGTGGCCATGGGTGGGGTCAAATGTACATGAACTTAGCAGCGGTGTAAGCTACAGATAACGGGCCTGCCCATCGAAATATTGGATGGAGCCCCTTCTCCTTTATTTAGATAATTTACAATCAGTATAGGCATAGATGAAAGATGTATACACATACAATTTTCATTGGACAATCACTGACCAATTTTACCACCCCCATGCAGTAAGTGGGCCAACAGACAATGAATTTGATGAACAGAGCTAAAATTGGCTAATCAAAATTGTATGTGTGTACCAGGCTTTACAGCTAATACTGTACATATTGAAAGTAGCAGGGATCAGCACACACTGCAGCTAGTTTACAATCAGTAAAGGCACAGTAGAACACTGGAGATAGATCAGCAGCACACAGTGCAGGCACTAGAGAACAGCTTATACTGTACATACTGTAGGCAGCAGAGATCAGCACACTGCAGCTAGGGTGCCGAAAAATATGAGGGGTAAGCGTGCCTCGCTAAGCGAGCTGCGCCAAAAAATGTGTGTGGCCATGGACCAGAATGTGAATGTGGTCACGGGTGGAGACAAATCTGCATGAACTTAGCAATGGTGGGACATTAGATTAGGACAGTGGTGGCGAACCTTTTGGAGGCTGAGTGCCCAAACTGCAACTCAAAAGTCACTTATCTATCGCAAAGTGGCAACAGCAATTTAAACTAAATACTGTACAAACATTTTAACTCATACATGAACATTATGGAAAAACAATTTCATCCATCCTACTCCTGAAAAAAGGTATTCATTTTTTTTAGAACCTCCCAGTTTTATTTTCTGTTTTAAAAAGCTAAAAAAGTAGGTTTAATGCTATTGTCTCATATGATGATGATTCAGCTTTTCCCATAGTCTCGCAGTTAGCAATCATGTGACCCCCAGCAAGACACATTCAGCAATTATGAGGCCCCTATCAAGACAAATTCAGCAATCATGAGGCCCCCAACAAGACAAATTCAGCAATCACGAGGCCCCCAACATGGCAAATTCAGCAATCGTGAGGCCTCCAACAAATCATGAGGCTACCAACAAGACAAATTCAGCAATCTTGAAGCCCCCAACAAGACAAATTCAGCAGTCATGAGGCACATAAATAAACAGCTTTTCACATAAATAGGCAGAATGCTCCCCCCAAATATGTTAGACACCTCTCACCTGGCTTCTGAATTCTCCTCTACTGGCTGCTGTGCCTGGCAATACTGTTTTTAGCTGGATTGGGGATGATGTGTGGGCTGAAAGGCCTGGCAGTGATGCTGTGGCCGGGTTGGCTGCTGTGATGCTGTGACCTGGCTGGCGGTAATGCTGGGCTGTGCTTGGCTGGTTGAAGTAAATGCTGGCCTGACTGGTGGTGATGCTGTGGCCTTTTTGACAGTGATTCTGGGCTGGTTGGCTGGTGGTGATGCTGGGCTGGCTGGCCTGGATAGTTTACGTAGTGACAGGTGCCCCCTAGTTAAGGTAGAGCCAGGAGTCCCCCAGTTTAGGTAGTGACAGGAGCCCTCCAGTTCAGGTAGTGACAGGAACCCCCCAGCGTATGTAGTGACAGGTGTCCCCCAGTTCATGTAGTGACAGGGACCCCCCAGTGTATGTAGTGACAGGAGCCCCCAGTTTAGGTAGAGACAAGAGCCCGACAGTTTAGGTAGTGAGTGACGGACCCCCAGGTTAGGTAGTGAGTGACAGGCGCCTCCCAGGTTAGGTAGTGAGTGACAGGCGCCCCCCAGGTTAGGTAGTGAGTGACAGACACCCCCCAGGTTAGGTAGTGAGTGACAGGTGCTCCCCAGTTTAGGTAGTGAGTGACAGGGACCCCCAGGTTAGGTAGTGAGTGACAGGTGCCCCCCAGGCTAGGTAGTGAGTGACAGGGACACCCAGGTTAGGTAGTGAGTGACAAGCACCTCCCAGGTTAGGTAGTGACAGGGAACCCCAGTTAGGTAGTGAGTGACAGGCGCCCCCCAGGTTAGGTAGTGACAGCAGGGACCCCCAGTTAGGTAGTAAGTGACAGGCGCCCCCTCACCTGACAGCCAGCAGCAGCATCAGACCTCGATCAGTGGGGGACCCGACCAGTTAGAGCGGACGCCGGGTGCACCACGCTGTATATGCGGAAGTGATGTCACTTCCGCATACCAGTGCGGTGTTCCCTAGGTCCTAGTGCCCGCACTAGTGGTCACCTGCTGATCGAGGTCTGACGCTGCTGGCTGTCTGGCAGCGGGCGGCCAGGGGGGGACAGCGGGGCTGCCGGGGCACCCCTAGAAATAGATTGGGGGCACCCCATGACATGTTGGGAGCATCGGCCCCCCTAAAATAGGGCTAGCAATGCCCCTGGTGGCTACACTTGTTATGGGTGTGAATATGATTATGGCCACACTTGTTTTATGACCCTTCCAAGAAGGCCCCCCAGGCTGTGAGCATCACCAAGGGTAGGCAAGGGAAGGGGTATGAACATTGGGGGCAGGGTCGGACAGGGCCGGCGGGAGTTTGGGATTTTGCCCAGTAGGCCTCCCTCTTAGTGTCCCTGGGGGGCCCCGAGCACTGCAGGAGGGGGCACAGCGCAGGAAGGAGGAGCAATGTTTTCTGGGGAACATTGCTACTTCATTTATGTATTCAGAGCCCATTTGGCTACTAAATTATTTTATTTTGACGCACCTGGCTATTTATTTTGTTCATTGTAAGGCACCTTGATACTTAATTATTTTATCTGGAGGTGTGTGACTATGTAATATTTTTATTTAGCTGCATTTGGCTACTTGATTATCATGAGGCATGTAACTTACTTGATTATTTTATCTAAAGTTTATCTGGTCAGACCCACTCTCTGTCAATAGCACCGCTACTTATTTTGTGTATTTTTGGGTCTGCCAATGACCCATCATGACCACGCCCATATTGCAGTGCAAGGTGACATCCACTTTTAATGTCCTAACAACTGATGTATTTATATAGTGCAAAATTTCCGTAGTACATGCAAGAGTGAGCTCAAAATGGTGGGGGGCGATCCCGTGCCCCCCCCCTGGTGGGCCCTTAGTGTCCCAGTCTGACCCTGATTGGGGGGCACCATCAAAGTTTTGCTGGGAGGCCCCATTATTTGTAGTTACACCCCTGGATCTATATCAGTTTTTTCTGTATCGAGTGAATGACCGGTACCAGCATAAAACTCATGATGGGCCTGAAAGCTTCTCTACAACAACATCATCACAGCACGGGATATTCTTCGAGCATTGCACAGAGCGTACAACTGCTCATTCATCTCCATCTCCATCAGCTCTCACACACGGATTATTCAATGACTGAAAACAAGTGCATTACATTTATATTCTAATCCTAAACCTTGTTTGCCATCACTTTATTTATTTTTTTAGCCTACTTAGCAATATATTTTGGCTTTAAAAGATTAAGGTTAAGTCAGGGTGATTTCACTTGTACCATTTAATTAAAAAAATACAGATATTAACTGTGTGAAACATTATGTGGAAATGATTGTGTTCATACCCCAAGCTAAGGTTCCAGATTCCCACAACACCCCCTTTAGTGACATAATACCGTGACTATAAATAGCTTTGTCGCATAACCATTGTAGTCCGTACTTAGCACAGAGCTAGGACATGGTATGCTGTGAATATAACTGACATAGACAAAAATGTAACTATTGCTATGCATTTACTAGATGTTGTTTAGGGTCCTATTCACTTACAGGAAAAACCTGCAAGAACTCCAAGGAAAAGCTGGAGGAGCTGCAGACGGCTTTATACTGAAATCTATTATATACTTTACCATAATGAATGTATATATTGTTTACATGTCTATTTTTGTCTACCCTACAGAAATACCTTGCAGCTGTTCTGATTGTGGTTGGTGCCCTGGTGGTTACTTGCAATGGAGATTGTATGATACGTCATCCAGAATTAAAAAATGGTGACTTTCCTGAAGGTGAGAAAAAGGCAATTAATAATGAAGAATCATTTAGTTCATTTGGATTAAATGTTCCCAGTCTAGACAGATTTCAGTACACTAAGTACTATCATTTGCCTTCGCCAGTGTTGCTCGCAAATTTTTGCCAAAGTCATTTTCGCATCAAAAATAGCATTGAGAACATATTTGCAAAAATACTTTGCGAAAATGTCTCAAAAAGTTTGGGGTTTTTACTGCAAAAAAGGAGAAAAAATTAGTTTTTAGCGCAAAAATTTGGGAAAAATCACAAACTTATTACAAAATGATCTACAATAGCATTTTCCCTAGTGTTGTCATGTTTTCAGTTCGCAAATGCGAATTGGCTGCAAACGGAGAAACCGGAGAATCGCCATAGACTTCAATGAGCAGGCGAATGCTAAAACCTAGAGGGACTGTTTCTGGCCACAAAAGTGATCCAAAAGTTGTTTAAAGGGGCCCAACACCTGGGCTGTGGCGTGCCAGAGGGGGATCCATGCCAAAAGTCCCACCAAAAATTACATAGTTGACCCAGAGTCGTGTTTTATTCTCTAAAGCGCAGAAATCACATTACATTTCTAAATTTGGGGAATAAAGTGCTTTAAACCATCCGGCGTATGTACACCTCAATGAGGAAGTGTAATGGTTAGGCCCAGTTCACACTGACAGACGGAACGACACATTTACCGCACCACAAACGTCCACAAATAACTTCAGGAGGGAGAATTACTGTTTTTACTAGTTGACACCTCCAGGACGTAAATGTTAGGCCCCTCGGCACCAATCTTTGTGTAGTGGTGACAGTCGCCGTCCTTGTGCGCACCCTCATTCCCATGAGCAGGCGATTACGGTTTTACAGCCCCCCTTCCAGCCAGGTTGAGATAGTTCATTGACGTTGTGGAGTGCCCATATCAGAAAAATATGAGGATGTTGCGGCAAGGTTCCTAGCAGGAGTGGTAGAACATGGGGTGTGCTGCTGTGTAAGCCAGTCAACTACTTCTGTGGCATTTTGTGAGTTCAAGGTACGTGGTCTCTAAACACGGGCAATTTGCTAGGGCCTCAGGAAATCACAGCAGCATGACCCCTACAAACCCTGTGGCGTGGGGGAGGCTTACTTTGGACACCAGGAAATGTGCCAAGCAAGGGTCTAGTATACATTTTGATTATAATAAAAGCTTGAAACACGAAATCAACACTAAATTTAAAAATTACTCTCCAAATTCACATTTTACACTTTAAAGCTGCAGCTGCTCAACCTGCACTATTATGAATGAAAAGGTGGCCATACATCTAGCGATGACGGGCAGACTCGACCAAGAGACAAATCTCTTTCTGAACGAATCTGATTAGAGAGAGATCTGTCAGCTGCCCATACACCGCAGGCAGGGTCGGACTGGGACACCAAGGGCCCACCGAGGAAGTTTCAGCCAGGGGCCCACCCCCCTCTCCTCCTCCTCCCTCCCCCCCCCCCCCCCCCATTTTGGGCTCACATACACATGTACTCTAGAAATTTTGCATGACTTTATGGTAGGGAATAGATTGTGAGCAATTCTGAGGACAGTCTCCAATAGGGATATGTCTAAATGCGAAACTAAATGGGTGTCACCACGCACTGGAACATCGGCGTGGTCATGATGAGTCATGGGCAGACTTAAAAAAAAAAAATACAAAACACAAAATAAGTAGCGGCGTTATTCACAGAGATTAGGTCCGACCAGATACATTGTATATTCAAGTAGTTACATGCCTCATGATAATTCATCAAGTTCCCCACAAAATGCAATCAGGTTGACGGCAGATACCCCCACACAATGCAATCAGGTTGGTGGCAGATACCCCCACACAATGCAATCAGGTTGGTGGCAGATACCCCCACAAAATGCAATCAGGTTGACGGCAGATACCCCCACACAATGCAATCAGGTTAACGGCAGATACCCCCACAAAATGCAATCAGGTTGATGGCAGATACCCCCACAAAATGCAATCAGTTTGGCTGCAGATACCCCCACAAAATGCAATCAGTTTGGCTGCAGATACCCCCACACAATGCAATCAGGTTGGCTGCAGATACCCCCACACAATGCAATCAGGTTGGTGGCAGAGATACCCCCACACAATGCAAGTCCCCCCCAGCTTGGAAGGGGGGGCAGAGGGCACAGATCAGCGGGGAAGCCTCCCCCCCTCCCTCACCTAGGGCCCCCCCTTCCGCGCACCCCCCTCCTCGAGAAGTGCAGCCAGCAGCGAGCGGAGTATAGCTTACCAGCTTCAGATGATGCTATCTCCGCTCCGCTCCGCATGCCGCTGCTGCCCTGCTGGTCTCTGTCTCCTGTAGTGACGCTGTCCAATCACGCTCTAGCAGGAAGTACTGCGAGAACGTGATTGGACAGCGTCACACACTACAGTCAGAGACCAGCAGGGCAGCGGCATGTGGACTCGGAGCGGAGATAGCATCATCTCTGTAGCTATTCTCCGCTCGCTGCTGGCTGCACTTCTGGAGGAGGGGGGTGCGCGGAAGGGGGGGGCCCTAGGTGAGGGAGGGGGGGACGCTTCCCCCCCTCCCCGCCGCTCTGTGCCCAATTCCCCCCCTTCCAAGCTGTGCCCCCCTCCAGTGGCGTAGCTAGGGTGTTTGACACCCGGTGCGGATAATTTACCAACACCCCCCCCCAAAAGCAAAGCGCGCAGCGACAAAAAAAATGGGTGTGGACATGACATCACATGGGTGGGGGGTAATTGTAATGTAACTGTAACAGTAAGGCAGTGGGCTAATATAGGTAGCCAGAATAGTTTCCCTCAGCATAGGTTAGATATGACAAATATGACAACATGACAAATTCAGCAATCTTGAGGCCCCCAACAAGACAAATTCAGCAATCATGAGGCCCCCAACAAGACATTCAGTAACCATGAGGCCCCCAACAAGACAAATTCAGTAACCATGAGGCCCCCAACAAGACAAATTCAGCAGTCATGAGGCACATAAATAAACAGCATTTCACATAAATAGGCAGAATGCCCACTTAATATGGTAGACACCTCTCACCTGGCTTCTGAATTCTCCTCTACTGGCTGCTGTGCCAGGCAATACTGTTTTTGGCTGGATTGGGGATGATGTGTGGGCTGAAAGGCCTGGCGGTGATGCTGTGGCCGGCCTGGCGGTGATGCTGGGCTGTACTTGGCTGGTTGAAGTAAATGTTGGCCTGACTGTTGGTGGTGATGCTGTGGCCTTTTTGACAGTGATTCTGGGCTGGTGTGCTGGTGGTGATGCTGGGCTGGCCTGGATAGTTTAGGTAGTGACAGGTGCACCCTAGTTTAGGTAGCACCAGGAGCCTCCCAGCTTAGGTAGTGACAGGACCCCCAAGTTTAGGTAGCGACAGGAGCCCCCCAGTTTAGTTAGTGACAGATACCCCCCAGTTTAGGTAGTGACAGGAGCCCCCAGTGTTTGTAGTGACAGGTGCCCCCCAGTTAAGGTAGTAACAGGTGCCCCCCAGGGTATGTAGTGACAGGAGCCCCCAGTGTTTGTAGTGACAGGTGCCCCCCAGGGTATGTAGTGACAGGTGCCCCCAGTTTAGGTAGTGACAGGTGCCCCCAGTTCAGGTATTGACAGGCGCCCCCCCAGTTCAGTTAGTGACAGGTACCCCCAGTTTAGGTATGACCGGAGCCCCCCAGTGTATGCAGTGACAGGGACCCCCCCCCCCAGTGTATATAGTGACAGGAGCCCCTAGTTTAGGTAGTGACAGGGCCCCCCAGTATAGATAGACAGGTCTATAGGTGTCCCCAGTTTAAATAGCCAGATCTATAGGTGTCCTCAGTGGCAGCGGAGAGAGAAGAGAAGCGGTGGGGAAGGGAGGACGTTTCCCCCTCCCCCTTCCCTCACCTTGGGGCTCCCCCTCTCTCGCTCCCCCCTTTAGAATTAAGTGATGTGGCAGGCAGCGCCGCTGTGCCTGCCGCTTCTTTTCTCTCTCCGCTGCCACCCCAGGGCGGGCGGGCCAGCCACGTCCGGGTAGCTAGGGGGGGGCAGCAGCTAGCCAGGGGAGTGCGCATGCCCCATTTTGCCCTATGTAGGGACGCCCATGGCATGGTGGGCAGATAGGTAGCCGGGTAGGCAGTTATGTAGCCGGGTGGGAGGGTAGGCAGATAGGTAGCTGGGTGGGCAGTTAGGTAGCCGGGTGGGAGGGTAGGCAGTTAGGTAGCCAGGTGGGCAGATAGGTAGCTGGGTGGGCAGTTAGGTAGCCAGGTGGGAGGGTAGGCAGATAGGTAGCTGGGTGGGTAGATAGGTAGCCGGGTGGGCAGATAGGTAGCCGGGTGGGAGGGTAGGCAGATAGGTAGCTGGGTGGGTAGATAGGTAGCCGGGTGGGTAGATAGGTAGCCGGGTGGGCAGATAGGTAGCCGGGTGGGAGGGTAGGCAGATAGGTAGCTGGGTGGGTAGATAGGTAGCCGGGTGGGCAGTTAGGTAGCCAGGTGGGAGGGTAGGCAGTTAGGTAGCCGGGTGGGCAGATAGGTAGCTGGGTGGGTAGATAGGTATCCAGGTGGGCAGATAGGTAGCCGGGTGGGCAGATAGGTAGCCGGGTGGGAGGGTAGGCAGTTAGGTAGCCGGGTGGGCAATTAGGTAGCCGGGTGGGAGGGTAGGCAGATAGGTAGCTGGGTGGGTAGATAGGTAGCCGGGTGGGAGGGTAGGCAGTTAGGTAGCCGGGTGGGCAGTTAGGTAGCCGGGTGGGAGGGTAGGCAGAAGGGTAGCCGGGTGGGAGGGTAGGCAGTTAGGTAGCCGGGTGGGCAGTTAGGTAGCCGGGTGGGAGGGTAGGCAGATAGGTAGCTGGGTGGGTAGATAGGTAGCCGGGTGGGCAGCCAGTTAGGTAGCCGGGTGGGTAGATAGGTAGCCGGGTGGGAGGGTAGGCAGTTAGGTAGCCGGGTGGGCAGTTAGGTAGCCGGGTGGGAGGGTAGGCAGATAGGTAGCTGGGTGGGTAGATAGGTAGCCGGGTGGGCAGATAGGTAGCCGGGTGGGAGGGTAGGCAGATAGGTAGCTGGGTGGGTAGATAGGTAGCCGGGTGGGTAGATAGGTAGCCGGGTGGGCAGATAGGTAGCCGGGTGGGAGGGTAGGCAGATAGGTAGCTGGGTGGGTAGATAGGTAGCCGGGTGGGCAGTTAGGTAGCCAGGTGGGAGGGTGGGCAGTTAGGTAGCCGAGTGGGTAGCCAGTGGGGGCCCCGACTCCTATGCTCCCCCTCACCTGGGTGTCCCCCCTCCTTACAAGCCGCGGGGAGGGCAGCCCGACTGTTTTTTTTTTGTTTTTTTTCCCTTAAAAAAAACTATTTTCCCCGGGGGCCCCCTCCTATCCTCCCCCTCCCTCACCTCGGACTCTCGGAGGGCCCCCTCCTGTTACGAGCGGCGCCGGCGGGTACAGCAAACTTTCGGGGAGGTATAGCAGAAGATAGAGGTCCAGCTGCCTCCCAGTCGCTGTCTCCTCTATGCCGCTCGCACTAAACCAGGAAGCAGTGCGAGCGGCATAGAGGAGACAGCGTAGCCCGGGAGGCAGCTGGACCTCTATCTTCTGCTATACCTCGCAGGAACTTTGCTGTAACCGCCGCCGCCGCTCGTAACAGGAGGGGGGCCCTCCGAGGTGAGGGAGGGGGAGGATAGGAGGGGGCCCCCCCGGGGAAAATAGTTTTTTTTAAGGGACATAAAAAAAAAAAAAAAAAAACAGTCGGGCTGCCCTCCCCGGCTCTCCCATGCAGCGCACGCCTTCTAGGGGCCCCCAGGAGGAGGGGCAGTCGGGGCCCACCGATGGGACCGTCGGTGGTTCGGCGGCTCTGTCCGAGCCTGACCGCAGGCTGATATACACCGCAGGCTGATATACACTGCAGGCTGATATACACCGCAGGCTGATATACACTGCAGACTGATATACACCACAGGCTGATATACACCGCAGGCTGATATACACTGCAGGCTGATATACACCACAGGCTGATATACACCGCAGCCTGATATACACCGCAGGCTGATATACACTGCAGGCTGATATACACCACAGGCTGATATACACTGCAGGCTGATATACACCGCAGGCCGATTTCCGATCAATTTCAACGTGAAAACTCTCGGGAATGCGCAGAGAACTAGGGGATGTGTGCAGTGGCAGCAACTGTGATCAGAGCTGCTGCAATCAGTGCGGGTGAGAGACTTGGTGAATAATGACACCGGGGATTGCTGTGGGGGGAGGGGGGGGGCGGGTTCAGGGTTTGAGGGGCACATGTACTACCTGATCTATAGGCATACCGCTTTTAGGTTTTTTTTTCTTTCCAGACACAGTGTCGGGCATACCACTAATGAGGTTAACAATAGATTATTATTGATTTATAAAGCGCCAACATATTCTGTGGGGATGTACAAAATAATAAACAAACATAGGGTACTGTAATGATCTGCTCAGCTGGCTGCACAGGCAGACAGCTGTTTGACCATTCCTCAAGCCTGTCGGATGCAGGTCTCTGGATAATAGACCTGTCTTTGCTTTGCAAGCTTCAGACCTGCTCTGCTGCTGAGGAATTTGCATATACTGATTATGCAGCATAAATACCATGTGATCCCACAATCCTTGGCTGGTCATCATGGTTTGTTACTGTTGAAACACTCCTGGAGTGTCAGCCTTGCTATTGTTTGCTAAAGATTATCTTAGAGTATTCCTGGGGACTGCATTAGGCATCCCTCTAGTACAGTCAGGTTGTATTATTTGTATTGCCTGTTCAGTCTTCTGTTTGTCCTTGCGATTGCACTGTCGCCAGCGGTGGGCGATGGTGAAATGTTTGTTCCAGAACTTAGATCACACTTGCTCTGGCGGAAAGAGCAGTGGATCCTGCTAAGCTCTGTTTCTGTACTTGGATCACACTTGCTCTGGCGGAAAGAGCAGTGGATCCTGCTAGCCTGTTTCTGTACTTGGATCACACTTGCTCTGGCGGAAAGAGCAGTGGATCCTTCCTGTCCTGTCTCTGAACTCAGATCGCACTCGCTCTGGCGGAAGAGCGTGGATCTTATTTGTCCTATTCCTGTTTCTGTTCGTTTGTCTGTCTGGACCGCACTCGCTCTAGCGGTAGCAGCGGTGGTTCCTTTTGAACTCTGTCTGGGAGTGTAGGCCAGAGCTGCGGCTGCTGCTGGCTGCTCCTTCTCTCTGTCTTGTCTGATACGAACGCTTGCTGTAGGCTCGGTGGGGTAACCGTTGAGCAAGCGTTCGCGTTCTCTGTTTCATGTTTGTGTGGCTTTGGTTAGTTAGGGTGGCGTGCTTGTCTCTGTTGCGCTTATCGTGCGGAGACCGCACCATAAACGCGTTCGCTGTTGCGAATGAGTGCGGTGTTCGCGTTTAGCTAGCGTTTGTTATTTTCCTTATCTTGTCATTGTTTGCTGTGCCTTTGCTACTCTCGTGCTCTGTCTTACTCAGTCTTGTGTCACTTCTGGCAATCGCTTCTCTCGCGATTGCATTCCTACTTTGTTTCTGCTGTTGTGTGTTCACCATCGCGGGTTGGCGACTAGATTAGTGCACACACATACATTCTGTCCCCATGCTCTTTCTCATTGGCAATCGCAGCTCTTGCGATTGCGTTCTCACTTGGCTTCCCTCGTACATTTCCTATCTGGCATTTGTGGTTGGGCAGAGGATCTGTTCCTCTGCACTCCACGGCTCCATCTGCTGGCAGGAATTCCCCTCTACAGGTGCGTTGCACCTTGTGCTGGGTTCTCTCAGATTATACGCTTGTGGAGGATTTCCGCAGTGTCAGCGCACATCCTGTGTGCTGACCACGGAGAGAATTCCACAATCGTTACAGGTACATAATAATACAGAGAATGGTATACATCAATATATGAAATAAAGAGTTGGTACAAAATACAGAATCTGTACAAAATGCAGAATTAGTAATTACAGTGACAAAAGTAATTGTTATAAAATAACAATTTCCAAGACACAAAAGGGTGAAAGAGCCCTGCCCTTGTGAGCTTACAATCTAAAGCATACATGTCAAACTTCAGCCTGCAGGCAAAATTTGGCCCTCAGAGCCAGGAGATTTGGCCCTCAAGTGGTTTCCCCACTTTGCATTATGTTTGGCCTGCTCTAGACCACCAGGGAAGCTATACTGGAGGTGAAGCCCTAGAACACTAGGGAAGCCATATGGGGGAGGGAGGAGGAAAGTATTAAACACTAGGGAACTGTATAGGGGGTGGGGGTCTCTAGACACCAGGGAACCTTATAGGGGAAGAAGCACCACCAGACACCAGAGAACTTTATAAGGGAGGAAGGTGGGCAGTAGACATTGAGGTTGACCCGCGACTAGGTCCCACCATCCCAGTGTACAATTCCGGCCCGTGACTAGATCCCAGTGCACAATTTTGGCCCACTTTGTATTTGAGTTTGACCCCATTTATCTAAAGGAATAGGAATGTGTGTTCTTTGTTTGTCCTTAGTTCTGTGATGCAGCTATGTACGTGGTTGCTTAGTTTAACATTAATTCTCCATTAATACTGATTGTTATAAGGAAACAGTCAAACTCTTGGCATCACTCCTGATCCTAGGAACAGCTGACAGCGATGACTGCCATACACCATGTACAGTATAAACTGGCTGATACCATCCTGGTTAAGAAGGTTAAGCCTGACAAGTATGGGATCATTAGCAATCAGCTGTACCAGTGTGAGAACGCGGAAGAGCCGCCGCCATGATCCAGCAGCAGGCGGCTCTTTCCGCGCACACACGCGCCACACACACGGAGAGGCAGCCGCCTCTCCTCAGCATGAGGCGGCTGTCTCCGTGCAGGGACGCATGAAGAGCGGGGAAACCGCCGCATCAGACGCGGCGGTTGGTCCGCATGCCCCCGCTGCGGAGACACCGCAGAGCGGGGCAGTTGTGGCTGGGACTCGTAGTCCCTCAGGGTTTAGAGTGACGCGCGCGCGCGCGCACTCAGGAAGAATTTATGTCAGCCAGAGATGAGTCAGCTGACCAGGTTGGTCAGCTGACTCTGGCTCCCATCCTGATTGGTCTAGCACTTAGGGAGGTGCTGGAGAGGCCTCCGTGTATATATACAGCTGGCTGTTCACTTGTTCCTTGTCTGGCGTTGCGTTCACACATGTGGGAGCACCCAGAGCCGTAGTCAGATCCGTTAGTGTGCCAGGACCAGCTGGAGCTGTAATCCTACACTAAGCTAGATTCTGTTGATAGCTTAAAGTACTAGTTTGATTGTGATTATCTGTTATGACCTTTTGCCTGCCTCGACTATCCTCCTGAACTCTGACCTTGTACCTCGTTATATCTGATACCCCGTTGCTGAACCCTGCCTGTACTTTGACTCCGCCTCTGCCTCCTGATTTTGTACCCCGATATTTCTGACACCTCGCTGCCGAACCCTGCCTGTACTTTGACTCCGCCTCTGCCTCCTGATTTTGTACCCCGATATTTCTGATACCCCGCTGCTGAACCCTGCCTGTACTTTGACTCCGCCTTTGCCTACTGATATTGTACTTATCTGCCCGTCTGGTTACAACCTAGCTTGTCCGACCTCGAGAACCGACCTCACGATTTGAGGCGGTTCCCCGTCCCGTTAGTGACACTTCCGCCTGAGTGTCACTTTCGGACCTCCCTTCCCACTGTCTGTCTGACTCCTCCCGTTTTGGAGAACTCAGACCTGCGGAAGGGATCAGTGCAGTTCTCCTCGCTGCACTGAGGCTTGTCCTCTGTATTACTGTTGCACCAATCACTACACTCTACTCAGGTGACCAGAGGTTAGCTAGTATATTGGATTATCGGTGATACTGCAGATCACATATAATCTGGTATACGTCTGTATTTCCCGTGATACTGCAGATCACCGGTAATCAGACCTCTCTGTGCTTCACCGAGCGTTACAGAACGCCAGACCAATAAACTGATGGACGCACGAGCTGACCCTCTGACTGTGCTTGCCACTTCGGTGGATAATATCCATCAAGCACTGGGCCAGCACAAAGCCTTAATTGATGCCCTAAAAGGCTCTGTGCAAACCCTTCAGACGTCAGTTGATTCGGTGCGATCTCCTCCTAGTGATGACATACGTATGCCCGTACCTGATAAGTTTTCCGGCCACAAGTCTGACTTCCGGAATTTTAGGAGTAGAGTGTTGTCATACTTCGAATTGAGACCCCGATCCTCGGGGACTGAGACCCAACGGGTCATCGTTATTAAGACGTTGTTGACTGGGGACTCCCAGTCCTGGGCATATAACCTGCCTCCTACCGATACTGCTCTGACCTCGGTAGAGGAATTCTTTAAGGCCATGGCCATAATCTACGACGACCCTGACCTTGCTGCGACCTCAGAGCGGAAGCTCAAACTTTTGCGGCAAGGCAGAGGATCGGTCGAGGATTATGCGGCAGAGTTCCGTAGGTGGTCAATCACCTCTAGGTTTGACAATTTTGCCCTAATGGACTACTTTTTGTCTGGATTATCGGAGGAGGTCTCCGACTTAATGTTAACTGTACCCGAACCCAAAACAGTTGATGAGGCCATATCATCGGCCATTCGAGTAGATCGCAGGCTACGCCATCAGAGGCAGGCTAGGGGCAGTCACCATGTCAGGGTGACTTCGTATGCGGCACCGGTTGCTGCATCCTCTGTAACAGCATCTCCACCTGTCTCACCCTTTCCGGCCTTACCTCCACCAGAACCGATGCAAATTGGCCGATCAAAACTAACCCAGGTGGAGCGAAGGCGAAGGATGGCGGAACAACTGTGCCTATATTGTGCAGAGGCAGGGCATAGGGTGCGAAACTGCCCTAACAGGGCGGGAAACGGGTCTGCCTAGGAGTAGTGGGGGGTGACACCCTAGGCTCACAGTTCTCACCCCTTAAAGAGAAAAAAGTGCTTCTCCCCTGTACCATTACATGGGAGAACAAGTCCGTAGCCACTGAAGCATTTGTTGATTCCGGCTCAGCGGCTAATTTTATGAGCATTGAATTTGCTCAGGAGTTGGGTATTCCTCTCACTCCTGTGAGTCCCCCCATTCAGGTCACGGCAGTGGACGATTCCCCTCTGCAACGGGAGCGCCCACTGTCACAGACTCCGGAGGTGAAGGTCACCATAGGGGTACTGCATGGGGAAAAGTTACGATTTTTTGTATTACATATGTCCACCTCCACTATTATCCTAGGCATGCCGTGGTTGCAAACCCATTCACCTCAAATAGACTGAGCCACGGGTCAGTTAACCACATGGTCACCTCATTGTTTTCAACGGTGTTTGGGGAAGTTGACATTGGGGCAAACCAGAGTTCAGGTGGGAGGTGTGCCAGACCAGTACTCTGAATATGCCGACGTATTTTGCCCCAAGGCAGCTGACAAACTACCCCCACATCGGCCATTCAACTGTCCCATCAATCTCCGTTCAGGTTGTGTACCTCCCCGGGGCCATCTGTATAATTTGTCGGGGCCCGAAAAAGTGGCCATGCAGGAATATATCCGTGAGAACATGGCCAAGGGCTTCATTCGGCCATCTCGTTCACCCGCCGGGGCAGGGTTCTTTTTTGTTAAGAAAAAAGATGGGGGCTTACGGCCATGTATCGACTACCGGGGGCTTAATAAGATCACAGTGAAGAATCGCTACCCGTTGCCATTAATAGATGACCTTTTCACACAGGTCACGAAGGCTAAAATATTCTCGAAACTGGATTTACGGGGGGCATACAATCTTGTGCGGATCAGAAAGGGTGACGAATGGAAAACGGCCTTCAATACTCCGGACGGGCATTACGAGTACCTGGTGATGCCCTTCGGGTTATGTAATGCCCCGGCCGTTTTTCAGGAACTCATCAATGAGGTCTTTAGGGAGGTGTTGGGGAAGTTCGTGTTAGTTTATCTCGATGATATTCTTATCTTTTCTAACAATCTCTCAGATCACAGAGTTCATGTTAGATGGGTTTTGAACAAACTGAGACAAAATTTGTTATATGCTAAACTTGAAAAGTGCATTTTCGAAGTCACGTCCGTGGCTTTTTTGGGATATATAATCTCCACCTCGGGTCTCTCCATGGACCCTGCCAAGGTCTCCGCGGTACTGGAGTGGCCGTAGCCGGTGGGATTGAAGTCCCTACAACGGTTCCTAGGGTTTGCAAACTACTACAGAAGGTTTATTAGGGGATATTCCACAGTAGTGGCACCCCTCACCAACCTTACTAAGAAAGGGGCAGACACCACTCATTGGCCTCCCGAGGCTTTACAGGCATTCGCTACTCTGAAGGGGTTATTCTGCTCGGCGCCCATATTAAGGCACGTGGACACTTCGTTTCCATTTATAGTCGAGGTAGACGCCTCAGAGGTTGGGGTAGGGGCTGTGCTGTCTCAACGTTCAGGTCTTCAGGGCAGATTACATCCATGTGCCTATTTTTCCTGGAGGTTCTCTTCGGCAGAGAGAAACTACGATATAGGCAATAGGGAGCTTCTAGCTATCAAGCTAGCCTTCGAAGAGTGGCGTCATTGGCTGGAAGGAGCAGAGCACACGATTACGGTTTATACCGACCACAAGAATCTCGAGTACATCGAGGGAGCTAAAAGGTTAAGTCCTCGACAAGCTCGATGGTCGCTATTTTTTTCGAGGTTCAAATTCGTAATTACTTTCACTCCAGGCAGTAAAAATACCAAGGCGGACGCACTTTCTAGGTGTTTCGAGCCGGAGACAGCACAGCCCTCGATTCCTGAATCCATTATTCCACGAAAGTTGGTGTTAGCCGCTACCGAGACTTGGGAGAACTGGAAAGAAGTTTTGGGTCCTTTCCAACAGGATGTCCCAGAAGGGAAACCTGAGGGAGTGTTATTTATCCCATTGCCCTTCCGTCTCCAGATTTTGGAGATGGTCCACTCACACAAGAATTCGGGACATCCTGGGGCGTCTAGAACGCAGGATCTCTTGGCCAGGTGTGCGTGGTGGCCCTCTCTGGCAACTGACTGCAAAGAATTTGTTAGGGAATGTGCGGTGTGTGCAAAAAGCAAACCCTCCCGGCTGGCATCTGTAGGTACTCTGCAGCCTTTGCCCACCCCGAGTGAGCCGTGGACCCATTTGTCCATGGATTTTGTGGGGGAGCTTCCTAGGTCAGAGGGCAAGTCGGTCATATGGGTGGTAGTCGACCACTTTAGTAAAATGGCCCATTTCGTGCCCTTGAAAGGACTCCCCTCGGCCCAGGAATTGGCCGACTTATTCATCGTCCATATCTTTCGGTTGCATGGCATTCCGGAAGACATAGTTTCCGATCGGGGAGTCCAGTTTGTCTCAAAATTTTGGAGGGCATTCTGTCACCAGATGGGCATGGGGCTGTCATTTTCGTCGGGCTACCACCCACAGACAAATGGCCAAACTGAGAGGGTCAACCAATCGTTAGAGCAATTTTTACGTTGTTACGTGGCTGAAGCACAGAGCGATTGGGTCAAGTTTTTGCCCTACGCAGAGTTTGCACACAATAACTTAAAGAGTTCTTCCTCGGGTTTTTGTCCATTCCAGATAGTGACCGGGAAGTTACCTAAGTTTTCTCCATTGCCGGTGGTGTCCAGTCCGTTCCCAGCCTTGGAGGTTTGGCAGAAGACATTTAGGGACATGTGGTGGACCATAAAGGACAACCTTGTGAAAGCATTTCAGAGTCAGAAAAGTCAGGCTGACAAAAGACGCTAATTAGAGTGGAATTTTCAACCAGGAGATTTGGTTTGGGTGTCAACTCGCCACCTGACATTGAAACAACCTTCTGACAAACTTGGTCCCAGGTTTGTGGGTCCTTTCCCGGTAATCAGGAAAATTAACAAAGTTACCTATACCATTGACCTTCCCACCTGCATGCGGGGGGTAAGGTCCTTCCATGTATCCCTTCTCAAACCCGCAGTCCAGGTGGGCCCTGCTCCTCCTCCTCCCGTGTTGGTAGATGCCCAACCTGAATATGAAGTGGAAAAAGTTTTAGATTCACGCCTGGTACAGAACTCTGTACAGTACCTCGTACATTGGAAAGGGTACGGCATTGAGGAGAGGCAATGGGTACCTGAGAACCGTATGCATGCGGATGACTTAGTGAGGGAGTTTCATGCTTTACATCCAGAGAAACCTGGAAGGAGCTGTCCGGAGTCCACTACTCGGGGGGGGGGGGTACTGTGAGAACGCGGAAGAGCCGCCGCCATGATCCAGCGGCAGGCGGCTCTTTCCGCGCACACACGCGCCACACACACGGAGAGGCAGCCGCCTCTCCTCAGCATGAGGCGGCTGTCTCCGTGCAGGGACGCATGAAGAGCGGGGAAACCGCCGCATCAGACGCGGCGGTTGGTCCGCATGCCCCCGCTGCGGAGACACCGCAGAGCGGGGCAGTTGTGGCTGGGACTCGTAGTCCCTCAGGGTTTAGAGTGACGCGCGCGCGCGCGCACTCAGGAAGAATTTATGTCAGCCAGAGATGAGTCAGCTGACCAGGTTGGTCAGCTGACTCTGGCTCCCATCCTGATTGGTCTAGCACTTAGGGAGGTGCTGGAGAGGCCTCCGTGTATATATACAGCTGGCTGTTCACTTGTTCCTTGTCTGGCGTTGCGTTCACACATGTGGGAGCACCCAGATCCGTAGTCAGATCCGTTAGTGTGCCGGGACCAGCTGGAGCTGTAATCCTACACTAAGCTAGATTCTGTTGATAGCTTAAAGTACTAGTTTGATTGTGATTATCTGTTATGACCTTTTGCCTGCCTCGACTATCCTCCTGAACTCTGACCTTGTACCTCGTTATATCTGATACCCCGTTGCTGAACCCTGCCTGTACTTTGACTCCGCCTCTGCCTCCTGATTTTGTACCCCGATATTTCTGACACCTCGCTGCCGAACCCTGCCTGTACTTTGACTCCGCCTTCGCCTCCTGATTTTGTACCCCGATATTTCTGATACCCCGCTGCTGAACCCTGCCTGTACTTTGACTCCGCCTTTGCCTACTGATATTGTACTTATCTGCCCGTCTGGTTACAACCTAGCTTGTCCGACCTCGAGAACCGACCTCACGATTTGAGGCGGTTCCCCGTCCCGTTAGTGACACTTCCGCCTGAGTGTCACTTTCGGACCTCCCTTCCCACTGTCTGTCTGACTCCTCCCGTTTTGGAGAACTCAGACCTGCGGAAGGGATCGGTGCAGTTCTCCTCGCTGCACTGAGGCTTGTCCTCTGTATTACTGTTGCACCAATCACTACACTCTACTCAGGTGACCAGAGGTTAGCTAGTATATTGGATTATCGGTGATACTGCAGATCACATATAATCTGGTATACGTCTGTATTTCCCGTGATACTGCAGATCACCGGTAATCAGACCTCTCTGTGCTTCACCGAGCGTTACAACCAGGTTATGATGCATTTTTGCTCATCGTGTAGCCAGATAATTTCTGTGCATGTTTTTGTAGGCTGCACATTGTCAGAATTTAGAATTTATTAATCAAAAATGCTTATGTTTCTTTGCAGGATGTCTTCATGAAGGACAATTACATCCACTTAACACTCAGTGGAAGACAAAGGATTGTACGGGATGCAGCTGCAATGGCAAAGGGGCTATGACATGCTGCACGTAAGTTCATTTATTAACTATTTATGGACCAAGCTAATTGAAATCTTCGCCCTGTTTTGGTGGCCTCCTGGCTGGCAGGGCGTAGATTTCAATTAGCCGTCGCTGCGCGCATTCGCCGTTTCCGTCGCTCCCCGCCGATCACGCCGCTCAAACCCGACGAGTCTCACCACATCTCACAGGCTCTGCCAGTCTCTATGACGGCAGAGCCATGTGAGCCGGTCAGGAGCCGATTTCATTGGCTCCTGGCCCTGTCTTTCAATGTAAGCCGCTCCCATTGACTTACATTGAAAGACAGGGTCAGGAGCCAATGAAAGCGGCTTCTGACCGGCTCACATGGCTCTGCCGTCATAGAGATGGCAGAGTGGATGTCCTGGGGGTCCCGGCGAGAGGCGATGACGGCGGTTGTGGCGGGTATGCGCGGCAATTCGTCAGGATTGCGTCATTCTGGTACCAGCGGTCTCTGGTCCTTAAGGGGGCAGGTGCAAAAAAGAAATGAAATCAATATTTAGTAGATCCTCCTTTTGCAGAAATTACAGCCTCTAAAAGCTTCCTGTAGGTTCCAAAGAGAGTCTGGATTCTGGTTGAAGGCATTTTGGACCATTCCTCTTTACAAAACATCTCTAGTTCATTCAGGTTTGATGGCTTCTGAACATGGACTGATCTCTTTAAATCACATCACAGATTTTCAATTATATTCAGATCTGGGGACTGAGATGGCCATTTCAGAATGTTGTACTTGTTCCTCTACATGAATGCCTTAGTGCAGGGGCAGGGAACCTATGGCTCGGGAGCCAGATGTGGCTCTTTTGATGGCTGCATCTGGCTCACAGACAAATCAGTAGGAGTTGATTCAGTAAGCTACACAGCTCAAGCAGCGCAGCTTAGTGTGGCAGCGCAAGTAACATTTTCAAAGTAGGAACGCTACTGCTGCAGCATGCACTACTAACTTACTCATGCTACCCCAAAACGGCTGCTCCAATTGTCCCACCCTGGACCCTGTCAGGTCCAGTGACTTTGTAAGACAAGATCCCCGCACTTGTATTGGCCCAATAGGCTGCCTGTGGCTTGACAGGCAGCCTATTGGGCCAAAGTTCGGGGATCTCGTCCTACAAAGTGAATCAACCCCCAAGTCAGCTAGCTAATTGTACAAGCTGTTAGTCTGTATTTCTCCTGTCTGGCTCTCGGGGTAAATCGCTGATGTTGCTGAAACCCAAGAGAAGCTAAAGATGTGTCTGACACTTCCGCTGCCCAGCAGATCAACTGTATACATGTCACCATGGCAACAGGGACAGCCCTCTGCACCACTGTTTGAAACATATTGTACGGCTCTCACGGAATTACATTTTAAAATATGTGGCGTTTATGGCTCTCTCAGCTAAAAAGGTTCCTGACCCCTGGCTTAGTGGATTTTGAGCAGTGTTTAGGGGCATGTTTAGGGGGTGTTTTTGAAAGATCCAGCCCTAGCACAGTTTCAGCTTTGTCACTGATTCCTGGACATTGGTCTCCAGAATCTGCCAATACTGACTGAAATCCATGCATCCCTCAACTTTGACAAGATTCCCAGTCCCTGCACTGGCCACACAGCCCCACAGCATGATGGAACCACCACCATATTTTACTGTAGGTAGCAGGTGTTTTTCTTGGAATGTTGTGTTCTTTTTCCTCCATACATAACGCCCTTGTTATGCCCAAATAACTCAATTTTAGTTTCATCAGTCCACAGCACCTTATTCCAAAATTAAGCTGGCTTGTCCAAATGTGCTTTAGCATACTTCAAGCTGCTCTGTTTGTGCTGTGGGCGGAGAAAAGGCTTCCTCTGCTTCACTCTCGCATATGGCATCTCCTTGTGTAAATTGCGCCGAATGGTTGAACGATGCACAGTGACTCCATCTGCAGGAAGATGATGTTGTAGGTGTTTGATGCTGGTCTGTGGGTTGACTCTGACTGTTCTCACCATTTGTGGCTTCTGTCTATATGAGATTTTTCTTGGTCTGCCACTTTGAGACTGAACTTGAACTGAGCCTGTGGTCTTCCATTTCCTCAATACGTTCCTAACTGTGGAAAAAGACAGCTGAAATCTCTGAGACAGCTATCTTTATCCTTCCCCTAAACCATGTTGGTGAACAATCTTTGTTTTCAAGTCATCTGAGAGTTGTTTTGAGAACCCCATGTTGCTACTCTTCAGAGAAACTTAAAAGAGGAGGGAAACTTACAATTGACCCACTTAAATACTTTTTCTCATAATTGGATTCACCTTTGTATGTAGGTCAGGGGTAGCTGAGCTTACTAAGCCAATTTGAGTTCCAATAATTAATTCTAAAGGTTTTGGAATCAATAAAATGACAACAGTGCCCAAATGTATGCACCTGCCTAATTTTAATTATTGTGCAAGTTCTGTAAATCCAATAAACTTCATTTCACTTCTCAAATATGAAATATGATATATTTAACTGACATTTTTTATCGTAACAACCAATGATTTCCAGGGCCGGCGCTACCATAGAGGCAAAAGGTTCATTTGCCCCGGTGCCCCGACCGCTGCTGAGGCCCCAGCAGCGCCGACCCTGCGATATTTTCTCCCCCCGCTTGCACTGCTCCCCGGGGCCTATATTAGCGGCCATAATTACCTTATTCCCGGCGGGAGAGCAGACTGGCAGCGGCTGCATCCGGAGACATGCTGTCTCCCTCCTTCTCTATGACCCGGCGTGTGTTTACACATGACGCGCCGGGTCATAGAGAAGGAGGGAGACAGCGTGTCTCCGAGTGCAGCCGCTGCCCGCCCGCTCACCGGCCGAGAATAAGGTAATTATGGCTGCTAATATACTTGCAGCAGGGCCCCAGGGAGCAGAGGGGTAATGGGGGGGCCCAACGCTGAAGCTTACCCCAGGGCCACAGGGCCCCTTGAACCATGGCCCTGTGGGTGGTGGAGCACGAGAGGACGGTGTCACCATTAGAGATGGCCCGAACGGTTTGCCGGCGCCTGTCACTCACTAGCTAACCTGGGGGTCCCTGTCACTCACTACCTAACCTGGGGGGCGCCTGTCACTACCTAAACTAGGGGGCTTCTGTCGCTACCTAAACTGGGGGACTCCTGGCGCTACCTTAACTAGGGGGCACCTGTCACTACCTAAACTATCCAGGCCAGCCAGCCCAGACCACCAGTCAACCAGCCCAGAATCACTGTCAAAAAGGCCACAACAGCACCACCAGTCAGGCCAGCATTAACTTCAACAGCCCAGCATTACCGCCAGCCAGGTCACAGCATCACCGCCTGCCAAGCCAGCCACAGCATCGGCCACAGCATCACTGCCAGGCCTTTCAGCCCACACATCATCCCCAATCCAGCCAAAAACAGTATTGCCAGGCACAGCAGCCAGTAGAGGAGAAAACAGAAGCCAGGTGAGAGGTGTCTACCATATTCTGCCTATTTATGTGAAATGCTGTCTATTTATGTGCCTCATGACTGCTGAATTTGTCTTGTTGGTAGCCTCATGATTTGTTGGGGGCCTCAAGATTGCTGAATTTGTCTTGTTGAGAGCCTAATGATTTGTTGGGGGCCTCATGATTGCTGAATTTGTCTTGTTGGGGGCCTCACGATTGCTGAATTTGTCATGTCGGGGGCCTCACGATTGCTGAATTTGTCATGTCGGGGGCCTCACGATTGCTGAACTTGTCATGTTGGGGGCCTCATGATTGCTGAATTTGTCTTGTTGGGGGCCTCATGATTGCTGAATTTGTCTTAATAGGGGCCTCACGATTGCAGAATTTGTCTTGATAGGGGCCTCATGATCGCTGAATTTGTCTTGTTGGGGGTCACATGATTGCTAACTACGAGATTATGGGAAAAGCTGAATCTTCATCATATGAGACGCTATTGTCTATCGTGAGGCTCCCGACATGACAAATTCAGCAATCGTGAGGCCCCCGACATGACAAATTCAGCAATCGTGAGGCCCCCAACACAACAAATTCAGCGATCATGAGGCCCCCATCAAGACAAATTCTGCAATCGTGAGGCCCCTATCAAGACAAATTCAGCAATCATGAGGCCCCGAACAAGACAAATTCAGCAATCATGAGGCCCCCAACATGACAAGTTCAGCAACCTACTTTTTTTAGCTTTTTAAAACAGAAAATAAAACTGGGAGGTTCTAAAAAATGTAATACATTTTTCAGGAGTAGGATGGATGAAATTGTTTATCGTCACAGTTTATTTTCAACTTGGATTTTCCATAATGTTCATGTATGAGTTAAAACGTTTGTACAGTATTTAGTTTAAATTGCTGTTGCCACTTTGCAATAGATAAGTGACTTGTGGGTTGCAGTTTGGGCACTCGGCCTCCAAAAGGTTCGCAGCCACTGTCTTAATCTATTGTCCCACCATTGCTAGGTTCATGTAAATTTGTCTCCACCCGTTACCACACCCACATTCTGGTCCATGGCCCACCCATTTTTCGGTGCGGCACGCCAAGCGCGCCGCACAACGTGACCCTCATATTTTTCGGCGCGCTAGCTACAGTGTGCTGAATTCTGCTGCCTACAGTATGTACAGTATATGCTGTTCTCTAGTGCCTGCACTGTGTGCTGATCTACCTCCAGTGTGTACAGTATAAGGAGTTACTCTGTGCCTTTACTGATTGTAAACCAGCTGTATTGTATGCTGATCCCTGCTACTTTCAGTTTGTACAGTATTAGCTGTAAAGCCTGGTACACACATACAATTTTGATTAGCCAATTTTAGCTCTGTTCATCAAATTCATTGTCTGTTGGCCCACTTACTGCACAGGGGTGGTAAAATTCGTCAGTGACTGACCAATCAAAATTGTATGTGCGTATACATCTTTGATCTATGCCTATACTGATTGTAAATTATCTAAATAAAGGACAGGGGGCTCCATCCAATATTTTGATGGGCAGAAGCCTTATCGGTAGCTTACACCACTGCTAAGTTCATGTACATTTGGCCCCACCCATGGCCACGCCCACTTACCTCATGGCCATGCCCATTTTTTGCCGTGCGTGCCCCCCACCTAGTGCCCACAGGTGCCCCCAATCTCCAAGGACCCTAGAAACGCCCCTGTCACTGCATATACCTCCATTACAGTATTTCTGTCTGATTCTGCTTGTCTTCAGAAGTACTCAGGTACTGTCATTTTTGTCAAGGTCATACAGTTGCTTTAAAAAAGTGAAATTACTGACCTATAATAAACATAGATTGAGTGATCTAATTGCTCCTCTAGCTAAGGGGTAGGGAACCTATGGATTGGGAGCCAGATGTGGCTCTTTTGATGGCTACATCTGGCTCACATACAAATCAGTAGGGGTTAATTCACTAAGCTACACTGCTCAAGCAGAGCAGCTTAGTGTGGCAGCACAAGTAGAATTTTCAAAGTAGGCACGCTACTGCTGTTGCATACACTACTAACTTACTCGCGCTACACCAAAACTAACGGCTGCTCCAATTCTCCCACTCTGGACCCTGTCAGGTCCAGTGACGAGATCCCTGCACTTTGATTGGCCCAATAGGCTGTCAGTCACTCAACAGGCAGCTTATTGAGCCAAAGTGCGGGGATCTCGTCTTACAAAGTGAATCAACCCCCAAGTCAGCTAGCTAATTGTACAAGCTGTTAGTTGGTATTTCTCCTGTCTGGGAAAATGCTGATGTTGCTGAAACCCAAGAGAAGCTGAAGACATGTCTGACACTTCCGCTGCCCAACTGTATACACATCACCATGGAAACAGGGACATGAGCCCTCTGCTGCGCATGTACACTGTCCCAGTTTGAAACATATTGTATGGCTCTCACAGAATTACATTTTAAAATATGTGGCGTTTATGGCTCTCTCAGCCAAAAAGTTTCCTGACCCCTGCTCTAGCTGGATGCTTGTCCCAGGTTAGTAATTCAAATAGTACAAAAAAGGAAAAATGAAACCTAAAGTAATTCAAATTAAGCCATTTTAACTTACCTGGGCTTCTACTGGCCCCTTGCAGCTGTCCTGTGCCTGCGCTGCGATAAATCAATCCTCTGGTCCCCCGCAGTGACTCAGCGACCCAGTTTAGTTTTCAGCGAGTCAGCCAGTCGATGGCCACTGCGCCTGTGTGGTCCTGGCCACACCCATCCTCGATCGCAGACAATGGGAGCATAATCGATGCACCCAGTAGAAGCCCAAGATAAATTAAACTGGCTTTATTTGAATTACTTTAGGTTTCTTTCTTTTAAAGTACACCTGTAACAAAAAGAAATAGTCCCTATGGGGTACTTACATCATGAGGCGGAAGCCTCAGGATCCTAATGAGGTTTCCACTGTCTGTTGTAGCCTTGACTGTCTGTTGTAGCCTTGGGCATCCAGCGTTGGCTCCACAAGAAATTACCCCGACAAGCACTGTGCGGCAATATTTACCTTTAGGGCTCTAGCGCATGCGCAGTAGAAGCTCCGTTCGGTCTGCCGCGGAAATAGTCGAGCTCAATTGGGTCTGCTCTACTTCTCAGGCATGAGTCGGCGTCGCCTGCACATGCGCAGTAGAGTGGACCAGATGGGGCTTGGCTAGTTCCACCGGAGCTTGATCAGCTTCTACTGTGCCTGTGTTGGAGGCCAAAAGGTAAATATTGCTGCACATGGAGTTCGGGGGCTTTCTGCGCTGGATCCAAAAGGCTGAAGGGGACGGAGGAAGCCACATTAGGATCCTAAAGCTTCCCCCTCCTGAGGTAAGTACCCCCAGGGGCAGTTTTTTTTCATTACAGGTTTCCTTTAAAGAACACCCAATCCAAGGCAAAGCTACCTAAGGTAAGTACAGTGGTAGGTTTATGCTGGATCAACATACCTCTTTATGTTGTTTCTCCGTGCTTCTCTCAGTTTCCGTAAACACTTCTTGAAAAATGTGACTTTTGGTGAAGGTCAAACTCTCAATTTTTTCAAGGAGTAAGCACTCCTTGAAGAATTTGAATTTTGGCTAAAGTCACATTTTCAGACATAGAGAGGCAGGATTGCAGCGATGTTTCCTCCTATCACCCTCACATTTCTTCTTCTTCCCCACCCATTCATTCCCCTTATAGGACAGGGAAAAGGAGATATTAGGAGGGAACATCACAGCAAGCCTGCCTCTTCCTGTCTGAAAATGTGACTTTAGCCAAAATTCTAATTTTTCAAGGCGTGATTACGGGCACTAAGGTGAGTGAGGAGAAAAGCAGACAACGCACAAAGGTATGTGGATCCTGCATAAACCTACCACTGTTTTCCTTTATGCAACTGGATCAACATTAGAAATGTATAGTTTTCCTGGCAACAATAACAGTCTACATGTTTCTTTGTGATTATAATGATTATAACATATTTGAATATGCATACATATATCTATGTATTGTTTGTTTTTTAGCATGGGAAGACCACGTGAAACAAAGCATTGCAAGTTCAGATATCATGAAGACTGCTCCTTTGATCTGATTCCCAATGAGGAATGTACTAGTTTTGTTATGGTGGGCTGAAAAGGATTACAGAATCCACAATCTTCTATACAAGCAATACAAGTCCAAATTACGCACGCAAAATGGAAAAAATAGAAAATAAATTGTTGCAGTAATAAAGTATCTCTGTCTGTTATTTTTTTTAGCAGTGTTCTGTCAAACTTTTGTCAAACTCTGCTGTCAAACTTGTTCCAACAGTGGAGCATTCTCACCAGCTCCTGATGTCAGACTCATGCCACATACACACTTGAGATAAAAGTCTTTGGAAAAGGATCACAGACCAATTTTACCCCATTCCATGTAGTATGAGAGCCATACCTTCACAGTCTTTTCTATGGAGATGAACTCCTCATCAGATAAAAATCTTTGCAAGATGCTGGACACAAGGATGTTGTACACATTCAACAGCTCTGTTCCTGCAAAAGATCCGTTCCTGCAAAATGCATTCATAGTCTATGATATCTGCAGATCCTCATACACACCTTGTCTAACAGACATTCATCTGCAGATCAGATCCACCAGGATGGATCTTCAGATCTGCAGATGATTGTCAGATATGCAGATGAATGTCTGTTAACCACTTAAGGACCGCCCCCAGCCGATGGGCGGCGGCAAAGTCCGGGCCCAAACGACCGCAATACGCCCATCGGCGGGGGGCGGCTGCGGGAGTGGCTATGCGGCGATCGCTGTAACCCGCCGGCCGTTCGGAAGCGCCGGCAGGTTACTAGCACCCGGATCGCCGCTGAAACAATGTATAATAGGCTTTGTAATGTATACAAAGCCTATTATACTGGCTGCCTCCTGCCCTGGTGGTCCCAGTGTCCGGGGGACCACCAGGGCAGGCTGCAGCCAGCACTTATTCAGTAGGAAACCTTGGGCAAGCCCCTAACACTGCTTCTGGCTATAGAGCGCATCCTAGTGGCTGTTGCTCTGGCGCTTTGAGTCCGCCAGGAGAAAAGCGCAATATAAATGTTCTGTGTTTGTGTTTGTTAGTCTGCACCCAAGCACACTGATTTCCCCCCCCCCCCCCTGCCCCCTGATCGCCCACAGCACCCCTCAGACCCCCCCTGCCCACCCCCCAGACCACTGTTTGCACCCAGTCACCCTCCTTATCACCCATCAATCACTCCCTGTCACTATCTGTCAACGCTATTTTTTTTTAGTCCTTAATCTGCCCCCTTCTCCCTCCTGATCACCCCCCCACCCCTCAGATTCTCCCCAGACCCCCCCCCCCGACCCTCCCCCCCCGTGTACTGTATGCATCTATCCCCCCCTGATCACCTGTCAATCACCTATCAATCACCCCCTATCACCACCTGTCACTGTTACCCATCAGATTAGACCCTAATCTGCCCCTTGCGGGCACCCAATCACCCGCCCACATGCTCAGATTGCCCTCAGACCCCCCCCCCTTATCAATTCGCCAGTGCAATATTTACATCTGTTATTCCCTGTAATAACCCACTGATCACCTGTCAATCACCCATCAATCACCCCCTGTCACTGCCACCCATCAATCACCCCCTGTCACTGCCACCCATCAATCAGCCCCTAGCCTGCCCCTTGCGGGCAATCTGATCACCCACCCACACCAATAGATCGCCCGCAGGTCCGACATCAGATCACCTCCCAAGTGCAGTGTTTACATCTCTTCTCTCCTCTAAACACCCACTAATTACCCATCAATCACCCCCTATCACCACCTGTCACTGTTACCCATCAGATTAGACCCTAATCTGCCCCTTGCGGGCACTAGAGTTGGGCCGAACCTCCGATTTTAGGTTCGCGAACCGGGTTCGCGAACTTTCGCGGAACGTTCGGTTCGCGTTAAAGTTCGCGAACCGCAATAGACTTCAATGGGGATGCGAACTTTGAAAAAAAAAATAATTATGCTGGCCACAAAAGTGATGGAAAAGATGTTTCAAGGGGTCTAACACCTGGAGGGGGGCATGGCGGAGTGGGATACACGCCAAAAGTCCCCGGGAAAAATCTGGATTTGACGCAAAGCAGCGTTTTAAGGGCAGAAATCACATTGAATGCTAAATGACAGGCCTAAAGTGCTTTAAAACATCTTGCATGTGCATACATCAATCAGGTAGTGTAATTAAGGTACTGCTTCACACTGACACACCAAACTCAATAGGTATGCAGTGGCGTGTTCACTAAACAGGTATACAGTGGCGGGTCCACTGAACAGAACAGGTATACAGTGGCGGGTTCACAGAACAGGTATACAGTGGCGGGTCCACTGAACAGAACAGGTATACAGTGGCGGGTTCACAGAACAGGTATGCAGTGGCAGGATCACTGAACACAATAGGTATGCAGTGGCGTGTTCACTAAACAGGTATACAGTGGCGGGTCCACTGAACAGAACAGGTATACAGTGGCGGGTCCACTGAACAGAACAGGTATACAGTGGCGGGTCCACTGAACAGAACAGGTATACAGTGGCGGGTCCACTGAACAGAACAGGTATACAGTGGTGGGTTCACAGAACAGGTATGCAGTGGCAGGATCACTGAACACAATAGGTATGCAGTGGCATGTTCACTAAACAGGTATACAGTGGCGGGTCCACTGAACAGAACAGGTGTACAGTGGCGGGTCCACTGAACAGAACAGGTATACAGTGGCGGGTTCACAGAACAGGTATACAGTGGCGGGTCCACTGAACAGAACAGGTATACAGTGGCGGGTTCACAGAACAGGTATGCAGTGGCAGGATCACTGAACAGGTATGCAGTGGCAGGATCACTGAACAGGTATGGAGTGGCAGGATCACAGTACAGGTATGCAGTGGGCTGAGGGCTCACTGAACAGAACAGGTATGCAGTGGCAGGATCACTGAACAGGTATGGAGTGGCAGGATCACAGTACAGGTATGCAGTGGGCTGAGGGCTCACTGAACAGAACAGGTATGCAGTGGCAGGATCACTGAACAGGTATGCAGTGGCAGGATCACAGTACAGGTATGCAGTGGGCTGAGGGCTCACTGAACAGAACAGGTATGCAGCCAGGAAGAAGTTAAGCCTAACTAATCTTTCCCTATATGAGAGACTGCAGCAGCTCGCCCTACTCTCACTAATGCAGGCACACGAGTGGCCGTAATGGCCGCCGCTGCCTGCCTTATATAAGGGGGGGGTGGGGCTCCAGGGGCTAGTGTAGCCTAATTGGCTACACTGGGCCTGCTGACTGTGATGTAGAGGGTCAAAGTTGACCCTCAGTGCATTATGGGGCGAACCGAACTTCTTCCGCAAAAGGTTCGCGTGCGGTACCCGCACGCGAACCACCTACATTCGCGCGAACCACGTTCGCCGGCGAACCGTTCGGCCCAACTCTAGCGGGCACCCAATCACCCGCCCACACGCTCAGATTGCCCTCAGACCCCCCCTTATCAATTTGCCAGTGCAATATTTACATGTTATTCCCTGTAATAACCCACTGATCACCTGTCAATCACCCATCAATCACCCCCTGTCACTGCCACCCATCAATCAGCCCCTAACCTGCCCCTTGCGGGCAATCTGATCACCCACCCACACCAATAGATCGCCCGCAGGTCCGACATCAGATCACCTCCCAAGTGCAGTGTTTACATCTCTTCTCTCCTCTAAACACCCACTAATTACCCATCAATCACCCATCAATCACCCCCTATCACCACCTGTCACTGTTACCCATCAGATTAGACCCTAATCTGCCCCTTGCGGGCACCCAATCACCCGCCCACACGCTCAGATTGCCCTCAGACCCCCCCTTATCAATTCGCCAGTGCAATATTTACATCTGTTATTCCCTGTAATAACCCACTGATCACCTGTCAATCACCCATCAATCACCCCCTGTCACTGCCACCCATCAATCACCCCCTGTCACTGCCATCCATCAATCAGCCCCTAACCTGCTCCTTGCGGGCAATCTGATCACCCACCCACACCAATAGATCGCCCGCACGTCCGACATCAGATCACCTCCCAAGTGCAGTGTTTACATCTCTTCTCTCCTCTAAACACCCACTAATTACCCATCAATAGAGTTGGGCCGAACCTCCGATTTTAGGTTCGCGAACCGGGTTCGCGAACTTTCGCGGAAGGTTCGGTTCGCGTTAAAGTTCGCGAACCGCAATAGACTTCAATGGGGATGCGAACTTTGAAAAAAAAAAAAAATTATGCTGGCCACAAAAGTGATGGAAAAGATGTTTCAAGGGGTCTAACACCTGGAGGGGGGCATGGCGGAGTGGGATAGATGCCAAAAGTCCCCGGGAAAAATCTGGATTTGACGCAAAGCAGCGTTTTAAGGGCAGAAATCACATTGAATGCTAAATGACAGGCCTAAAGTGCTTTAAAACATCTTGCATGTGTATACATCAATCAGGTAGTGTAATTAAGGTACTGCTTCACACTGACACACCAAACTGTTCACTGAACAGAACAGGTATGCAGTGGCGGGTTCACTGAACAGGTATGCAGTGGCAGGATCAATGAACAGGTATGCAGTGGCAGGATCACTGAACAGGTACGCAGTGGCAGGATCACTGAACAGGTATGCAGTGGCAGGATCAATGAACAGGTATGCACTGGCAGGATCACTGAACAGGTATGCAGTGGCAGGATCAATGAACAGGTATGCAGTGGCAGGATCAATGAACAGGTATGCAGTGGCAGGATCACTGAACAGGTACGCAGTGGCAGGATCACTGAACAGGTATGCAGTGGCAGGATCAATGAACAGGTATGCACTGGCAGGATCACTGAACAGGTATGCAGTGGCAGGATCAATGAACAGGTATGCACTGGCAGGATCACTGAACAGGTATGCAGTGGCAGGATCAATGAACAGGTATGCAGTGGCAGGATCTCTGAACAGGTATGCAGTGGCAGGATCACAGTACAGGTATGCAGTGGGCTGAGGGCTCACTGAACAGAACAGGTATGCAGCCAGGAAGAAGTTAAGCCTAACTAATCTTTCCCTATGAGAGACTGCAGCAGCTCGCCCTACTCTCACTAATGCAGGCACACGAGTGGCCATAACGGCCGCCGCTGCCTGCCTTATATAAGGGGGGGTGGGGCTCCAGGGGCTAGTGTAGCCTAATTGGCTACACTGGGCCTGCTGACTGTGATGTAGAGGGTCAAAGTTGACCCTCAGTGCATTATGGGGCGAACCGAACTTCTTCCGCAAAAGGTTCGCGTGCGGTACCCGCACGCGAACCACCTACATTCGCGCGAACCACGTTCGCCGGCGAACCGTTCGGCCCAACTCTACCCATCAATCACCCCCTATCACCACCTGTCACTGTTACCCATCAGATTAGACCCTAATCTGCCCCTAGGGCACCCAATCACCCGCCCACACCTCAGAACGCCCTCAGACCCCAGCCCTGATCACCTCGCCAGTGCATTGCTTGCATCTATTTCCCCCCTCTAATCACACCTTGAGACACCCATCAATCACCTCCTGTCACCCCCTAGCACACCTACCCATCAGATCAGGCCCTAATTTGCCCCGTGTGGGCTCCTGATCACTCGGCCAAACCCTCAGATCCCCCTCAGACCCCCTTCCGATCACCTCCCCAGTGCATTGATTGCATCTATTTTCCCCTCTAACCGCCCCCTGAGACACCCATCAATCACCTCCTGTCACCCCCCCTAGCACTCCTATCCATCAGATCAGGCCTAATACATCCTGTCATCTAAGAGGCCACCCTGCTTATGACCGGTTCCACAAAATTTGCCCCCTCATAGACCACCTGTCATCAAAATTTGCAGATACTTGTACCCCTGAACAGTCATTTTGAGAAATTTGGTTTCCAGACTACTCACAGTTTTGGGCCCGTAAAATGCCAGGGCAGTATAGGAACCCCACAAGTGACCCCATTTTAGAAAGAAGACACCCCAAGGTATTCTGTTAGGTGTATGATGAGTTCATAGAAGATTTTATTTTTTGTCAAAAGTTAGCGGAAATTGGATTTTTATAGTTTTTTCCACAAAGTGTCATTTTTCACTAACTTGTGACAAAAAATAAAATCTTCTATGAACTCACCATACCCCTAACGGAATACCTTGGGGTGTCTTCTTTCTAAAATGAGGTCACTTGTGGGGTTCCTATACTGCCCTGGCATTTTAAGGGCCGTAAACCGTGAGGAGTAGTCTAGAAAACAAATGCCTCAAAATGACCTGTGAATAGGACGTTGGGCCCCTTAGCGCACCTAGGTTGCAAAAAAGTGTCACACATGTGGTATCGCCATACTCAGGAGAAGTAGTATAATGTGTTTTGTGGTGTATTTTTACACATACCCATGCTGGGTGGGAGAAATCTCTCTGTAAATGGACAATTGTGTGTAAAAACAATCAAATATGTGTCATTTACAGAGATATTTCTCCCACCCAGCATGGTTATATGTAAAAATACACCACAAAACACATTATACTACTTCTTCTGAGTACGGCGATACCACATGTGTGACACTTTTTTGCAGCCTAACTGTGCTAAGGGGCCCAAAGTCCAATGAGTACCTTTAGGATTTCACAGGTCATTTTGAGACATTTGGGTTCAAGACTACTCCTCACGGTTTAGGGCCCCTAAAATGCCAGGGCAGTATAGGAACCCCACAAGTGACCCCATTTTAGAAAGAAGACACCCCAAGGTATTCTGTTAGGTGTATGATGAGTTCATAGAAGATTTTATTTTTTGTCACAAGTTAGCGGAAATTGATATGTATTGGGTTTTTTTTCACAAAGTGTCATTTTCCGCCAACTTGTGACAAAAAAAAAATCTTCTATGAGCTCACCATACTCCTAACAGAATACCTTGGGGTGTCTTCTTTCTAAAATGGGGTCACTTGTGGGGTTCCTATACTGCCCTGGCATTTTAGGGGCCCTAAACCGTGAGGAGTAGTCTAGAATCCAAATGCCTCAAAATGACCTGTGAATAGGACGTGAGGCCCCTTAGCGCACCTAGGTTGCAAAAAAGTGTCACACATGTGGTATCGCCGTACTCAGAAGAAGTAGTATAATGTGTTTTGGGGTGTATTTTTATACATACCCATGCTGGGTGGGAGAAATCTCTCTGTAAATGGACAATTGTGTGTAAAAAAAATCAAATAATTGTCATTTACAGAGATATTTCTCCCACCCAGCATCTGTATGTGTAAAAATACACCCCAAAACACATTATACTACTTCTCCTGAGTATGGCGATACCACATGTGTGGCACTTTTTTGCACCCTAACTGCGCTAAGGGGCCCAAAGTCTAATGAGTACCTTTAGGATTTCACAGGTCATTTTGCGACATTTGGTTTCAAGACTACTCCTCACGGTTTAGGGCCCCTAAAATGCCAGGGCAGTATAGGAACCCCACAAATGACCCCATTTTAGAAAGAAGACACCCCAAGGTATTCCGTTAGGAGTATGGTGAGTTCATAGAAGATTTTATTTTTTGTCACAAGTTAGCGGAAAATGACACTTTGTGAAAAAAAACAATTAAAATCAATTTCCGCTAACTTGTGACAAAAAAAAAAATGTTCTATGAACTCACCATACTCCTAACGGAATACCTTGGGGTGTCTTCTTTCTAAAATGGGGTAAATGGTCCCCCGCAGACATCCTGTGTCCACGCAGCCACTCACCGATGCTCCGGCCCCGCCTCCAGTTCACTTCTGGAATTTCTGACTTTAAAGTCAGAAAACCGCTGCGCCTGCGTTGCCATGTCCTCACTCCCGCTGATGTCACCAGGAGTGTACTGCGCAGTCACAGACCATACTGGGTCTGCGCTGTGCGCTCTTGATGGCATCAGCGGGATCGAAGACACGGCAACACAGGCGCAGTGGTTTTCAGACTTTAAAGTCTGAAATTCCAGAAGTGAACCGGAGGCGGGGCCGGAGCATCGGTGAGTGGCTGCGCCAACACAGGATGTCTGCGGGGGACCGTTAGAAGCCCCGGGTAAGTTCAACTCATTTTCCCCTGACCCCCTACAGTATCCCTTTAAGGGGCGAAAAGACTGTGGTCCTCAAGTGGTTAAACAAGGTGTGTATGAGGATCTGCAGATATAGACTATAAATGCATTTTGCAAGAACGGATCTTTTTCAGGAACTGATCTTTTGCAGATACTGATTTGTTGCTTGTGTGCAGCATCTTTGTGTGCAGCATCTTGCAAAGATTTTTATCCGATGGGGAGTTCAGCTCAATAGAATAGACTGTGTAGAGTATGGCTCTCATACTACATGGAATGGGGTAAAATTGGTCTGTGATGTTGCCTTTTCGAAATAATTTTATCTCAAGTGTGTATGTAGCCTAATGCTAGGGATACACGGTACGTTTGTGTACCGTGTATCGACCAGCTGATCCGGCCAGCTGATAATATTCAGCTGGCCCGATCAAGCCGCTCGACCCGCGCCCGCTCGATTCCCGCTGGCAGACAATGGCAGGGAATCGAGCGGCTGATAAGGACCGCCGGCGGGGACGAGTGGGAATCGATCCGCGCGGACGAGCGGGGACGCGGCTGGGGTTGATCCGGTGGCTAATCGGCCGCCGGATCGACCCGTCTATGCCCAGCATAAGTCTGACAAGGAGCATTATGGTTGCTTCTGGCCATGCCTCAGTTGTATGTAATTTGACATGGAGTCAGGCCCCTCTGACCAAAGTGTCAGACTTAGATCAACACTTTGATCTCTTGCAGCACTATGCTGTGCCACTGCACCACACAATGCAAATATTACATGGATGCATTTGGGCTGCCGGGGTCGTTGCTGCTGATGGACCTATACCAACACCGAGTCAGGCCCCTCAGATCCAAGCTGCAACAAGTAATTACTCATTACACCACTGCACATGCATTGTGGGGCGGAGCAAAAGGCTGCAAGCCTGCACCAGCCCCGCCCCCTTTCTGAGTGATCAGTCACCTTATGGCACTACTGCAAAGAGTTGTTGAACCCCCTGCCTCTCCCCTGGCACATATTGCAGAGATCAACTACGTCCCTCCTTCCTCCCACATACCGGATGGAAAAATAAGTGCTGGAGGGGATGTGGATGATCTTATTAAAGGATTGGAGAGAGTTAAAGAGACTCCGTAACAAAAATTGCATCCTGTTTTTTTATCATCCTACAAGTTCCAAAAGCTATTCTAATGTGTTCTGGCTTACTGAAGCACTTTCTGCTATCACAGTCTCTGTAATAAATCAATGTATCTTTCCCTTGTCAGACTTGTCAGCCTGTCTGGAAGGCTGCCAAGTTCTTCAGTGTTGTGGTTCTGCTATGAATTCCCCATTCCAGGCCCATCTATGCACACTGCCTGTGTATTATTTAGATTAGAGCAGCTTCTCTCTTCTCTCTTATCTTTTACAAGCTGGATAAATCGTCCTCTGAGCTGGCTGGGCTTTCACATACAGAGGAATTACAGACAAGGGCAAAGCTGTTTGCAGGAGAAAAAAGAGCAGCCTGAAACTTCAGTGCATGAGAACTGCAGGGAGAAAGAAACACACAAATGATCTCTTGAGATTCAAAAGGAAGGGTGTATACAGCCTGCTTGTGTATGGATGTATTTTGTATGTGTGGACATACAGTACATCAACCTACTTCCTGTTTTGGTGGCCATTTTGTTTGTTTATAAACAAACTTTTTAAAACTGTTTTTAACCACTTTTAATGCGGCGAGGAGCGGCGAAATTGTGACAGAGGGTAATAGGAGATGTCCCCTAACGCACTGGTATGTTTACTTTTGTGCGATTTTAACAATACAGATTCTCTTTAAGGCTTCATTTGAAAAGTAGAGAACAGGCATTTATAAAAGTGTCAAAAAGTTGAATTTTTTCCAAATTTTATTTTTTATTGCTCTTGAACAATCAATGAGAATTTTCCATTTCACAATTTTCCTAGTCCTAGCTTTGGAAAAAGGTAATAGCAAATAAAATAAAAAATAAAATAATTTAGTAGGACTCAGAAATAATTCCTGGCCTGATTACTTCAATACACTTTTATGCAAGTCAACTGAACTTCTGTTTGTTCTACAGTACCTTTCTCCACTTTTAGCTAGAATCTCTTATCTTTCTTATCTTTTATCTAGTACTTTCAATGGAGCTCATTTTTGTGAAATTTTTGTCTTACATTACGGCAGCAAGTTGGTGGAGGCGCCCCTAAAAATTATCTGTATACCGATATTAAAATAATAATAATAAAAGATGAGAGGCTTGATTCACAAAGCGGTGCTAACCTAGTTAGCACGCCTAAAGACTTTGGGCGTGATAAGTAGGGTGCTAACTAGGTTAGTACCGTTTTGACAATAAGTGCGCAAAGTCTCTGCAATGCGATGCAAACAGCGCATCCAATGCGCCTATAAGGTCGCATGGGGTGCGACCTTATAGGCGCATCGGATGCGCCGTTATCATCGCATTGCGGTGCGACATTTCGCGTGCACCGTGATGTGCGCACGCAAAGTTTATGCGCGTGGGACTTTGCGCACGAGGGGATTTTGGGGCTTTTCACAAGCGTGCTAACAGTTAGCACTGCTTTATGAATCAAGCCCGAGGTCTCTTACACCACTCGAAGACTCACTTAGGTGTAAAACGAGTCTCTATTAAAGGATATCCGAAGTGACATGTGACATGATGAGATAGACATGGGTATGTACAGTGCCTAGCACACAAATAACTAGGCTGTGTTCCTTTTTTTTCCTTTCTCTGTCTGAAAGAGTTAAATATCAGGTATGTAAGTGGCTGACTCAGTTCTGACTCAGACATGAAGTGACTACAGTGTAACCCTTAGTGATAAGAAATTCCAACTATAAAACACTTTCCTAGCAGAAAATGGCTTCTGAGAGCAAGAAAAAAAGTGGAATTTCTTATCAGTGAGGGTCACACTGTAGCCTCTTCCTGACAATTACACTAGCTGAAGTGCAGCTGCAGAAGATTTGCTTGAAGATGTTACCAGATCATTCTATTGTTGATGGTTCCCTTCTTTTTGAATTCCTGAGCACCTGATGGTGGTTACTCAGATTACATACTATTGACATTGGACTGTCATTATTAAGCTTGTGGCTTCTAATTTTGCTTTACTTCGGTTCATAGCTGACTTACCTTGGCCTGATTTGACCCTGCATGCTGGCTCCTTGACTGCCCACCAGATGCTCGTTGTGTCCCCACTACAGCCTGCTGGCTCTTTGCTGTGAGCACACCTGAGCCTTTCAGTCCTTGTAGCGCATTCCTAGCATCTTGGGAAAGCTGTTCTCATGACAACCACATATTAGGCTTTGTACACCTTTACACACAGTAAAGACCACCAAACACCCCCCCCCCCCTCCTTTCTACCAGGCATGCACCTGTGTACTGATCCAGTAAGGAGGAGAAGAAAAGGGGCTTGTGTGCACTTGCGAGTCCTGAACTCTCTTCCTTCCCCCGGAACGCTCAAGATTTTGCAGAGCAGCAGAGTGTAATAACTTACCTCATTCTGGTGGGACAGGTCCTCTTCACTCCTCTGGGTAGCCATGCCATTCAACCTAGTATTAGCTTGACGCTCCTGACACTGCATGTTATGTTAAGCTGCAAGCTAATAGGTTGCACGGCGCGGCTACACAGAGGGGTGAAGAGGACCACTCCCACTGGAATGAGGTAAAGTAATATGCTTTGCTGCAGATATACCACCTCTCTGCAAAATCTAAGGGTGCTGGGGGGAGAAGGAGAACTCAGGACTTGGGAACACAGACAAGGAACCTCCGCTGCCGCTGCTCTGCACCCCAGGACCGGAAGGCGGGGGTCACTGGAGATATTGTTACACCCCTGAATATCACTAATAACTAAAATAAAAAAAGTATTATATTATACAGTATTATTTTATGAATAGAACTATTTCTTCAACTAATGCCAGCGGATCAGTTCATTTAGATGCTCGGCTGTCAGAAACTGGGCGCCGTCATAGGATGCACACCCCGCATAGCGGTAATTCGGGGCTCTGGCGGCTGCGAGACTCCGAATTACATCTCCCTCCTAGGACTCGGAGGGGGAATAGTATTTAACGCCGCCTCAGAGTTTAGCGGCAGTGGGGAAAGCCGTCATTTGGCTCTCCCCGCGGCGAACTGACCGAAATAATATTTACCCATTGCCAGGGGAGGAGTGGGTAAAGAGAACGTCGTCTCATGACCGCTGCTAATGCATCCGAATTATATTACACTATACAACCAAAATGTTTAAATAAGATAGCACAATAAAAACACAGCATTACAGTTTAACATTTATCTATGTCCTAGACAAAAATGAATACTCTAGTTAATTAGTATTTATCTGCACGTTTACACTAAATCTATCAGGACAGTCCTTGAATAAACCACCAACTAATACAAACAGCTTTGGTATGATAGTTAACTGTTTTTGCTAAAAAAAATTATGTTACATTTATTTAACGTGAACCCGAAGGGAAAAAGTAATAATAAAAATCTGAACATATGTATATCACTTTTCTCCTGTCGGACTCAAATCGCTCAAGAGCTGCAGCCACTAAGGACGTGCTCAAGAGGCCACCGTGCAGTGTTAGGGAATCTTGCCTTCAACTCCTTATTGAATAGGTACTGACCCTAGCCAGGATTCGAACCCTAGGGGGTTCTTACCTTGGGAGAAGAAAGCCTCTAGATCCTTCTCAGCAGAGACGATACAGCAGTGGGACCCCCAAAAGTCCCCTTGTCACCACTGTGAGCAGGCACACTAGTGGCTTTCTGCTTGGGCTCCAGTGGAAATAGTCTAACCCAACTGGGTTTCCTCTATTGCACAAGCGCAAGTCATCTACAACTGCTCAGTACAGAGGACCCCATTGGGCTTTCTGCCGGAGTCTGAGCACAGAGCTGCTAGTGCATCTGCGCAGGCAGGTCAAAGTTCTTTTTCTTTTTCTTAGAGTGCCACCAGAGCCGGGACAAGGTCCTCCAGCACCCAAGGCTGAGACATCAAAGTGTGCCCCACCAACCCTCCCACCCCAGCCATCACATACTGATTGCTATTAGACTAAGAGGCAATACAGGACCCCCAGCTCCTAACATCTTAATCTCTAGTTATCTGGCTTGCAGTCACTGCCATGTATCCCCTTTTCTTATTTCTCTCAGCTTCAAACACAATAGGGGAATGATAGCTGAGAGTTGGGTGCCCCCTCCTACACTGCGTCCTGAGGCTGGAGCCTCTTTCGCCTCTGCCTCGGGCCCGGCCCTGGGTGCCAGTGCTGGATCAGGCTGGCTGAGGGCACAGGGGTAGCTTCTTTAAGATCCAGAGGCTTCCCCCTCCAGAGGTATCATTTTTTTTTTTATTTTAAAAACTTATAGATTCTCTTTAAAGTCTGCATTCAGTAAAGACTTGCTTTAAAGATTGTTTTTTTTTTAATTATTGTTTTTTTTAAATGGCGGCATAATCATTTTCTGAAACTGCTATAGTCTAGGAATATTATTCAGCTTGAGGAAAGGGAAATATAGAAATATTAGGGCACAAACAAGCAATCTATGAACCAGCAGTGCTGGATATTCTTTGCACATGACATAAATACACATGGATTATCCAATGACTAAAAACAAAGCAGTAAATTGAGATAACTAATCCTAATGCTCATTTGCTTTCACTTTAATGTTCTTTTAAATGCAATTGACATTCTAATTTCCTTTTAAGAGATTAAGATGGGTTCACAGCGAAACTTACTTATACAGTGCATAACAAAAAAAGGGGGAAAAAACTTTCTCTGTCCACCCTCCAATATTGTACTATATCTATACCAAACAATGATGTTTCGGTTCTTCTTTCATGATGTTCAGTTCTTCTTTCATGTGCATACAAAACATACATAATATAGGTTAAAAAATAACCTTTACTTCATCAAGTTCAGGGCCGGATTCAGTGGCGTAGCTAAGGAGTTGTGGGCCCCGATGAAAGTTTTACAATGGGGCCCCCCAAGCACTCTATACATAGCAATTGATACAGCGCACCAAAACCTGCCAATGGCAACTACAGTGTCTGAGGTGCAAAAAGGAAATGGGGAGTGGTTTGTTAATGATTACCACTATTCAAAGTGTCTATAGAAGTGATTATTATGAGCACAGGAGCAGTAGAGAGCTAATACTGTAGTTGAGGGCGGGCCCTTCGGGGCCCCTCTGGCCCAAGGGCCCCGATGCGGTGGCTACCTCTGCAACCCCTATTGCTATGCCCCTGGCCGGATTTCTGGAAATTCCACAAAAGCCCGGGCCTTGGGCGGCTGCAGCCCCAGGAGTTACCTGGACCTGAAATAGGAGGTGCTACATATGAAAGAGGAGACTGGAAATGGGGAGCAAAGGGGAGGCTGGTGCCCCAGGGAGCTCTTTGTGAAAGAAATGTGCTGCAGTACATGGATGCTACACATGGAAGAGGGGGCTACACATGGAATGGGATGGCCACAGCAGCACATGGAAGAGGAGCCCTAACATTCTTGGCCTGGGGGGGGGGGGGGGGAGTAAAAATCTGGCCTTGATCAAGTTAAAAGATACATGATCAGTATATCCACATTGACAGTTCCAATCTAAACACAAGCTTGCTCCTGGGTACATCTCATAGCATTTTTTAAGTGAACCTAGAGCGAGCTGTAAAAAAAGAAAAAGGTTGATCTTCACCTATATAGTGGGAATCCAATAGAGGCTTCTGGATCCCATAGATAGAGTGTTCCCGAGCCTCTCTCTCTCTCTCTGTGTCCTCTTCCACCCCCCCCCCCCCCCAAGGTGAAATTAGGTAGAATACACCTTTGGCCCTCCCCCAGGCTTCAAAAGTATTTGTGTCCTGATCGCTTCTGAAGATGAGCTGATTTGTACTGCACATGTGCACGCCCGCTCTCATGCATGCACAGAATGGATGCATTCATCTTTGGAAGAACTTGGGGACTTGAGTGGTTCCTTCCGATTAATCCAGAAGGCACCGTTTTTGAACAAGGGTTAGTGGTGGACTGAGGTAACAGAGAGGGCCAGGGAGGCTCTATGAGATCCAGAGCTTTCCCTCTAAATAGCTGAGTATAAATAGCTGAGTAAGTTTTGTTTATCAGCTCAGTCCAGGTTTGCTGTAAGCTTATCTTATGTTTCTTAGCTCTCGGGCCACTTCATCAGAGCGAGGCACTGTAAATAAAATACCACAGGTTTTTATAGACAAGTCCTTGAAGATATTTGCTCCTTCGAGACCTGTTATGTGAAGTACAAATTTACAATTGGCCTGAAACAGGGGTGTAACTATAAGGGAGCAGAGCAGTTAGGGCCCACAAACTACTAACCTTCACTCACTTGGATACAGTGGGTCTATCCTCTAGACTAGGTGTTTTTGTGGATATACTTGTTGTGGGTGTGAACATCATGATGATCAGAATTGGTTGTTGAACCTTGTAAGATGGGGCCCCAGACTGTGAGGATTACCAATATGAGGCAAGGGATGGAGTGTGAGCATTGGGGGGGGTGGGGGCATAAAAGTTTTGTTGGGGGGGAGGCATGATTTGTAGTTATGTCACTGGCTAGAGAGCTGCAAAACATACGACAGGCTTATATGGGATGCACCTAGGAGAAAGATTGTTTTAAAGTGAACCCGAGGTGAAAATAAACTAGTGAGATAAACAATTATATTTATCCTCCTACTCCTAAAAATTACTTTTTATTAAGTATCCCATGGTTTTCTTTTATATTCAAAATTAATAAAGTAGGTTGAATGATTTACTGTCAATCAGTAGCAGTCTGTTAAGTGTCCTGGAGTGAAAATACATGAACTATTGACCTAGTCCTTTTTCTCCCCTGTCCTCAGAAGTTGTATTCTACCAAGAAAACTTTTATGGCTGTAATTAGCTATGTTTGCTATATTCCCGACAAGCTACCGACAAGACAGAAGCTGTCACTTCCATGCCTAGAAATTAACTCTTTCAGGCAGCTAAGTAAAGCAAGTAAAACAGTCTGGTTATTAATGTGTTTTGTACTGTACATGCACATGTTTATCTCATCATGTCACATATCGTCTCGGGTACACTGTTATGTTGATATACTGGACTATGTTTTAAAGAGATGAAGTAAAGGTTATTTTTGAATGACTATTTTGTATTCTTTTGAACACACATAAAAGAAGATTGTGTCCAACTGAAACCTTGTTGTTTTGCATGTACCCCTATATAGATTCTCACCATTACGTGGAAGATGAGTCTGTTTATACAGATAGCTACTATTTTGGTGGAAAGGTTTTTCCATAACACCTCCTTTAGGTACTGTCACGGACGGTTTCGGGGCCGCAGACGCGTCCTTGAACCGCCCGTTAAGAAAAAGCGATCGCACTCGATTCTCTGCATCGATTGCGCTTCAGATCAAAAGAATCTGGATTGGTTGTGTAGGGGCTACCTGTAGCAACCTGGAGTTTCTCTTCCTCCCAGCTGTCATGGAACAGCCGGAAGGAACGTCCGCGAATCTGGCAGATTCGCCGTCGACTTTCCGATGTCTTGGTCGGATTTGCCAGTCATTGCAGCGAGCAGAACTGACAGTCCTGTTTTTTTTTTAAAATACAAAGTTTTTTTTCTCCTCTGCCTAACTTAGGTGCAGAATCTTTTGATGTGTTAAATTAGCCTGGGCCAGGCCTGTGTCCAGGAGGATGTTTATTCTCAATTACCTCCATTTGGTGAGCCTTTCATAACAGGGAGAGCAAGGAAGCTAATCCCAGCAGGGGGCTATTCAAAACCTGCTTTCACTCCAGACTATCCAGCACCGATCACGGGCCATCTGAATGCATATGAGGTATGGTTTCATGTCGATTCTATGGCAACCATACATCGCACAGCTATGAAATTCATATAGTTTTATTCGGTAAAATCTGGCCATCGTGCTTATATGAAATTTATTGTGATAGCCCGTCTGGTTATTGAGGTATGACCCTTCTCAAGAACTGGGTCCGCTGCACTAGCCATGTCTGATGTCATATTAATCTGTATTTTCCGACAAGTATGAATCTGTTATCCTCCTAAATATAACGTGTATCGTTTGTGAGTTACGGCAGTTTGTAAGTTTAAAACCTAAAATCTCTCAGAAGAAATTAACTGTCATTGGTGGGTAATTCAGAGGGGGCTGGCATTGCCACACCCCCAAACCAGCTTCATCAAAAGTATCTGCGAGGGGCCCTCCCCTCAGTTCTCCACATTCCATCTGTATGAGAACGATCTGCTGCCAGCCAGGGGACCATGTGGTTGGCGGCCATCTTGTCTGAACTGAAACAAAGGACATTTTCCATTTTGCTTGGATTTTAAATTAAACTGAAACAAAGGACTTTACCAAGGACTTTATGATTCTTCCCACAAAAAGGACATCTTTCCAGGAACTAAGTATTTTTCCTCCCTTTCTCTTATTTTTCACACTGGCTATTACTGTTTTAATAATTGTTGATTTTAACCACTTCACCACTGAGGGGTTTTACCCCCTGAGCACCAGAGCAATTTTCACCTTTCAGCGCTCCTTCCATTCATTCGTCTATAACTTTATCATTACTTATCGCAATGAAATGAACTATATCTTGTTTTTTCCGCCACCAATTAGGCTTTCTTTAGGTGGGACATTATGCCAAGAATTATTTTTTTCTAAATGTGTTTTAATGGGAAAATAGGAAAAATGTGGGGAAAAAAATAATTATTTTTCAGTTTTCGGCCATTATAGTTTTTAAATAATGCATGCTACTGTAATTAAAACCCATGAAATGTATTTGCCCTTTTGTCCCGGTTATAAAACCATTTAAATTATGTCCCCATCACAATGTTTGGCGCCAATATTTTATTTGGAAATAAAGGTGCATTTTTTTCATTTTTGCGTCCATCCCTAATTACAAGCCCATAGTTTATACAGTAACAGTGTTATACCCTCTTGACATAAATATTTAAAAAGTTCAGTCCCTAAGGTAACTATTAATGTATTTTTTTTAATTGTAAATTTTTTAATTTTTTTTTTAATTACAAAAAAAAAAAAAAATGGGGAGTGTGGGAGGTAATGAGTTAATTTTATGTGTAAAAGTCATTTATTTGTATGTGAAAAATGTGTAGGGTGTAGTTTACTATTTGGCCACAAGATGGCCACAGTAACTTTTTGTTTTAATGCGACCTCCAAGCTTCCTTCCGGAAGCTTGGAGAAAGTATAAGGAGGCTGGACACGTGAGTTTTTTCTCACAATGATCGCGCTGCCCATAGGAGAGCAGCGGATCATTGCGGGGCTTAGATCAACAAACGGGAATGGATTTTCCCGTTCATTGATCTCTGGGCGAGCGGGCGGCGGCGTGTTTACTAGCGGCGGGCGGCGTGTTTACGAGCGGGTGCGCGGACAGCGTCGGGAACGCGGAAAGTACGTATTTCTCCGTCCCTGGTTGTTAAAGGATGGAAAAAGGGGCGGAGAAATACGTACACGCGGGCATAAAGTGGTTAATAATTGTCTGTATATATTAATTATTTATATTGTCCGTGAATAAAAGACTTTACCAAAGTCATTCACTGGTCCGCTACCCTATTATTCAGCATACACAGGAACTGAACTCAGATCTCTGAAGAGACGCTACTATTGTTGATAGCTAGACAGAATAGAGTGTGTTTAACCGTTTTTATTCGCAGGACCAGTCAGTCAGTCGGGTCCACTGGCCCATACCAGTGGTGATGGCAGATACCCTGAAATAGTGTGTAAAGTTATAATTACCGTACCTCACAGGCTCCCTTCTGGTCGGGCTGCTGCCTAAATTTCTGTCTGTTTCTGCGCAAAGATCGCGACCAAAGCTTGCATGGTCTGTGTGCTGAAACCGATTGGAAGGCAATTGGCGGTCTGACCACTAGGGCTCCTGTGACAGTTACATAATACTGTTACATATTCAGTGCAATCTGTAGAACATGCTATAAATTCCAACATTTCTACCAGAAATAAGACGTTAGGAGCTGTTCCTAGATACAGGTTTTCCTAGATGTTACTAAAGTGAACTAAAGTGAACCCGAAGTGAAAATAAACAGATCACATAAACAACTGTATCTGCCCTACTCCTAAAACCTGCTTTTATATACTGCCCCCCCCCCCCCCCCCTTCAATTTTATGTTTTTATACTATGCTTAAAAACTATAAAAAAGAAAATAGATTTCTTCTTTTTTTTCTCAGCTCAATGACAGCCTACCCATGTCTCAGAGAGCACAAATATTCAAACTATTGACCTTTGTATCTATCCACAGCTCACAGAAGCCAAGTTATCTGCCAGTAAAGTATTTTATGGTTGTAACTAGTAGACTTAAGCCCGTTTAAAAATGGGCTCTAGGTCTCTCTCACCACCGCCGCATGTCAGAGCGTGCACCCAGCCCGTCCTCCTCCTGTCCCAATGGCTACTCATGCGCAGTAGCCAAAACACATGGGACACAGGGACAGGAGGATGACACAGGGCCAGTTAGGGTTGTATTATATAGAATTCCTTATCATCGAGGGACTCTATAGTACCACTGGGTCTGGAATGGAGAAAAACTGTCAGTTGCACACCTGAATATTACCTCTTTCAGGCAGGGAAAGAAGAAAAGGAGCACAGTATATGTATTTGTATGCTTGCCACTGTGTATATATGTATATATATATATATATATATATATATATATATATATATATATATATATATATATGTGACGCCGTCGATATGACATATCGAATGCGTCATGGAGTTACCAACGATAGTTCTTCGCAAACCACCCAAACTGACAGTTTTTGGTTTAAATACACTTTTTTTTCCCTTCACCAAAGGGCTGGAGAAATCTTTTCATGGTCAGCTAATTAGCCTCCTGTTGGAAAGATTCTCTGCCAGCACAGGGGACCCCCTGAGGTGTTTATGACCTCATCCATCAGGTGAAGGGTAGATATCAGTTGACAGAAGCTCATAAATGTTAGCTCCTCTAGACTGCTAGGAACCGATCACAGCAGGGGGTTCTCTCAGGGTTACCTCAGCTGAAGGATCAAAGAGAATCCTTCTCGCAGCTGACCTATCTGTGACCTCACAAATATGAAATCCATCTTTTATCATAAAGATGGCTTTCCAAATAGGCAACGGCCTTAAGAACCCGCTTATACTGAAATTCGGAACCAACCACATAATTGGATGTTTCTGAATTCAAGGTAAGCCCTGCCAAAGCAGAGATATGCATTTTGGGGTCACCGTTCACTCTAAACCCCCCAAGTTTGGTATCAACGTTCTTGATAAATTCTGACAAACCTAAAAATGTTATTGGATTTAACACAACTTGCACGGTTTGCAGATGAGCACACTTATCATGATTCAGGTAAAATTTTGTCTCTCTGAGAGGGGCAGAGATCTCCTATTCCAAAGAGGTGTGTGATCCACGCCCCCTAACCCCTCCTTGCTGGAGTGGGGGCTATAACCAGACAGAGCCCAGAAAGCTCTGTGTCCTTTACCTTCAATCTGATGCCTAGTAACATCCTGGCAGCCCGCAAGGACGCGGGCAAACCCTCCCTCTTGGAACTTCCTAACAAAGGCCTGTTGGCCGCATGGCAACCGCCATTTTGGGACTTTCGCCAAAGACTTGCGATTGCCGCATGGACTACCAATAACGGTATTTGAACTGTATATGAAGACATTCTGTTCTCTTTTCCTCTCTTCTCTCCGTCAATCAATCTGTTCTAAAATAAGCTGTGTGTATGTAGTTTAGAAATAAACTAACGATTTTATCGTTCAGTCTTGTGCCTGTTCTGGTCATCTGATTGCTGCTATAACGAATCTGCCCTCTGAAGAGTCAGTCATACTACCGCATTGTTTTATGATTTGCTTATAAATTGTTGATTTGCTAGCTAGGTTGTAAATAACCGTTTCTTCCTTCTAGGATTAGCTAGTACCAGATTTCCTGTGCGAAATCGATAACTTTCGTTTCTCGATTGTAAATACAATTCGAGATTGCATCATATAGGGACCCAGTAACCTTTCTTTAACGTCACATTGCTCACAGTCTTTAAGCCGTCGGAAGTGATTATTCCCCGAACGGTGACTTGAGCGTGTTGAACGTGATTGGGCTGGCTACCGTATTATGATAGCGGGAGTCTCTTTCCTCCCTGAACTTGAGAGAGTGGTGGCAGTTACTTTATTTACCCGATTTCCAGCGCGAAATCGATATTTTTAGTTTACCGATTGTATATACAATCAGAATTGTACATGTATGGGCACCTCCAACCAATCTTAACCGTTTACTACGCACACAGTGAATTTGCCTCCAGCAGTCTCTAGTGCATGAGACCTGCATGGCAACAGTGGCCTAGTAATACGGGATTGGTGGATGTTTGTCCCATTACATATTGTCGGCAGCTGCGCGACCAATCTTTATTGTCAGTCTGTTCACCGTACTTCCTGCGTATGCTAACGGGAGCAGATTAGACGGGATTGGCACGCTCTGTCGCCCTTTTCTTCTTACCTCTGACGATCCAGCAACCGGTCTCGTTGTCCGTCTGCGCCCGTACTTCTTGCGTACGCTAACGGGAGCAGATCTCGACGGGATCGCGGGGGCTGGATTGTCACAATATATATATATATATATATATATATATATATATATATATATATATCATCATCTCACATGTCACTTAAGGTTTCCTTTAAAGTGTAAGTGTCGGGCATAAAATGAAAGAATAAATTCTTTATTTTTATCTGGTAAACAAGTAATAAGGATGCTAAACAGGCAATTCAAAAGTAAAAAATCACTCTAACAACTTCCAGTTCCGGCGCCTAGATGTAAGCAGGGGGGAAGAAGAGCTCCGCGGACCACACTGACTGTTATCAGCCACAACAGCAACTAGAGTGCCCCCAATCACTCTTACAAGCCGCGGCCACACTCCTGACAGCCCAGCGCTCATTTCGCCAACCCTTCATGGACCGCTACGTAATGCGATCGGGCCGTAAACTAAACAACGAGGGCGGAGAAGGAGAGAGCCAACAGCGGGACGACTGGGACATCGCAGCAGGTCCCCAAGAGGCAGGTGAGCAGACATCAACCGTAGACTATAAGAAGATAGCTGCGGAGGTCGTAGCAATACTAAAGCCCGAACTACACGCCGCAATACAGGCCAGATTGGATAGATCCATGAGGGACATACACAGGCAGCTACAGAAACACGAGAGCAGATTTGTGCATGCCAAAGATCGCATTCAAAAGCTAGAAGATGACGGGAAAAAAGTAGAAAGCAAGGTGCAGTTTCTCTTCGATGACAACAAACAAATACACACCAAATTGCAGGACTTAGAAAATCGCTCTCGGCGAAACAATATCAGAATTGTAGGCATTACCGAGTCCATGCAAATACAGTCCCTCCATGACTTCTCTGCTGCGGCACTACCTAAGTTGCTAGGCCTAAAGAAAGGATACAAAGTTGAGCGGTCACACAGAGTTGGGCCCCCTGGCAATGCAGATGACAAAAGAATGGTAATGACCCGCTACCTCGATTTCGCAGACAAAACATCCATAATGCGAGCATAAAGAGCGCTGGATGGCCTTGACGTCAAAGACAACAGTATTAGATTATTCAGTGACTACTCTGCAGAGGTATCCAAACAAAGTCAAGCTTTCAATCCTGCGTGTGCTTTATGCATCCAGAAAAAACTGAAGTTTTCCCTGCCGTACCCTGCTGTCTTAAAAATCACGGATGACAAGAATGAGTTATTGTAACGATTGTGGAATCGTCTCCGTGGTCAGCGCACCAGACGTGCGCTGACGCGGCGGATTTCCTCCACAAGCGTATTATTGCGGACACCCAGGCTAGGTGCTATGCACCCGCAGAGGGCAATTCCCACCGGCAGATGGCGCTGTGGAGTGCAGGTGAACACAGCCGCTGCACAGCCACAGATGTCAAATGGGAATTGTACAGATCCGGGACAAGGTACAATCAGGCAGGGCTGGATAGCCCACAGGGAACAGAGCAAAGGGACAGAACCAATGTGTGCCCACCAAATTAGTCGCCACCCAGCGACGGCGAACACACAACGGCAGAAACGAAGTAGGAAACGCAATCGCAAGAATGGCGATTGCCAGTAGCGACACAAGACTGAGCAGGACAGAGCACAAGGGTAGCAAAGGCACAGCAAATAATACAATAAGGAGATACGAAAAATAACAAACGCTAGCTAACCGCGAACATCGCACTCATTCCTAAACTGTGCACGCGGTTATGCGTGGTCTCCACATGATAAGCACAATAGAGACAAGCACGCCTAACTAACCATTAACAGACAAACATGAAACAGAGGACGCAAGCGCTTGCTTAACGGTTACCTCTCCGAGCCTCCAGCAAGCGTAGCAGACAAGACAGACACACGAAAACAGGGACAAGCGAGAGATAGGATCCACAGCACTAGCGAAAAGTGGCTAGCGCGATCCAAGTACAGAGTAGCAGAACAGAAGGATCCCCAGCGCTAGCGAAAAGTGGCTAGCGCGATCCCAGGAGACAGAACAGAAGGATCCACAGCACTAGCGCAAAGAGACTAGTGCAATCCAGAGAAGATAATAACAGAACAGAAGGGCCTACCAGTAGCAACCGCTGCTCTGGTTAGCACCCCACAGACAGACAGAACAGGCAATACAAATAATACAATCCTAACTAGACTAGGGAATCTGCCTAGCGCAGTCCCACGAATAACTCTAAACTAATCTTCAACGAGAAGTAGCATGGCTGACACTCACTAGGAGTGTATACTACAAACCCTGAAGGAATGACCAGCAAAGGACTGTGGGTAATCCCAACCTTTATACTGCCAGTCATCACAGGAGGCAGATAGGGGATTTGCATAACGAATGTATGCAAATTCCTCAGCAGCAAGCTGCAGAACTGACAAAAGGTCTCTCTTAAAGAGACCTGCAGAATGCAGACGTGAACAGTGGTCAAAACGCTGCCTGTCTGCACAGGCAGCTGAGCAGATTCTCACAGTTATACTCTTTCTCATCAGCAAAAGAGGCCTTGAAATTCCTAAAGGACAATACTACAACACCACCATAACATTTTTCAGAATAACTTTACTTTAGGACTATTCTTCCAGGATGCACTAGGGGGCACTACTGCATCAAAGAAATAACTATGCAACTGCACAACTTTTCATCAGACACTAGTCCAGAAACTTTTGCAGCTCATAGGCACATAGTTGAGCCAGACAAGGCTGTGATTACAGAACGCTAGGTCTTGGAGATAATACGTGGTTACTAGTGTTGGGCGAACATCTAGATGTTCGGGTTCGGGCCGAACAGGCCGAACATGGCCGCGATGTTCGGGTGTTCGACCCGAACTCCGAACATAATGGAAGTCAATGGGGACCCGAACTTTTGTGGTTTGTAAAGCCTCCTTACATGCTACATACCCCAAATTTACAGGGTATGTGCACCTTGGGAGTGGGTACAAGAGGAAAAAAAAATTTAGCAAAAAGAGCTTATAGTTTTTGAGAAAATCGATTTTAAAGTTTCAAAGGGAAAACTGTCTTTTAAATGCGGGAAATGTCTGTTTTCTTTGCACAGGTAACATGCTTTTTGTCGGCATGCAGTCATAAATGTAATACATATAAGAGGTTCCAGGAAAAGGGACCGGTAATGCTAACCCAGCAGCAGCACACGTGATGGAATAGGAGGAGGGTGGCGCAGGAGGAGAAGGCCACGCTTTGAGACACAACAACCCAGGCCTTGCATGAGGACAAGAAGCGTGCGGATAGCATGCTTTGTACCACCATGCAGTCATAAATTTAATAAAGATAAGTGGTTCAATAAACAGGGACCACGCGGCAACGCTAACCCAGCAGCAGCACACGTGATGGAACAGGAGGAGGCGCAGGAGGAGAAGGCCACGCTTTGTGAGACACAACAACCCAGGCCTTGCATGAGGACAAAAAGCGTGCGGATAGCATGCTTTGTACCGCCATGTAGTCATAAATGTAATAAAGATAAGAGGTTCCATAAACAGGGACCGGCAACGGTAACCCAGCAGCAGCAGCAGCAGCAGCACACGTGATGGAACAGGAGGAGGCGCAGGAGGAGAAGGCCACGCTTTGTGAGACACAACAACCCAGGCCTTGCATGAGGACAAAAAGCGTGCGGATAGCATGCTTTGTACCGCCATGTAGTCATAAATGTAATAAAGATAAGAGGTTCCATAAACAGGGACCGGCAACAGTAACCCAGCAGCAGCAGCAGCAGCAGCAGCACACGTGATGGAACAGGAGGAGGCGCAGGAGGAGAAGGCCACGCTTTGTGAGACACAACAACCCAGGCCTTGCATGAGGACAAAAAGCGTGCGGATATAGCAGCAATGCTTTTTGCCGCCATGCAGTCATAAATGTAATACAGATGAGAGGTTCAATAAACAGGGACCGGAAACGCTAAACCATCCCAGATGTTCATCGGTCATGTTACTTGGTTGGGGTCCAGGAGTGTTGCGTAGTCGTTTCCAATCCAGGATTGATTCATTTTAATTTGAGTCAGACGGTCTGCATTTTCTGTGGAGAGGCGGATACGCCGATCTGTGATGATGCCTCCAGCAGCACTGAAACAGCGTTCCGACATAACGCTGGCTGCCGGGCAAGCCAGCACCTCTATTGTGTACATTGCCAGTTCGTGCCAGGTGTCTAGCTTCATGCCCGGTTTCAGGTCCAGCGGTGCCAGCCACAAATCCGTCTGTTCCTTTATTCCCCTCCAAATTTCCTCCCCTGTGTGCTGCTTATCCCCAAGGCAGATCAGCTTCAGCAACGCTTGCTGACGCATGCCAACAGCTGTGCTGCACTGCTTCCACGATCCTACTGCTGCTGGTGCTGGGTTAGCATTTCCGGATGAGGTACAGCTTTGAGATGCGTTGGAGGAGAAGGAGTCAGAGAGGTAGGTGCTGCTGTTGTTATCCAGCTGTTTGCGGCGTGGGCAACACCCGCGCCGTAGCAGGTGAGGAATCGCTGCCAGGCTCCACAAGGTTCACCCAGTGCGCGGTAAGGGAGATGTATCGACCCTGGCCGAACGCACTCGTCCAGGTGTCAGTGGTGAGGTGAACCTTGCAGGCAACGGCATTCTTCAAGCTTCGGGTTATTTAGCTGACCACGTGCTCATGCAACTCAGGCACTGCAGAGCGCGCAAAGTGGTAGCGGCTGGGAACCACGTAACGTGGGATGGCCACTGACATCATGCCCTTGAAGCTGTTTGTCTCCACCACTCGATATGGCAGCATTTCGCAGGCCAGAAGCTTGGCTATGCTGGCTGGCTGTTACTGCCACGGCCCGGGGGTCATTTGCTGGCAATTTCCTCTTGTGCTCAAACATCTCAGAGACAGACAACTCAACCGTAGCGCTGCACACCGAAGGGCTGTTGGTTGTTGTGTTTGATGAACACTGGGAGACCTCAAGAGCACTAGTCCGGAAAGTGACAGTGTCAGCATCGTCTGATGTTTGTGAATGTTGTGAACCACGCAATGGCTGGGCTACTGCTGCTGCTGAGGCGGGTCTGGTGGTGAGTCTGGTGAACCCAAGGGAGGCAGTGTTGCTGGTGGTACCCTGTCCTGCCGCGTTTGCCCACAGAGTGGGATGTTTGGATAGAATGTGGCGGCTCATGCTGGTGGTGGAGAGGTTGTTAATACTTTTCCCCCTGCTCAGGCGGGTCTTGCACACCTTGCAAATCGCCATGGTAACATCCTCAGTGCAGTCTTCAAAGAAAGCCCAGACTTTAACTGGCTGAGGACTCGGACCTCGTGCGTGATGTGCTGGTGCTGCTTAACCCACTGCTGGACGCTTGAGAGGTCATCCAAGTAATTATCTGGTCCTGTTCTTTTGGATCTGTGAGGGTTGTTGTCCTGGACAACATGGGCAGTATTGAGTGGGTTTTCTTGGGTGCTCCCCTGTGGCCTGTACGTGAACCGTCAGGGGAAACACCTCTTCCCTTGCCCCTCCCTCTTTCACCGGATTTCTTCCTCATTTCACTTATCCTTAAAGTACACGCTGACTGGCAGCAGTACAGTGGCAGTACAGAAATGCTATACAGTGGTGGGTGAGCGGTGTACCACTATTGTCAGCAGTGACACAGAGCACAATGCTATACAGTGGCGGGTGAGCGGTGTACTACTGTTCCCAGCAGACACAGAGTGGAAGTAAACACAATGCTATATAGTGTGGCTGAGCCGTGTACACAGAGTGGCATTAAACACAATGCTATATAGTCTGCTATATAGTCACCCCGAACAGGGTGATGTTCTGCAGAACCCGAACAGTGGCAAACACTGTTCGCCCAACACTACTGGGAGGGAACGCAGATTTTAGTACCTAAACACACGATACAACATGTTTTCCGGGGTCGGACTCTGAGGCACATACAGATGGTCCCGATCATCATCCTCATCATACAACTCTTCTCCTGAGTCTGACCCACCCACCACCTCTGCCACCCCAACATCCCCAGACACAGACCCCTCATCGTCCTCAACATTAACTTGGGATGCTGGCCTGAGCCAGACCTCCTCCTCCACATCAGGCCCCATCATCTCCTCAATGGCAGCCCTCATTAATCGCTCTGGCGACGGACTGATGGACACAACGTTCTCCTCCGGGGAGGGCTGCTGCTGACCACTGGCTGCTGGGGTGGATGTTATAGCTTGCGTGGGGCGTTGGCTGTTGCTGTTGTTGGGAGTGCTGCTCACAGCGGAGGTCTCTGGGGAACTCATGTTGAGCTCATATAGTGGTTGACGGTGAGTGGAGTATTACTGATCCCAGCAATATACACACTGACTGGCAGAGTACGCAATGCTATATAGTGTGGCTGAGCGGTGTACACAGAGTGGCAGTAAACACAATGCTATATAGTCTGGCTGAGCGAGCGGTGTACTACTGTTCCCAGCAGAATCAGAGTGGCAGTAAACAATGGTATATAGTCTGGCTGAGCGGTGTACACAGAGTGTCAGTAAACAATGGTATATAGTCTGGCTGAGCGAGCGGTGTACTACTGTTCCCAGCAGAATCAGAGTGGCAGTAAACAATGGTATATAGTCTGGCTGAGCGGTGTACACAGAGTGTCAGTAAACAATGGTATATAGTCTGGCTGAGCGGTGTACACACAATGCTATATAGTCTGCTATATAGTGTCAGTAAACAATGGTATATAGTCTGGCTGAGCGAGCGGTGTACTACTGTTCCCAGCAGAATCAGAGTGGCAGTAAACAATGGTATATAGTCTGGCTGAGCGGTGTACACAGAGTGTCAGTAAACAATGGTATATAGTCTGGCTGAGCGGTGTACACAGAGTGTCAGTAAACAATGGTATATAGTCTGGCTGAGCGGTGTACACAGAGTGGCAGTAAACACAATGCTATATACTCTGGCTGAGCGAGCGGTGTACTACTGTTCCCAGCAGACACAGAACAGTAAACAGAATGCTATATAGTGTGGCTGAGCGAGCGGTGTACCACTATTCCCAGCAGACACAGAACAGTAAACAGAATGCTATATAGTGTGGCTGAGCGAGCGGTGTACCACTATTCCCAGCAGACACAGAACAGTGAACAGAATGCTATATAGTGTGGCTGAGCGAGCGGTGTACCACTATTCCCAGCAGACACAGAACAGTGAACAGAATGCTATATAGTGTGGCTGAGCGAGCGGTGTACCACTATTCCCAGCAGACACAGAACAGTAAACAGAATGCTATATAGTGTGGCTGAGCGAGCGGTGTACCACTATTCCCAGCAGACACAGAACAGTAAACAGAATGCTATATAGTGTGGCTGAGCGAGCGGTGTACCACTATTCCAAGCAGACACAGAACAGTGAACAGAATGCTATATAGTGTGGCTGAGCGAGCGGTGTACCACTATTCCCAGCAGACACAGAGTGGCAGTAAACAGAATGCTATATAGTGTGGCTGAGCGAGGTACACAGAGTGGCAGTAAACAGAATGCTATATAGTGTGGCTGAGCAAGCGGTGTACTACTATTCCCAGCAGACACAGAGTGGCAGTAAACAGAATGCTATATAGTGTGGCTGAGCGAGGTACACAGAGTGGCAGTAAACAGAATGCTATATAGTGTGGCTGAACGAGCGGTGTACTACTGTTCCCAGCAGTGACACACAATGACTGGGGGGGACCCTGGCTAGCGTGGCTGGAGCGCGAACTACCCTGCCTGCCTACCCAAAGCTAAACCCACAGACAAATGGCGGAGATATGACGTGGTTCGGGTATTTATTTACCCGAACCACGTGACAGTTCGGCCAATCAGAGCGCGTTCGGGTCCGAACCACGTGACCCGTTCGGCCAATCACAGCGCTAGCCGAACGTTCGGGGAACGTTCGGCCATGCGCTCTTAGTTCGGCCATATGGCCGAACGGTTTGGCCGAGCACCGTCAGGTGTTCGGCCGAACTCGAACATCACCCGAACAGGGTGATGTTCTGCAGAACCCGAACAGTGGCGAACACTGTTCGCCCAACACTAGTGGTTACCTGCTTCCAGTGAAGTAAAGCCAAATTTCTCATGTTTTATTTTTTAGTTTTTTTGTTCACGGTTATACTTAAGTTGTATGGAGATCTTCAGTTATCTAAATGCTTCCAGCACAACATGTTCCATGACTTCGGTTGTGGTTTGCTGGGCTCTCCTTTAACCTTTACGAGTTTATATTTTGCTGATTTCCAGTTATGGTTTACTTATTCTGGGGGGAGGGAAACAATTGGTCAATCCTTACTACTGTATATTATATGATGTTATGTGTGAAGTGATACTTGCAGTCGGACTCTTAGACCTAGGTTAAATGGCTTTTAAAGTTACTACTTGGAATGTGAAGGGACTTAGATCCCAGGTAAACAGTCATTGATTTTGCGACATTTAAAAAAAATTCACACCGATATAGCGATACTGCAGGAAACTAATTTAACCAAAGAACCAGGCCTGGATTTAACTCATAGGAGCCTATAGGCACAGATGTCCTGGCACCTTAGAGTTCGTCTTCCATGAACCTACAAACACCCACCAAACTGCACCGCAAGTGTGCTTGCTGTCCCAGTTGTCACTTCTCCATTAGTTCACATGCCCGTCATAAGTAGCTACAGGTGTCCTTTAGCATTAGGTAGATAGAGGTACCCTCAGTATTAAGTTTCCCCTGACTAAAGAGAACTCTCGTCAATGGAATGCCAAGAGCCACATGAGTAACCTCACATTTACACACTGCTCAGGACTCTGCATAGAGAAGAAGGCGCTCGGAGAGGTGAGTGAGCCGCCCTTCCATCACCAGGCGCCTGTAGGCATGTGCCTACAGTGCCTTATGGTAAATCCGGCCCTGCAAAGAACGATTCATCTACATGAAACAATCATGGGTTGGGCAAATTTATGGCTCTTCATCTCAAGAAAGAAAATCAGGGGTACTAATCTTAATTCATAAAAACTTCCCGGGGGAGGTGCTGGATTGTAGTAATGATGATGAGGGTAGATGGGTGAAGATCCGATTGCGAGTTTGCTGTGAAGAATATGAGATTATGAATGTTTATGCGATCTTCTCTCCAGCTACACAGACCCAGCTCCCCAGGGCCTATGCTGCATGCCAGGTACGACGGTGTTAAGCCATCTTAGACATGTCTTGCCTCAAAGCGGAGAGTCACACTGGAGCAGCTCTCCTGGCTGCTCTTAACAAACAGGTGGATCAATGGCTGACCCAGCACCAGCTGGAGATTGGCAACGTGGTGTGTGACAACGGCAGCAATGTCCTTTCCGCTTTGAATTTGGGAAAGCTGACACATGTACCCTGCATGGCATATGTGCTGAATCTAGTCATTCAAAGATTTGTGTTACAGTACCCAGGCTTAGAGGACATCCTGAAGCAGGCCAGGAAGTTGTGTGGGCATTTCAGGCGGTCTTACACGACCATGGCACGCTTTGCGGACATTAAGCGGAGAAACAACTTGCCGGTGAGAGTGAGACGCTTGATATGTGATAGCCCGACTCGCTGGAATTTGACCCTGGTCATGTTCTCTCGCCTGCTAGAACAGAAGAAAGCCATCACCCAGTACCTCTACAATTTTAGTAGAAGGACACAATCTCGGGAGATGGGGATGTTCTGGCCCCTGAACTGGACACTGATGCGAAATGCATGCAGGCTCATGCGGCCGTTTGAGGAGGTGACTAACCTGGTGAGTCGCAGTGATGGCACCATCAGCGACTTGATCCCGATCTTACTTCCTGGAGCGTGCCATGCGTAGAGTGGTGGATCAAGCTGTGGAGGAGCATGAAGAGGAACAGTTACGGCAGGGACAGTTGTGGGAGCAATTTTCATCAGAATCAAATGTTTCCTCAACACCTGCGGCAGCACAGAGGGGGGAGGAGGAGGAACAGTCGTGTGGGGAAGAGGAGTCAGACTCGAAAGATGAGGAAGGTGTTTCTTAGGAGGAGTCGGCAGAAGAACAACCGCAGCAGGCATCACAGGGGGCTTGTGCTGATCGACGGTCCTGTGGTATTGTTTGTGGCTGGGAGGGGGGGAGGACTTACCTGACGTCACTGAGGAAGAGCAAGAGGCGATGGATAGTACATCTGGATCCAACTTTGTGCAGATGGTGACTTTCATGCTGTCCAGCCTGTTGAGGGACCCCCGTATAAAAAAACTCAAGGGGAATGAGCTGTACTGGGTGGCCACGCTACTAGACCCTCGGTATAGGCACAAAGTGGCGGACATGTTACTAACTCACCAGAAGGCAGAAAGGATACAGCACATGCAGAACAAGCTGGCAACTATGCTTTACAATGCGTTTAAGGGTGATGTCACAGCACAACGCAATAAAGGTACCACTGCCAATAATCCTCCTCCCATGTTCACGCAGGCAAGGACAGGACGCTCCAGCGATCTCATGGTGATGTCGGACATGCGGACATTCTTTAGTCCAACTCCTCGACTTAGCGCTTCCGGATCCACCCTCCACCAACGCCTGGACGGGCAGGTAGCCGACTACCTGGCCTTAAGTGTGGATGTAGACACTATGAGCAGCGATAAACTCTTGGACTACTGGGTGCGCAGGCTTGATCTGTGGCTAGAGGTGTCCCAATTTGCCATCTAACTTCTGTCTTGCCCTGCTTCAAGCGTCCTGTCAGAAAGGACCTTCAGCGCAGCTGGAGGCATTGTAACTCAGAAGAGAAGTTGCCTAAGTCACAAAAGTGTTCAGTACGTCACCTTTATCAAAATGAATGAGGCATGGATCCCGGAGGGCTACTGCCCACCCAAAGACTAAGTCTGTCCCCACACACAGCATCTCTGCCTGCATGCCGTGTGACTGGCTGCCTACCCCAAGACTAAGTCGCTCCCCACACAGCACCTCTGCCCGCAGGCCGCTTGGCTGCCTTCTCCGCCACCACTAACAGGGTCCAGGACTCCAGGCGGCTTCCTGAATTTTTTAGGCCGCTGCTAGTTCTGTCATTCAGCTACCTCAGCCCAGCAACCATATGGGCTGGAAAGCCGCCATCACCTGCACTCTCGTCATGGTGCGCACCAGTCCAGCACAGCTGTCACTACACAAACAGCTGTTTGCAGTCACTGCACACCTTTCACTGCATCTTTGACTGCACATTGTATTATACCTGGCAGTCAGTGCATACCTTTCACTTGAATAGATGGCAGACTTGCCCTTCATAACAGATTCTCGTTAAAGGATTTAAAGTTGTGAGACGCCGGGCGATGCCCAGTCGGCCAAAACGCGATTGCGGTCGGTTAGCGACGCAGATCGTTAAACCAAGATTTGATGTGTAGTATCCCTCTGCCTAGGAACAGCTGGGGGATTTGTCTTGGCTGAGTGAAAGCCTGGGGGGAGGTGTTAATTAGCTTGGACATATTCCCTGTGGAAGGCAGAATAACCTGGAGGCATTGACTCCCTGTAACGATTGGTGTCAGCAAGAGGCACCAATATCTGATTAAGTGGTGATATACAGAATCACCACTAATGCAGATATGTTAGAGTGAAATAGTCAGTATCTTCCTGATGGTAAATCAGCGGAAGGCTCACTAACACGGTAAGTGCCTGAAATGATCTACTCAGACCAGTGTCACACCCCGAACCTTGATTATTGGGGATCCGCAGTATAGCCAATAATACAAGGATAGACCTGATTATATAGCAATCTGCGGAATTGCTAATAATGCGGGTAGATGTAAAGCAGTGGACACACGAACAACATGAACATAAACAAAGCAGTAAATATTCACAAAGTTGTGGAAATATCCACCACACGGCAATTCCTCAGAGGTGTGGTTACCTCTGAATGGGAACCCCGTGTGTGAGATCCCCCAAAGTGGCAGTGGAGGAATCTCGGCCTCTGGCAGTAACGGTCTGCTAGGGCCGGCGTCTCAGGGAGGCAAGCCTCAGATAATAACCCAACAGTGGGAGACGTTCCACTGAAGGGAGCAAGGTCAGACAGAAAGAGGTTCGGCAACAGTACAGGCGGCAACAGTACAGAGACGTGAGACGAGAGAATAGTCAGGAACCAAGCCAATAGTCGTTAACAGTACGGGCTGGCAGAGTACAGAATCAGGAAGCAGAAGAGAAGTCAAGACAGGCACAGAATCATACACAGAGAATCAATAACAATAATAATAATCTCCTAGTCTAGGTGTGAAGTCCTTGGTTTCAACACCTGGGATCTAGTCTAAGGTCTGAGTGCTGACACAGGGTATCGCAAACACAGACGAAGTGTGACTGAAAAGCACTTCCTTATATACTGCCTGGGAGATAAGTCTCCACCCCAGGCAGCAACCAATCAGAGCAGGCTAAAATGTCAGCTGACCTCCAGGTCAGCTGACACGCTTTCTAAGAGTATAAAGGCGTGTCTGGCGTGCGGCCGCACCCCCTAGAGGCAAGATGGCAGAACCCTGGTGAACAGCATGTTGGTGAGTTTGGAGCAGAGTGCTCGGACGGGTGTGCGCAGCGGATGCGGACGAATTTCCGCATCCCGCGTTGGAAGGTCCGCTTGCCGGACTGGATGCGACCATATTTCCGCAATCCATCCGGCGTTGCAGATTTTTCGTTACAGTACCCCTCCCTCTAGGCGTGGACTCCGGACACGTCCCACCTGGCCTGTCAGGATGGAGCTCATGGAACCGTCTCCTAAGTTTATCAGCATGTAAATCACCTGCTTTGACCCAGGATCTTTCCTCTAGACCGTACCCTCTCCAATGCACCAAATACTGCACTGAACCCTGAACTCATCTGGAGTCCAAGATCTCCTCAACCTCCCATTCAGGCTCACCATCAACCATGACAGGGTGAGGAGGGCAGGAATCCACCTGAACAGCTGGTTTCAGGAGTGACACATGAAAGGCTTTCCCCACCTTTAGAGAATGCGGTAACCTGACTCTGTAAGTAACACGATTAACCCTTTCGGAAATTGGATATGGTCCAATATACCTGGGCCCCAGTTTCGCAGATCGCTGCCTCAGAGCTATATGACGAGTTGATATCCAAACTCTGTCTCCTGGTTTAAACTCCCACTCCGCAGACCGTCTCTTATCTGCCTGCCTCTTCTGTATGATGAAAGCCTTTTTTAAATTTTCTCCGACATTAGCCCAAATCCTCTTGAAAGATTCCTGCCACTCCTCCAGGACAGGGAATGGAGAGGTCGACACTGGCAAAGGAGAAAATTTGGGAGATTTCCCATTGACAATTTGAAAAGGCGCATAACCAGAGGACTCATTCCTGAGATTGTTATGTGCGAACTCAGCAAATGGTAGAAACTCCGCCCACTGGTGTTGGGCGTCCGCCACATAACATCTCAGGAACTGTTCCAAAGATTGATTGGTCCTCTCTGTCTGGCCGTTGGTCTGTGGATGGTAACCTGATGAAAAGGACAACGACATACCCATCCCCTTACAGAAGGCCCGCCAGAACCTAGAGACAAACTGTACCCCTCTGTCTGAGACAACATTCTCTGGAATGGCGTGTAATTTAAAGATATTTTGAATAAAAAGATCTGCTAATTTTTGAGCAGTAGGGAAACCACTCAAAGGCACAAAGTGGGCTATCTTACTGAATCTGTCTGTGACCACCCATATGTCTTTCCATTGGAATCTGGAAGTTCTCCCACGAAGTCCATGGAAATATGTGTCCATGGCTCCTGAGGGGAGGGCAGAGACTGCAAAGTTCAAACTGGAGCCAGTCGGGAGGGTTTGCTCCTGGCACAGACGGTACAGGTCTTAACAAATTCCTTGCAATCTTGTTGTAGAGATGGCCACCAGACAGATCTACACAACAATTCTTGGGTTCGGGTAATGCCAGGGTGTCCAGCATTCTTGTGTCCATGAAACAACTGCAGCACTTTGGGACGTAAAGTACAAGGGACATAAAGAACCCCTCTTGGTTTCCCTTCTGGGACTTCTAATTGAAAAGGACTTAAGAGGCTAGGAAGGTCTTCAACTATCTCAGTGGCTGCCAGGATGATCTCTTTCGACAGAATACTTTCTGAGGAAGGAGATGGAGCAGTTTCAGGTTCAAAACAACGAGAAAGGGCGTCCGCTTTAACGTTCTTACTCCCTGGTGTGAATGTAATTATAAAATTAAAACGGCAGAAAAAGAGAGCCCATCTAGCCTGTCTGGGGGTGAGTCTTTTAGCTTTTTCAATGTACTGTAAATTTTTATGATCCGTGTACACAGTAATTACATGCTCCGCCCCCTCTAACCAGTGGCGCCACTCCTCAAAAGCAAGCTTGATGGCTAATAATTCCCTGTTTCCAACATCATAATTTCTCTGGGCAGGGGAGAATTTTCTGGAAAAAAAAGCACAGGGATGAAGCTTGCCCTGAAGTCCTGAACGTTGAGACAATACTGCTCCTACTCCAACCTCCGAGGCATCCACCTCCACTATAAATGGGTAAGCAACATCTACATGACGTAATATGGGAGCAGAACAGAATGCCTCTTTCAGAGAGGAAAATGCCACAACTGCTTCTTCTGACCAATGAGTGGCATCAGCCCCTTTTTTTGTCAAATTAGTAAGCGGAGACACCACCGAAGAGAACCCCTTGATAAATTTTCTATAATAATTTGCGAATCCCAAGAATCTCTGTAGTGCTTTAAGCCCAGATGGTTGTGGCCAATCCCTTACAGCAGAGACCTTTTTGGGATCCATGGACAACCCTGATGTAGAGATAATGTAACCAAGAAAGGCAATCTCCTTTACCTCGAAAACACATTTCTCTAATTTCGCAAACAATTGATTCTCCCTGAGTCTTTGTAACACATACTTCACATGTTGGCGGTGTTCCGTGATATTTTTAGAAAATATCAAGATATCATCTAAGTAGACGATTACAAAGCGACCCAGTACCTCCCTAAAAATCTCGTTGACGAACTCCTGAAAAACTGCAGGAGCTTTACACAACCCAAAGGGCATCACCAAGTATTCGTAATGCCCCTTGGGAGTGTTGAATGCCGTCTTCCATTCATCTTCCTCCCTGATACGGATCAAATTGTAGGCCCCCCTTAGATCCAACTTAGTGAAAACAGAAGCCCCGGGAACCTGTGTAAATAAATCGTCGATTAGCGGTAGTGGATACCGATTCTTAATCGTGATCTTATTTAGACCCCTGTAGTCAATACAGGGGCGCAAACCACCATCTTTTTTCTGAACGAAAAAGAATCCCGCTCCTGCAGGAGATCTTGAAGGGCGGATGAAACCCTTCTGCAAATTCTCCTGAATGTACTCGTCCATGGCCAATTTTTCCGGGGACGAGAGGTTGTATAGGTGGCCCCTGGGTGGCATGGTTCCTGGTTTCAAATCTATTGGGCAATCAAAAGGTCTATGGGGGGGGTAATTGATCTGCTGCCCTAGGACAAAAGACATCAGCATATTCCTGATATTGTGGAGGTACTCCTTCCACTTGAATCTTAGTAGAACACAAAACTACATTCTGTAAACAATGTTGTGTACAATAAGGCGACCAAGTAGTCAACTGCCCATTCCCCCAATCAAACTGAGGAGAATGTAATCGTAACCAGGGCAACCCTAGTATCACCGTAGAGGTAGACATCTTTAAAACGAAAAACTGTATGACCTCCCTGTGCAGAGCTCCCACTTGCAGCGAGAGGGGAGGTGTCTGACACAGTGGGGACTTTCCTTGCAAAGGAGTGTCATCAATCGCTGTAACATATAAATGTCTTCCTACCGGAAGTACAGGGATATTTAAACTTAAAGCAAAGCTTAAATCTAAAAAGTTAGCTGTTGACCCGGAATCTACAAATGCTGTGGTAGGAAAGTTCTTCCCTTCCCAATTTAGGGAACAGGGCAATAAAAAATTTTCTTGTTTTGGAGGTAAAACAATTCTGCTTAGGGTGGTACCCCCTACCACACCTAAGCCGAGGAGTTTCCCGACTTCCTACCACAGTTTTGTGCAATGTGGCCCTTTTCCCCGCAGTACATGCAAAGACCCTCTCTGCGTCTTCTTGACCTTTCCGCCTCCGTGAGGCGCCCGTGGCCTAACTGCATCGGCTCCTCAGTCTCAACTGCTGCCGAGCTACTGGCCCCAGAAGTCCTAGAGTACATGGGGTACCTGCCCTTCTTGTTGTACCTCAGACGCCTATCTATTTTAATAGACAGCGTAATAGCCTCATCTAGATCTTTGGGTTCCGGATGACTAACCATCACGTCAGTTACTGCTTCTGACAACCCATCTAGGTATCTATCCAAGAGTGCATATCGCTCCCATCTAGAGGACACAGCCCACTTCCTAAACTCTGACGCATACTCCTCAGCAGTACTGCGTCCTTGTCTAAGGTTTTTGAGCTTACGTTCGGCCGTGGCGGCACTATCTGGATCATCGTAGATGACCGCCATGGCCTTAAAAAACTCCTGGACAGAAGATAGAGCAGGATGCTCATCAGGTAAGCCATAAGCCCACGTCTGGGAATCTGCATGCAATAGAGTCTTGATAAGAGTGACCTTCTAAACCTCGGTTCCCGAGGACACAGGTTTCATCTCAAAGTAAGACAGCACTCTGTGACGGAAATTCTGGAAATCTGACCTTGTGCCTGAAAATTTCTCAGGAATGTTCATTTTAGGCTCGCTAAGAGCCGGGGGAGGTAGAACGTTAAGTGGTGATTGCAACCTTTGGACAGTCTCATTTAACTGAGTAATCTGAGCCTGCTGTGCAGTTACAGTAATCTTCAGCTGTTCTAACTCTGCCCTTACAGTCTGAAGCTGGTTTATCACCCCCTCCATCTTACTTCTTTATGGTCTGTGTTTCTGTAACGATTGGTGTCAGCAAGAGGCACAAATATCTGATTAAGTGGTGATATACAGAATCACCACTAATGCAGATATGTTAGAGTGAAATAGTCAGTATCTTCCTGATGGTAAATCAGCGGAAGGCTCACTAACACGGTAAGTGCCTGAAATGATCTACTCAGACCAGTGTCACACCCCGAACCTTGATTATTGGGGATCCGCAGTATCGCCAATAATACAAGGATAGACCCGATTATATAGCAATCTGCGGAATTGCTAATAATGCGGGTAGATGTAAAGCAGTGGACACACGAACAACATGAACATAAACAAAGCAGTAAATATTCACAAAGTTGTGGAAATATCCACCACACGGCAATTCCTCAGAGGTGTGGTTACCTCTGAATGGGAACCCCGTGTGTGAGATCCCCCAAAGTGGCAGTGGAGGAATCTCGGCCTCTGGCAGTAACGGTCTGCTAGGGCCGGCGTCTCAGGGAGGCAAGCCTCAGATAATAACCCAACAGTGGGAGACGTTCCACTGAAGGGAGCAAGGTCAGACAGAAAGAGGTTCGGCAACAGTACAGGCGGCAACAGTACAGAGACGTGAGACGAGAGAATAGTCAGGAACCAAGCCAATAGTCGTTAACGGTACGGGCTGGCAGAGTACAGAATCAGGAAGCAGAAGAGAAGTCAAGACAGGCACAGAATCATACACAGAGAATCAATAACAATAATAATAATCTCCTAGTCTAGGTGTGAAGTCCTTGGTTTCAACACCTGGGATCTAGTCTAAGGTCTGAGTGCTGACACAGGGTATCGCAAACACAGACGAAGTGTGACTGAAAAGCACTTCCTTATATACTGCCTGGGAGAGAAGTCTCCACCCCAGGCAGCAACCAATCAGAGCAGGCTAAAATGTCAGCTGACCTCCAGGTCAGCTGACACGCTTTCTAAGAGTATAAAGGCGTGTCTGGCGTGCGGCCGCACCCCCTAGAGGCAAGATGGCAGAACCCTGGTGAACAGCATGTTGGTGAGTTTGGAGCAGAGTGCTCGGACGGGTGTGCGCAGCGGATGCGGACAAATTTCCGCATCCCGCGTTGGAAGGTCCGCTTGCCGGACTGGATGCGACCATATTTCCGCAATCCACCTGGCGTTGCAGATTTTTCGTTACACTCCCCTTTCTGTTCTGGGAACCAGGTGACACCTAGATGTTAATTAGCCAGCAAAGAGCCCACTCTGCCTTTTGGGAAAAGACAGGATGCGCTCACAGCAGGGGGCTATTCAAAAACCTGCTTTACTCTAGACTGGCCGGAGCCATATAGGCAGAATAAGAAAGCATGAAGTTTAGGATTTTGAGCATGTTTAAGCAATACCGTTCAGGTGAGAAATGTGAAAGTTATATCATTCTGCTGGTCCGGATCTTGTGAGTATTTTGATATTAAATTTGGACCACTGGCATAACCAGAACTCTGGGAATTCCACCGTTTTTTAACCGGGCATGCAAACATGCCCAAGTTTGATATCATATTAATCGGTAGGTTCTGGGGATCGAGAATATGTAATTATTATTTGTGTGCCGGCCGCGCAGGTCTGTCTAGAGAAGTGTCAGGGTTATGAGGGCTTGTGGAGGCCCCTGCCCCAGATGTGATTACCATAGTCCGGCCTGGGGGCCGACTCTGGAAGCCCGCCTCTGAACTCAGCTCCATTAAAAGTGAATGAGCTGCCCGGGCAAATTTTTCCTCCATTTTACATCTTCATGAACACACGGCCACCGTGAGGAGCAAGTGGTGGCCATCTTGCCGGAGCTGAAACAAAGGGCACATGGCTAGCGGCCATCTTGTCTGAATTGAAACAAAGGACATCCTCCATTTTGTTTGGATTTTAAAACTTGCTGAACCCTGACTTTATCTCTGGAACAAAGAACTTTGCAGAACTTGAAACCGTTTTGCTTGGACTTTATGATTCTTCCCACAAAAGGACATATTTCCACAAACCCTAAGTATTTTCTCCCTTTTATTTTTTATACTGGCTATTACTGTTTTAATAATTGTTGATTTTAATAATTGTCTGTATATATTAATTATTTATATTGCTTTCAATAAAACGACGCTATCGTCAGTTGTTGTTCTAGCTACCCTACTATTCAGCACGCACACAACTGAACCAGACCTCTGAAGAGACGTTACTATTGTTTGTTGTTGGCTAGACAGAATACAGCGTGTTTTAACCGTTTTTATTCGCAGGACCAGTCAGTCAGTAAATCGGGTCCACTGGCCCATACCAGTGGTGGTGGCAGATACCCTGGAATCGTGTGTAGGTTGTAATTACCCATATCTCACAGGCTCCCTTCTGGTTTGTCTGCGGTTTGTCCCAATGGTTCCTGCGCATTGACTGCGACCAGAGTTCGCACGATCCGTGCGCTGGCACCGTTTGGAAGGCCATTTGCGGTCTGACCACCAGGGCTCCTGTGACAAGTTGATTCATCTCACATGTACAGCAGGGCCTCGAAAGTCCTCCTGTATTGTTATTTTTGGTCACTACCTACTACACAGTTGTAGTTAAAACTGGAGCAACACAGATTCAGCTGTTGCTCCAGTAGTCTTTATTGCAGAGTTGATAAATTAGACCTTTGAACACTGACAGATTTAGCTTGACTCATACAGACTAACATTCATAGGAGCTGATTCATCAACATGGGTGAAAAAAGCTGGAGGAACCAATCAGATTTCAGCTGTTAAGTGCAGGAAAGGCTCTGAATGGCTGCTCAGGCTACCTGCTTCACTTTTGCTACAGTTTTCTTTCTTTTCTGATAAATGAGCCCCACTGACTGCAGAGATATAGGGAAAGTTAGATTCCATTCACAGATAGGGCAGTAGTGTAGTGTAGAAACACACACACACAGCATAGGAGATGATGATGACTAGCATCAGGTAGTATAGGTTAGCGATAGTGTAGAGTAGGTCCTGCCTCATGAGAGCCTACCTTGTCGCTGTTGGGCAGGCTTACGGTCTTTTGGCCAAAAATGCATGATTAAATTATCAGATTGGGTAATGCCATACACACACAGCCAGATTTGTTTTTGATTGGTTGTTAGGTCATCAAAATGGACCAACATTGCTTAGTGCAAGGCCCAGCCCAACAGAATGCAATTTGATAAGTCACATATAAATGCAATTTTACGTCTCGCTAGATGTGGGGGGGAGGGTTATACGGTTATACGAGTTGGATTGAGTGACTGTCATCTTATGTCTGCATGCTGTATCCTATTGATAGGACTTTCTTCTGCATACAGCTGTTTTCTTGCTTATTTGGGAAAAACTGGGCAACCTCTAGGCAGCTGGGCCTTTTTTATAGTGTGAAGAGGGTGGTAACAGAAAAACACAATTGCTTATTGGTTGAACAGGAAAAGCTGTATAAGCTGTGTAACAGGTATGGTGCATAGGGTTATTTTATTTTTTTCACAGAATTGCATTTTTGGCCAATATGATTAACCAAAGGGCTCTTGGCTGTACCAGTATGTGAAATAAAGAAAAGCAAACATACCTTACTGTCTCCTTTTTTGTGCATGTGTCTGTGAGTACAATGCAGTGTGTGTGTGTGTACTTTAGACTGTGTGTAACAGGCAGTGTGCTCCTAAGCATGTGTGTGTGTTCATGTTTATGTTTGCGTGTGTGTACTTCATACTGTGTGTGGCAGGCCATGCGCACTTAATTCTGGTATGTGCTAGGCAGGGTGCTCTATAGAATGTGTGTGGCAGCAATGCCTAATCCTATACCCCCCTCAGGGCCTGAGCCCACTGATGCAGTTGTTTCCGCTTCTGTCCGCTTTTCAGCATCTCTAACATTGCGCCAGTGGGCTCAGGCCCCAATGGTGCCTCCACCCGGCCCATGCCTAACACTAAGGAGCCTCCTCCCACTGACGCCTAACCCTAAAGACACCAACAACACCCTCCCACCACCACCACCGCCTAACCATATCTGACAATGCTATGGGTGCCACTACAGATGGCAATGTTGAAAACCATACTCAGTGTTTATAAATACTGTATTTTTCGGACCATAAGACGCACTTTTTCTCCCCCAAAAGTGGGGAGAAAAAGTCCCTGTGTCTTATGGTCCAAATGCAGCCTGCACACGTGCTTAAAATTTTTTGTTTGTACTAGATCGGGTCTGTCTCTGTTCGCGCTGCAGCCACTGCTAAATGCCTGATGTCCCTAGCTGAGCTCAGCCCGGCTCTAGCAACAGTAATCCCCGTACCTCTCTGCCTCTGCCGCCAATCAACTTCTCTGTGTCCCCCTGCAGGCATGTCTCTGTGCCCGTAACAAAACCTAAAAATGTGCCCACAATCAATGTAAAAAAAATCAAAACAAGTGGTCCCATGCAGCAATCTTACCTTCTCCTCTTTGTACCTCTGCCGCTGTGTCACCGTTCTTGCGATCAATTGTCTGCTCAGCCCAGCTATGGACCCATGTGGCAATCGCCCCAGGTCCTCGGTGTGCCTCCGCCGCCAATCCGCAAGTGTCTGTGTCCCCCTGCAGGCATGTCTCTAATGGAATGTGAGCCCAGCTGTGGTGGCAATCCTTCCCCGCTCCTTTTTCCTCTGCCGCGGCCACTTTCGCCCGAGTCTCGTCACGTGTAGCCCCAGCAGCCACGTCCGGACCTCCGTGCTAAAAAGGGATCGCCCGAGTCCCCACCGCCAAAAGTAGGTCCAGCAAACACGTCCAGACCTCCGTGCTAAACTTCGCGCTGAAAAGGGATTGGCTGATTGGCTGCAGAAGATCTACGCCCACCAGTACACTGAAACTCTGCCCTCCAATGCCTCCAAACCTGCTAGCGTGATGGGCACATATAGATCTCCACCCACCAGTATACTCCTCACTGAAACCCCACCCTCTGCTGGATGCCCTGCTAACGTGATGGGCAGATGTAGATCTCCGCCCACCACTACGCCATTCGACATCAGTGTTCGTGCACGGGCGGCAGCTTTTAACACACAGGTATGGTATGCTGCGGAAATGAGCCCGATTACAGTAATACAGTATATGAACCAGTGCTGGTCGTAATGGAAAAAGCTACGCTTACGGATCATTACGCGTAATTTTACGCTATTACGCATTACGAAATTACGCTTACGGCATAGACATTCAATTTCGGTACATGTCTGTAATTACGCATAGCACTTATGCAATTACGCGTAAGTATACCGTAATTCAGGTTATCACGTTATAGGCTTACGCGTAAAATCCTACTAGCAATTAATGCGTAAGGTCATGCTGCCAAGCAGAAAAGTTGACGCATGGATCAATGTTAGGTAGCTGCCGACTTTAAGGGTTAATAGCAAAGCCCCCTTAAGTGCTAAGAGCCTCAAATTTGGAGAATATATTAAGGAGATCAGAAGGAATAAGAGGAAAAATTTTTTTTCAAAAAGACCTTATAGTTTTTGAGAAAATCGATGTTAAAGTTTCAAAGGAAAAATATATACATTTAAAAACCCGCCGACTTTAACGGTTAATAGCAAAGCCTGCTTAAAATTTAGGAACACCAAATTCACAGAGTATATTAAGGGGATCAGTGGGAATAAGAGGAAATTTTTTTTTTTCAAAAAGACCTTATAGTTTTTGAGAAAATCGATTTTTAAGTTTCAAGGGCAAAAATGTCTTTTAAATGCGGGAAAATGTCAGTTTTTTTTGCACAGGTAACAATAGTGTTTTATTTTCATAGATTCCCCCAAGTGGGAAGAGTTTTACTTACTTCGTTCTGAGTGTGGGAAATATAAAAAAAAACGACGTGGGGTCCCCCCTCCCAGACCTCTTTAACCCCTTGTCCCCCATGCAGACTGGGATAGCCAGAATGCGGAGCACCGGCCGCGTGGGGCTCCGCACCCTGACTATACCAGCCCGCATGGTCCATGGATTGGGGGGTCTCGGAAGGGGAGGGGCAGCCAAGCTTTCCCCTCCCCCTCCGAGCCCTTGTCCAATCCAAGGACAAGGGGCTCTTCTCCACCTCCGATGGGCGGTGGAGGTGGAGGCCGCGATTTCCTGGGGGGGAGGTTCATGGTGGCATCTGGGAGTCCCCTTTAAAAAGGGGTCCCCCAGATGCCCACCCCCCCCCTCCCAGGAGAAATGAGTATAGAGGTACTTGTACCCCTTACCCATTTCCTTTAAGAGTTAAAAGTAAATAAACACACAAACACATAGAAAAAGTATTTTAATTGAACAAAAAACATAACCACGAAAAAAGTCCTTTAATATTCTTAATTAACCATTAATACTTACCTGTCCCTTTAAAAGCCAGTTCCCACGCAATATCCTCGGAAATATACTAATCAGTTACAATGTAACAAAGTTATTACAATGTAACAACTTTGTTACTTTGTAACACCACCGCACCCGACGTCAATCACTGCTCACCCGCCGGCCGCCGCATACACGCTAAGTCCCCGCCGGCTCCCGCCGTCCACTCCGCCCACACCTGTCACCCATATACATGCTGGCACCCATGGGTGCTAGCATGTATATAGGTGACATGTGGGAGAGGCGGGGAGGGCAGCGGAGCCGGCGGGGACTTAGCGTCCCTTCACCCGACAGAGCTCTGAGCTATATAGCTCAGAGCTCTCGAAAGCATCTTTGTATTTGGGCTCCAAGGAGCCCCATTGGTCCTTAGCAGACCAATGGGGTTCCTTCAAATCAGAAGGAACCCCATTGGTCTGCTATGGACCAATGGGGCTCCTTGGAGCCCAAATACAAAGATGCTTTCGAGAGCTCTGAGCTACAGCTCAGAGCTCTGTCGGGTGAAGGGACGCTAAGTCCCCGCCGGCTCCGCTGCCCTCCCCGCCTCTCCCACATGTCACCTATATACATGCTAGCACCCATGGGTGCCAGCATGTATATGGGTGACAGGTGTGGGCGGAGTGGACGGCGGGAGCCGGCGGGGACTTAGCGTGTATGCGGCGGCCGGCGGGTGAGCGGTGATTGACGTCGGGTGCGGTGGTGTTACAAAGTAACAAAGTTGTTACATTGTAATAACTTTGTTACATTGTAACTGATTAGTATATTTCCGAGGATATTGCGTGGGAACTGGCTTTTAAAGGGACAGGTAAGTATTAATGGTTAATTAAGAATATTAAAGGACTTTTTTCGTGGTTATGTTTTTTGTTCAATTAAAATACTTTTTCTATGTGTTTGTGTGTTTATTTACTTTTAACTCTTAAAGGAAATGGGTAAGGGGTACAAGTACCTCTATACTCATTTCTCCTGGGAGGGGGGGGGTGGGCATCTGGGGGACCCCTTTTTAAAGGGGACTCCCAGATGCCACCATGAACCTCCCCCCCAGGAAATCGCGGCCTCCACCTCCACCGCCCATCGGAGGTGGAGAAGAGCCCCTTGTCCTTGGATTGGACAAGGGCTCGGAGGGGGAGGGGAAAGCTTGGCTGCCCCTCCCCTTCCAAGACCCCCCAATCCATGGACCATGCGGGCTGGTATAGTCAGGGTGCGGAGCCCCACGCGGCCGGTGCTCCGCATTCTGGCTATCCCAGTCTGCATGGGGGACAAGGGGTTAAAGAGGTCTGGGAGGGGGGACCCCACGTCGTTTTTTTTTTATATTTCCCACACTCAGAACGAAGTAAGTAAAACTCTTCCCACTTGGGGGAATCTATGAAAATAAAACACTATTGTTACCTGTGCAAAAAAAACTGACATTTTCCGCATTTAAAAGACATTTTTGCCGGGGGGCGTGTCCGCCGGATGTTCTGAATGGACGCATAGATCCAGACCTCCGATCCCAGCATAGAGAAAAGCGACGATAAAAGCATGCCATCCACACAAAATACCGGCACAACGGCTGAGGAAAGTGACATGGAGACGGAGGCAGTGAGGAAACGCAAACTTACCGCTAAACCACCGCGGAAACTCACTGATTTCTTCACGGACCGCCGGAGATCTAAGAAAACAGGCAGCCAAGATGGCGCCGGAGCTCCTGCAGCAATGCGCACAGCAACCTTCCCACAGCCTGAGCCGAGAAGTGAGACAGCAGAGGCACGCTCATCCAGCGAATCATCTCCAACTGATTCTCCCTCCTCCCGCAGCCCGGCCAAAGCAAAACCTCGATGGGCAGAGGAGTCTGCAGAAGAGCAGGTAGGCCAGCACCCTAGCGTGCCAAACCCCACACTCTCCATAGATACTTTCCCCGTCTCTGACACGCTGCTCACGCAGGCCTACATGAAAGACATGCTAGTCTCCCTGAAACACTCATTACTAGCAGAACTACTGCCTATAACCACGCAGCTACAACATGCAGTTGATGACTTAGGAGAAAGGGTCTCCCATAATGAAGATCGCATCGATGTGATTATAGAGGAGCACAATAAAACAGTAGACTCCCTGTCAACAAACGACACAGACATAAAATGGATGAAGCTCAAACTAGCTGACGCGGAAGACCGTAACAGAAGGTCCAACTTGAAATTCAGGGGAATTAGTGAACAAATCCCACAAAGCGAGCTGAAGCAATACCTAACTAAGCTCATCAATACTACAGTCCCAGGCCTACAAGACTACCAGCTAATGATAGAGAGGGCACACAGACTACCCAAACCCACATTTGTCGCAGACAAATTACCCAGGGACGTTATTGCTAAATTCCTTTGCTTCACAACAAAAGAAGCGCTCCTAGCAGCAGTAAGGAAAAACGGGGCCCTACCTGATCCATTCCAAGCGATCCAACTTTTCCCCGACCTCTCTCAGGCAACACTCACAGCCAGAAGAAGCATGAAACAATTCACCACCTCATTACAGCAAAACAGCATTCCATATAAATGGGGTTACCCATGCAAGGTGATTGTGAGCAAAAATGGCTCAATCCACAGCGTTAACTCACTAAAGGAAGGCCTTAAATTACTCCACCTCTGGAACATCACTCCAGCTCCTCCAATGCAAAGCCTCAGCCGTGCACCGACTACCTCCAAGATTAATAAGGAATGGCAGATGGCAAAATGAGATGGGATCTATACTGGTCACCCACTTGTTAACAACCCCACAGGTTGAGCAGAATGCTCTTGCCCCCCAACATACCAGATAGTGCTACAATATGTTCAGTTTTAGCACTACTGCTATACACATGTTATAAATTACCTTTGTTGTATGTTTATGTTTTTCCTATCTCTGGTTCTAGCTCTAAGGTTATAGCTAATTTCATATCTTCGGGAAACCTCCTCCACCTAGGTCAGCGTAAATACCCCCACCCCCTTCAAATGAATCCATACCACCAGAGCATCATACGCACTCAACGACAAAACACGTATGAGACTTAAAATCATTACGATAAACTCCCATGGCCTCAACTCCCCACAAAAGAGGGCATTCCTATGGAACGAAGCAACAAGATCAGATGCGGATATAGTGATGACACAAGAATCGCACTTTGCAGAAGGAAAAGTTCCCAGGTGCTCACATAAGTGCTACCCAAACCCCCTTATGAGTAACTTCACAAAAAAAAAAAGAGGGGTGATGACAGCCCTACACGCGAGACTATCAGCCTCAGTAGACGCAATCCACCGAGATACACAAGGAAGATTCCTGATACTTATCTGCACAATCTCCAACCTCAAATTCACACTAGTGAACATTTATGCACCTAACTCTGCTCAGCCCACTTTCCTTAAGAAAGTCCTTAATAAGGTGGACCAAGTTAAAACAGGCCATGTTATCTTTGGAGGAGACTTCAACACTATCATATCTCCACAGCTCGACTCAACATACAAAGGCCAACGACACGCTACAACATTACAAGCCTGGCTCCACAAAGAACTCTTATATGATCCCTGGAGAGCAATACACAGTGCTGAGAGAGACTACACCTTCTACTCCCAAGTTCACAAATCTTACAGCAGGATTGACTTTTTCCTTCTAAACAGCAAGGACCTCCAATATGCATCGAAAGTGGAGATTGGCCCAATTTCATGGTCCGACCATGCCCCCGTCACCCTTTTCATGGACTTCCCATCCCATGCCCCCGTCACTAAAACTTGGAAGCTGAACAATTCCCTTTTGCTCCCTCCAGCAAACAAACTCCAGATAAAATCCCTATTGGCAGAATTTTTTGAATTTAACGTGTACCCCCAATGTAGTGATACGTCTATTTGGTTAGCTCACAAGGCCTTCGCAAGAGGCCTCCTCATCAAGCTGGGTGCCATACAAAAAAAAAACACACGCCTGCAAATTGACAATCTCCTAAGGGAGATTAAATTAAAAGAACAACAGAATATAACCTCCCCCTCCCACCAGAACCAAATTGCTCTCTTTCAATTGAGACAAGAACTAAGAGCAATATGGATTAATAAATATTATTGGATGAAACAAAATTCTAAATCCTTATTCTACTCCTGCCACAACAAGACAAACAAATTACTAGCACAAAAGATCAAACAAAAAAGGGCCAAAACCACCATAAAAAAAATTATCCATCCGATTAGCAAAAAATTACTAACAAACCCCAAAGAAATAGCAGATGCCTTCAGTGAATACTACGGATCTCTTTATAACCTCTCGAATGACCCGACTACATTCCAACCCACCCCTCAAACGATTCAGCAATTCTTAGAACAGTTACAATTACCTAAAATAACCGAACCCCAACTACTTACCCTAAACACCCCTATCTCAACACAAGAAATTATAAAGACCCTTAAGCAACTAAAAAAAAATAAAGCCCCAGGCCCAGACGGGTTTACGAATGAATATTATAGAGAATTCTCACTAATCTTGGCACCCAGGCTGATGAGACTGTATAACTGCATCATTGAAACAGGCAAACCACCCGAAGAATTTCTATCTGCTACTATAACTGTTATTCCCAAACCAGGAAAAGATGCGACTAACACCACAAACTACAGACCCATCTCTCTACTCAACAGCGACAATAAAATTTTTGCTAAAATTTTAAGCAATAGGTTACTAAACATACTACCCAACCTGATAGCCCCAGATCAAGTCGGCTTCACAAAAGGCCGCCAGACTTCTGACGGGACAAGGAGAATAATTGATCTTATGTCCTTCACAGAAACAACTCGGATGCCTTCTCTGTATCTAACCTTGGATGCAGAGAAGGCATTCGATAGAGTACACTGGGAATTTCTACACCAATCATTGCTAAAATTTGGGTTCCAGGGCAGAATACTTCGAGCTATAATGTCACTGTATACAACACCCTCAGCCACAGTATCCCATGCAGGCTTCCAGTCAAAACCATTCCACATAACTAATGGAACTAGGCAGGGATGTCCCCTGTCCCCTCTAATTTTCGTCCTTATAATGGAATCATTAGCAGAAACCATAAGAACAAACGACAAAATCTCTGGGATCAAAGTCGGCAACTATGATCACAAAATAGGGCTATTCGCCGACGATGTGATTCTCACACTAACGAACCCCCCAACCTCCCTTAGCCAAGTAGTAAAAGTACTGCAGGACTTCTCCAGAGCGTCACTTTATAAAGTTAATGCCAATAAATCATTACTACTGTGTAAAAACATTGATAGTGTAACAAGGGATCAATTAAGTACCATCTCCCCTTTCCCCTTCACTCACTCCTCCATCCCTTACCTGGGCATCCAACTTCCACAAAATGTGTCTGACCTTTATAAGACCAACTACACTCCCCTAATTAAAGACCTAACAAAAGATATGGAAAAAATAGCCAAAGTAGAACTATCCCACGCGGGCAGAATCTCGGCCTTCAAAATGCAGATCCTCCCTAAGTTGTTGTACCTATTTAGGACGGTCCAAATACCCATTCCCAAAAAATTCTTTGTAGATATGTACAAAACACTAGCATGCTTCTTCTGGAAAGATAAAAAACACAGAGTAGCCATAAAATATCTACAAATCCCCAAAAAGTCAGGAGGCTTTGGAATTCCATGTTTAGAATCATATAGACATGCTTGTATCTTAGAGGCAAGTAAGAGCTGGTGGGAACCCACTGACAGGAAACTATGGGTGGACATAGAGCAGGAAATATGTGGCATCCCCACAAAACATCTTCTAGCACTAACCACCATGGATCTCTCAAAAACATCATCAACCCTCCCTCCAGTCACCTCCACGATTCTCGCATGGAAAGCTTTAGCCTCAGCAAATATAACGTCAGAAGACTATATCCCCCTTAAACTTCCAATACTTGCCCTCAATCACACTATCCCTAACCTCCAACTACATACCTGGACACAAGCAGGTATTCATTACATAAATGACCTATTCCACAATAGAGAGCTGAAATCACTAGCTCAATTAAAAGAGCAATATCATTGCAATAACTCAATCAATTACCAATACATCCAAATAGCCCACCTTCTTAAAGGAAAAACAGGCCCACCCCTCTACCTCCCGAGATCTTTAAATGCTATGTTATGCAGCAAAACTCCCCTAAAAGGAGGGATATCACAATGGTATGACCTCTTAACCAGCAACTACACAACTAGACAATCAAAATTTGCAAATGCGTGGTCACAGAAACTCCATAACAACATAGACCACCACGATATAAAAAAAGCCATGGATGCAGTCTTAAAACATTCCTCACACAACGCACATTGGGAATCCCTCCAGAAAATTATCATGCATTGGTACCTCACACCGGACAAATTAGCCAAATTCACCAACCCCAGCAATTCCCTATGCTGGCGATGCAACCTTCACACAGGCACTCTAAAACACATACTATGGAACTGCCCAAGAATCTCTCAGCTCTGGTCTGCAATTAACCACCAAATAAATTGCATTATACACTCCCCATATGTTCTTACCCCACAATTGGCTATGCTACACATAGGCCTGTCGGAGCTCCCTACAACATATCATAAAGAAATAACTCACCTACTATGTGCAACTAGACAAACAATCCTACAAAACTGGGGCTCTAACAATGTCCCCACCCTTACACTTATCTTAGCAACAAAAGACAATAACCTCAAAATGGAACACATCTTTAAAGCTTAAATTCATAAGGAAAAGGATATGAGTTAGGAGGTAAGAATTTCCCATACACGTTATCTCCCCCTTCTAGTTTCCCGTTTATCACCCTTTACTTATCCCTCAATGGTGCAAGCTCACAAATGAAATAAGTTATAACCCTCACCAGGGCGCTTACTACGCCCTGTTCGACTTGCCCACCACCAACCAGACTACCCTCACGGGCCGGCATTAACCCAACAGCCCTTGCTAATTAAAACAAGGTGTTGGGGTACCCCCCCCTTCTGCACACCCCAACACCTCTGTGGATACATCACCCTAGGTCCCTCACAGGCAGATGGCTCTTAGCCCCTGAAGAGAGACCCACCAAACTCATCTACCACTCAACAATTACCTATAGGGTGAGAACAAGTCACCAACCTTAGGCTTCTCTTACTACTCTCCACTAACCCGTAGAGGTAGCTCTAGCTCACAGAGAAAAGAAACTACCCTCTCACAGACGGCCCACACAGTTTTTACTCAACATACTCGACTACCGTCTGTTTTCTTTTCATGATTGGTTATAGATAAACACTGTTCTATGTTAAATGTGAATAACTTGTATTGTTATTTTTGGAAAACTAATAAAAAAATCATTTATAAAAAAAAAAAAAAAAAAAAAAAAGACATTTTTGCCCTTGAAACTTAAAAATCGATTTTCTCAAAAACTATAAGGTCTTTTTGAAAAAAAATTGTTTCCTCTTATTCCCACTGATCCCCTTAATATACTCTGTGAATTTGGTGTTCCTAAATTTTAAGCAGGCTTTGCTATTAACCGTTAAAGTCGGCAGGTTTTTAAATGTATATATTTTTCCTTTAAAACTTTAACATCGATTTTCTCAAAAACTATAAGGTCTTTTTGAAAAAAAATTTTTCCCTCTTATTCCTTCTGATCTCCTTAATATATTCTCCAAATTTAAGGCTCTTAGCACTTAAGGGGGCTTTGCTATTAACCCTTAAAGTCGGCGGCTTTTTTATATTATACGGGAGCGTAATATTACGCGATTACGGCAGACTGTGTAATTTCAATGGGAGTTTACTGTCTTACGCGTAATTTGTTACGCGTAAAACGTAACCCACGGTCTACGCGTAATTAATTACGCGTAATACCGTAACCTTACACGTAACGCTTACGGTGCATTTGTAGTGAATTACGATGCGTAATTACGCTAATGCGTAATTCCGGCCCAGCACTGATATGAACATATACTGTAAGAAGTTCTATGAATGTACTGTCATGCAGCGTAAAACAACATCTTCTCTGACCAGGCTAAAAGCACTTAGGGGGCAAGGACAGTATCCCAAACACAGTGCCCTTACAAAATGCAGAGACATTGTGCTATCCAGCAATAACATGTACTGTCACACAGTATAAAACACTCTCCAGCCTCTTCTCTCCCCAGGCTAAAAGCTGTCAGCAAAGTTCAGTGTTACCACTATGATGCGTGGATACTCTCTGTGCATGGATTTATGGGTATCCACGCATCATAGTGGTAACACTGAACCTTGCTGACAGCTTTTAGCCTGGTGAGAGAAGAGGCTGGAGAGTGTTTTATACTGTGTGACAGTACATGTTATTGCTGGATAGCACAATGTCTCTGCATAATGTAAGGGCACTGTGTTTGGGACACTGTCCCTACAGATCCCTCACCAGTGGCTAGGCCCACCGATGAGGACAGGAAGGTCAGACAAGCAGAGTAGGCAACGTACGGACAGATAAAGTACAAAGACAGAAGGCTGATTCAATTTCACGTTCAGGCAGAGTCGGCAACAGGAATCAGATGGGCAGAGGTACAGAGTCGACAAGCAGGAAAATAGTCAAAGGGAGCAGAAGGTCATAACAGATAATACAATGCAATTATTACTTTAAGCTATCAACAGAATCTGGCTAAGTGTGGATCCCCAGCTCCAGCTGGTTCTAGCACACTTTGGGATATGACTAGGGTCTGAGCGCTAACACGTTAGCATTCGCAACAGCAGACACGGGGCAACTGACAGACTAGTACTATATATACAGAGATGCCCCGCAGCGCCGCCCGCATCACTCAGCCAATCCAAAATACCGTTGGAGTCAGCTGACTTGGCAGATCAGCTGACTCCCCTTCTATTCGTATAAAGGTCCTGTAGCCTGGCGCGCGCGGGCGTAGCCCTCAATCTATGTGCAATAGAAGGACCAGGCAGAGCAGCAGTATGTAACTGCGCGGCAGAGGCCGCCGGCTGATACGCGGAGATAGCCGCCATGCCGCCTGCATCTGTGGCGGTATCTCCGCTATCCATTACATGGAGGAAACAGGAGGATGAGCTACAAAAGTTGGATAAAAGTAAGCACACTTTACGTGGGCATGCTGCAAAGTGGCCAGAGTTAGAGGCAGTCTTGACGGAGTGGATCACAGAACACCGTGAAAATGGCATTGCAGTGTCTACTAAAATGATAATCTATGAAGCCAAGCATATTGCTGCAAAGAAGGACATTAAGGATTTTACCGGATCACCATCCTGGTGCTTTAGATTCATGAAGCGATGTGGCCTTGCTATGCGCACCAAAACAAGGATTGCACAAAAAATGCCAAAAGAATACGAAGATAAAATTCTGTCTTTTCATCAGTTTGTTATTAATGCTAGAAGGAATAACAATTTTGAGATCAGCCAGATTGGGAATATGGATGAAGTCCCGTTAACTTTCGATGTACCATCCAATAGGACTGTTGGCTGATGGTGTAATGGTTAAGGGCTCTTCCTCTGCCTCTGACACAGGAGACCAGGGTTCGAATCTCGGCTCTGCCTGTTCAGTAAGCCAGCACTAATTCAGTAGGAGACCTTTGGCAAGTCTCCCTTACACTGCTACTGCCAATAGAGCGCGCTCTAGTGGCTGCTGCTCTGCTCTGGCGCTTTGAGTCCGCAAGGAGAAAAGCGCAATATAAATGTTATTTGTCTTGTCTATTTGTCTAGACATGAGAGGTGCCAAAACCATTACCATAAAAACATCAGGACATGAGAAAACCCACTACACTGTTGTGCTTTCCTGCTGTGCAGACGGTGCCAAACTGCCACCAATGATCATATTCAAGAGGAAAACCTTTCCGAAAGAACCAATTCCACGGGGAGTCATCGTGCACGTTCATGATAAAGGGTAGATGGACGAAAATGGAATGAGGCTGTGGGTTAATAAAGTGCGGTCCAAACGTCCTAGCGGGCTTCTGAAAAAACCTTCATTACTAGTGCTAGACCAGTTCAGAGCGCACATTCCCGAAAATACGGAAAAAAACTTCAAAGAAGTAAAGACTCATCTAGTGGTAATTCCTGGTGGTCTTACCAGCCAGCTGCAGCCTCTCGATGTTTCGATCAATAAGCCATTCAAAGTCTTCATGCGAGAGGAGTGGAATAAGTGGATGGCTGCTGGAAATTACGAACTAACACCTACTGGGCGCATGAAGAGACCCACTATCACACAAGTCTGTGAATGGGTTAAATCCTCATGGGACTCTGTGAAGGAGGACATTGTTGTGCGATCCTTCAAAAAATGTGGAATTAGTAATGCCATGGATGGGAGTGAGGATGCCATGTTATATGAAGAGAGCGAACAAAGTGATGTCAGTGATACTGAGATAATGAGTTGCTTTAACTCTGACAGTAGTGATGAGGAGGAGTTTTTTGGTTTCCCGTAAAGCTACTATATCAGAAAAGTCTATCTTAGTTTGTTAATGACATTTCTCCTTATTGCTTTTTTACTTTTCTTGTTTTTTTACTGACTTTCTTTTTACTACTGTCCATTTTTGCATGGTTGACATACAAAACCTGTTCTTGACAATAATTAAGGTTGTTAATGCTGCTGTTGCCTGTTGTTAACTTTTCATTGTTGACATAAAATATTTCAGTACACTTTTTGGTTCAAAATCTTTTTTTTTCTCAATGTTCCTCCTTAAAAAGTAGGTGTGTCTTATGGTCCGAAAAATATGGTAGTTATAATAAACGATTTATTATAGTTGTAGTTATAATAAACTATTTAAACTACTGTTTAATATAATATAGTTCATTTAAAAACTTTAGAGAAAAAGTGAATTACATCAAGCCCTTTGACCCAACTCCAGTTACCTGTAACTTTTTCTCCAGAGTTCACTCCTAGGAGATAATTTTTCATCCTCTATTTTAAATAACTTTTCAGTACTTTGCAATTGAAGAATTACCAAAAGTGCTGATGGTTTAAAATGCATTTTATTGACAAGTTTGAAAATATCACCAGCATCTGGACCAGCCCATATGCAATTCACTTTTTCTCTTGAATTTTCTCCTAGGTGATCATTTTAACCACTTGATGACCCAGCCTTTACCCCCCCCCTTAAGGACCAGCGCTGATTTCTAAGATCTGTGCTGGGTGGGCTCTACAGCCCCCAGCACAGATCAAATAACAGGCAGAGCGACCAGATCGCCCCCTTTTTTCCCCACTAGGGGGATGATGTGCTGGGGGGTCTGATCGCTCCTGCATGCGTGTGGCTGGCGGGGGGGGGCACCTCAAAGCCCCCTCCACCGCAGGATTCTCCCTCTCCCTTTCCTCCCTCCCTTCCCCAGAGATCGGAGGCTGCACAGGAACGGATCTGTCCTGTGCAGCCTCTAACAGGCTCCTGCCTGTCATGTGACAGCGATCCCCGGCCGCTGATTGGCCGGGGATCGCTGATCTAGTACAACGCTGCTACTGTTAGCAGCATTGTAAAAATGTAAACACAGCAAATTATTTCTGCTTGTGTTTACATTTAGCCTGCGAGTGTAACGATTGTGGGATATCTCCGTGTTCAGCGCACAAAGATGTGCGCTGACACTGCGGAGGTCCTCCACAAGCGTGTCAAGATACTAGAACCCAGCTTTTGGTGTAAGCACCAGTAGAGGGAAATTCCTGTCGGCAGATGGCGCTGGGGAGTGCAGAGGAACCAATCCTCTGTACCTCCACAAATGCCAGACAGGAATTGTACGAAGCGCAGAACGCAATCGCAAGAGAAGCGATTGCGAATGAGAACGAGCAAAGGGACAGGTTGTATGTGTGTGCGCCAATCTAGTCGCCACCCCGCGACCGCGCACACACAACAGCAGGTGCGAAACAGAAACGCAACCGCCAAGAACAGCGATTGCCAGAAGTGACACAAGGCAGATCAGAACAGAATACGAGGATAGCAAAGGCACAGCAAGTCATACAATGAGAAGATACGGAAAATAATAAACGCTAGCTAACCGCGAACACCGCACTCATTCGCAACAGTGCACGCGGTTATGCGCGGTCTCCACGTGATAAGCACAATAGAGACAAGCACGCCTAACTAACCATCAACAGACAAACACAAAACAAAGAACGTGAACGCTTGCTTAACGGTTACCTCATCGAGCCTACAGCAAGCGCCCGTATCAGACAAGACAGACAAACGAGAAACAGGAACTAGGCAGAAAGGATCCACCGCTCTACCACCAGAGCAAGTGTGATCCAAGCAGGAACACAGATCAGAAAGATCCACAGCCACTAACGCTAGCGGCTAGTGCGATCTAAACAAGACAGATCAGATGAGGTAGCTGGTAGCAACCGCTGCTCCAGCTTACACTCCAGGAACTAGATCAGAAGGATCCACAGCCGCTACCGCTAGAGGCTAGTGCGATCCAAACAAGACAGAGCGATTCGCTATCAACCGCCGCTGGTGACAGTGCAATCGCGACAGACAAGACAAGACAGAATAGGCAGTACAAATTATACACAAACTGACTGCACTAACTAGGAATGCAAGGAGCACTCCCCAAGAATTAACTATACTAAGATAGCAGTGGCTGACACTCCAGGTAAGACCAGCAGGAACAAACCTCTATGAGCAGCGAAGCATTGTGGGACACACATAGTACTTATAGTACACGCCTCCAATGAATGTGGCCAGGCAATTTGCATGACAACGTATGCAAATTCCTCAGCAAGCACAAGCTGCAAAACTGACAGAAGGTCTTCTTTCCAGAGTCCTGCAGCATGCAGACCTGAATAATGATCAAAAGGCTGCCTGCCTGCACAGGCAGCTGAGCGGATCGTTACAGTACCCCCCCCCCCCCAATGACAATTCCGGATTCAGAATTACGAGGACACCCATCAAGATCAAGACTTTCAGGGACCACTTCTGGGCATGCAAGCAGGCAGGCTAAATCAGAGCATGTCTCCACCGAGGAAGCATCTGAGTATGCTGGTAACCGAGGCACACTTGGGCTTTCTGGGTCACAGAGCACACTGGGGTACACCAACACAGGAGAAACCTCAGTACATGTCGGGGAACTGCCAACCTCAGAGTCCGGCACGACAAGACCAAAACCAGTACCGGACAGAGAATCATCATGAGTGGAGGTCACAGGCACTGGACTTTCACAAGAAGACTCAGATACAAATTCAGAAATTTCTGTGACAATAATATCATCATTGACTACATATGAGTGAAGCTCCATCAGAGCTGAAAAGGTAGCCAGCAAGGCAGCAATGCCTACGGAAGAGGGTAAAACCTCAGAAGGACTTGGGGGGCAGGAGACATCTCCTACAAGTTCTGCACCCTTTGGGAGGAACTCGGAGACCTCCAGAACATCAAACAAGACCTCAGGAACATCATTTTTCAAGTTTTCTCGGAAGGATTCTGAACTATCCATGTTACAGGGCAAAACTGGAACTTTATTTTGTGGACAGGGCAGATGTCCCAGGAATGGTTCCACCATAACCTGAGACTGGATCTCATCATCATGAGGGGAATGTACAGGTATATTTACTGGAACACACACTGACTCCCTAACTTAATTCTCACTGTACCCAGAATTCTGTGTGGCAGTCAAACTAGCTTGTAACTCCAAAACTGCAGAAAAACAGGTGAGTATAGTGGCAATACCTAGACGAGCCTCTAGGGACACTGCAGGAGACTCTAAACAAGGCCATCTTAACTCATCCAGAGTACAGGGTGCAGAATCAGCACTTTCCTCAGAACAAGAAAGGGACTCACAAATGTCAGTGTGATTGGACATCATATTGTTATTCATGGTAGAGGGCAGGCTCAGAGAAACTTTCTCTGGACCCAGCAAAGATGTTTCAGAGTCAGATTCGCAAAACCGAAGCGCTGTCTCACTCTTAGATTCGGCTAACAATGTCAAATCCGAGGAGCCAGAACGCAAAACCTGCGAATCCAAGATCGCTTTAGGTTGTGAAACTGACGCTTCCATAGCGCAAATCTCCGCGATTTGCGGAGCAGACTGCAAGGCATCTAGGGTCGAAACACTGGAGCAATTGTCCCCAGGCAACGGGCCCTTACAGGTGTGAACAGGGTGAGACAGAGACTCATCTGCAAAAGAAATAGCGACATCAACAGAATAAACTTTATTAGGCATATTAATTTCACTTTTGATGCTGCATAGTTTAGGAATTTTTCCCATAGCAGGATCATAGATGGAAGATCTTAAAGATCTGTTCTTAGAAGACAAGGGATCCCACATATCTTTGAGAAAACTGGCACATTCATGTTGATCACAATCTGCAGGAACATCTGAGAAACAGGCATTACATCGCATAGATTCAAACTTCACGCAATCAGGAGAGAATCTTTCAAGATTCGCACAAGAATCAACCACAGTAGTGCACCCATTCATGTCAGGTCGCACAATATCTAGACTCACATGCTTTACCCCAGAAAGGCAGGAACAATCATCCGATAACGATGTCTCTTTATTTAAGTCAATTGATTGGTGTGTGTGCAATTCATCCAAAATCGTCTGCCACACATAAGTCACCTGATTCACAAAACATTCGTCACACTCATCAGAGTCAATCAAAGCGTACACCGAATCAAGACAAGCATAAAGAATCTCTGCGCTTTTTGCAATGTAAAAATCGCAAAACGCCTTCCAATCAATCTCGAACTCCTCAATTAATGCTCCAATATCCCATGGAGCAAATGGGGGTTCAAACAACTCGGTTTCCAAGAAACCCTCATAAGGGTTGGGGTCAGGAACATGCAAAGACTTTCTTACTCCTTTAATATAGAAAATAATTCTGCCTATCAAAGGATCCACAAATGCCCTTTCTTGGGGTAATGAAACCTGAGACTGAGAAATTTCAGACTTTACAGAAACAATTTTTTTATTTGTAGTTGCTATGGGCAATGGATTTTTCAGCTGAGAAGTCTTCCTTTTTTCCTGCTTTTAGTCCTTGCTGCTTTAGGTGGCTGCTGTTTAGACACAGGGGAATAGTTACTGCATTCATTTTCAAACTGAATGGTTTTGCATGAAGTAGGTAGAGCAGCTGACTCATTAGCAACTACACACTCATACAGTGCAGGTGGCAAGCAAGGCAACTCAAACCAGTAGGAGAATGTAAATGTAAGAAACTGATATAGATTATCATTCCAAGAATTGTCTTGCAAGATTTCATGAGCCCATACAAACAGATCGTCTTTCAAAAGCACATAAGCTAATTGGAGAGCAGACGTGGACGGATCAGTAATTTGAAAAGTAGGATTCAGACAAAATTTTACGCATTCAGAGAGAAAATCCTCTTTCGTCTCTGAATTTAATATTTTGAAACTCTTAAAGACTAGAGTTGAGCCGAACGGTTCGCCTGCGAACGGTTCCATGCGAACTTCAGTGGTTCGCGTTCGCGTCCCGCAGGCGAACCTTTGCGGAAGTTCGGTTCGCCCCATAATGCACATGGAGGGTCAACTTTGACCCTCTACATCACAGTCAGCAGGCCCAGTGTAGCCAATTAGGCTACACTAGCCCCTGGAGCCCCACCCTTCCTTATATAAGGCAGGCAGTGGCGGCCATTACGGTCACTCGTGTGCTGCCTGCGTTAGTGAGAGTAGGGCGAGCTGCTGCAGACTGTCTCTCAGGGAAAGATTAGTTAGGCTTAACTTGTTCCTGTCTGGCTGCATACCTGTGCTGTGAACCCACCACTGCATACCTGTGCTGTGAACCCACCACTGCATACCACTGCATACCTGTGCTGTGAACCCACCACTGCATACCTGTGCTGTGAACCCACCACTGCATACCTGTTCAGTGAACCCACCACTGCATACCTGTGCTGTGAACCCACCACTGCATACCTGTTCAGTGAACCTGCCACTGCATACCTGTTCTGTTCAGTGGACCCGCCACTGTATACCTGTTCATTGAACCCACCACTGCATACCTGTGCTGTGAACCCACCACTGCATACCTGTGCTGTGAACCCACCACTGCATACCTGTTCTGTGAACCCACCACTGCATACCTGTTCAGTGAACCTGCCACTGCATACCTGTTCTGTTCAGTGGACCCGCCACTGTATACCTGTTCATTGAACCCACCACTGCATACCTGTGCTGTGAACCCACCACTGCATACCTGTTCTGTGAACCCACCACTGCATACCTGTTCAGTGAACCTGCCACTGCATACCTGTTCTGTTCAGTGGACCCGCCACTGTATACCTGTTCATTGAACCCACCACTGCATACCTGTGCTGTGAACCCACCACTGCATACCTGTGCTGTGAACCCACCACTGCATACCTGTTCTGTGAACCCACCACTGCATACCTATTCAGTGAACCCGCCACTGCATACCTGTTCTGTTCAGTGGACCCGCCACTGTATACCTGTTCAGTGAACCCGCCACTGCATACCTGTTCTGTTCAGTGGACCCGCCACTGTATACCTGTTCAGTGAACCCGCCACTGCATACCTGTTGTGTTCAGTGAACCTGCCACTGCATACCTGTTCTGTGAACCCGCCACTGTATACCTGTTCTGTTTAGTGAACCCGCCACTGTATACCTGTTCTGTTTAGTGAACCCGCCACTGCATACCTGTTCTGTTCAGTGGACCCGCCACTGTATACCTGTTCAGTGAACCCGCCACTGCATACCTGTTCTGTTCAGTGGACCCGCCACTGTATACCTGTTCAGTGAACCTGCCACTGCATACCTGTTCTGTTCAGTGGACCCGCCACTGTATACCTGTTCATTGAACCCACCACTGCATACCTGTGCTGTGAACCCACCACTGCATACCTGTTCTGTGAACCCACCACTGCATACCTGTTCAGTGAACCTGCCACTGCATACCTGTTCTGTTCAGTGGACCCGCCACTGTATACCTGTTCATTGAACCCACCACTGCATACCTGTGCTGTGAACCCACCACTGCATACCTGTGCTGTGAACCCACCACTGCATACCTGTTCTGTGAACCCACCACTGCATACCTGTTCTGTGAACCCACCACTGCATACCTGTTCAGTGAACCCGCCACTGCATACCTGTTCTGTTCAGTGGACCCGCCACTGTATACCTGTTCAGTGAACCCGCCACTGCATACCTGTTCTGTTCAGTGGACCCGCCACTGTATACCTGTTCAGTGAACCCGCCACTGCATACCTGTTGTGTTCAGTGAACCTGCCACTGCATACCTGTTCTGTGAACCCGCCACTGTATACCTGTTCTGTTTAGTGAACCCGCCACTGTATACCTGTTCTGTTTAGTGAACCCGCCACTGCATACCTGTTCTGTTCAGTGGACCCGCCACTGTATACCTGTTCAGTGAACCCGCCACTGCATACCTGTTCTGTTCAGTGGACCCGCCACTGTATACCTGTTCAGTGAACCTGCCACTGCATACCTGTTCTGTTCAGTGGACCCGCCACTGTATACCTGTTCATTGAACCCACCACTGCATACCTGTGCTGTGAACCCACCACTGCATACCTGTTCTGTGAACCCACCACTGCATACCTGTTCAGTGAACCTGCCACTGCATACCTGTTCTGTTCAGTGGACCCGCCACTGTATACCTGTTCATTGAACCCACCACTGCATACCTGTGCTGTGAACCCACCACTGCATACCTGTGCTGTGAACCCACCACTGCATACCTGTTCTGTGAACCCACCACTGCATACCTGTTCTGTGAACCCACCACTGCATACCTGTTCAGTGAACCCGCCACTGCATACCTGTTCTGTTCAGTGGACCCGCCACTGTATACCTGTTCAGTGAACCCGCCACTGCATACCTGTTCTGTTCAGTGGACCCGCCACTGTATACCTGTTCAGTGAACCCGCCACTGCATACCTGTTGTGTTCAGTGAACCTGCCACTGCATACCTGTTCTGTGAACCCGCCACTGTATACCTGTTCTGTTTAGTGAACCCGCCACTGTATACCTGTTCTGTTTAGTGAACCCGCCACTGCATACCTGTTCTGTTCAGTGGACCCGCCACTGTATACCTGTTTAGTGAACCCGCCACTGCATACCTGTTCTGCTCAGTGGACCCGCCACTGTATACCTGTTCAGTGAACCCACCACTGCATACCTGTTCTGTTCAGTGGACCCGCCACTGTATACCTGTTCAGTGAACCCGCCACTGCATACCTGTTCTGTTCAGTGGACCCGCCACTGTATACCTGTTCAGTGAACCCGCCACTGCATACCTGTTGTGTTCAGTGAACCTGCCACTGCATACCTGTTCTGTGAACCCGCCACTGTATACCTGTTCTGTTTAGTGAACCCGCCACTGTATACCTGTTCTGTTTAGTGAACCCGCCACTGCATACCTGTTCTGTTCAGTGGACCCGCCACTGTATACCTGTTCAGTGAACCCGCCACTGCATACCTGTTCTGTTCAGTGGACCCGCCACTGTATACCTGTTCAGTGAACCCGCCACTGCATACCTGTTCTGTTCAGTGGACCCGCCACTGTATACCTGTTCAGTGAACCCGCCACTGCATACCTGTTGTGTTCAGTGAACCTGCCACTGCATACCTGTTCTGTGAACCCGCCACTGTATACCTGTTCTGTTTAGTGAACCCGCCACTGTATACCTGTTCTGTTTAGTGAACCCGCCACTGCATACCTGTTCTGTTCAGTGGACCCGCCACTGTATACCTGTTCAGTGAACCCGCCACTGCATACCTGTTGTGTTCAGTGAACCTGCCACTGCATACCTGTTCTGTGAACCCGCCACTGTATACCTGTTCTGTTTAGTGAACCCGCCACTGTATACCTGTTCTGTTTAGTGAACCCGCCACTGCATACCTGTTCTGTTCAGTGAACCCGCCACTGTATACCTGTTCAGTGAACCCGCCACTGCATACCTGTTGTGTTCAGTGAACCTGCCACTGCATACCTGTTCTGTGAACCCGCCACTGTATACCTGTTCTGTTCAGTGAACCCACCGCATCAGTGCGCATACCTGTGCAGTTAAGTGAACCCACCTACCTACGTGAGTGCACGCAGTGTGATATACCACTCCGTGCATACCCGATATGGACAAAACAGGTAGAGGAAGAGGTAGTGCCAGAGCCAGAGGAAGGCCACCCGGCAGGTCTGCGCGAGGTCGTGTAAATGTAATTTCGTGTGGACCTGGCCCACAGTACAGTGCTCGGAAGAAGGCACGTCCCATCACCTCCCAAGATTGTCAGGACGTGGTTGAGTATTTAGCGACACAGAACACCTCATCTTGCTCAGCCACCAGCGCTACTACTAGCACCACTTCCGCTGCATTTGACACTTCGCAAGAATTATTTAGTGGTGAAATCACTGATGCACAGCCATTGTTGTTACAGCCAGATGAATTTTCACCAGCTAATATGTCTGAGTTACGCGGCAAATCTATGGATGTAACGTGTCAGGAGGATGAAGGACCTACTGATGGTGCAAGTTTGGATTTGTCTGAGGCAAGCGAAGCTGGGCAGGATGACTACGATGATGACGGTAATAGGGATCCTCTGTATGTTCCCAATAGAGGAGATGAAGAGGGGGACAGTTCAGAGGGGGAGTCAGAGAGTAGTAGGAGGAGAGAAGTTGCTGAAAGAAGCTGGGGCAGCTCTTCGTCAGAAACAGCTGGTGGCAGAGTCCGGCACCATGTATCGCCACCTATGTACAGCCAGCCAACTTGCCCTTCAGCATCAGCTGCTGAGGTCCCCATAGTGCCCACATCCCAGGGTGGCTCAGCGGTGTGGAAATTTTTTAATGTGTGTGCCTCAGATCGGACCAAAGCCATCTGTTCGCTCTACCAACAAAAATTGAGCCGTGGAAAGGCCAACACTCACGTAGGGACAAGTGCCTTACGAAGGCACCTGGAGAAAAGGCACAAACAGCAATGGGATGGCCACCTGAGCAAAAGCAGCAGCAGCACACAAAAGCAAAGCCACCCTCCTTCTCCTCTTCCTCCTCCATCAGGTGCATTATCTGCTTCTGCCGCTTTCTCCCTTCCACCTTCACAGGCACCCTCCTCCACTCCGCCTCTGCCCTTGAGCGCTTCCTGCTCCTCTGCCCACAGCAGCAGTCAGGTGTCCGTGAAGGAAATGTTTGAGCGGAAGAAGCCAATTTCGGCCAGTCACCCCCTTGCCCGGCGTCTGACAGCTGGCGTGGCGGAACTGTTAGCTCGGCAGCTGTTACCATACCGGCTGGTGGACTCTGAGGCCTTCCGTAAATTTGTGGCCATCGGAACACCGCAGTGGAAGATGCCAGGCCGCACTTATTTTTCGAGAAAGGCCATACCCCAACTGCACCGTGAAGTTGAGAGGCAAGTGGTGTCATCTCTTGCGAAGAGCGTTGGGTCAAGGGTACACCTGACCACGGATGCCTGGTCTGCCAAGCACGGGCAGGGCCGCTACATTACCTACACAGCCCATTGGGTGAACCTGGTGGTGAACGATGGCAAGCAGGGCGCAGCGGACCAAATTGTGACACCTCCACGGCTTGCAGGCAGGCCTCCTGCCACCTCCTCTCCTCCTGCTACATGCTCTTCGCTGTCCTCCTCCTCCTTGGCTGAGTGGCAATTCTCCTCTCCAGCTACACAGCCCCAGCTCCGCAGGGCCTATGCTGCATGCCAGGTAAGAGGGTGTCACGCCATCTTAGACATGTCTTGTCTCAAAGCGGAGAGTCACACTGGAGCAGCTCTCCTGGCTGCTCTTAAGAAACAGGTGGATGAGTGGCTGACCCCGCACCACCTGGAGATAGGCAACGTGGTGTGCGACAACGGCAGCAATCTGCTTGCCGCTTTGCATATGGGGAAGCTGACACACATACCCTGCATGGCACATGTCATGAATCTAGTGGTTCAAAGATTTGTGGCAAAGTACCCTGGCTTAGCGAATGTCCTGAAGCAGGCCAGGAAGTTCTGTGGGCATTTGAGGCGGTCTTACACAGCCATGGCACGCTTTGCGGAAATTCAGCGCAAAAACAACATGCCGGTGAGACGCCTCATTTGCGATAGCCCGACTCGCTGGAACTCGACCCTGCTCATGTTCTCCCGCCTGCTAGAACAGAAGAAAGCCGTGACCCACTACCTCTACAACTACAGTAGAATGAAACGGTCTGGGAAGATGGGGATGTTCTGGCCCGACAACTGGACACTGATGGAAAATGCATGCAGGCTCATGCGGCCGTTTGAGGAGGTGACCAACCTGGTGAGCCGCAGTGAGGGCACCATCAGCGACTTAATTCTCTACGCTTACTTCTTGGAGCGTGCTGTGCGTAGAGTGGCGGATGAAGCTGTGAATGAGCGTGACCAGAAACCGTTACGGCAGGAACAGGCATGGGACCAATTTTCATCAGACCCAGCTGCTTCCTCAACACCTGCGGCAGCACAGAGGGGGGAGGAGGAGGAAGAAGAGAAGTCGTGTGCAGAAGACGAGTCAGACTCAGAGGATGATGAGCAAGGTGTTTCTTTGGGGGAGGAGGAGGAGGAGGAGGAGGAGGAGGAGGGGACAGCGGCAGGAGATCAACCTCAGCAGGCATCGCAAGGGGCTTGTGCTGCTCAACCTTCCCGTGGTATTGTTCGCGGCTGGGGGGAGGAGGTTGACTTACCTGACGTCACTGAGGAAGAGCAAGAGGAGATGGAGGGTACTGGATCCGACTTTGTGCAGATGTCGTCTTTTATGCTGTCCTGCCTGTTGAGGGACCCCCGTATAAAAAACCTCAAGGGGAATGAGCTGTACTGGGTGGCCACACTACTAGACCCTCGGTACAGACACAAAGTGGCGGACCTGTTACCAACTCACCGGAAGGTGGAAAGGATGCAGCACATGCAGAACCAGCTGTCAACTATGCTTTACAATGCCTTTAAGGGTGATGTGACGGCACAACGCCAGCAAGGTACCACTGCCACTAATCCTCCTCCCGTGTCCACGCAGTCAAAGACAGGACGCTCCAGCGATCTCATGGTGATGTCGGACATGCGGACGTTCTTTAGTCCAACGCCTCGCCGTAGCCCTTCCGGATCCACCCTCCACCAACGCCTGGAACGGCAGGTAGCCGACTACCTGGCCTTAAGTGTGGATGTAGACACTGCTGTGAACAGCGATGAGGAACCCTTGAACTACTGGGTGCGCAGGCTTGACCTGTGGCCAGAGCTGTCCCAATTTGCCATCCAACTTCTCTCCTGCCCTGCCGCAAGCGTCCTGTCAGAAAGGACCTTCAGCGCAGCTGGAGGCATTGTCACAGAGAAGAGAAGTCGCCTAAGTCACAAAAGTGTTAAGTACCTTACCTTTATCAAAATGAATGAGGCATGGATCCCGGAGGGCTGCTGCCCGCCCCAAGACTAAGTCAGTCCCCGCACACACAGCATCTCTGCCTGCACGCCGTGTGACTGGCTGCCTGGCCTGCCCCAAGAAGACTAAATCGCTCCCAGTCCCTCCACACAGCATGTCTGCCTGCAGGCCGCTTGACTACCTTCTCCGCCACCACCAACAGGGTCCGGAACTCCAGGTGGATTGCTGAATTTTTTAGGCCGCTGCTAGCAGCGGCCGCTGTAATAATTTTTCTGGTGCGTGTACATGACTGCCTAATTTTTCTGGCTGCACTGCGGGCAGCTGCAACAACAAAAGAAAAGGCATGTACATGCGCCCATTCCCCTTCGTGATCATTACCTTGCCGTGGTGAAGGGGCTTGCGTATCACAATGAAGCAATGACCGGCGCCTAGATGAGTGTCTCGGGGGGCACACCCACGATAATAAGGTCGTTGCCTCATTGTGGTCAGACCAAATTTGATCAGCTGGACAGTCACTGTTCTGTCATTCAGCTACATCAGCCAGGCGACCATATGGGCTGTAAAGCCACCAAAACCTGCACTCTCGCCATGGTGCGCACCAGTCCAGCACGGCCGTCACTACACAAACAGCTGTTTGCGGTGCGTTACACGGTGAGTTTGGTGTGTCAGTGTGAAGCAGTACCTTAATTACACTACCTGATTGATGTATACACATGCAAGATGTTTGAAAGCACTTTAGGCCTGTCATTTAGCATTCAATGTGATTTCTGCCCTTAAAACGCTGGTTTGCGTCAAATCCAGATTTTTCCCCGGGACTTTTGGCATGTATCCCACTCCGCCATGCCCCCCTCCAGGTGTTAGACCCCTTGAAACATCTTTTCCATCACTTTTGTGGCCAGCATAATTATTTTTTTTTTCAAAGTTCGCATCCCCATTGAAGTCTATTGCGGTTCGCGAACTTTAACGCGAACCGAACCTTCCGCGGAAGTTCGCGAACCAGGTTCGCGAACCTAAAATCGGAGGTTCGGCCCAACTCTATTAAAGACACAGGAACCATACTCAGCAAAATCGTACAAATCAGAAATTCCCTCTACACTGGGGTTTTGGGTTCGGCTGCTCATAATGTAACGATTGTGGGATATCTCCGTGTTCAGCGCACAAAGATGTGGGCTGACACTGCGGAGGTCCTCCACAAGCGTGTCAAGATACTAGAACCCAGCTTTTGGTGTAAGCACCAGTAGAGGGAAATTCCTGTCGGCAGATGGCGCTGGGGAGTGCAGAGGAACCAATCCTCTGTACCTCCACAAATGCCAGACAGGAATTGTACGAAGCGCAGAACGCAATCGCAAGAGAAGCGATTGCGAATGAGAACGAGCAAAGGGACAGGTTGTATGTGTGTGCGCCAATCTAGTCGCCACCCCGCGACCGCGCACACACAACAGCAGGTGCGAAACAGAAACACAACCGCCAAGAACGGCGATTGCCAGAAGTGACACAAGGCAGATCAGAACAGAATACGAGGATAGCAAAGGCACAGCAAATCATACAATGAGAAGATACGGAAAATAATAAACGCTAGCTAACCGCGAACACCGCACTCATTCGCAACAGTGCACGCGGTTATGCGCGGTCTCCACGTGATAAGCACAATAGAGACAAGCACGCCTAACTAACCATCAACAGACAAACACGAAACAAAGAACGTGAACGCTTGCTTAACGGTTACCTCATCGAGCCTACAGCAAGCGCCCGTATCAGACAAGACAGACAAACGAGAAACAGGAACTAGGCAGAAAGGATCCACCGCTCTACCGCCAGAGCAAGTGTGATCCAAGCAGGAACACAGATCAGAAAGATCCACAGCCGCTAACGCTAGCGGCTAGTGCGATCTAAACAAGACAGATCAGATAAGGTAGCTGGTAGCAACCGCTGCTCAAGCTTACACTCCAGGAACTAGATCAGAAGGATCCACAGCCGCTACCGCTAGAGGCTAGTGCGATCCAAACAAGACAGAGCGATTCGCTATCAACCGCCGCTGGTGACAGTGCAATCGCGACAGACAAGACAAGACAGAATAGGCAGTACAAATTATACACAAACTTACTGCACTAACTAGGAATGCAAGGAGCACTCCCCAAGAATTAACTATACTAAGATAGCAGTGGCTGACACTCCAGGTGAGTCCAGCAGGAACAAACCTCTATGAGCAGCGAAGCATTGTGGGACACACATAGTACTTATAGTACACGCCTCCAATGAATGTGGCCAGGCAATTTGCATGACAACGTATGCAAATTCCTCAGCAAGCACAAGCTGCAAAACTGACAGAAGGTCTTCTTTCCAGAGTCCTGCAGCATGCAGACCTGAATAATGATCAAAAGGCTGCCTGCCTGCGCAGGCAGCTGAGCGGATCGTTACAGTACCCCCCCCCCCCCCCCCCCTCTAGGGACGAATTCCAGACGTCTTTCAAAACTGGCGTTACCAAAAAACTCTAACTGAAGACTCATGAAGGTCGGGGCAGCCCGACAAGGTCCAATTCCAGAGTCAGTCCACCCGAAACCGACCTCATCGGAAACAGAAGCCACCGAAACATGCCCATCAGTACTACCAGTCTTAGCGTAACACCCATCAGGACTGTGGATACCAGAGAAAAAGCCATCGACACCCTCCAGACAATACCCACCACCTTCCAAGGAGCGTCCAAAGATACCAAACCTGCCACAATACCTGTTCGAAGTGTCCCTTACAACACAAAAGCCACCGTTGATCTTATCCAGGGGACCAAGCAAAATCTCTCCCGGAATCTCCCAGAACCTTTTGAAGCTCCACAGACATCCCAAGAGGGCAGAACAATCACCAGGCTCACATGGAGAATTACCAAGAACCCCCATGGAACCAATGACAATTCCGGATTCAGAATTACGAGGACACCCATCAAGATCAAGACTTTCAGGGACCACTTCTGGGCATGCAAGCAGGCAGGCTAAATCAGAGCATGTCTCCACCGAGGAAGCATCTGAGTATGCTGGTAACCGAGGCACACTTGGGCTTTCTGGGTCACAGAGCACACTGGGGTACACCAACACAGGAGAAACCTCAGTACATGTCGGGGAACTGCCAACTTCAGAGTCCGGCACGACAAGACCAAAACCAGTACCGGACAGAGAATCATCATGAGTGGAGGTCACAGGCACTGGACTTTCACAAGAAGACTCGGATACAAATTCAGAAATTTCTGTGACAATAATATCATCATTGACTACATATGAGTGAAGCTCCATCAGAGCTGAAAAGGTAGCCAGCAAGGCAGCAATGCCTACGGAAGAGGGTAACACCTCAGAAGGACTTGGGGGGCAGGAGACATCTCCTACAAGTTCTGTACCCTTTGGGAGGAACTCGGAGACCTCCAGAACATCAAACAAGACCTCAGGAACATCATTTTTCAAGTTTTCTCGGAAGGATTCTGAACTATCCATGTTACAGGGCAAAACTGGAACTTTATTTTGTGGACAGGGCAGATGTCCCAGGAATGGTTCCACCATAACCTGAGACTGGATCTCATCATCATGAGGGGAATGTACAGGTATATTTACTGGAACACACACTGACTCCCTAACTTCATTCTCACTGTACCCAGAATTCTGTGTGGCAGTCAAACTAGCTTGTAACTCCAAAACTGCAGAAAAACAGGTGAGTATAGTGGCAATACCTAGACGAGCCTCTAGGGACACTGCAGGAGACTCTAAACAAGGCCATCTTAACTCATCCAGAGTACAGGGTGCAGAATCAGCACTTTCCTCAGAACAAGAAAGGGACTCACAAATGTCAGTGTGATTGGACATCATATTGTTATTCATGGTACAGGGCAGGCTCAGAGAAACTTTCTCTGGACCCAGCAAAGATGTTTCAGAGTCAGATTCGCAAAACCGAAGCGCTGTCTCACTCTTAGATTCGGCTAACAATGTCAAATCCGAGGAGCCAGAACGCAAAACCTGCGAATCCAAGATCGCTTTAGGTTGTGAAACTGACGCTTCCATAGCGCAAATCTCCGCGATTTGCGGAGCAGACTGCAAGGCATCTAGGGTCGAAACACTGGAGCAATTGTCCCCAGGCAACGGGCCCTTACAGGTGTGAACAGGGTGAGACAGAGACTCATCTGCAAAAGAAATAGCGACATCAACAGAATAAACTTTATTAGGCATATTAATTTCACTTTTGATGCTGCATAGTTTAGGAATTTTTCCCATAGCAGGATCATAGATGGAAGATCTTAAAGATCTGTTCTTAGATGACAAGGGATCCCACATATCTTTGAGAAAACTGGCACATTCATGTTGATCACAATCTGCAAGAACATCTGAGAAACAGGCATTACATCGCATAGATTCAAACTTCACGCAATCAGGAGAGAATCTTTCAAGATTCGCACAAGAATCAACCACAGTAGTGCACCCATTCATGTCAGGTCGCACAATATCTAGACTCACATGCTTTACCCCAGAAAGGCAGGAACAATCATCCGATAACGATGTCTCTTTATTTAAGTCAATTGATTGGTGTGTGTGCAATTCATCCAAAATCGTCTGCCACACATAAGTCACCGGATTCACAAAACATTCGTCACACTCATCAGAGTCAATCAAAGCGTACACCGAATCAAGACAAGCATAAAGAATCTCTGCGCTTTTTGCAATGTAAAAATCGCAAAACGCCTTCCAATCAATCTCGAACTCCTCAATTAATGCTCCAATATCCCATGGAGCAAATGGGGGTTCAAACAACTCGGTTTCCAAGAAACCCTCATAAGGTGGGTAGACAATTGGGTACACCGCTGCACTGCAGACCAGCAGAGACAGTGCTGGACCCTGGGTAGCTCAATCCAAGTAAAGTAAACAATGAAGATGAAGGAGTCCGCAACAGTGTCTCTTGAAAAAAGCTCGAATTCTTTATTCAGGACGTATCCTCATATCAGTGGTAACACAGCTGACATGTTTCGGGCCAAGTTGATGCCCTTAATCATAGCTAAAATTCACAGATGCTCTCAACTGTTTTTAAATAGATGGTGACCAACCGGGGTGGGGCACAGACCACTCCTACTAGAGGAGGAGTCTTTTAGATAAGAATTCATTATATCTTTCCACACGTTGTTCCTACATTTGTTTTTAATTTTATGCTGTATGGTTTTAAACACAAACTCACGCATGTACAGGTGGTGACTGCCGTGTGTAGGGAGGCTGATTTTTGCTTAAACCCTCATAAGGGTTGGGGTCAGGAACATGCAAAGACTTTCTTACTCCTTTAATATAGAAAATAATTCTGCCTATCAAAGGATCCACAAATGCCCTTTCTTGGGGTAATGAAACCTGAGACTGAGAAATTTCAGACTTTACAGAAACAATTTTTTTATTTGTAGTTGCTATGGGCAATGGATTTTTCAGCTGAGAAGTCTTCCTTTTTTTCCTGCTTTTAGTCCTTGCTGCTTTAGGTGGCTGCTGTTTAGACACAGGGGAATAGTTACTGCATTCATTTTCAAACTGAATGGTTTTGCATGAAGTAGGTAGAGCAGCTGACTCATTAGCAACTACACACTCATACAGTGCAGGTGGCAAGCAAGGCAACTCAAACCAGTAGGAGAATGTAAATGTAAGAAACTGATATAGATTATCATTCCAAGAATTGTCTTGCAAGATTTCATGAGCCTATACAAACAGATCTACATCAAAGGTCAGCGCAGGTTTAGAAACCTGCGCTGACCTTTGATGTATGCCTGACTTCTGAACTTTTGGACATTGTTCTTCTCAGCGGCGGTTCCATTGTCCCTTGGCGCCGATATATTTGCTACTATATATACAAACAGATCGTCTTTCAAAAGCACATAAGCTAATTGGAGAGCAGACGTGGACGGATCAGTAATTTGAAAAGTAGGATTCAGACAAAATTTTACGCATTCAGAGAGAAAATCCTCTTTCGTCTCTGAATTTAATATTTTGAAACTCTTAAAGACACAGGAACCATACTCAGCAAAATCGTACAAATCAGAAATTCCCTCTACACTGGGGTTTTGGGTTCGGCTGCTCATAATGTAACGATTGTGGGATATCTCCGTGTTCAGCGCACAAAGATGTGCGCTGACACTGCGGAGGTACTCCACAAGCGTGTCAAGATACTAGAACCCAGCTTTTGGTGTAAGCACCAGTAGAGGGAAATTCCTGTCGGCAGATGGCGCTGGGGAGTGCAGAGGAACCAATCCTCTGTACCTCCACAAATGCCAGACAGGAATTGTACGAAGCGCAGAACGCAATCGCAAGAGAAGCGATTGCGAATGAGAACAAGCAAAGGGACAGGTTGTATGTGTGTGCGCCAATCTAGTCGCCACCCCGCGACCGCGCACACACAACAGCAGGTGCGAAACAGAAACGCAACCGCCAAGAACGGCGATTGCCAGAAGTGACACAAGGCAGATCAGAACAGAATACGAGGATAGCAAAGGCACAGCAAATCATACAATGAGAAGATACGGAAAATAATAAACGCTAGCTAACCGCGAACACCGCACTCATTTGCAACAGTGCACGCGGTTATGCGCGGTCTCCACGTGATAAGCACAATAGAGACAAGCACGCCTAACTAACCATCAACAGACAAACACGAAACAAAGAACGTGAACGCTTGCTTAACGGTTACCTCATCGAGCCTACAGCAAGCGCCCGTATCAGACAAGACAGACAAACGAGAAACAGGAACTAGGCAGAAAGGATCCACCGCTCTACCGCCAGAGCAAGTGTGATCCAAGCAGGAACACAGATCAGAAAGATCCACAGCCGCTAACGCTAGCGGCTAGTGCGATCTAAACAAGACAGATCAGATGAGGTAGCTGGTAGCAACCGCTGCTCCAGCTTACACTCCAGGAACTAGATCAGAAGGATCCACAGCCGCTACCGCTAGAGGCTAGTGCGATCCAAACAAGACAGAGCGATTCGCTATCAACCGCCGCTGGTGACAGCGCAATCGCGACAGACAAGACAGGACAGAATAGGCAGTACAAATTATACACAAACTGACTGCACTAACTAGGAATGCAAGGAGCACTCCCCAAGAATTAACTATACTAAGATAGCAGTGGCTGACACTCCAGGTGAGTCCAGCAGGAACAAACCTCTATGAGCAGCGAAGCATTGTGGGACACACATAGTACTTATAGTACACGCCTCCAATGAATGTGGCCAGGCAATTTGCATGACAACGTATGCAAATTCCTCAGCAAGCACAAGCTGCAAAACTGACAGAAGGTCTTCTTTCCAGAGTCCTGCAGCATGCAGACCTGAATAATGATCAAAAGGCTGCCTGCCTGCGCAGGCAGCTGAGCGGATCGTTACAGGCTGTTTCCTGATTAATTAGCCTGCAGCCGGCGACGCAGATGTGCGTCGCTGGTCCTGCAGCTGCCACTTTGCCAACGCGCGTTATGAGCGGGAGGTCGGCAAGTGGTTAAAATTTGTCACTAAAATGTCTTTAAGCCACCAAAAAGCAAGAAAATACTCAAAATAATATTGATAGTTCTTTTTCACCTACTTTTTGGTACTTTTTTAGTTGAAGAGTGCTGTAAAGTTATTTTAAATTGACAATGGATAATTACCTCCTAGGAGAAAACTTAGGAGAAAAAATGAATTGCATATGGGCCACAGGGTCCTAGATCATATTTCTACACCTCAGCAATAAAATATCTTTTAAGCTGCCTGCAAGAAAGAAATTACTTAAAGTAATTGTGACAGACAAGGAACTCCAGGGCCCATATGCAATTCACTTTTTCACCTGAGTTTCACCTGAGTTATCTCCTAGGTGATATTTTTAAACTTGTCGATAAAATGCACTTCAAGCCACCAGGAAGCAAGAATATAGTACTTTTTAATTTATGTTTTGGTACTTTTTTAGTTGAAAAGTGGTGGAAAATTATTTTAACCACTTAAGCCTATCTGGACAAGTATATTGTCCAGATAGGCACAGCTAAAGGCAAACTGGATGAGAATTCTTGTTCAGTTTGCAAACAGCAGAACCACCGGAGTGCACAGTCCATGGCCCGTGTATCCCGGCGGTTTTCCATGTCATCAATTGGGAAAGAGAAAGAAAGCTTCTCTGAACCAATCTCAATGCCTGTGATGAAAGGACATGACCCCGATCAGAGCAGGGTTGCCAACCCAATTTCTTATTTTTCCTGGACAAAATGGACAAAAAATCTGGACACCCCAAGGTTTGGACGGACAGGGGGTGGAGTCAGGGGGCGGAGTCATTAGCGGGCTTTTTTTAGGAAACTTGTTAATTTTGAGAGGAGGGAAACATAGCTGAAGCAGGTGATTACTGCATAAGACACTGTGAACTTGGCCACGGTCCTGGAACCCCTTCAGGAAAATTAATCCTTGAACTGCCGGTGCTACGCCTCACTCAGGTCACCCACCTGAGGGTAGAATCATGCAAACAGTGAAGAGGCGGCACACAAAAGGCTTGCTATTTAAAGCATATATTGATGGAGCAACACTACATGTTACGAGCCATCACGGTTCTTCATCAGGTGTAAAAATGTGATTACTGCATAAGGCTCATGTGTAACAGTCCTACTGAACTGACACACAGTGCCGTCCCTCAGAGGTCTGCCACTTACACAATGCTGCCCTGCAGTGGTCTGTGACACACAATGCTGTCCTGCAGAGGTCTGCCACTCACAGTGCTGTCCTGCAGAGGTCTGCCATCCACAGTGCAGTCCAGCAGAGGTCTGCCGCACACAATGCTGCCCCGCAGAGGTCTACCACACACAATGCTGCCCCGCAGAGAGGTCTGCCACACACAATGATGCCCCGCAGAGAGGTCTGCCACACACAATGCTGCCCCGCAGAGGTCTACCACACACAATGCTGCCCCGCAGAGAGGTCTGCCACACACAATGCTGCCCCGCAGAGAGGTCTGCCACACACAATGCTGCCCCGCAGAGGTCTACCACACACAATGCTGCCCCGCAGAGAGGTCTGCCACACACAATGATGCCCCGCAGAGAGGTCTGCCACACACAATGCTGCCCCGCAGAGGTCTGCCACTCACAGGGCTGCCCTGCAGAGGTCTGCCACACACCTTGCTGCCCTGCAGAGGTCTGCCACACACCGTGCTGCCCTGCAGAGGTCTGCCACTCACCGTGCTGCCCTGCAGAAGTCTGACACACACAGTGCTGCGCTGCAGAGGTCTGCCACACACCGTGCTGCCCTGCAGAGGTCTACCACTTACACAATGCTGCCCTGCAGAGGTCTGCCACTCACCGTGCTGCCCTGCAGAAGTCTGACACACACAGTGCTGCCCTGCAGAGGTCTGCCACACACCGTGCTGCCCTGCAGAGGTCTACCACTTACACAATGCTGCCCTGCAGTGGTCTGTGACACACAATGCTGCCCTGCAAAAGGTCTGCTACACACAGTGACCACAAAAAGCTATATGGAGGGTGAGAGGAGGGGTGGATGATAGCACATGGGAGGAAAAAGGGAGAAACATATAGTAAGGGAGGATGATTTTGCATTGGAATAGGGCACAAACGGTGAGACAACTGCAGAAACTAAGACAGGTGGATTCAATAATGTCCCACTATTTTCAGTAGTGTGGTTCTGATTGTAGGAAGACCACAACACTATGATCAGAGGATCAGATACAGGCACTCAAATCCCAGCCTTTGCAGCACATAGAGGGTAACTGCTTGCCACATCTAGCTGGGGGGAGACGGACACAGCAGAAGGAGAGGTGATGTGACTGCACAGCTCTGCTCTTTTAAGTTCAGAGACACAGCATGCTGCTTCAGATACAGCATGTCACTGAGCCTGCACTGCTTGTCTCTCAGCTGATGCCGATCTGAATGTAAACAACTGTGCATAGCTGAGCTCTATCACCTCTCATGCTGTCTGTCCGTTCCTCCACCCATCTGGAATGTTGCAAGGAGCTAGTTTTCTGTAGTCTTCATAATATAGAGTGGTGCTTCTGGTTACCTGCTGCTGCTGTCTGGGGGAGAGCAACTGAGGAGGACAGATAGTGAATCAGCCATTAATCAGCATCTCTGACCTGACTGGGACCATGATTGATCACTCCTGAAGTCCTGGACCCACGTGGTGCACACTATTCTGGACGGGATTGTGGGGGGCGGGCTCTCTCGGCTTCTTCTCTCTGGCTCTCTCTCTCATTGGCTGGAGAGAGGCAGAAGCACCACAAAAGCACTGCTGATTGGAGGGCGGGGAGGAAATAGAAACCTGGGGCTTCTTACTGAGCTGCCCATGTGCTGTGTGTAGCTGCAGTTATCGCGTCTGTTTACATTTTAGACGGACGCCTTCTTAGAAGTACGGACAAGTACGGACAGGGGAAATTCCCTGTCTGTAGTACGGACTGCCCGTACTTTTACGGACGGTTGGCAACCCTGGATCAGAGGCCATGTTCATCCATAAGAATGTAACTTTTGTTTGTTTTTTTACTTCATTAACATTAAAACACTGCCTTGTAAGCCAAGGAGTGTTAATCGCCATCTAGTGGCGAAAAATGAAATTACCCTGCACAGATTTTGTATTAAAAAAACAAACAAACCAGTAAATACCCACGAGATACATATTAATAAAAGTTAAGTCCCTAAGGCAACTATTAATGGATTTTTTAGTTGTTGTTTTTTTTTTTCAAATATTTTAAATTGTTTGCTTGCTAACTGGGGGAGGGGGCTTTGGAAGTGATTTAATTATATTAATTTTAGTAGATAAGGACTTACAAATGATTAAACAAAAAAAATATACCACAGGAAAAAATACATCTTTATTTCCAAATAATATATTGTTGCCCTACATTGTATTAGGAACATAATTTAAATGTTGTGATAGCCAGGACTAATGGGCAAATTCAATGGGTGATTTTTATTTGTAGTAGCATTGCTTATTTTAATACTATAGGGGGTGGAATTGGAGAAATAGTGTATTTTTTCATTTTTTTGTGTGTGTATTTGCTCACAAAAACCTTAATTTGTTGCGAAAAAACAAGATATAGATCATTTACGTGTGATGAGTAGTGATAAAGTTATAGACTTTACTTGTTTTGAATGTGTAATCCGTCAGTCCTCTTGTGTGCGCAGTATGTTAACTGAGTTGGTTGTTTTGCCGTCGAGGCAGTGGAGTAGCTATTGAGCTATGGGCCCCAGTGCAAGTTTTACATTGGGCCCCGAAGTACTCTACAGGTAACAATTGATACGGTGCAACAAAACTTACCATGGTCATCCACAGTATTAGAGGTGCAAGAAGGGGATGGGGAACAGTTTTTTAATGATTATTATCATTCAAAGTATCTATAGAAGTGATTATTACCACCACAAGACCAATAAAGAGCTAATACTTCGGTTGAGGAAGGGCCCTATGGGGCCCCTCTGGCCCAAGGGCCCTAATTCGGTTGCTACCTCTGCAACCCCTATTGCTACTCCACTGCGTCTAGGCGTGTGGACATACAGGTCATGTGGATCATCAGGCTGTGTGGTTTATCATGTTGGTCATGTGGTTGTGTGCATGTTGGACGTGTGTATGAGTCTTTATTCAGATGGTGGTAAGGGGTTAGATTCAAGCAATGTGTGTTTATTATCTTTGCTTCTCTGACAGATAAAGATCCAAATAATGACTTTGTAAACAGCGTCTCTATCTCTCAGTACTGCACCACAGCACCACATAGCAGCCTAGAAAGTAGATGCAGTGAAAAGTGACAAGCAAGCCAGTCATTTAGGAATAGTGTATACACATCTGCCTGAGAGTTATATTTACAGCAGTGTAAAGTGGTAATGGCTTCAATTCATCAAGCATTACCGCATTCGGTAATGCTGAAAACAGCTGACTTAACGAAGCACTTTAGAAAATGTTAATTCATCAAAGCTGTTACCGAATGAGAAGCTGAAATGACACAGCAATGAGATAAATTACCGACATGTGCTCAACAAATGTTAATTCATCAAGGTTCCCACATTCGATAACACATTCGGTGTTTATCTCAAGCTCTCCCCTGTCGTTACAGGCTTCGAAAGCCTTCTGTGTGAATGTTTTCATGATTAGCAGGAGCAGGCAGCCAATAGAAACAGCCCCTGTTCTCCTGCAAGTGCCGCTGATAGGTCACACAGGCTTCTCCACACGAGCTTTCAGACCCCCCAAGCAGTGAGCAGAGAGAACGGGTCAAAATATATCCCCAGATTCCCTTCGGTGGTGTAACCCTTTCAGGCCCTGTTTGATAATGCAAAGATGCTGGTGGTGAAATCACCAAGCATGGCACTTGTAATGTCTCCAGGAAGTTCATCTACGTTGTGGCAAATAAATAAAATGTTAAGAAAGACTGATCGACACATTCAGAGCAGCAGAGGCAGTATAAATAACAGTAACTATAACACCTTTACATCACAAAGGGATGTCTGGATGCCTTCTATTGTTATCAGCTTGTAACAACACAGGGACATTCCAAGCTGCTCTGCACCACTCTGCTGTTATCGAACAGCCTTTGATGAATTGAAGCCTAGTAGTTCGGTAACTTAACGAACCTCTACCGCACATGGGAAAATATTGATGAATTAGCACAGTGAAGTGTAAAATACCGAATGCGGTATTTTAAGGACTGGGGTTTTGTTATCGAACACCCTTTGATGAATTGAAGCCAATGTGTACCCAAATAAAGAGTATTAATAAAATTGTTTTAATCAATAGCATTCCTTTAACCTCCTTGGCGGTAACGCCCGTGTGTGACACGGGGTAAGCCGCCAGAGGGTGCCGCTCAGGCCCTGCTGGGCCGATTTACATAATTATTTTTTTGCTACATACAGCTAGCACTTTGCTAGCTGCGTGTGCATAACGATCGCCACCGCTACCCGCCGATCCGCCGTGCCGCCCCCCCCCCCCCAGACCCCTTTTGCTGCCTGGCCAATCAGTGCCAAGCAGCGCTGAGGGGTGGATCGGGGCACCCGCTGATGCCACAACGTCGATGATGTCGGTGACGTCATCGCGATCATCGCCATGGGGACTGGGAAGCCCATACAGGGAATCCTGATCAGAACGGGATTCCCTGCGGGGTAAAAGCGCTGGCGGCGATTGGAGGGGTGGGAGGGATAGCGAAGGGAGGGGGGAAGCATGTAGCTAGCGATAGGCTAGCTACATGCTTTAAAAAAAAATTGGAAAAAAAAAAGTGCTGCACTGCCCCCTGGCGGATTTATTGTACCGCCAGGGAGGTTAAAGGGGTTCTTTCGCGAATGAGGAAAAAAAATAAAAAGTGGTTTATGCATAAACTATTAAACATAGTGTAAAAAGTTTTTTTTTTTAAAAATGAATGGTTTCATCAATACAACATGTAATGTAAATAGTGATGGATGACGGCTGGGAGGCTAATCCATTTGTTAGGGGTGGTGGTTTTTTTTTACTTTCTTTTCACAAACATAACTCCTGCCTAAGTAGTTTTCAGTGGTGTAACCCACTTCTAGCAGGAATCGCTGTTATAGCCCTAATGGCTGAGCTCCGCTGAGCTGCTGAGCTGCTGAATATGTGTTTACATTGTTGCTAGGCAAACAGAGGCCGTGCAGAGACTCGTTTGTGAAAATGAGTCATAAGCTGCTGGGAGAATGAATCAGTCCCATCTACACCATATGATTCTTTGTCAGATTCGATTCAATTTGATTTGATTCATTGATTTGATTTGATTCAATCTGACATGTCCAATTCATGATTCGATTCAATTTGAATCGAATTGAATCGAATCATGAATTGGACATGTCAGATTGACTCACGTCAATGAATCAAATCAAATTGAATCGAATCTGACAAAGAATCATATGGTGTAGATGGGACCTATTCATTCTCCCAGCAGCTTATGACTCTTTTTCACAAACAACTCTCTGCACTGCTTCTGGTTGCCTAGCAACAAGGTAAACACATATTCAGCAGCTCAGCAGAGCTCAGCCGTTAGGGCTATAACGGGGATTCCTGCTAGAAGTGGGTTATACCACTGAGAACTACTCAGGCAGGAGTTATGGTTGTGAAAAGAAAGTAAAAAAAAAAACACCCCTAACAAATGGATTAGCCTCCCAGTCCTTCATACGTCACTGTTTACATTACATGTTGTATTGATGAAACCATTCATTTAAAAAAAAAACTTTTTACACTATTTTAGAAGGATGATTAATAGTTTATGCATAAACCACTTTTTATTTTTTCCTCATTCGCGGAAGAACCCCTTTTAAGTTTTTAAATGTAACATAAAACTGTGGGATATCTAAAAGTAATTTTTAGAAGTAGGAGGATATATACAATTATTTGTCTCATCAGTTTATTTTCACTTAGGTATCATCTCAAGTCTTTTTGGAGGCTGCAAGATTCCAGGATTACTAGAATTCAGCATTAAGAAAGGTAAATATAGATACATTATGGCACAAGCAAGCAATCTATGAACCAGCAGCACCAGATATCTTTCAAGCATTACACAGAATCTACAGTTGGTCGTCCATTTGTCCGCACCTGGATTATTCAATGACTGAAAACAAGTGCATGAAATTGATATTGCTAATCTTAACAATCATTTACTTTCTTTTAAACTTTCTCTTTTTTTGTCAATAACATTATAATTTCCATTTAAAAGATTAAGATCAAGTCACAGTAAACTTACCTGTAGCATTTTTGCTCGAGAAAATTACCTGAAATAAACCGGTGAACCATAACATGGAAACCACTGTGCTCAAAAGCGTATTTAAGATTCTGGTGAAATGGCTTTTCCACAAAACACTCCCCCTTTGATGACATAATACTCTGAATATAAATAGCTTTGTCACCTAATCAGTGTAGTCTGCATTTAGTACAGCTTGAAGAACTTAACATGGTGTGTTATACATATTAACATACCTAAAATACACTCTTGCATGCCATTTTTAGGCTTAGGCAAGCCAGACAGATACTTATGGTGACATCAGAAGATTGAAAGTACCCCTACGAGGAGTAAATTGGGGGAATAGGGCACCAGTTATGCCAGGTGCTCTAATATACAGCAATGTTAATTGCAGCATAGAGTGCCAAGGCACAAAAATGCTAGTAGTTCGGCTAAGACTTTCAGGTACTATTAACCAGTTGGCTAATACTAGCCATTGGTTATTTGTCCACCTAGCAGTATCGAGTTGTACTAGCTGGCAACTACTATTCAATCGGCTTGTACTTTGGCTAGCGGGTAGCTAAAACATAGTTGCTCGGTAACACATTTGGCAACAGTCTATTGCCTAACATATGCATGCGTGTTGTGGGTTTGCGCTCCTGAGATTAGAGTAGAGTTAGGCATTAGGAGGGAGTTAGTGTCAGCCATTAGAAAGGGGTTTAATGCTACGCATTAGGAGGGAGGGTTAGTGTTAGAATTAAGTCAATAGTAAAATGCCGGTAATATTATGTAACCAACAATTGAACTACCGGCTTTAACCGGTGCGCTAATCAACAGCGGCGGCACAACACATTCGCCCTGAATGGGGTTAAGACAAAAGTTGTTTTATCTGAGGCAGCAAAGTGACCAGAAACGGCCCAGCATACATGAGAACTCAACAGTTTGCAAGAAAAAGACAGCAGAAAAAAATGCAAAATTGAAATGTGTGAATTGAACCTCAGACTGCAGAATATTGAAATGTGTTATATGTGTTTCTATTATAGATGTATATAGCATTTGAATTGTAAAGTTCTATAAATGTATTTCTACTTGCCCTACAGAAATACCTTCTGGCTGCTTTGTTCATGGCTGGTGCCCTTGTGGCTTCATGCAATGCGCAGTGTTTCGTAGCACGTCCTCGACAGTTAAAAGCAGATGAAACTCTTGAAGGTGAGTACAAGATATTTATAATGAAGAATCACATACTGTAGTTCATTGGGATTATAAATGTTTGCTGTAAAGAGAGACTTTAGTACACTTAGTTCCGTAGTCTGCCTTGACAACTTTTAAAAAAGCTGAAAGAGTTTTAAGACAAAGCATGGGCATTGCCGCTCCCTGCCAAAATTGTTCTTAAAGAGAACCCGAGGTGGGATTTTATTATGCTAGTGGGGCACAGAGGCTGGTTGTGCACACTAACACCAGCCTCCATTGCCCCATGGTGCCTCCAAGACCCCCCTGCGCGCCGCTATACCCCCCGCAGTGCTGGCGACACGCAGCGTGTCGCTAGCACAATGTTTACCTAAGCTGCGGGTCGCCAGCACTGCGGGGGGTATAGTGGCACGCAGGGGGGTCTTGGAGGCACCATGGGGCAACGGAGGCTGGTGTTAGTGTGCACAACCAGCCTCTGTGCCCCACTAGCATAATAAAATCCCACCTCGGGTTCTCTTTAAAGAGGGACATTATCCCAGGATTGAACTTCATTCCAATCAGTAGCTGATACCCTCTTTCCCACTAGAACTCTACCTTTTCTCAAATAGAGGCATTTGTATGGCTGACATTGTGGTGAAACCATGTCACTCCTGCCAACACTCTGGTTCCTTTTGTTCCCTGTGCCACCAGGAATTTGAGCAGCAGCAGGGTGAGCTGTCATTAAGCTCACCCAGCGACCAACTCAGCACAGCCTAATAATACGTATGCTTCAGTAGAGAGGTTGCCATAGTTACTCATCCTGTTTTCCTGGTTCCATTCTCCTTTCTTCACAGCTGTCTCCCTGTGTCTTCCCTCTCCTCCGAGTCTTGGCCACAGTATCTTCTAACATAAACCAAGATTTGATGTAAACGGACAAATCTTGGCCCAGAAATCGTGATTAATTGCTATTCAAAAGTTAAGCCAAATAGTTGTACTCAAAGAAAATATGTTTAAAGCAAACTCAAACCAAACATTTTTTTAATTCAAAATATTTAGTTGCACCACTCTGACATATACAAAGATAAATAAACACTCCTTCAAGCCTATGAGCATTTCAGTGCATGCTTTTCACCCTTCTCTTTTCATAACTAGGGTTATACAGGTAGCAGCCATTACTTCTGAGCTTAGTAGGAGGTTTTAGATCATGGGTGTGTTTGTCTTCAGTTATCCTCTCTCACAGGGGCGTTGTCTATGTGAAATATCACACAAGCTGAGATCACCTCCGCTGTAACCTCATCAGTAGCAGCCTGTGTTTTGTTTTTGTTTTTTATCTCCTCCACCAGTCTGCCGGACTCTGTCCCGGCAATATGAAAGGAAGGGAGGGGTTCTTCCAATAAATGTAAAATATTTTATATTTATATTTGTAATCATGCAGCTGAAAAAAGGCTGCTATTTATTATCATAATTTAGAAAATAGATTTTATTTCTGAAATCTTGTATTTTTAATTTAGGTCCACTTTAACAGAGTTATGCATGCATTTTATAATAGCATACCCTCTAGTCAAGCTTGGAACAACTATAAAATTCTTACAATTTTAAACAAGGAAAAGTAACCAAATACACAGGGCAATCAAAACAATCCTCTCCGGCTTAAAAAAGGCCTTCCTGGGGAACACTCTGCATTCTAAACAACTGTAAGAAAAATAAAATCCAGCCTTGTCTTTAGATAACACCACATCTTCACTTCATCAAGGCTTCACATATATGTTCAACGGGCATACGGCCAGGATAAGTGAAATGTGATTTACTCCAAATAGTGAGCATTCATAATCTTGATCTTTGAGAATCACACCTGGCCATTTTGAGGCAGGGGATTAAGTATGCTTTAACTACCTAACGACCACGTCACACCGATGGGCATGACCGCAGCGGCAGCCCAAGGACCGCCTAACGCCAAGTCCTGGGGCCGGCTACTGCAGGAGATTGCGCGCAGCCTGCACGCACATCCCCTGCTTGGGAGGCAGAGCTCTGCCCCGCCTTCAGTCGGGAGACTGTTAGACGGCGAAATCTACATCTTTTAACTAAGTACAGTGCTGCGATCTGCAGCAGCGCTGTACTGAGGACAGTTGTGTGACACGGCGGTCCCCCCGCACACAGGAGAGTGATCGGCTCTCATAGGCTGAAGACTATGACAGCCGAACGCATCATTGGCTGGGAGGGGGGAGGGAAGGTTTTCAGGGAGAAAAAAAATAAATAAATAGTAAATTTCATTTTAAAAAGTAACATAAATATTTATAAAAAAAATAATAAAAATAAACAATGGGGGGGGGGGGGGGGGGGCGGTCAGACCCCACCAACAGAGAGCTCTGTTGGTGGGGAGTAAAAGGGGGGGGGGGGGGGAAGAATCACTTGTGTGTTGTGTTGTGTGGCCTTGCAGCGAGCCCTTGAAACTGCAGTGGCCAATTTAGTGAAAAGTTGCCTGGTCTTTAGGGGGGTTTAACATTGCGGTCCTCAAGAGGTTAAATACATACAAATTCCCACTTACACTCAAACTGCAAAGGTTAGTTATAAAATTGCGCTTTTGTGCATGTGTGTGTGTTCACATGTTTTTTTAGCTATGAATAGGAATAAAAATCCCACATTTTTGGCCAAAGCTGCAGGCCTGAATGGTTAAGTTGAAGTCTAGGTGCTTAAAAAAATGTATGCAACTAAGCAAAATGTAATGATGTGTATAATGTATAAAGGTAGTGTATAAAGATCCCTTTCCAAGCTTTGCGTTCTTTTTTACATCCTTATTATGGAAAGGACTAGATATATGCCAGATATTACAGATACTCATGGAGTACAACAGTAACCGGCACTTCTTTTTTAGGGTTTAATATTTACTGCTTGCCAAATAATTCACTTGTGTTGTGTGCACGGTCGGACTGGGACACTAAGGTCCCACCAGGAAAGCTTTAGCCTTGGCCCCCCGCCCGATCCCTTCTCTCCCCCCCATTTTGGGCTCACATACGCATGTAAATATATATATTTAACCGGTTCAGCCCCACAGTCTCGAAAACCTTATGCATCCAAGCAACGTTCAACTTTCATTCATTTCCCAATAACTTTATCACTACTTATCACAATGAATTGATCTATAGCTCTCACAAAATGCAATCAGATTGTCAGCAGATTTCCCCACAAAATGAAATCAGATTGTCAGCAGATTTCCCCACAAAATGCAAACAGATTGTCAGCAGATTTCCCCACAAAATGCAATCAGATTGTCAGCAGATGTCTCAACTAAATGCAATCAGATTGTCAGCAGATTTCCCCACAAAATGCAATCAGTTTGTCAGCATATTTCCCCACAAAATGCAATCAGATTGTCAGCATATTTCCCCACAAAATATAATCAGATTTTCAGCAAATTTCCCCACAAAATGCAAACAGATTGTCAGCAGATTTCCCCACAAAATGCAATCCGATTGTCAGCAGATTTCCCCACAAAATGCAATCAGATTGTCATCAGATTTCTCCACTAAATGCAATCAGATTGTCAGCAGATTTCCTCACAAAATGCATTCAGACTGTCAGCAGATTTCCTAACAAAATGCAATCAGATTGTCAGCATATTTCTCCACAAAATGCAATCAGATTGGTAGCATATTTCCCCACAAAATGCAATCACATTGTCAGCAGATTTCCCCACAAAATGCAATCAGATTGTCAGCAGATTTCCCCAGAAAATTAAATCAGATTGTCAGCAGATTTCCCCACAAAATGCAATCAGATTGTCAACATATTTCCCCACAAAATGCAATCAGTTTGTCAGCATATTTCCCCACAAAATGCAGTTAGATTGTCAGCATATTTCCTCACAAAATGCAATCAGATTGTCAGCAAATTTCCCCACAAAATGCAATCAGATTGTCAGCAGATTTCCCCACAAAATGCAATCAGATTGTCAGCAGATTTCCACAAAATGCAATTAGATTGTCAGCAGATTTTTCCACTAAATGCAATCAGATTGTCAGCAGATTTCCCCACAAAATGCAATCAGATTGTCAGCAGATTTCCCCACAAAATGCAATCAGTTTGTCAGCATATTTCCCCACAAAATGCAATCAGATTGTCAGAAAATTTCTACACAAAATGCAATCAGATTGTCAGCAATCAGATAGCTCTGCATGTCGCTGCTGGTCTGGTCTCCTGCATTGCACTGTCCAATCATGCAGATTTCCTCACAAAATGTATTCAGACTGTCAGCAGATTTCCTAACAAAATGCAATCAAATTTGCAGCATATTTCTCCACAAAATGCAATCAGATTGTCAGCAGATTTCTACACTAAATGCAATCAGATTGCCAGCAGATTTCCCCACAAAATGCAATCAGATTGTCAGCAGATTAACCCACAAAATGCAATCAGTTTGTCAGCAGATTTCCCCACAAAATGAAATCGGATTATCAGAAAATGTTCCCACAAAATGCAATCAGATTGTCATCAGATTTCCCCACAAAATGCAATCAGATTGTCAGCAATCAGATAGCTCTGCATGCCACTGCTGGTCTGGTCTCCTGCATTGCACTGTCCAATCATGCTCTCACAGGAAGTACAGTGAGAGCATGATTGGATAGTGTCAGTGCAGAAGACCAGACCACCGCCACACAGAGCTATCGATCTCTCTCGGTAAGCTGCTGCCGCTGGCTGGCTGCAATTCTGGAGGGGGGAGCTCGGAAGGGAGGGCCCTTGGTGAGGGAGGGGGGAAGGCTTCATTTATGCCGTAAAAGTGAGTGTTTTTTTTTTTTAGCCCAGTAATTAATAATCGTATAAACCCATTCCCCTTTCTCCCTCCTTGTTGTGTCATGTGCACACATGGGCCCATATGCAACTAACTTTTTCTCTTGAGTTTTCTTCTAGGTGATATTTTCAAACTTGTCAATAAATGGCTTTTAAATCACCATCAACCAAAACAAATATTCAAAAAATATTGACAGTACTTTTTTCACCTACTTTTTGGTACTTTTTATATTGAAAAGTGCTGAAAAGTTACTTTAAATAGAAGATGAAAAATGATCTCCTAGAAGAAAACTCAGGAGAAAAAGTGAATTGCATATGGCCCATGGCCTATTAAAGATAACAGCCAATATTCAATTTACTTTTTCTCCTAGGTTTTTTCTTTCAATAAAATGCCTTTTAAGCCACCAGCAAGCAAGAAAATACTCAGAATAATTTTTACAGTACTTTTTTAATGAACTTCTTGTCACTTTTTCACTTGCAAAAGTTATTTAAACAGTAGATGAAAACTTATCTCCTAGGAGGAAACTTAGGAGAAAAAGTCAATTGAATTGAGGCCAAGTATATTGAACATGGGGAAATGATTTGAATGTTTTCCTTAGCTATTAACTGTTGTCTATTTATATTACATTAACTTTATTCCCCTGTGTTAAACTTGTATCATCAGAGACTATTTTGATTTATTGTATTCCTTTTCCATATATTATACAACAGGCAGTCCCATTTTTCACTGGCCCCTTTGGCATTTTTTTCCATATCATTTCTCAGTGTCATCTCTCATTATATTTATATTGGTTGCTTTTTCACTTTTTCAAAATATTTTTTCATGTTCATTTTTCAGTTTTTTATACATGAACAACTGCACATCCAGCACATGCACTATTATTCAATTCACGTTTTCTGCTAAGTTTTCTCTTGGAAGAGCACACACTGTAGAGCACACCCTGTACAAAAAATCTTGTGTCCATCACTTTCATGTTCTTGAGCTTCATTGCACTTCAATCCAGAGGAAAGATAGACCAGACTTGTTGACACCACTTTAGTTTTGAGCATTCCTTCATCTATCACTGTGACGAATATTACGGAAAATTGTGCACAAAATCGCCATCGATTTTCGCATGGTCGTGCACAGTCACTGTCAGCCCTGGGTAGAATAACAAATACCTTTCTTTTGCTCTTCTTCTGAGAGCATTGCAGAGAGTACAGTGACCTTCCCCCACATCCTGTTCAGGTCAGGAAGGAATTTAACAAGTGGCTAACTCCCCTGGGGAGCAGCCATTTGGTCGCTCAGCTCATCTCCACCAAACCAGCTCAAACTGGTTGAGATTCAAATTTCCCTCCAAGCTCATAGCTTCACACAATGGGAACATTTACTTTATTAATAATTCAAAATAGGTTTGGCACAGCAAGACCAAAATTACATTTTCTGATACCTAGGAAACAGTTCTATCGTTCACCTAAAGTGCACGTTTCTAGCTATCGGGAATCCATATAGAAACCACTTTATCCGGCCTGCGTAGAGGGAATGCGACAGACTAGGCATGCATAGCCTCGTTTAATAGAGGGTCGCATTCCGCTTATGAATATCGTCTCGGATTTGCGATGCGCCTATCTGGGGCGGAGTCACACAGATTATTAATAAATTGGTACATTTCTTGCTCTGAGTCTGAGGGTGGCAACCTGGCTTCCAGGAGATAACCCTGCTTTAAACACACCTACTTTCCAGGTAGTGACAGCCCAGAACTCAGGTCCTATAAAAAGTGGGGTGGGACCAAACCTGCCCAGTTCTCCAAATTCCATCGACTAAGGAACGTCTATGCAGGCGCTAAGGAGAGCCAGCGCCTGCAGGGTTCAAAGACTTTTCACCTGAATGCCTACCTTTAAACTGGACTATTTTTCTTCATGTTTCAAATGGACTGCTCAGCTAACTAAGTAAAAACTTTCTGATTTTATTCCGTTTTATTTTTTAAGCTCTGTGTTTATGTGTTAATAGGTGTATATAACTGTATGTAATGCATTTTTGTTATTAAACGTTTAAAAATCGTTTAGCGGTTATGACCTGTTGCTGAACATACACAATCGTACCTATTCTCCTGAAATCGCTACCCTGTGTTTAATAGGAGTGTGCCTTTATAACCCGTATGCGAGAACCCGGCCCAGATATAACGATCTGACCCAGGTTCCTGCATACTGCTAAGGGTTAATAGAGCGTTCTCCAAGTTCTAGTAAAATTACAGTAGCGGACTGTGTAACTCGCTTGGTGGCAGATCTTTGAATTGTATGTGTGTGGTGAATCGGTTGGTATCAGAACGCTCCCTTCGCGAGTCAGTTCATCAAATTGCGAACGGGGGTTACCCTTCGTGATGAACAAATGACCGTGTGAGAGGATTTCTGACGCTGATCGACTGACCCACCCGCAGACCGGCCTAGCGGTCTGTGACAATCACCACTTGCCGGGATTAGGCTTTTTTACTATATGCACTTACGTGGTGGCAGTGAAGGTTTTAAGCATAGCTCTTTTATTTTAGCTGTCAATATCCTCCAGTTTATTTCCCCTTCGGTTTTCTCAGGTTTTCTGCAAATATGCACTTAGGTATTCTCAGGTCTATGTTTATCTTATATAGATTGTGAGCGATCACCAAACTAGTGCATGTATATCCATTGTGAACAAAGCCATGTTTCACGCAAACCATTTTCCACTGGGGCCACCATACGTGTCTGTGAATGAGCAGTAACCTCACCCACGGCTCTGATTTCTACAAATACTGCCCTAAAAAGAGACTTCTGGCATTCCATGTAATACCCATTTAAAGCAGACTTAAAGGGAACCTAATCTGAGAAGGATATGGATTTTTCCTTTTAAAATAATGCCAGCTGCCTGATTCCCCTGCTGATCCTGTGTCTCTAATACTTTTAGCCACAGCCCCTCAACAAGCATGCAGATCAGGTGCTCTGACTGAAGTCAGACATGATTAGCTGCATGCTTGTTTCTGGTGTGTGATTCAGCCACTACTACTGCCAAAGATATCAGCAGTACTGCCAGGCAACTGGTATTGTTTAAAAGAAAACATCCATATGCCTCTCAGTTAAGGTTCCCTTTAAATGCACTAAGAGCATAAGGCAAGTTGCACATTTGCACATTGGTTAACTTCTTCTTGCCGATCCTTGTAAACTGTTTAAAAAGGAGTTAGTGGTAGACTTACCTTCCAACTGAAGACACTGTGGATCTGTTTTCTTTTTCTTTTTGAAAAAACGTTTCTGCTTCAAACGCGATGTGTTTCACAAGATATTCCCACTTCTTTGGGCAAACATTTTGGAGCATCTGTGCCATGATCGCTGGGCACTTTGCTCTTCCTCATGGATATCATGCCTGTTTATTGATTTGCCCACCCTTGGTGGAGGGGTGTCATCACTTCATTGTTACAGAGGGCAACTTCTTAATCTGAGGGGTATTGCGTTTTTTCTCCCCACCTGCTTCTGCAGTGGTTGCCTTTGAGGTAACCCATGTTTGTGAGTATAACTTCACTTAATATAATCTGAGAAAATATCTAAATATACTAACATACTATACCATGCTGATCTCTTGGTTATCTTCTTTTTGTATTTACCCATAAAAGTGTTTCATTTTTATTTACAGGATGTAATTATAAGGGGGAATTACATCAACTTGACAGCAAGTGGACAGAGGATTGTGTGAGTTGTAGTTGTTCCGCAGATGGGCATATGCGGTGCTGCGGGTAAGTCTATGCTTTCTTAGCTTTGGAATATAGGTTTCTGAGGCCATAGCTATACTGCAACAGCCTAAAGGTGGCCACACACCATACAATTTTTAAATATCTATTAGATTTAAGAATTGCAATCGATTTTTCTGACTGATTGTAACATTTCAAAAATATGACCAATGTACCACACACATGTTAAATGTTAAAAAAAGATTAGCAACAATGAGAGAATTGCTAGGGTGTGTTTATTAAGCATTTAGGCGGCTGCTGTAGCGCTGCTGCGCGCTCCCGCGTGCAATCGCCCTCGCGCCCGCCTCCGTTTGCCCGGAGATCAATCAATGGGAACATAGGTCCCATTCATTGATCTAAGTCCCCAGCAGAAAGACAGTCGTCTTCTTATTAGAAGCCGCAGTTTTTCTGAGAAAAAAGTTTCCCGTCCTCCCTATACTTCCTGGAAGTGAGAGCCCTCGCTTCCAGGACTAAAAAAAACTTTTTTGACTGTGGCCATCTTGTGGCCAAATAGTAAATCTACATCCACATATTTTTTTAATTAAATAAACACAATAAATTACATTTAAAATTAACTGTTTACCTCCCTCACCAAAAATTACCCAAATAAAATGTTTAATGAAAAAAAAATTACAATAAAAAAAAGCATAATTAGTTAGCTAAGGGTCTGAACTTTTTTCATATGCATGTGAAGAGGGTGTATTACGAATATTTTTTTAATTATAAGCTTGTAAATCATGATGGACGCAAAATTGAAAAAATGCACCTTTATTTCCAAATAAAATATTGGCACCATACATTGTGATAGGGACATAATTTAAATGGTGTAATAACCGGGACAAATGGGCAAATAAGATACATAGGTTTTAATTATGGTAGCATGTATTATAGTATTTTAAAGCTATAATGGCCGAAAACTGAGAAATAATGATTATTTTCCATTTTTTCTTAATATTCCTGTTAAAATGCATTTAGAAAAAAAATAATTCTTAGCAAAATGTACCACCCAAAGAAAGCCTAATTAGTGGTGGAAAAAAACAAGCTATAGATCAATTCATTGTGTTAGTTAGTGATAAAATTATTGGCAAATGAATGGGAGGTGAAAATTGCTCGGATGCATAACGTGAAAAACGACTGAGGGCAGAAATGGTTAATAAATTGACAATCTTATACACACCATACAATATTTAGAAAAATTTAAGAAAAATTTCAAGAATTCCGGATCGATTTAAAATCGAAAAAAAAAAACGGGAAATTAGTTGAATGAAGAAAAAGCTTTCGATTTTTTGGGAAGATCCAATCAGTTTTATCAAATTGCTGTAAAATAAGATCATTTTATTGTATCGTGTGTGGCCACCTTTACCCTAAACACACCATACAATCTGACTGTAACATTTTTATACAATCTTATCAACATCCATGTAGTATAACAGCGATAGATTCACTGAAACTTGGATATATTTTTCAGTTACCGTATATACTCGCATATAAGCCGACCCGCATATAAGCCGACCCCCCAACTTTTACCTGAAAAACCAGGGGAAAATTATTGACCCCCATATAAGCCGGGGGTAGGAAATGCTGGCCGCCTTATTCCCCTAGTGTGTCCCAGTATAGCTAGTAAAGTGCCCAGTATGGGTAGGTAGTGCCCCAGTATAGCTAGTATAGTGCCCAGTATAGCTAGTATAGTGCCCCAGTTTAGCTAGTATAGTGCTCAGTATAGCTAGTATAGTGCTCAGTATAGCTAGTATAGTGCCCCAGTTTAGCTAGGATAGTGCTCAGTATAGCTAGTATAGTGCCCCAGTTTAGCTAGTATAGTGCCCCAGTTTAGCTAGGATAGTGCTCAGTATAGCTAGTATAGTGCCCCAGTTTAGCTAGTATAGTGCCCCAGTTTAGCTAGTATAGTGCTCAGTATAGCTAGTATAGTGCCCCAGTTTAGCTAGTATAGTGCTCAGTATAGCTAGTATAGTGCCCTGCCCCGCACTGCCCCACACGCTCCCTCCCTCCGTCCGCGGCCGCTGCTGCTGCTATTACCTGCTTCAGCGGCCGCTTCCTAATACGGGTTCCCCTCTTCATCCTGCGGACTCCGTAAGTGTATCACAGCAGCGCGCCCGGCGCTGCTGCTGTGACGATGCAGGGGCCAGGAAAGAGCGGTTCCCCTGGTAACGGCGATGCGCCGTTACCAGGGGAACCGCTCTTTCCTGCCCCCTGAAGTTTTTGGTAAGGTCTGGTAAATAACACAACAGCAGTTGACAAGCAGTCACCATGTGCCAGATGGTGCCACTTTGAGCAGTTGGGTGGCTGAAGATGACAGTGTTATGGTGCTTGATTAAGTTGGTGTACAGTTGTAGAGAGGTGATTTATTTACATACTCCGGATAGATGCAACGCGTTTCGTGCGCACATCCCACTTCATCAGGCAATAAAATTGGAGTACAATCGACTCATACGTTTTTCAGTACAAGCTTGTGTTTATTATGTAAATAAATCGCTTTTGTTGAATTAAGCAACATTTTTCTGTGTCTATTTTGGGGAGGTAAGTCCACCACTAACCCCAAATGGTTCTCTTTTAAAACATTTTATCCTATTTTTATACTTTTGGCACCTCTGTACAACTGTACAATAAGCGTGTCCACCCCTGGTGGAGGGGACTTGGTTTCCTTTTCCTTTTTCCGATCTACAGAGAGCAACTTCTTAATCCTGAGTGGGGACAGGTTTAATACTCCCCACCTACCTTCAAAGTGGTTGCCTGACACGGTAACCCAGATTTGTGAGTATAACATTATACTTCTCCTTCTACACCCATAAGTTACAGTGCATATTACACTATATTGGGCTCTCGGTGTTTCCCCTCCTTATTTGATTAAGTTGGTGTCAGTAGGAGCGAAGAAGAGGTTAAGCATAGGGAAAAAGCAGGGGATATGACCAATGATTGGCTAGGTTGTGGATAAAGGTCTTGAGGAGTCTTATGATTATGCAAGTGGAGTTGGGAGAGTTCAATAAAAAGAAGAAGGAGTTGATTGGCACAAGATGCTTGCAGACTGTAGACAGGCAGGGGGTAGCAGGTCACTCTAGCTGTGCCTCCAGACAAATGAAACTATAATCCACAGAAGTAGAACAAAAAGCATCCGGGCACCAGCAGCAGCAATGATGCTTAGTAAACCTTTATTCCATCCCCATACCGCATGACATACAAGTGCAATGCCTAACGTCGTTTCACAGGATAAACCTGCTTCCTCAGAGGCAACCAATAACAAAGTGGCACAAAACACAGCATACTTAAATATAATACAATAAATTACATGGGCTTACCACACCTCTTGCAACCGCCCCACCGCCGAGCGTGCGGGTATATCGCCGCACCGCCCCGAGCTACTGGCTCTGTGAGTAGTTCAATGAATCACTTCCGGGAGGATCGATCAGGCGCTTCCCTGATTGGTGGTTGGGACGTCACATGACTATCCCATCACTTCCGCCCAGACAGATTTGCCAGTAGTATCGGTATAAGGGGGTGTGCCGGCGTCTAGTTTCCTAGGCAACCGGAGAAGAAGCGTGGCGTGCCTGCAGATAATAAACACAAAACATAGAACATCACATTAAAACCATTTAGCATAAAAATCATTCTATAAAATCACTTATATATAGTATATAATCGCTATAACAGTCGCATATACTCTCTATAGTATAGTGTAGATATCGTTAGCAGGAGCCAGAGTAAGATAAGGGACAAGTATCTCATTAAATCTCTTGGGGACGCTGAACAGTAACAGTATTCAGCAAATACCCTAGATAGAGATCCTTCTCCATCCAGTAGTACCTCAGAAACCCAAGGTTGGTACTCCCTGTGAGATTTTAGATGTCAGTGAAGCACATCCATGTGCTTCACTCGTATCAAAAACTAAGGAAAAGGAGCGAACAAAGTTAGTAGGATAGGACAGAGACAGCATAAAAACAGGTATATATATACATTTGGCAGATATCAGTTATAAATTTAGTGTTTGTCCAAAAAGCACCATAATTCATTCCTCTCATTGAGACCCAAATTACCACATGCATTAGTGCGAGAGATCAATTTGGCTTCCTCCTTACGGAGGCATTGCTCGCGATTACCCCCTCTATGTGGGGTTTCCACTAGTTTAAGACCACAAAAACGTAGGCAATCAGCATTTCCATCATGATTGTCTCTTACATGGGCAATAAGTCTCCCTGCCCCTTTGCCTGTCTCTATGGATTTATAATGCTCCTGAAAACGTTGCTTAATGGGTCTTGTTGTTTCACCAATGTAAAACCTTCCACATGGGCAGATAATTGCATAAACCGCAAACTTAGACCCACAGTGGATATAGTCCTTGAAGATAATCCTATAGCCCCCCAGCGTGACAGATTTTCCTGGAATCATTTGGTGACAATGGGTGCAATTGTGACAGCGAAAGTTACCGGAGGGCCTCATAGCCGTCAACCAGTCCGGATCTTTATTTGTGCTGAATTCGCTATTCACTACCCAGTCCCCAATTGTACGAGCCCTCCTAAAGGTAACCAATGGACGCTCGCTTAAATAGGGTTCCAGATCTGGGCTCCCCTTTAGTCTATTCCAATTTTTGTTTATTGCCTCTTTAATTTTAGAGGCCATTGGGCTAAAATTGAAGATAAAAGGGACCTTGTTTTTAGGATTTTCAGTCAGGGACCTTAATTTCCTTTTCTTTTTTAACAAATCACATCTCCTTTTGTCATCAGCTCTGTTAAAGGCTTCAATCAATAGTTTGGATGGATATCCCCGAGCTAGAAACCTTCTTGCCAGTTCCTTGCTTTGTTCCAGGAAGTCTGTCTGTTTACTATTGTTCCTTTTTAGTCTTAGGAATTGGCTATATGGTATGCCATCCAAAACATGCTGGGGATGATAGCTCGAATAGGCCAGCAGGGCATTTGTTGCTGTTGCCTTACGGTGACCCATAGATAACAGTCTATCCCCTTCCACATAAATCACTAGGTCCAGGAATTCCAATTTTTGGCCACCCCAGACTCCCGTAAATCTCATATTGAGATCGTTGGTATTCAGCCATTGTACAAACTCCAAGAACATGGTTTCTCCCCCAGTCCATATCATAACCACATCATCCATGTAGAAATGCTGATTGCCTACGTTTTTGTGGTCTTAAACTAGTGGAAACCCCACATAGAGGGGGTAATCGCGAGCAATGCCTCCGTAAGGAGGAAGCCAAATTGATCTCTCGCACTAATGCATGTGGTAATTTGGGTCTCAATGAGAGGAATGAATTATGGTGCTTTTTGGACAAACACTAAATTTATAACTGATATCTGCCAAATGTATATATATACCTGTTTTTATGCTGTCTCTGTCCTATCCTACTAACTTTGTTCGCTCCTTTTCCTTAGTTTTTGATACGAGTGAAGCACATGGATGTGCTTCACTGACATCTAAAATCTCACAGGGAGTACCAACCTTGGGTTTCTGAGGTACTACTGGATGGAGAAGGATCTCTATCTAGGGTATTTGCTGAATACTGTTACTGTTCAGCGTCCCCAAGAGATTTAATGAGATACTTGTCCCTTATCTTACTCTGGCTCCTGCTAACGATATCTACACTATACTATAGAGAGTATATGCGACTGTTATAGCGATTATATACTATATATAAGTGATTTTATAGAATGATTTTTATGCTAAATGGTTTTAATGTGATGTTCTATGTTTTGTGTTTATTATCTGCAGGCACGCCACGCTTCTTCTCCGGTTGCCTAGGAAACTAGACGCCGGCACACCCCCTTATACCGATACTACTGGCAAATCTGTCTGGGCGGAAGTGATGGGATAGTCATGTGACGTCCCAACCACCAATCAGGGAAGCGCCTGATCGATCCTCCCGGAAGTGATTCATTGAACTACTCACAGAGCCAGTAGCTCGGGGCGGTGCGGCGATATACCCGCACGCTCGGCGGTGGGGCGGTTGCAAGAGGTGTGGTAAGCCCATGTAATTTATTGTATTATATTTAAGTATGCTGTGTTTTGTGCCACTTTGTTATTGGTTGCCTCTGAGGAAGCAGGTTTATCCTGTGAAACGACGTTAGGCATTGCACTTGTATGTCATGCGGTATGGGGATGGAATAAAGGTTTACTAAGCATCATTGCTGCTGCTGGTGCCCGGATGCTTTTTGTTCTACTTCTGTGGATTGGAGTTGGGAGAGTGTGGACAGTATTTTCAGACTACTACTGCTACGAGTGACAACCGCACATGTGTTTACTGCCCCGCCGAATCTTTCATGTAGGGACATGTGGTGTGATGTCATGTGACTGCCAGACCAGACATTCAGCCTGCCCACGACCGCTGCCATCTGCAATTGTGCAAGCTCTAAAGCAGGACGGGCGGCCGCAGACTGGGACTGGCTGACAACTAATATGAAATTATGGGGAAGAGACGAGTGCAGTGCAGCTGCAGCACAGGCATCTTCCGGCCACCATGAATAACACGGTCAGGCTCTTGCCTGACCATTGCTTTTACACAGCAGACTGCTTTCTTCCCTCAGCCTCCCCTTGTTTATCTGCTTTTTCTGGCGCCCCAGGCCATGGCCTATGTGGGTTAGCCGGAATCTAGCCATGCATAAATTGCCACTGCTGTTCTGCTGCTCTTTTTGCCTGATTCTGAGATTGCCTATCTATGATTACTATACTTGTTAACCTAATCCAGTTGCTTTATTCATTTTGAGTCACTGACACAGAATAAGCATTCAAATCAGGCGTTCTCATCACCCTAGCTGGATGCTTATTTCAGAATAGCAATTTAGAAAGTAGTGAAGTAACTGGATCAGTATTAACAATAAATACTTTTCTAGAAGCAAGTTAGCAGAGATAGCTTCCATACTTCTCCCCATAGCGGTTTCCTTTACAGACTAACTGTTGTATATCTGTGTTAAATATTATTATTATGATATATTTGAATATACTGTTTTGTTTTTTTCTAGCGCGGGAAAAGGACCTGCAATGCAGGGTTGTGAATTCAAACTTAAAGAGGAACTCCAGTGAAAGTAATGTAATAAAAAAAGTGCTTCATTTGTACAATAATTATGTATACATGATTTAGTCAGTGTTTGCTCATTGTAAAATCTTTCCTCTCCCAGATTCACATTCTGACATGTTTTACATGGTGACATTGTTACTGTGGGCAGATTGTGTAGCTGGTCTGGCTTTAACAGACAGCTGTAAGCAGCTATTTCCTGTCTGAACATTGTTACATTGTGGCAGTTTGCCCAGAGTACCGTACGGTACCAGAGCCTCTTGTGGGAGGGGTTTCAGCACAAAATCAGTCATACAGCGCCCCCTGATGGTCTGTTTGTGAAAATCATTATTTTTCTCATGTAAAAGTGGGTATCAGCTACTGATTGGGATAAAGTTCAATTCTTGGTCGGAGTTTCTCTTTAACAAAGTCACCTGCGAGCATGAGCCAGTGCCCAGTGTCAGCTGTCCTTTAACTGCTAAAATGGCCTAAGATGGAATACAAAGATCCACTATCTGCCATACCGGAAATTTCAATCCAAATTAGTCACACAAAGTAGCATAAAAAAATAAATGATTGCATTAACAATATTGCATCTCTGTCTGTTTGTTTATTAGACATGTTCACCCTATGGCCTATATTCAATTTACTTTTTCTTCTAGGTTTTCTCCTAGGAGATCATTTTTCATCTTCTTTTTAAAACACATTTCCAGTACTCTGTAATTAAAAAAAGTACCAAAAAGTAGGTGAAAAAGTACTGTCAGTTTTTTCTTGCATACTGGTGGCTGAAAAGGCATTTTATTGATAAAGTGTGGAAATATAACGTAGGAAAAAACTTAAGAGAAAAATTAAATTGAATAAGAGCCTATACCTGTTGTGTTGAAAAATAGGATTGTAGCTTAATCATGATGAAAAGGTATATTACACATTGCCGTCGGAGCATACAGTCTGTAGACTTGTGCCCACACTGGAAACGTTACTGTGTACGCCGGCTGGTAATGCACAGCATGTCGTGTGTTATTCTTATAGAAATGGTTTCACTGCACCGCAAACCCACCAGTGTGAATGCATTGTTGATTTCCACAATGGTAACCGTGCACTGGCAACAAAGCACTAAATCTAACAAAACTTATATTAAAACTTAGGTCCTCTTGATTAATGTTCGGTTTTCTATAGATCAAATATATCAAATATAGATCATGAAAGGTCATTATTGATGCGATCAAGCAGGCAGGAGTATTGAGAACCATTTGTATAACCTTTATAATGCATTGACTCGCTGAAATGAAATGTAATGATATCCTGTTGATGCTGATCATCTACCTGAACTAAAGCCTGGCACACACGCTAGATGGTTCCCAGCCAAGACAATTGGAGTTAGCTCTGTAGCATGTGTACGTCAGCCCCAATATGTTGCCTGGAGATCTGGTGCACCAGATCGTCTTAGCTGAGCACAAGATGAGACAGTTGTTCTCCTGTTCACCCCAACAACGCCACTTAGTCACATGTCACACCATTGTCCTTCCTCTCCCTTCCATAGCAACAGAAGACTCACATGTATGCTAAATAAAATTAATTATCTAATGTAAAAGGAAAGATTTAGCCTCAGATAGAACATTGCAGATCTGGTCCATAGGACTGAATAGGCAGTTGAAAACACCTGGCTTTATAAGGCTATACAGTTGCTAAGACAGCCAATGTGAAGTCAAATATTTGAAATCAGCTTAAAAAGAGGAGACAGTGATGGACTTACCTCCTTCAAAAACACTTAGGATTGCGAAGCAAAGAAACCTTATTGGTCCAAAATTACATCTCTCATAAAATATTGCAACTTTGGCACCTCTGAGCAATTATCCACCCTGAGTGAAGGGTAATTCGCGGCCGATGGCTGATAGACACTTGGAGGCGCCCGTGATATGACAAACTAGCTTATACTAGACCTAATATAGACTAAAAAGGTGGAATAATGGCATATATGCGCAGAGCGATCCCCAGTGCACGCATCACCAGCTGAGGACGGCCGTCGACATGCGGAAGTGGAGGACCCAACGCGACTCTCGTCAGGAGCGGTCGCATTGCGGGAACCTCCAGGTGAGTTCCTAACAATACACACATCCAACTTAATGTACAAACAGCCGCATAACATGACCAACCACACAACAAGTTGTTTACCTGACAAGTACGTACACACACGCCAGCCAACTAAACAACCATAAATACTATGCAAACTGCACAACATGTCCGCATTCAAAAAGAATAAAGTTGTTCAAATGACTTGTACACACATTTCAACCTGCCTGATAGTTGGTCAGATTGATCCACCGTTTGGATCTGGCAAACAACCTGTCATCTGGTTGTTTGTCAGCTGTACAAACATCCAACTTATCTTCCAACAGACAAGTTTGGAAGATAGTTGGACAGATTGTTGATAGGTGTGTATGAGCCTTAAAATAAAACCATATATGAGTGCCCACCCAATTTATTTGCTTTCAATTATATTATCTTAAGGCCTCGGGTCTAGTCCTTCCTGGGTGGTTGATTATCATTCTAACAATCTGATACTGATTTTTTGTTTTGCTGTTTTTTTCTTTTCCTTTAACTATGTAAACACACATATACAGTGGGTTGCAAAAGTATTCGGCCCCCTTGAAGTTTTCCACATTTTGTCACATTACTGCCACAAACATGCATCAATTTTATTGGAATTCCACATGAAAGACCAATACAAAGTGGTCTACATGTGAGAAGTGGATTGAAAATCATACATCATTCCAAACATTTTTTACAAATAAATAATAAATAACACCAAAGTGGGGTGTGCGTAATTATTCGGCCCCCTGAGTCAATACTTTGTAGAACCACCTTTTGCTGCAATTACAGCTGCCAGTCTTTTAGGGTATGTCTCTACCAACTTTGCACATCTAGAGACTGAAATCCTTGCGCATTCTTCTTTGCAAAACAGCTCCAGCTCAGTCAGATTAGATGGACAGCGTTTGTGAACAGCAGTTTTCAGATCTTGCCACAGATTCTCGATTGGATTTAGATTTAACACATAGATATGTTTTGTTTTAAACCATTCCATTGTTGCCCTGACTTTATGCTGCCACCACCATATTTGACAGTGGGGATGGTGTGTTCAGAGTGATGTGCAGTGTTAGTTTTCTGCCACACATAGCGTTTTGCATTTTGGCCAAAAAGTTCCATTTTGGTCTCATCTGACCAGAGCACCTTCTTCCACATGGTTGCTGTGTCCCCCACATGGCTTGTGGCAAACTGCAAACGGGACTTTTTATGCTTTCTGTTAACAATGCCTTTCTTCTTGCCACTCTTCCATAAAGGCCAACTTTGTACAGTGCATGACTAATAGTTGTCCTATGGACAGAGTCTCCCACCTGAGCTGTAGATCTCTGCAGCTTGTCCAGAGTCACAATGGGCCTCTTGACTGCATTTCTGATCAGTGCTCTCCTTGTTCGGCCTGTGAGTTTAGGTGGATGGCCTTGTTTTGGTAGGTTTACAGTCGTGCCATACTCCTTCCATTTCTGAATGATCGCTTGAACGATCCTTGGGATGTTCAAGGCTTTGGAAATCTTTTTGTAGCCTAAGCCTGCTTTAAATGTCTCAATAACTTGATCCCTGACCTGTCTTGGACCTGTCTTGTGTGTTCTTTGGACTTCACAGTGTTGTTGCTCCCAATATTCTCCTAGACAACCTCTGAGGCCCTCACAGAGCAGCTGTATTTGTACTGACATTAGATTACACACTCTATTTAGTCATTAGCACTCATCAGGCAATGTATATAGGCAACTGACTGCACTCAGATCAAAGGGGGCCGAATAATTATGCACTCACCACTTTTCAGTTATTTATTTGTAAAAAAAAAATATTTGGAATCATGTATGATTTTCGTTCCACTTCTCACATGTACACTACTTTGTGTTGATCTTTCATGTGTAATTCCAATAAAATTGATTCATGTTTGTGGCAGTTATATGACAAAATGTGGAAAACTTCAAGGGGGCCGAATACATTTGCAACCCACTGTATATTGTGAAAGAGATGACCTGGACAGTGTTAGGAACTCACCTGGAGGTTCCCGCAATGCGACCGCTCCTGACGAGAGTCGTGTTGGGTCCTCCACTTTCGCATGTCAACGGCCGTCCTCCGCTGATGATACGTGCACTGGGGATCGCTCTGCGCATAATTCTGCGCATACCGGTAGGCGGATGTCTTGCTCCTCCCGGCCGCAGTATGGTCTGAGGCGGCAACAGAGGTAGTGTCAGCTGACAGGATAGTCAGCTGACACTTAGGCAGGGGTTTATTTAATAAATATAAAATAATGAATGTTGACCCTGGCCGGGAATGAACCCTGGTCTCCCACATCAGAGGCGATGCCCTTGACCAGTATGCGCAGAGCGATTCTCAGTGCACGCATCACCAGCGGAGGACGGCTGTCGACATGCGAAGTGGAGGACCCAACGCGACTCTCGTCAGGAGCGGTTGCATTGCGGGAACCTCCAGGTGAGTTCCTAACAGACAGCCTTCCTACTTCAAATGTACCCGACAATTGCCACTCAAGAGGGACAGGAGGGAATGAAGGACAGACCCACTGTGAGCAATTCAAATAAAAGCTAATTTTGATTAGATCATTTTGTTCAATTACTCTGTTAGATCGAATATAAAGATTTTTCTTATATGTCCGATCGGATTTTTATTGAAAAAAAATTGGAGAATCGTTCGTTTTTCTTGATTGAAAAAAAAAATTATTTTCAACTTTCATTCAATTCGATCGTTTGTCGAATAAACTGAAAAATCGAAAGTTTTTACTGCACTGTGTATGGGCACCATAAGAAGGGGAAGAGACAGAAGAAAGTAAATAACATACAACTCTGTAAACATCTATGTCTGCTCATATAACAGAATGTATTTTCTTCCATTCCTAGCCCTGTTTGTTTTCCAACTCACAAGCCTTCCCAGTCCCATCAACAGAAAGTTGTGTGGGCCGATTTGTTTTTCAAACACATTCATAGGAAATTGCTGTAAGCATTCCAGAATGCAGCAAATGCGGGAACATTACAAAATATTCAGCATGTTTTTGCCAGGAACACTCACTGCTCAATAATATCCCAAGGGAGACCGGAGAGTTTAAATAGCACACCCAGAGCTTTCAGCATTCAGTAGCAGGAGACCGCTTCACATAATGGTATGTTCTGACTGGCTCTTCTAATACATAACTAGCAAATAATGCTGTTGCTGTTGCTGCATTTTTCTGCATGCACTAATATAGAATTATATATTTATCACAGAGATCTTCCATAGCGCTGTACAGAGTATATTGTCTTATCACTTAACTGCCCCTTAGAGGCTCACAATCTAATCCCTACCTAGTCATATGTCTATCTATGCATCTTGAAGTGTATGTACCGTAGTCTAGGGACAAATTAGGGGGAAGCCAACTTACTTATCTGTATGTTTTTGGGATGTGGGAGGAAACTGGAGTGCCTGGTGGAAACCCATGCAGACATAGGGCGAACATACAAACTCCATGCAGATAGTGCCCTGGCTAGGATTCAACCCGGGACCCTAGTGCTGCAAGGAGAGAACACTATCCACTACGCCAGCGTGCTGCCCATATTTAGCACTACTACGCACTGTTATTTACTTACTTAGAATGGAAGCTCTTTTGGTCAGTTTGCTTTTCTCATTCTGCCTCCATGTTTTGAGATTATTCGACTTACGCTTGTAATCTAAAGAATTTTATTTGAAAGCATAGTGCTCTATGCTTTCAAATAAACTCTGTCCTCAAGGCCCACCAACCCTGTCCTCAAGGCCCACCAACAGTACATGTTTTGCAGAAAACCACAAACATTCACAGGTGAGGTAATTAGTGTCTCAGCAGAGCTGATTAACTACCTCTGTAGAATTCCACTAAACATGCACTGTGGGTGAGCCTTGGGGACAGGGTTGGGGATCATTGCTCTAAAGTAGACCAGTAGGTACTGTATATGCATACATATGTATTTTACTGGGCATCTTTTTGCACACCAAGCTCATACACAGAAAAAGACACACTTGGCATAGTACTAGAGGAGCTTGGCATAGTACCAGACCTGTTTTGTATATGCTCCATTTTATTGCCTGATGAAGCGGGTCACTCCCGCAACCACGTTGTATTTTACCGGAGTATGTAAACAAATTGCTTTTCTGAAAATGGATTTTCTTGTGTCTGCCCGGAGGAGGTAAGTCCACCACCGCCTCCTCATTTTTAGATCTTTTTATCCTTTTCTGTATCCATATTAAGTCATACATATCCACTCTTGGTGGAGGGGTGGATATCTATGGAGAGAGACTTCTTAATCCTGAGTGAGGACAGGTCTAATCTCCCCACCTGCCTTTACAGTGGTTGCCTATGCGGTAACCCTCACTTAGAGTGTACTGTAGAGTGAATATACTGCACATACTCTTTCCACACACCTTCATTTACCAGTGCTTACTACACTATACTGTTATGTTTGTTATAGACAGCCAAGGGATCAATCATTCTGAGATCTAAAATTTATTAGATCGAAGTGATGCTATTGCCTTGAATACTCAATCTCAAATTGATTCCAGTAAACATCTGATTGAGACTTAGCCTGGTACACACTTTCACTGACCAATTTTACCTCCTCAATGTAGTATGTGGGTCAACCAATATTGAATACTATGAGCAGATTGTGTAGGTAAGCACTTATACTACTGGTAAAACTGGTCAGTGATTGGACAATCATAATTGAAAGTGTGTACCAGGCAGGTGCTTAGGGTGCATACACACATTTTGATTGGCCAATTGCTGACCAATTTTACCACCTTCATGTTGCATGAGAGCCAAAAGATTTCGAATACTATGATAAGATTGTGTAGGTAAGCTCTCATACTACATAGAAGTGGTCAAATTGGCCAATCAAAATTGGATGTGTGTACCAGTCTGCAACCAGCCAGAGACTGCCCATGAAATGGTTAACATATGGCTCTCTGTCTAACAGTACAAGCAAGCAAACAGCTCACATTAGCAACACATATTTCTATCATGCATTCCAAGGCCTGGATGCTCCCCAGCTGCTAGTGCTGAAAGGATGACAAGAGCGGTTAGTGTGTAGTGTTCTCTGCAGTGTAGACAGATGATCCATCCTGCAGTATGAGTTCCTCCCTGAGCTGATCCCCCCTTCCAAGACTGATGACGGAGGTCCTGAAAGAAAAGCTTTCAAACATGAGTGTGATGTCTGAAGGGAGGTATAAAGCAGGCTTGTTTAGGTAACTTGTTTACGCAGATGAAAAGCATACTTGTAATCTAACAACCTAAGTTAAAAAAAGGTTTTTTTTTAAATCCCATAAACAAACCATAGCTGTGAATGATGATTGCTTAATAAAGCTTGAAATATTGTTAGCTCTATTTTTTTTTTCAATCAAACAAGATTTATTGATAAATTCAAGGCACAAATATATAGACATACATCCTTATGTATTATTACAAAAGAAAGGATAATATATGTGTGAAACATATAGAGCATCCAATTTACAATCATTGAGCAGGCTAGTAGAGAAATACATACATTTTAGAAGAAGAAACAAACAAACCGCCATTTCTTATCCAAAAAGTCTACCCCTAATCAAATCAAAAGCGACAACTTCAGGAGTATCCAACCATTTGTTCCAAATATTTTTAAACCGAGCCCATTACCTCTATACATATGTACTATTTTTTCCAATTTAAGATACTCATTAAGTTGTTTAACCCGCTGTGTATAAGTAGGAGGGGGGTGGGGGGGGCTTCATATATCCAATGCTTAAGAATTAATAATTTCGTTTGGAAGAGACTTCTATGAATTGCAATAAGGGATACCTGTTTGGGATCAGAAAGATCAGTGGCACTAAGGATACATGTGTTGACATCATTCACTATTTCAGTTTGAAAAATCCCGGATACAGTACTAGTAATCATTTGCCAATATCTATGCAATTTAGGACATCTCCATAACATTTGCAAAAGATCCCCATGATCCCTCTGACATCTAGGACATAGAGGATCTTCTCTTAGCCTATTTTGTAGAGTCTTTTGGGTGTAAAAAAAGCTCTATGAAGAATTCTAATTTGAGAAAATGTTAGCAATGCATTGACCGACAGATAAGGAGTGGCTTCTAAAGCATCACACCAAAGCTCATCAGTTAATTCTGGAACGTCATTTTGCCAGCCTATTTTACTTTTTATGGGATATTTATATAACCACTTAAGTACCAGTGGTATTTGCCCCCTTAACGAACAGAGACCGCAGGTACAATAACGAGGGAATCCAGGCGAATCGCCGCGCATACCTGCTGCAACCGCCACCATCGCCGCACACCGGGACTCCGGGGACATAGACTCTGCTGTCTCTATGACGGCAGAGTTATGTGACCCGGTCAGGAGCCGCTTTCATTGGCTCCTGACTGTGTCTATTAATGTAAGCCAATGGGAGCGGCTTACATTGATAGACACGGCCAGGAGCCAATGAAATCGGCTCCTGACCGGCTCACATGGCTCTGCCGTCATAGAGACAGGCAGAGCCTGTGAGATGCGGTGAGACACGTCAGGTTTGAGCGGCGCGATCGGCGGGGAGCGACAGAAACGGCGAATGTGCGCTGCGGACAGTGATTGAAATCTACGTCCTGCCAGCCAGGAGCTCACCAAAACAGGATGTAGATTTCAATCACCTCGGTCCTTAAATGGTTAAATGGGGATCAAGAAGCAATGCATATACTGATGAAATGAGACCCTTTTTAGAAGACACATTTTCAATCATGCCAAATACTGGGGAAGGATCAATGGTTAGGGCCTTTGTTTGTTTTTGTTTAATGTATGCATGCTGTAATTGGATATAGTGACAATGATTCATACTTGTAGGCGGTAATTTCTGCAGAACTTACTCAGAAAAAGGAACCAGTGATTGATTATGAAGTATTTGTCGACGATATTGAATTCCATTAGCAGCCCAGGTTGATTCAAAGGAGAGTTTCCCAAATTCAAGTAACTGTTTATTACCCCATAGAGGCGTAAATACTGTATACCCCTTTATTCCCTGTAGCGAATAGCGATTTAACCATGTCCCAGACTTTATCCAATAATAATTTTAAAGTAGGATATCTATTGTAACCTTCAACATCTGAAATCTCTAGAGCCTCATAAATTGTATTGTTGCCAGTAAACCACATCAAAATTTTCCTTGAGGAATCCATTAATTTTGAAGTATTCCATCCTGCAATTTGTTGTAGCTGGGCGCCAAAAAATAAATCCAAGGATTAGGGAGAGCTAACCCGCCTTCATCTTTTGGCTATTGTAAATATTCTAATTTAATCTTAGGGCCTTTTTTATTCCAAACCAGTTCCCTAAAGAGTTTGTCGATCACTTCAAAAATCCTCATCGGGAGCCAAATACGAGAGTTAACACTGGCAACTACTGATAATGGTAACTTAGCCCAGGCAGATATTTTATACCTACAATGCTCAATTAATGGGCCGACATTCAATTTTTCAAACTGAGTAGGATCTGAAGATATAATGTATGTGTATCATTTTAAAATATTAACGTGTCGCCTGCGCATAGTGACACCGTTTCCTGCAAATCTCCAAATTTAAATCCTTTAATTCCAGATGAAGCCCTTATACATTCGGCAAGAGGTTCAATTTCAATTGCGAATAATAAGGGGGAGAGCGGACATCCCTGCCTGGTTCCCCAAGAGAAAGATATATTTTCAGATATCAAATCATTGGCTGCAATACAAGCAGTAGGATGTTGATAAAGCATTTTAACCCACTTGATAAAATTAGACCCAAAATCCATTTTCTTTAAAATAGTGAATAAGTAACCCCATTCGACATTGTCAAATGCCTTAGCAATATCCAATTGTAATCATACTATCTGATCGGTGATCCAGCGAGGTCGCAAGCACTTCTGGCTTGCGCTCCATGGCTCCTTCCTCCGGCCGGCGCGTGCGTTCCAAGCGGCGCACGGACGCTGCACGCCCGCCCTACTCCAATAGGCGGAGCGTGTTCTGCAAGTGACGTCACCAGCCCGTCTTAAGCCTTCCGGGAACGCTGCGCCGCGCCAGTGATAGCTTTCTGCTAGGCTAGTTAGGTTGCTGATTTGTGTAGTTAGTTAGCACTTTACCTGTATACCTGTATACCTGTTTTGCCTATCTGTGTACTGACCCGATCTGCCTACCGACTACCCAATTGCCTAATCCTATACTTGTATTGCCTATCTGTGTACCGACCCGATCTGCCTACCGACTACCCGATTGCCTAATTATATACCTGCATTGCCTATCTGTGTACCGACCCGATCTGCCTACCGATTACCCGATTGCCTAATCCTATACTTGTATTGCCTATCTGTGTACCGACCCGATCTGCCTACCGCCTACTCGATTGCCTGATCCTATACCTGTATTGCCTATCTGTGTACCGACCCGCTCTGCCTACCAACTACCCGATTGCCTGATCCTATACCTGTATTGCCTATCTGTGTACCGACCCGCTCTGCCTACCAACTACCCGATTGCCTGATCCTATACCTGTATTGCCTATCTGTGTACCGACCCGATCTGCCTATCGACTACTCGATTGCCTGACCCTTATCTACACTCTGTGCACCAATCCGAGCTACACAGCCGGCCACCTGAGTG